>NW_006408526.1:24512140-24573654 GCF_000296735.1 Chrysochloris asiatica
GTTGTTATGTGCCGTGGAGTCGGTTCCGACTCATAGCGATCCTGCACAGGGTTTCCGAGGCTGTAAATCTTTACGGGAGCAGAAAGCCTCATCTTTCTCCTGTGGAACAGCTGGTAGTTTCCAACTGCTGACCTTGAGGTTAGCAGTCCGACTGTAACCACTACATTACCAGAGCTCTCTCTGTGAGCTAAATGTGAAGCTCTGGGGAAAGGATAAGTTTATTTACAACCTTGCTAGACAAGTGTAAGAATTTATATTGAAACTAAGCCTTTTCATAATATATTTCAATGTAATAATTTTATCCACTTTTCTAATAAAACTTTATGCAGAAGGTATTCATTATCATCAGTGATATAAAATGGTTACCAAAAAACTGAAAAATGTTTTGTTGATGTTGATTGTATTTAGAAGTGCTTTTTATGTAATGTCACTTTGAATATGATGTTAGTATTGATAAGTGACTTGACTTAGAGTTAGTTCTGAAATTGATACGCCCTTGCTTCAAAGTCAAATAAATTTTTCAAAAAGAGATGAACCAGATTTGTCACTGTGGATGTGAATTCAAGGGAAGATTATTTTTTTGCTCATCAATTCAATAATCAGAAAGCTTTGAAATATGTTTGGAAAAACGCATAGAATTGTAAATGGAGTAGATTTGGGTTTTGTGATAAATTCCTAGAGTCAGTAGAATACAACATATAGAAGAAATGGAATATATTACCAAGAGAGCAATGAAGACAAAGAAAAGTCAAAATTTTGTCACCCACAAAAAGAAAATAAACCTAAGGATACGACAACATTTAGGGGAAATAATAACTACTATGAAGAATTTGAAAGTCTATCATGTAATAGGAATTAGAATTATTCTGCATGGCTCCACAAAGTAGAACTAACGTCAGTAAGTGAAGATCATAGGGCAATATATTTTGAAGAAGTTTTTCAAACAACTGCCCTAATTTTTAAAATGAACGTTTTAGCAATTTAATATAGATTAAAATTTCAATAGAGATTAAAAAATAAAGGATATAATATTTTGTGTTTGTTTTAATCAACAACAAAAAAGCCTTCCTAGTACTCAGGGCTGCCCAGACTTAGGATGGAATGCCTCAAAAGGCAGTGAGCTCCCTCTCACCTAGAGTTCTCCAGCTGATGACGTGACCAACTAGTGGGAACAGTACAGAGAAGACTCAGGCACCAGAGAGACATTTGTACTGAATTACCTCTTGGTTCCTTCTAATCCTTGAATGGGAGTCCTGATGTGGCACTGTTGGATAAAGTGCTAAACCCCAAGGTCACTTTGAACCAAAAGGTCAGCGGTTCAAACTCACCAGCTGCTTCTTGGAAACCCTATCCAGGGCCGCTATGGGTCGGAACTGACTCGGTGGCACTTAACAACAACAATCTTTGATTGAGTCCTGGTGTGGCACTGTAGGATACTGTGCTAGACCACAAAATCGGTTAGAACTGCAAGGTCGGCAGTTCAAACTAACCAGTCACTTCTTGAAATCCTATACAGGGTTGCTATGAGTTGAAACCAACTTGATGGCACTTAACAACAACAACATTCCTTGGATTGGAGTCCTGGTGTGGTGCTGTGGGATAAAGCACTAAACCCCAAGGTCACTTTGAACCACAGGTCAGTGGTTCAAACTCACCAGCCACTCCTTGGAAACCCTATACAGGGTCTTTCTGAGTTGGAATTGACTCAACAGCACTTAATCGAGGCAATAATCCTTGGATACTTTGTTTAGAACTTTGCCCCTATTCAACCAAAATACAAATGTACTTCTTCCGAGGTAAAGAATCTAGAATAGAAAAACTACAGTGTGGCACTGTAGGATAAGTACTGGACCTATAGTGCAAGGTCAGCAGTTCAAACCCATGAGCCGCTCCTCGGAAACCCTATGCAGGGTCACTATGAGTCAGAACTGACTTGACAGCACTTAACAAAAACATGCTGTTTTAGGACTTTTTTCTTTTCTGCTGTCAAAACTACAAAGAATTCTTTATATATAAATTATTTGTATATAATAATTGGTGTATAGCTTCCAAGACTATACACAAATAATAGAAGCATTTCTTTCTGATGTTCTCCACACTAAAAATGCTAGGGTAACTATTTAACCAGACAACTGAGAAGAGTAAAGAAATGGTAATTCAGGTAGACTCAAAAAAAATTAAAACATAAGAACCAAGTTTACATTTAACAGTAGGACAACCAAAACAAAATGATTCAAGCAGCATAGAAACTGACCATCTGAAGTGTGAATATATGATATCTAACCTGTAGGCTGAGTTGAAATTTAATTTACTTCATATGGTTTGCTTAGTTTGTTTATATCAGATTAATGGATATTTTCTCAATGAATATGTAAAACTACGCTCAGTTTATTTCTGATTCTCCCGTAATTAAAGCAAAAATCTCAAAATGTGATAAGACTAGAAGTCCAGTGAGAGAAGTGCATCCTAGAATTCAACTAAAATAATAAGTAAAGTGTTCGGAGTTCCACACTGATGACCTTACTTGTCAACATAAGAAGAAATGCAAAGTAGAACAAGATATCAGACAGCAACTCTTTTGCTCCCATGGCATAATTTACTCACCCTAATCCTGGTGTGGTGCTGTGGTTAATGCAGTGGACTGCAAAGTCAGTCTGAATCTCAAAGTTGGTGGTTCAAGCTCACCAGATATTCCTTGGAAACACTATACAGGGTTGCTATGGGTACTTAACAACAACAATCTAACAACCCCCATTCAGAACTCCTGGTGTGACATTGTAGGATAAATAGTGGACCTGGTGTGGCGCTGTGAGTTAATGCGTCAGACTGCAAAGTCGTTTGAACTACAAGGTCGGTGGTTCAAGCTCACCAGCTGCTCCTCGGAAATCCTATACAGGGTCGCTATGAGTCGGAAACGACTCAACGCCAGTTAACAATTCCCATTCAGAGGAACTTTGGTGATGTAGTGTGGTAAGCGTTCGGCTGCCAACCACAAGGTCAACAATGCAAATCTCTGGAGAAAGATGAAGTAGTCTGCTCCCATAAAGAGTTAGTCTCAGAAACCCAAAATAACAGTTCCCTATGTCCCACAGGGCTGCTATGAGTTGGATTCGACTCTATGGCAATGGGTTCGGTTCAGTTTTGGAAACCCCGTTCTGGAGCCCTGGTGGCACACTGGGCTAATTGTTGGACTGCTAACAGCAAGGTCAGTAGTTCAAACCCACTTCTTCTGTGAAAGAAATGAGGCTGCTACTCCCATAAAGATTTCCAGTCTCTGAAACCCTGGGGAGCAGTTCTATTCTGTGCTAGGGGATTGCTATGAGTAGAATTAAGTTGATGGTAGCAAGTTTTTGTTATCCCAATTCACTCAGATCATAAGCATTTTATCTCCTTTACAGTAATATTTACTTTTAAAAACATATGTACTTTTCCAAATTCTGAGAACACTGCCTTGGGATACAGACCTAGAAGCTGCTTCTGGAGCACTTCCAGTACAAGTTTGATCTTTGCAAAAACTTCAGATGGTGATGGATGTTCCAAGTCAGTCATCACAGATTCAAAGCGAAAGATAACCACGTTCGGCTGGCTCTCTATCATAGCATGAAGGGATGGACATGATACCAGGGGCTTAAGGATATGTTTCAGCAGCATCTTCCCTAAAAAAAATCATACGAATACTCATCAAAATTCATATAGAGAAATTCTAGACAATAAGTATGTTAAGAAAAAAAAAAGAAAAGCTCTTAGGGCCTAACAACATATATATAAAGAAAAGCTCTTAGGGCCTAACAACATATATATATATATATGTTGTTAGGCCCTAAGAGCTTTTCTTTATATATACCAGCACATTACAAACCGACAATTAAGCACTATAGGTTTTCCCATTGGAGTTTCCCAGAATGTCTACAGATTTTCATTTAAATTACTCAAAGAAACAAAATAAACTGGAGCAACTAGTTTTTAAAAAATGAGAGAAAAAAGAAAAGGGAAGAAAGGATCCAAGCCCTAAATAAGGTAATATTTATGACAATTTCAAATGATGAATCAAGAGACCAAACCCTATGATGCTTGGATGATACTCCAGAGAGTCTTTTACAATCTCTTTTGTTATCCCTTTAACTTTGAGACTTCTGAGACTTCATGTAAATGAAACAAAATAATATGCTTTACCAAATGATTTTAGCTTGGTGTGTAGCTCCCCAAGAACAGAAAATGCCAGGAGAACAGAACTTATGGGTGGCACAGGGGTGTTCTCATCTTTCTGGGACTGTTCCGTGCACAAATGAAGCTCTGTTTGTAGGTAAGATTCCAAGTTGGTGGTGTCTAAAAAAAGGGGAGCGAGTGTATCAGTTATCTCAGCAATGTAAGATATGCCCACTTCTCTACTGAGAGCCTAACTAGATGTTTTATTACAACATATTTCTAAAACAACGACGTATTAGTCATGACATACGCGTCCTTGGTACCCCTTCGCAACAGGTAATGACTTTTTGTTGTTGTTATTTTGGTATTCAAAGAACAAACTAAGACCAACCTGGAGGAACTAGAAGAACAGAAGATACTTCTTGAAAGAAAGACCAACAGGAAAAATACAAAACAATAACAGCAGTCCAAATGATTACCACAAGAACAAGCAAGTTGCTCACCCAGGAGACATCAAGGCAAGTGGTCAGGTCTCCTCAGGGCAAACCCCTTCCAAGACTAAGACTCAATGGGAATACACGAGCAGACATGTACTTTGGTGACCACATTCATCACCAATAAGGGGAAGTGAGGGAAAAACAGCAATGAAGCTACGATCTAAGCCCTACAATGTTCAATAGATTCCTGTGAACCCAGGTGAAGACCTGGTTGCCCAGCAGTGTGACTCTTGGGCCCAGAGTCAGTGACATAGCCACAGAGGACTAGAGTGGAGAGTGAAGCGTCCAGCTGATAAGAAGAGAGGGCATATGCATAAGAACACCCACACTTACAGATAATACCCACTTGACCTGGCTTCAATGACTGGCTGATCAGAGCTCAACTAGAAGAAGAGGAAAAAAAAAAGAGCAATCTGATAAAAATATGATGAATTTGACCTACATGTACGGATGCAGTAACTCAAGAGACACAACAAATCTTTACAGTGAGGATCATTCACACCCAACCCCCCATACACAGAGTAGACAGGAATGGGCAACTTGGACATTGGCTACCCAAAATTGGGGGGGGGGGGGTGCGGTAGAACTACAAAGGCAAAAAAGTGACTGGCTTGTAAGCTTTCAAGAGGGAGCCTAGATCCAGAGGGCATGGAGGAAGGTAGAAACTCCACTGAGTAGTATCCAATCTGTCTGGGCAGGATTAATGAAAGGAGATGGGGATAGGTCCCTTGTGGTACAATGGTGAATAATTGTTATCAGGACTGACTGTGAGGGTTAGAAATGTTAAGGTAGACGTTTAGTAGCAAAAGAAAGGAAGTGATTGGGATTGTAACCATGGCAATGAAACGATACATGACAGGATAAACTTAAAGCTAATAGTCTCCCATGTAAACTATCACATAATTCACAATAAACATATATTTAAAAAAAAAAAAAAAGAACAAACTAAGTGCAAAAGCAAGAGATGTGCCCATGATCAATGCTTACTAAATAGGAGCTCAAGAACTAAATCATGGCAAGGAATGAAAAGTGAGGAACTAGCTTCACTTACGTCCTCCTCTTCTATGTTCTTTCTTAACAAAGATACAGGTTAAGTCTGTTGTAACAAATAGTCAACAACCTGCCATTTTCCCTCAAAGTCAGCTTGGGACAGAATCTTAAGAATTTCTAGATTACATCCTTCAAAATACACACATACACAATAATGCATCTGGAGGCCAAAGTGGATATAGCAAAGGGAACATTGAGGAGAAGGTTGAGGTTTCCCCTGAAATAAACATAATTGCAAGATCCAATGTTGGAAAATACAAGGGGGCTTTAAAAAGGTAATACAAAAAATGGAATCAAAAGAATTTTCCCACAAACTTTTTGAAGCCCCCAGTATACCAAATTTAATGGTATTCCCTTTCCACAAACTGAGGTTTTACTTTACGTGCAAGCAAGATATCAAAGGGGCTCTTACCCAGAGATGGGCAGAGGAGCTGAGAGCCAAGAAGCATAAATCAAACTCAAGGCCAGAGCAATCCATTTTTATCATCTGTAAAGTACCTCTTATCCCAGGATTTTGTCACAATTTTTCTTCCAACAACTGAAAAACAATTGAGCTAAACTCCTCTTCTATCCAAAGGCACACTGACATTTCATATAAATTAGGTTTTTAAAAAAAAAAAATTTTTATATTAAATCCTTTTCTGGATTTTAAAAACTTTTAGAATCTTTGTGCCTCCCTTATGGCCAGTACAAGGATGACTACACAGCTTCTTTAAGTTTTCCCCTCAAGTTAAACTGTTGGGATTTGGGCTGTGGAGAATGGGTACAGCCTATGATGCAGTAGAGACTAAGTATGGCCTTTAAACAGCTACCACCTCCTCTACCACATGGACCCCACCCACCCAAATCATCTCTCCTCACTTTCCTAGGAAAGGGGACAGAAAAAAAGAGACATAAGGAAATTAAAGTAAGGACATTTGGACCCTCAGATAAGTAGCTCCCAACAAAGCATTATCATGTTGCTTAATGTGATAACTCAATACAGACTTGGGAAATTAATGAAAGAAACCTTTTCATCTGCCAATATAAAATAGTTAGAATATATTCTGAGGCCAAACTGGTTGGGGCAGATTAAGCAAAGCATCGGCCTGAGGTCAGCAGCACCTTTTGATGGTGGGAACTTCCATACAATCAGCTTCTGCCACTCTTCTCCAAGGTGATAAAGTATGTTCTGTTTCTGAATTGTGAGCTCCATGCTGAGAGATTTCAACATTTTTAAATCAAAGCACTTTCTGGATTTTAATAACTTCAAGCATTTCTGTGCCTGGTAGTGAAATGGAATCATTGTTAAACATCCCATCTGGATTCAAGGCAATTAGAATATACCTGTATAAGGATAAGGAATATAGGGGACACAGAGTTTACTAAAAACAAGAACCATACTAATTGCTCATTCTCTGGGGAAAGGGTTTAGTACCTCCTCCAGATGCTGGGCAGCACTGACGTATTTCTTCTCTGCTAATGCACAATTATATTCTTCAATAGAAGTAGAAAACTGAAAAAAACAAGTATAAGTTGTTAGCTATTTTTTCACACCTATATTTCTATTTGTTTGTATTTAAAATATGAAGGAAAAAAAACAAACAAAACCGCCATAAAGTCAGGGGTTACCCACTGAAAAATGGTACTAATTGAAAAACTAATAACTTTCTTATGACTAAAGCACCAGAGCTTGAGGTATGTTTACTGACCTCTTGGAGCTGTTTCAGCAGACTCAGGATGACTGAATCTCTTTCCAACTGTTGCTTCAATTCTGTAAATTCAGCAGTTGATACATGGAGATCTCGGCGGACCTAATTCACACACCAAAGACAAGTGCTTGTATTTATGAGATCAAGCATTTCCAGCTAATCAGGACCTGTTATTAGATCAATATAATTCACACGGAAATGTAATGCTGGTTCAGAGGAATGTAAACCACAAAGTAGCATAGGAAGAGACCTTAAGAGGTCCCTTTAGTTCAAGCCCTTATCCTATGCAGGAATACTCACACTCATCAACATCTTTAAAATGTTTAAGAGCAAAGATGTCACTCTGAGGACTAAAGTATCCCTGATCCAAGTCATGTTATTTTCAATCACCTCATATGCATGGGAAAGGTGAACAATGAATAAGGAAGACCAACAAATTGATGCCTTTGAATTATGGTGCTGGCAAAGAATACTGAATATACCATGGACAGCCGGAAGAACGAATAAATCTATCTTGAAAGAAGTACTGCCAGAATATTCCTTAGAAGCAAGGATGGCAAGACTTCACCTCACATACTTCATACAAGTCATTAGGAAGGACCTGTTCCTGGAAAAAGACATCGTGACTGGTTGAGTGTCAGCAAAAAAGAGAAAGACCCTCAATAAGATGGACTGACACAGTGGCTTCAACAATTGTGATGATGGTGCAAGACCAGTGTTTCGTTCTGTTATACATAAGGTTGCTATGAATCGGAACCAGCTCGATGATACCTAACAACATCAACATAGAGTCCTCATGTCACTATCCAGTCTAACTGTAAGCAGTTATCGTTCATAGAGTTCATCCACCTGGACTACTCAAAGGGCATCCACGTGGTTGAGTGATAACTCATTCTACAGTTGGACAGCTCTACTTACTGTTTTGTTTTGAAAAAAAGATAGCTCTATTAGAAACTTCTTTTTTATGTTCAATCAAAATTCACCTCCCATCCTGTCCCACATGGAATACTTGCAGATTCCCAAAAATGGCAACTCTCAATTACCTCCATGCCCCTACAGTGGTGGTGGTGGTGGATGTGTACCACCAAGTTGATTTTGACTCATAGCGACCCTGTATAGGGTTTCTGGGGAGTGGCTGGTACATTTAAACCACCAACCTTGTGGTTCATACTGATCTTGTGGATCATAACGACCTTGCAGTCCCAGTGATTACCCTACAGCACCACCGCATCCAAAGTTGCACTACAGACTCATTGATCAAATAATCAACTAAGTACAAATACACTTGGGGATTATTGTTTGAACTTTGGCAGGGTTGTATAATCTCTCATTAGGATGATTGGTGAAAGGCTGTTAAATTTTCTAGGTAATCTAATAGCTTCCCTACTTGTGATTCAAGTTTTACAAATAACTTTTGAAAAACACATTTGTGCATTTTCCTTCTTTAGTAATTCACAAAGAGGACATATTTGAAGACTTTCCTTGGTATGAAGGAATTCCAAAATACCTCAACATGATTATTGTGGATATCAATGAGTCCTGAGTATCAATTTAGAATTAGATGTAAAGGACACTTAAGACTGGAATTTGTTTAAGTTTCTGATATCAACTCCCATTCTTTGGACTGTTTTCCCTAATGGAAAATTTACAGGAGAAAAATCCTAGTGAAATAATGCATGCTTTTAATAATTATAAATGGTTTTAAATTGTGAAGTGGGTATTCTACTTCCAGACTGGTTTCCTTCTTTTTGTGCTCCTGCAAACATAGTTGTTGTGTTGTTAGGTGCCATTGAGTCGGTACCGACTCATAGAGCCCTATGTACAACAGAACGAAATACTGTCCGGTCTTGGGCCAACCTCACAATTGTTGCCATGCTTGAGCCTATTGATGCTACCACTTTGCCAATCCATCTCACTGGTAAGCAGTTCTAAAACCTGCCAGACTTTCCCTAAGAAGTAAAGCAAGCACTAGCTACACCAAGTGACAGAGTATAAGAAGAGCACGATTTTCTGCACAGGGAAATTGGCTTTATGACATGAAGTAGAGTACTTGTCTATGCCACCCAAGCTAGTTTCCCAGAAGACAGCCAGGAAAGAACCCCATGCAGAGTTTCCCATAAATCTTTACAGGAGCAGAATGCCTTCTCCTTCTAACATGGAGTATTGCTGACCGTGAAGTTAGCAACCCAATGTGTAGCCCACTATGCCACCCTAAAATCACCTCGTTCGGCCTCCAACATTTACCAATCAGGAAAGTAAGTCTTGAAAAGTCAGACAGAACTGAGCTGTATAAGAAGTCAGGTAGGAGGAAGCTCAACTACCTCCCTACAAATCTAATCAATATAACAAACGAATCTTACCTCACTCTCTATCCGGGACTTCAGCTGGTCAATGTCATCAGATAGTTTATCCACCTGGGTAACCAGGTCTTGTGCACTTTGCATGCTAGGCAAGAATTCACTGTACTTCTTGCTGATCATACTGCACACCTCACTCTATAAAGCAGAAAATGAAATGAGCAGTGAGCCCCAGTATAAGTATCCAACTTGTCCTCCATAACGCACCTTCCATATTGGAGCCTTCTTGCCAGTTATCCATACCCATTGACTTTTCTTCCAGACAATGGGTTTTTTTGAAAAACACATTTCTCCTAACTTTAACATAATGTATTATCAGGGTGCAAGAAAGCATAATTCTCAAACCTCAACAGTGACCATGAGTTATACAAACACTGGAAAAAAACAAAGCTGATGCCAGAAGGTCTCCTATCAATTTTAGCTCAGATTATAGCCATCAACATTAATCATATCGTAAAACAGAAAGAAAGTAAATGGGCAAACTAGATCCATAGTCTACATACCTCAATTTACTCGTTTCCCTCTTCTTAACTACATTTTAAGAACTAATTTTAAAATCTTAAAACCTAATACAACTTGAGTTTTATCATCTCATTTAATGCAAATTAATTCAATAAATTACTGAATACTTACTATGCATTCAATGATTTGGAAGAAACAAGAATAAAATTAATGCTTGCCCACAAATGACTTCCTTTTAGGTAAGAAAGCTAGAAACACTTAAGAAACCAGAACACAGGGCAGATAGTGCAACAGAGTTACAAAGTCCTTCAGAATCACAAGTGAGAAAGCTACACTCTGCTGGAGGAAAAATGAGACTGTTTGGGGTTTTTTCCATGATGGAGACAACCTTCTAAATGGAACTTGGTAAAAAAGGTAGAAATACAACACGTAAAAATCGAGAAATGCCGATGGAGGCAAAAGAGGGGCAATGTAAGTAAAATCTAGGAGGTAGAAAAAAATGGGAGTTTGGAGCATAGAAAGGAATTCTTTAAGAGTAAAGCAGAGAGAGAGTGCATGTGTCTTGTTTTTTTATAGAAAGTAACTGGCAGTGCAAATTCATCAGATGCTCCTCAGGAAGGCACTTAACAACAACAACAATTCTCAATTAAAGGGTAAGGAAACGTATGTGCGTGCATGCATGCGAACATGACTCTGCATGTGTGTGTGTGTGTGTGTGTGTGTGTGTGTGTGTGTGTGTGTGTGTGAAATCCTATGACTATTTCAAAGGAAATCCAAAGGGTTTGGTAGTTACAATTATACCCTTTATGTGTATAAAATTCTATGAATACTTATAGGAAATCAAAAGGGTTTCTTAGAACTATAGCCTGTGGTTTTATGGTATGGACCCAACCTTGCTCCCTCCAATCCAGATTTCTGTGGGTATACACAATTTTATACCAAAACAACAAAGATGTGGGCACCTTTGAAAAGATGGTAAAATGTGTGCTTTTTGTTTTTACATCAATTGAACGCAGCAGGGTCTGCATAAGTATCAATCATTTTGTTGTTTTAAATTCTCGGCATAGTCTAAAGGGTTTGGGGTTAGAGAAGAGCTTAATAAACATGTCTGTAAGTTTTAACATAAAAAAATGTCCACAAGGAGGATGGCACAATCCTCCCAGGGCTGTTAGACTCATCGACAAGAGTCGAGTCGGGTCCTGTCCTACCCATCCCCATAGGCCCATTCCCTACAGACCTCTGTGCTTCCGGTCCCACCTCCCCTGTCTCCTGGGCCCGCACCATTCCTCCTTCCCTACTCCACGCCTCCCCAGCCGAACCACACTCCCTAACATTCCCCCAACCAGCACCTCTTCTGCCGCAGTCCCCAATGCCACTTGGCCTCCGGTTCCCAGTCTCTTTAGCCCGCTCCTCATTCTCCCCGCCTTGGGGTCAGGGCGTCCCCACACTGTCTGCCCCTGGCACCCACTCCTCTCTCCAGTCCACTAACCCGCGCAACCGAAGTCCTTTGCAACTCGCCCTCACCTTGATCTCCTCCACCTGTCGGGTCAGGCGGCTGATCCGAGTGCCCAGATCCTCCTTCTCCAGCCTCCCTGAATGTGCTAGGACTTCGGTCACGAACGAGGCCATCTCCACGACCAGTACCAACGTTGACAGGGTCGCTGTATTGTCGCCAGCGCGGCGGCTCCAGTCCCGCCGGCGGCTTGGCGCGCGGCTTGTCGGGAAACTGAGTTTCGCGGAGCCCAGTCACTACATGGAAGACGACGTCTACACTACAATTCCCGGCAGGCCGCACGCCAAGCTTATTGAGGGAGTTCCACAATACCCGGTAGTTGCAAACTATAGGGAGACGCGTTTTCCATCTCAGCAATTTTCAAATAGTTTACGCCTTCCCGCCCAGTTTTCACTACCAGAAATGAAATCTTATCTAATAACCAGAGATAACTGGCCCTTTCTCATCTTCAAAATGCTTCCCTATGAAATTATCTAGCTGGAAGACCCATAGAGTCCAGTGCAATGTTTTTTCTTTAAATATTCATTCTGTCACTGAGCTGCAATGGCTATTAGCGTCTATATATATGAATGATGCCCTCTGGATTTGTGCTATGAATGACGTCAACCCATTATAAGTAAGAGAATGTATGTAATTGGGTTCCTTTTAAATAGTTTATATCTATGCGCATATATTGTTAGGTGGTGTCAAGGTGACGCCAACTCATGACACCACGTGACAGCCTAGACCAGCCCTCAGGATTTTCTAGGCAGTCCTGGTGTGGCGCTATGGGTTAATAAGCCAGGCTACAAAGCCAGGCCGTTCAAGCGCACTAGCTGCTCCTCGCAAACCCTATCCAGGGTCGCTATGGGTCGGAATCGACTCAACGGCACTTAACAACAACTGGTGTGGCGCTGTGGGTTAATGCGCTAGACTGCAAAGCCGTTTGAACTTCAAGGTCGGCGGTTCAATCTCATCAGCTGCTCCTAGGAAACCGTATACAGGGTCGCTATGGGTCGGAACCAACTTGAAGGCATTTAACAACAACAACAACATCCTTAGGGAGGGATCTTCCTCATTTTCTCTGACCTTCCACCTTACCAAACATGATACCCTTCTCCAGCAAATGGTCCCTCCTGACAATATGTGGAAGACCCCCAGCGAGATGGATTGGCAAAATGGCAGCATCAATGAGCTCAAGCGTGGCAACAATTGTGAGGTTGGCCCAGGATCGGGCAGTGTTTTCTTCTGTTGTGCATAGGGTCGCTATGAGTGTGTACCGACTCGATGGAACCTAACAACATCCTTAGGGAGGAGTCTTGGCGTGGCGCTGTGGGTTAATGGGCCAGACTGCAAAGCCCTTTGACTGCAAGGTCGAGGGTCAAACTCACCAGCTGCTCTTTGGAAACCCTATACAGGTTAACTGACTCAATGGCAACAGCAATCCTTAGGGAGCCAATGGACAGGTCCCACAGAGCTATTCGGTGGGTTTGAACTGCCAACCTTTCGGTGGTGACTGAGTGTTTAACTGTTGCGCCACCAGAGTTCCTTGCATATACAAAAGTAAAAAAGTGTTGCTACTACGGTTCCAGTTCATACATGCTAGTTTTACTCCAAACAAGACATGTTTGTATGATGGATGCAAACAAGGTCTATTAATAATACACTAGTGATAGTCTTGTTATGGACCCCTGATATGGTGCTGTTAGATCAGCACAGGACTCCAAACCACAGCAGTTCAAACCTACCAGATGTTCCTTGGAAATCCTATACAGGGTCGCTATGAGTTGAAACTGACTCAATGGCACTTAACAAGTCTTATAGGATGCCTCAAAAAATCCAATCAAAACAGTGGCTTCTAAGGTGATCTGCTGGGCCAATTCAAGACAAGGAGGTCAGCTCAGAGGTTATGGTAACAGTTTTTATAGGACTCCAAAACGGTGATCTTGACCGATTTTCTCAAAGGACGATCATGGGGGCCTTTTTAAGAAGTTGTAAGAAAACTGAAAATTGCATTGGTGAGAAAAAGGCCAGGAAAGTTGCACTGAGGATTTTTCCCCCCATCATAGCAACACACCTGCTCATTCTTCAAGGGTAACAAGGACCATCCTGTAAGAATTGCGTTGGGAAGCCTCACCTCATCCACCCTTCAAACCTCTTTTTATCCCCAAAACGCAAAGAACATTTCAAAGAAACACTATCTGAGTATCTCGAGATTGACCAGAATATGAATTGAAGAGCTCAGCATTCTTCAGGGGAGAGTTAGACAGATGGAAACATTGCCTTCAGAAGTGTACGAATAGATGGAGGGTATGTGGAGCAACAAGAGACTCACATTTGGATATTTCTAATAAAAGTCTCTAGTATTTTGTAGCAATATTTTCTTTACTTACTCTCATGTTAAAACAATAAAAAACACACACCAGTTGCTGTGTGGTTGTGAGTCATGGTGGTCCCATGGGTTTCAGAGTAGAACTGCATTCCATACGGGTTTCAACGGTTGTGACCTTTCTTTTGGGAATAGATCACCAGCTCTTTTCTCCCAATCTTTCTTCCTCGGCTTTGATTAAAACCAGCAACCATTCAGTTCCCACCTGAGCACTTGACCAGTCTGGCAACCCAGGGACTCCTTATTCAGATTATGAGGTATAAGTCATTAGCCCTGTGTGGACTAGAACAAGAAACTTAGTACCTTTCCTCAGAGATTCCTTGTGGAGTCAGTTCCAACTCATAGAGTGCCTGCAAGGCATAGAATGGCCCCACAAGGTTGCCAAGGCTGTAATCTTTACGGAAGCAGACTACCACATGTTTTGCTTGTGAGTTCAAACCACGGACCTTTTGGTTCTCAGGCGAGTACTTGGAGCACTGCACCACCATGGATGGGTTGAATGAGTGCATGTTTGAAGCTATGTGATGGGACATGGGATTTCTTTATACCATTTGCTCTACATCTATTTGAGGGGGCTTCAAAAAGTTCGTGGGTACGTGGAATTAAGAGACAATTTTTCCAAATTTTTTAAACCAACTCGTATATGTTTGAAATCTTCTGTAAGAAAAATATAAGAAAAAGGAGCATTCCAGGTGGTTCTGTTCACCGCCCTCGGCCCCCGCACACCATGTGATATTCAGTGGTATACTAGGATGCTTAGACTTTGAGACATTCGTCAGGTAAAACCAAGAAACCTTTCTTTTCTCCAGCTGTCCCTCCTAGCTAACTGGCCCACACCCTTGCTTTCACTTCATGGAATCCCACAAGATATGCAGTAGGCTAAAATATGAAGGGTGAGCATACAGGTCCAATGTTCATGTCTTCCATATAGTAAATCTCACTTGTCTTCTTTCTAAGCTTCATCCTCATGCTGTCACCAGCGTGCAGGACCAGCGCAGGCAGAACCGATGCCGCAGCCTACGAAACAAGAAGCTGAAATGTCAGCATTCAGGCCTCCTGACTCGTCTCGGATCAGATGCGGACCAGCTTGGGGATCCTGGCAAGTTACCTAACATGTACCTCAAAGTTGTGGTGTAAAAATTAAATAAGGATAAAGTAACTAGCCAAAAGTTTGACATTCAGCAGTGCTCAGTAAGTGCAAATTACTTTCTTTCCTGTCAGAACCTGCTTTTTGGCAGCAGCAACAAACAGGAATGGAAGCTGGTATGATTACCATCTATTTATAGCTGCTGTCCTCACAGCAGCAGGCGCTTGACTAGGAAGCAATTCCCTTTTAGTATATTCAGGCCAGAACCTGGGTTACTGGAGTTGGGGGCTATTTCGTTTTCTTAAAAATTAAGTTCTACAGATAAGCATATTTCAAGAAATAAAAGCCACCCCATAATTCTACCAGTAGATATAATCATGGTGAAATGTAGTGTGTGTAATATGTGTAAATATACACACACACATATATGTTGTTAAGTGTTGTTGAATTGATTCCAACACATAGTGACCTTGTATAGGGTTTCTGAGGAGCGACTGGTGGTTTTGAACTGCCAACCTCCTGGTTCAGTGAGTGCCACACCAGGAGTCACGACAAGAAAGAAGGAAGAAAATTCCAAAACAGATGTCAGAAAAGACTCTGAAACTTGCTTTCCAGCATAGAGATGCTAAAGCAAATGAAAGAAATGAGGAGGTAAAAGAGCTGAATAGAAAATTTCAAAAAGGCAGCTCGAGAAGACAAAGTCAAATATAATGAAATGTGCGAAGAACTGGAGTTAAAAAACAAATGGGAAGAACATGCTCAGCATTCCTCAAGCTGAGGGAACTGAAGAAAAAATTTATGCCTCGACTTGAAATATTGGGAGATTCTTTGGGCAAAATATTGAATGATGCAGAAAGCATCAAAAGAAGATGGAAGGAATACAGTCATTGTACCAAAAAGAAATGGTTGATGTTCAACCATTTCAAGACGTAACAAGTGTTCAAGAACCAATGATACTAATTAATACACTTAATTGTGTTCATGCGGAAACTGTACATAGACAAGAGGCAGTTGTTTGAACAGAACAAGGGAATATAGAATGTTTTAAAATTAGGAAAGCTATGTGTGCCAGAGTTGTATTCTTTCACTATACTTATTCAATCTTTATGCTAAGCACATTATCTGAGAAACAGGATTATATAAAAAAAACATGGCAACCAGGTTGGAGGAAGACTCATTAACAACCTGCGATATGCAGGTGATACATCCTTGCTTGCTGAAAGTGAACTGGACTTAAAATACTTATTGATGAAGATCAAAGACCACTGCCTTTGGTATAAGTTGCACCTCAATGTAAAGAGAACAAAAGAAACCTCACTATTGGATCAATAAATAACATCTATATAAATTGACAATAGACTGAAGTTGTGGAAGACTTCATTTTGCTCAGATCAACCATCAACACTCATGGAAGCAAGAGTCAAGAAATCAAACAGCGTATAGCACTGGGCAAATCTGCTGCACGAGACCTCTTTAAAGTGTTCAAAAACAAAGATGTCAGTTTGAGGACTAAGGTGTGCCTGTTCCCAAGCCATAATATTTTCAATAACTTCATATGCATGTGAAAGTTGGACAGTGAATAAGGAAGACCATAGAAAAATTGATGCATTTCAGTTATGGTGTTGAAGGAGAATATTAAAAGTACCATGGACTGCCAAAAGAACAAACCAATCTGTGTTGAAAGAACAGCCAGAGAGCTCCTTGGAAGCCAGGATGGCCAGACTTTGTCTCATACTTCAGACATATTATTAGAAGGGACCAGTCACTGGAGAAAGAAACCATGTTTGGTATATTGGAGGATCAGAGGAAAAGAGGCAGACCCTCAATGAGATAGGTTGGCACAGTGGCAGCAGCAATGGGTTCAAATGTAACAGCGATTGTGAGGTTGGTACAGAACATGGGGCAGTGCTTTTGTTCTGCTGTGTACAGGGTTGTTATAAGTTGGTACTGATATCGCACTTAACAACAGCAATATGCATATAAATATATATGCATTTAGAAGACCTTGTCTAGGATTTCCAAGGAGCAATTTATGGGTTTGAGCTGCCGATCTTGTGTTTTGCAGTCCAGTGCTTATCCTATAGTGCCACACGAGGAGTCCCATATATATAACTGTTAAGTGTTATCAAGTTGGTTCCAAGTCATAGCAGTATTGTATAGGGTTTCCAATATATAGGGTTTCCAAGGAGTGGCCATGGTTCACAGTTCAGTGTTTATCCTACAACACCACACCAGGACTCCCTATATATATATATAATTTGTGAAGTGTGGTGACTCCATAGGATAAGCACTAGACTGTGAACCTCAAGGTTGGCGATTAGAGCCCACCAGTTGCTCCATGGGTGAAAGATGAGGCTTTCTTCTTCTGCAAAGATGTAAAGCCTCAGAAACCCTATGTTGCTTTGTTGTTAAGTGTCATCGATTCCAACTCACAGTGACCCTGTATAGCATTTCCAAGGAGCAGCTGACTGGTTGAACCACCGACCTTTAGGTTAACAGTCCAATGCTCATCTCATAACGCCACACCAGGACTCCAGCAACCCTATACAGGATTGCTATGAGTTGGAACTGATTCAGTTTAATAATGGCATTTAATAATAATATGTATATATTGTTGTTGTTGTTGTTGTTGTTGTTAAGTGCCGTTGAGTCGGTTCTGACCCATAGCAACCCTGAACAGGGTTTCCAAGGCTGTAAATCTTATATTGTTGTTAAATACTATATAATATTAAGTGTTGTTGAATAGGTTTGGTCTCACAGCAACTCTATGCATGATAGAACACAACACTGCCCAATCCTATGCCATCCTTATAATTGTTATGTTTGAGCTCATGGCTGCTGCCATGGTGTCCATCCATATCCTTAAGGGCCTTCCTCCTTTTCACTGAGACGAAGCGTATCAGTGCCTGGGTGACATAAATGGCTAATGCGTGACGACTAACCAAAAGGTTAGAGGTTTGAGTCCTCCTAGTGAAAAAAAGGAAGACCCCCAACGAGATGGATTGGCCAAGTGGCAGCACTGATGGACTCAAGCGTGGCAACAGTAGTGAGGTTGGCCCAGGATCGGGCAGTGTTTCATTCTGCTGTGCATAAGGTCGCTATGGGTTGGTACCAACTCGATGGCACCTACCTAACAACAAGTGACACCTTGGAAGAAAAGTCTAACAAATTACTTCCAAAAAATTAGCCTCTGAAAATAGAATTGAACCCTATGGAGCAGTTCTACTCTGACACGCCTGGGTCATCATGAGTTGGAATCAACTGGCATATAGATACGTAAGGGCTTCAAATAGTCTGTGGAAACATTTCATTATCTTTTCATTCCATTTTTCCGTGAACTTTTTGATGTCCCTAAGCCCCCTCATGTACATGTAACACAAATATACATGTGTATACAAGTGTATATAATATAGATACACATTTTTTTAAATACAAATTAAATTGTACTCTACATCCTCAATATACTCTTTGGTTACCTGCTTTCCTCACTTAGGAACATATCAAAAATATTTTTGCTGTCATTAACATTTCTTCTACATCACTTTAAATTGTCTGCCTACTATTAACCACAATTTAACAATTATTAATATTTCAGTGGGCAGTTTCATAAACTTGTATATATTCAAATTGAATTCCTGGGGGTAGGGTGCTTGTGTCAAGTGTGAAAACATTAAAAAGTATAAAACAAGTTGTCATATCGCCCTCTAAAGATATATCAACTGTATATTCCCAGTCTTGTTGGCAATTTCAATGCTACGGAATGATTTTTCACATTATTAATTTATTCATCAAATATATATTAATGGCTTACTGTATGGTTACTTGCATCTGATGGGACCCTCCCCAAGAATCCACACCCACTTCCGACCTTGGGCACACCCTCTAAACCAAAACACTGCCAAATTCCCAGCACCTGCCTCAGCTGCTGTCTGGAAAACTAAAACAGAAACCCTCTACAAATGTGGAAAACCTTCCACTCAAATCTTCCCCAAAACACTCCCTGCTGACCAGTTGCAAGCCACTGGTCCTCCACTTCTTCCTGCTCTCTGGTGGCATCAGCTATGGCCTGGCGTTTCCAGGGGAAAGTTCAGCTTGGGGGCCTGCTCCTCTCCCTCCTTGGATGGGTTTGCTCATGTGTCACTACAGCCCTGCCCCAGTGGAAGACTCAAAGTCTGGAACTGAATGAAATGGAGACCCAGATGATGGGGCTCTGGGAGGTCTGCGTGAATCAAGAGGAAGTTGCCTTTGTGTGCAAGGCCTTTGACTCCTTCTTGTCTCTGCCCCAGGAACTCCAGGTATCCCGGATCCTCATGGTCACCTCCAATGGGCTGGGGCTGTTGGGGCTTTTACTCTCTGGCCTTGGGTCCGAATGCTTCCAGCTTCACAAGATCAGAGGAGTATTCAAGAATTGGTTTTGCCTGCTGGGAGGGATTTTGGAGGCATCAGCTTCAGTCACCACCCTCTTTCCAGTTTCTTGGGTGGCCCACATCACAATTCGAGACTTCATGGATGACAGCATCCCTGAGATTGTGCCTCGGTGGGAGTTTGGTGATGCTCTCTACCTGGGCTGGGCTGCTGGGATTTTCCTGGCCCTTGGTGGACTATTCCTCATCTTCTCTGCCAGTTTGGGGAAGATTGTGTCCTCTCTCTGGATGGCAAGTCCCAGTGTGTCACCATCCAGCGATGCAGTCGATGACTCAGCGGTCTCCTTCCACCTAAAACCAGGACCTAGGACCTTGATGATCTAAGACTGACCTCTGCCAAGGCATGTCTGAAATAAGATGCCAGTAGAAGGCTTTCTCTTCTTTACCCATCATCACTCTATATTGGTTTCATTTGGGGAGGGGGAAGGGGGTGCAGTTACTGTTTCATTTGCTTAGGATTTGACTGTCTTGGGCTCTGGTGATATGGTGATGGCAACTTCAGAGTAAAAACACAAGGCGGTGTCTAACAAAGATGATTTTGTGATTTGAATATGTATTTATCAAAAGAATGCTTTTCACCTCTCACATGGGTAGCACACATGTGATCCTCTATTACTAAAGAAAACATTTTACAAACTGAGCCGTCATCGCAAACCTAGTGGAGCCTCGTCACTGAGAATATAGATAGACAAGCTGACGAAGACGCCTTGGCAAATGAAGTGTTGGTCTAGAAGAGCACCCTGTAGGCGCTCAGGATAGCAGCCCTCTCTGCATCCATTTTCAGTGACAGTTGCACAATTTGAAAGGGAGCTTTGCAACATACCATAGCTGTTTTATAGATTATTAATATCCCAGAGGGGAGGTATATTGTTTCTGTGACCTTCTCCATGGTCTGCTCTGTCTTCCAAGCTCCAGGGTAACAGCAGCAGTGAGAGTAAGTGGTAGGGTGAGCAACTATCCCAGTCTTCCGGAGTCCTGGGACTCAGAACTTTTAGGGCAATAACAAGACAGGCCCAGCCAAACCAGGATGAATGGGTCATTCTAGAGTGGCTGTGCCCAAATATTGCCCAGTGTGGACATGTATATGAAGAGAAATATCAGCTTTTCAGAAATGTCTTTTATCTCATGCATAAGTGCAGTTAACTCCTTAAATTTTTACCCAAGTGCCAGAGGAACTACCAAAGACGTGGTTACAAATAGTTTCTAATAACAATAACCCAATTTCCTTTTCTTGCCCCACCTGCACCAACAGGTGCCTGACTGACTACCCCACCCTGGATCTTCCTTGGGCATTTCTGTGAGATCTTAAGGAGGAGTCTCATGCTTGCTCACAAACCTGTCTGTCAGATAAAATCACCCACAGTATCCACCCTGTCCCCCCACCCCACCCCCAGTCCCTTAACCAGTTCAAGGAGAGTCACCATTGGCTCTCCTGAGAATCCCCACAGGAAAGCAGCCAAGAGTGACAGCTCCCAACGTCCCCAAATAGGTCACTTCTTCAGGTTCAGAGAATGCTGGAATCCCTCAGAACTGAGGAGACTCCCCGCTCCCCAAGCAGATGCCGTGCTTGGCCAGTTGATATCGGAGGGTTCTGTGCCGTGCTTAGAGCCCAGCATGCCTTTCAGTGTCTCCACTGAGTAAATGAGCATGTCAATGCAGCACAGTCCAAACCCCTTCTTAGGAAAAAAAAAAATTTATTTTTTTGAGGAAAAGTAATCTGTAGAGGTGCAAATTTGTCTTCAGCAACTTTTACCTTCTCACCTAGAACAGGCTGCTGCGGGAGTCAGTTTTTCCAGAAAATTTCTCTTCCTTTTGTGGACCCCATTTTATAGGTATACATCCAATAGCCCCTTAGGCAAATAAATTTCTTAGTACAAAGGGACAAGTTGCATGAAAGCTGTATTCTGGTCTTCTCTCTTAAATCACAAAACTGCTTCGGATGCCCACTTTCATCAGCTACTCTATCACAACTGGGTTGAGTCAAATTTCCATCAGGGGTGAGGCTCAAATTTCTAAGTATTTCCTCTGGCCTCATAGTATCTCGAAGAAAGAACCATTTAATCATTTATCTATCCAATAATTTATTCATGTACAATTACTCAAAACAAATGTTTGAGCACCTACTATGTACCAACCATTGTGCTTAGAACCAGGGATACAAATGGTAAACAAGACAAAAAATTTATTCCTGTCCATCATTCAGGCAAGCAGGGAAATAAATATTACTATAAACATCACTCAAATAAATGTAAATTGGACTATGTCAAACTTTGCAAAAGGAAAGGTACTTTTTCTATAAAATCATGCAATAGGGGAAATTTAACCTAGACAGAGAGTGATGGATGGGTACCTGTGATGGTTAATGTTACATGTCTACAGGCCATGATTCTCAGTGGTTGGAAAGATCTTTGGTAATCACCCTCCATTTGGTGATCTGATGTGAGCAGCCAATCAGTTAAGAGGGAGGTTGGTGTGGCCTGCATCCAATATACCTGGATATACTGGCAACGCTCATCCTCTTGATCCTGCATCTGACTCGTCATCCTGACCTCTGGTTCTTGGGACTTGAACCATCAGCTTTGCAGACTTTGGGACTCCCTAGTTTCTGCTGACTTACTTGTGGGTTCATTAGCTCCTGCATCCAGGTGCATCAGAAACTGCCAGCCTTTCACCTGACCCATGGATTTGGGACTTGCCAACTTCAACAACTCTATGAGCTATTCCCTTGAAATAACTCTTTATAAGGAGCTCTTGTAGCTTAGTGGTTATGAGTCAGGCTGCTAACTTCAAGGTCAGCAGTTCGAAACTACCAGCCATTCTGTAGGAGAAAGATGAGGTTTTCAGCTCCCATAAAGACCTATACAGGGTTGTTATGAGTCAGAACTGACTCCATGGCACACATAACCACCACATGATTCCTGGTGTGGCGCTGTATGGTAAGCATTCAACCACAAGGTTGGTTTAAACCATAAGTTTGGCAGTTCAAACTCACCAGCTGCTCCTTGGAAACCTTACACAGGGTCGCTGTGAGTCGGAACTGACTTGATGCTACTTAACAACAACAGCATAAATTTATATACAAGGGGAGCTTCAAAAAGTTCATGGATAAATCTTTTCATCCCATTTCCCCACAAACTCTTTGAAGCCCCCTAGTATATGCCTAACTGATTTTGTTCATTTAAAATACTCAGTCTAAGATAGTAACCTAAAACCAAACAAGCCATTGAGTCAATGCCAACTCATGGTGACCCCATGTGTCCACAGGATAGAACTGTGCTCCATAGGGCTTTCAATGGCTGATTTTCTTGGAAGACTGTCAAGTTTTTCTTCCAAGGTGCCATTGGGAGACTTGAACCTCGAACCTTTCAGTTAGCAGCCAAGTGTGTTAACCATTTGCATCACTCTCTGCATCCTATTGGTATCAGGGCCTCCTATTGGTACTCTAGGGAAGCTTGATGGCTACAAGCTAAAGGACAGGTAGTAGTTAGAGAAGGAGACAGAGAATATGTACAAAGTGAAGCTGGTGATGGGAGCAGGCCTTGCAGTATTTCATAGCCCGTGGTAAGTCTATGTCCAGGAAGCCAAGCATGTGGCCTGGGAATAACAACTCTGCTCTAATTCTAACACCTTGTCCCTGTGCAGTTTCTATCACAGTCATGTTGGGTTTGAGTTTACAAAACACCTTCATGTATCTTCATAGTTTCCTCTAGCAAGAAAGCATTTTGAGGTTAGGAGAGCAGATATGGTATGGCTTGCTAATAAGGAAACTTCAATTCAGAGTTTAGACAATGTGTTCATGTTCATCTGGGAGTAACTTGAACCTATGGTTTTGATGTCATTTTACACCCATCTTGTTTCTTCATGAGAATGAGTTGCCTCAACCATCTACCATGGGGTGGGGAATGTCTGGCCCTAGTGCCATATGTTGTAGTTTAGTGCCATCGAGTTGTTTCTGACTCATAGTGTATAGGGTTCCCAAGGAGTATCTGTTGAGTTTGAACTACTATCCCCGTGGTTCAAATTGACTTCGCAGTCCAGCACATTAACCCATAGCGCCACATTGCAAAATCATTTGGTCTGGCCCTGCCAGAGTAACCACAGTTCCAGCCATCACATTGTTGTTGTTAAGTGCCATGGAGTCAGTTCTGACCTATAGTGACCCTGTATAGGATTTCCGAGGAACAGCTGGTGAGTTTGAACCGCCGACCATGCAGTTCAAATGGCTTTGCAGGACTCCAGCCATCACATTAGGAGTGAGTTAATTAAATATTTAACAAAATGGAACAAGCTAATATTTAAGTTGATAATTTGGTATGGCCCATGAGAGATAAAATGTCCAAATGGCCCTTGGCAGAAAAAAGTTTTTCCACTCCTGATCTACTAGAACAGAAGAAATGTTAACACCAAAGCACAAGGAGAGAGGGAAAAAAAAAAAAAAATGACTTAGAAAGGAACTCCTATCCTTTGTGCTCATGTTGAAGCCCAAACAGTCTTTGTTGGTTCACCTGCTCCTGCTGGTAGCTTGCAGCTCCCACTCTAATCCCATGTTCACAGATGCTGATGTTTTCTTAATAATAAGATATGACTTCCTCTGCAACAAAATAGACACAAATGAAAGATGTGTTAAGAAAATAACTTGTCTTTCTAAGTGTCCCTATAAAGAATACCAAGGTTATTTTTTTAAAATAGGGTGGGATGGGATAGTTGATTCCCATGTAGCAGATGGCTTCTCTTCTCCAGGAGAGAGTGGTATCTGCATTCTAGTGAGCACCTACCTGCTTTTAGAGAAGTCTGAGCAAGGAGAGCAACTCACCTAAAACCACCAGTGTGTATCCACCTGCTTTGCAGGAGAATAAAATTAGACGTACAATAGAACTAATCTAATCTTATAGCTTCAGCTCAGTCTTTTCTCCTAAAGATTTGTGGTAAATCAGTCTGACATTAAAAACAGTTCTTCATTGTTCCACAGGGAGAAGTGCATAGTGATACGTATTAGAAACAGAAAAGGACAGAAGCCCATCAATGCTTAAGGGAGTAGACTTGTTTCATTTGACGTAGTTAGAATGTGATCTGCTGCAGTACCATTTTCTCCATGGGTCTACCTTTTCTGAACTTTAAAATATGGTTTTAAAAAAGCAAGCAAAAACAGAACAGATGATGCACAGCTGATTCTGACTCATGGAAACCCCATGTGTGTCAGAGTAGAACTTTGCTCCAAATGATTTTCTGTGACTGAATTTTTGGACATACGTTGCCAAGTCTTTTTTCCCAGGCATCTCTGGGTGGACTCCAGCCCTTCAGGTATCAGTTTAGCAGGGCAACTGCTTGCACCACCCAGGGATGTTGATTGCCAAGGATGCCTTTTATTCAAAAGGAAGTTGCAAGGAAGGGGAAAGAAATAAGGGGAAGAAAAGTGCACACTAGCAGGGAGAAGAGGGACCACTGCAGTAGGGGACCACCAGAACTGTGTCTGAACATCACTCCATGAGACACATGACTGTGAGCTTTCTAAAGAAAAGTTAAGGGTGGGCTGGGTGAGCAGGTGCACTGAGGTTGCAATTAGGGCTAGGTTGCTAGGAATTATTTCTCGTGAGGCCAGCCAGATCCTGGAGAGGCCCAGGAGGAAGTAGAGAGGAAGGTAAGGAGGGGAAAAAGAGTTAATTTAGTCTTGGTCATTTTCTTGCAATAAATGCTGCAGTTGGGGAGTGGCATGGGAGCCATCCTTAACAAAGGCTTGGGTAAAATGCAATTTGACCAGTCCTCACTCAGTCTTCATCATGAATAGCCTAGAGGGATTATAGATCCCTAATTGGGGCAAAACAGGACTTAAGTCCCTAAGAATGCTCACTGGCATGGTGTCTGCAAAATCTGTTGAACTATCTGTTGATAGTAAAGCTAAGGTCAGTTGCTTTACTGCTGGGCGCCACAAGACATGGATGTCTAAAATACAGAGGAAAATAATAATATTAAAGTTTATATTTCAGTTGAAGACGCTGGCAGATGAAAACCTTTTGATTATGTACCACTGTTCATTGAGTTTCTTGAACTCGATATAGAGGTTTTTGGTGATGTTGTCCAGCCCTGATTACAACTCTCATGAGGCCATTAAATGGCCTGAGCATTTTACTAGATTTTCTTAA
The DNA here is from genome assembly GCF_000296735.1 of Chrysochloris asiatica. Lineage (NCBI taxonomy): Eukaryota > Metazoa > Chordata > Mammalia > Afrosoricida > Chrysochloridae > Chrysochloris > Chrysochloris asiatica. The sequence goes on from NW_006408526.1 coordinate 24,537,876, forward strand.
GTGATTCAGACAGTGGCTTGTCCAAAGAGGAATTCACTTCAACTCTTTGAAGTGTACCTCAAATCACTAGGCCTTAAGAGAATCTACTGCAAAATAAGTTAGAATGTCAGTAAAGTGTTTCAGTTCTCAATTTCAGTAGAGACTTTGACCTGATAATTTCACCATTAGGGTTTAAGACATTCCAAGAGGTCTTTGAGGACTAGGGAACAACTCTTAACAATAAGATGTATGGACTAGACACATTTAGGGATGTTGGGAGAGAAATCTGAAACATTACTTGGGGTCATGACCAGATGTATTTTAGCAGCCAGGGTTAAGAGGGTAAAACACTCAAGAGTCAGAACATGGTGTTTCGAGTCATTGGCCTCTAAAGGGAGTAACACAGGGCTTCACTTGCCACTCTACCCCGTACTTCTGGTGTAGCACTGTAGGATAAGTGCTGGACTTCAAACCACAAGGTCAGCAGTTCAAATCCACCAGTTGCTCCTTGGAAACTCTATACTGGGTTACTGAGTTGGAACTGACTTGATGGCATTAAACAACAACTCCATCTATGGACTCCTGGTGTGGCACTATAGGATCAGCACTGGACTTTGAACCACAAAGTCTGTAATTCAAATCCATCAGCTGCAGCTGCTCCTTGGAAACCTATTCAGTGTCACTGTGAGTCAGAACTGACTCGACAGCACTTAACAACAGTGTTTATACAACACAGAAGGGCTTTTGTGCTGTCAAGTTCCCGTGTGATATGTGCCACACATTCTAAAGGAAGGCAATCAACACTGCTACCAGTCTTGTTAAGAGGTCACCAAATTGGGGTCAGCCTTCAGTCCTAACAAGCCTTCCAAAGTATGTGTATTTACTAGGAAAGGATTCTTTGAAGTGAACTCACAATGGTTGGAAAGACTGCAATCTCTACCCTTTCCTGTGAGAATAGGATGGACATATGTTCATAAAAGGAAAGACGAGGATCTGAAGCAAACACCATCCTACCTCTGCTGAGCTTCAGAAACTCAGCCCAGTCCTGCTAACATCAGGATGGAGCCCCAGGAAGCCCCTTGTGCTGTGTAGACAGAAGAGGATGCATCCTCTGGTGTAGACAGGAGGCTGGCTGTAGAGCAGCAGGCAGTAGCCCCTGTAAATCTGCTTCGTATTGGGTGTAAGATGCTTTCCCACAGCCCGAGTGGATCCTGGGAAGGCAGTCTGGGCAGAATTCTCTTGAATAGACTTTGTTCCAGAGCACTGTTGGAGAAAGTGAATGACTAGAACAGGAGCTGAGGAATCCCAAGAGGTCAGTCAGGAAGCCCAAAAGTTTTGTTTCACACCAGGGAATGAAATGTGGTTTCCTAGTGCTTTCTCAATAACCCAGAAAAATGTCCCATACAAGTTCTAGTAACTGGATTCCTGCCATACCAAAGGGCATTTGAGAGCCAAGGGAGTGTTACAAAAACTATTTGCTATAGTTGGTTTGAATCGCAAGGTCACGGCTCAAGTTCACCAGCTGCTCTTTGGAAATGCTACACAGAATCACGGGTCAGAAACAGCTCTACGGCACTTAACAACTATATATTAGCAAATTGTCTTTTGCCTTTTTCTATCAAACCCCAGGCTCTAGGGTAGCCAGGAGTTCACAGTGGTACGGGGGAACGAAGCAGGGAGAATGAGAGATCATCCTATGACTTCTTGAACTTCCGGGTAACAGGCTGAACTAAGGGTAGAGAAGAAACACTTAAGCGAATGAACTTTCAATTACAGTGGTCTGGACGTCTATCTCTAATAAAACAGTAAGACTTTTTAATACTCAAACATTACAATAAAACTATGAGTTCTTCCTAGGATGCAGATTAAGGGGCAAGGAGGGAATATTCAAAGGATATTAATGGAAGATAGCCGTGAAAGCAAAAATAACATGACTCATTGTGCCTAATCAAGTCTGAGCCATTCAATGACATGATTACAGAAAAAAAAAAAAAAAAAAAAAAACGATCTACAATGAGAAAAGAACCAAGAGACCTACCATAACTTGTATGTTATACATAAACCCCAATTTCTATAGTACCTTTCAGATTGGAAAATCAGAACACATCCACTTGTTTGAGGCTTATAAGCCCCTGGATCTCTATGCCCCATTACTGAGATCCTTGCCGTGCATCAGGATTCTGGACAGAAACATGGCCATCCCACCATTACTTATTAATGCCACAACTACTACACATATCATTTTCTAAGCATCACTATTCCTGGCTTTCACTTCTGTGAGTTTATAAAATTCCTGTTATCTAAATTCTTTAGGTATTCCCTATACTCTACAAAGTTATTACTACCACTTACTTATTATTATATATTTTTGATCTCTTGATAAGTAGAACAACCCACATTTACCTTTGAGACCAGGTCTCTGAGCATGTCCTATTAACCTTTCTACAAATGGTCAATCAACTAGCACAATAAAGTGGCTGAGAGCTCTTTACAACTAGCTACCAACCAAGTGGGCAATGCTGAGCCAGGACAAGCAAAGCAAGTATGTGAAAAGGGGACAACACAGAAAAGCCTCCAAGAAAACTTCAATCAATTCCACTCTGACTTGTAGTTAATGTCAGTTGTTTAATAACTTTAAGAGAATGTGAATAATGCCTTTAGAGATTCAGGAAGAGGTAATGAATTATTAATATGCGAGTGTGGGGTGAAATGTTTAATGTAGCTCTCCTGGCCATATTCATGTAACTCGGACCAGACAAGTGGGTGGGGCTATACAGATTGGGCATATTTCCTCTTTGCCTGATGGGTTTGGGTAAGAGAATTTTGCCATCCTGCTGGGTATGAAATAAACCATGTCAGAAACAGGACAGGCCTGGCTGAGAAGCTGTCTTAACCAAAAAATATCCTGAGCATTTCTGATCCTGAATTGTAACCTGTAAATTTGCCTAATATACCCCATAATTGTGAGTTCTGTCTGTGATCCACAAAGAGAGAGAGAGTACTGTTGGAAGGGAGAGCTTGCATCACAGGTGGGTCAGAAGGTTGGAGGGTGGAGGCATGTTTGACTTCTGTCTCATAGGAATCAATCTTGGGCTGATTTTGAGTTTAATTCTTCTTTCCCCTTACAAAGTTAAGAAGTGACTGAACGTAGTCCACTCCTTTTTACACTGAGAAACTGAACCAACGAAATAAACTTAAGGAATTAATAGTATTTATGGTGTGGCGCCTAAGATAAGCACTCGACCTCAAGTTCAGTTTGAACTTCAAGGTTGGCAAATCAAACTTACCACCCACTCCTTGGAAACCCTATACAGGGTTGCTATCAGTCGGAACAGAATCTACAGTACTTAACATACTAGAAAAAACAAGATCATTGACTATAGGGTTGATATAAAAATACTGTTTTATTTCTATATTCCAGCAACAAACAATAAAAATGGAATTTAAATAACTGCAAAAGCTTCAACTATATCAAAATCCCAGGAGTAAGTTTTACGGAAGCTGTACAAGATTTACATAAATAGGAGTCACTTTACATCACCATCACATAGATTTCTTCCTCCTCGTCTTCCACCTGTCCCTCCATCATCTTCGTAATTCTTGACAATGTGAAACCTATTTCTTAGTCCAAGAAGCAGAATCTGAGATATAAGGACTGGACCTTAGGCAGTTGTAGTTGCTATGTGCTGTTGTTAACTCTGAGTAACAGTGACCCTCTAGGACAATGTACTACAGCCGCAAAGGGTTTCCAAGGCCAAAATCTTCATAGAACCAAACTGTCTTATCTTTCTTACACATAGTGGCTGGTGGGTGCCAACAGCCCACCTTTCAATTGGCAGCTGAGCACTTAACCAATGTACCACCAGGGCTCCTTAAAGGCCACTCAGCTGTCCCACTTGTGGTGTGAGTGGACTGAAATATTATCAACATATCTGCACACTACAGATTTCTCTGGGATCTTTTCATGGTCCAAGCATAGATCCCTAAGGGTTCTCAATAGCTGCCCAGGGGATAACTACTGTGACAAAGGTGCAATTAAAAATATTTACTAACAATACCAAGGGCAGTTGCTAAAAGCATGGGCTTGTAAAAGTTAGACCTTGAGTGAGCCAGGGTCTCCCGCCATCATCCCAGAGTTGGCGTATGAAGTCTCACTGAGGCATCCTGCACGACACCCAGTAATGGTAGGGATTATGAACTGAAAGGCAAATAGTGATACAAGAACTCTGAAGAGAAAAATGCAAACAATGGGAGAAAACTGATCAAACTACCATCGAATAAATCCAGTAAGATTTCAAACAAAAAGCACCTCTATATATTTGTACAAGATGGCCTACCATCAATGTACACAAAGTATTCGGCACTTAACAACATAACAACAACAATATATTTGTACAAGATGGCCTACCATCAATGTACACAAAGCATTAAGAAATGCCGTTTTGGGGAAATATTTGTTTACATTTTAAAATTTGAGGTTATGAATGAGCTGGAAAGATGTCAGCTACCACTAGGTGTTGCTCTAGAGTTGTGTTCCTGGCTCTTACTGCAGATCTGGATACCTATATCCTCATCATGCTTCTCAAGTCTTTCCTTGGCTTTTTCTTTTACTGGAGGAAAACTGAAATAAGAGACCTAATTACTGGTAGCACAGTGGGCTGGTAACAGCAAGATCAGCAGTCCAAGCCCACCAGTCACTGCTCCATGGGAGAAACCTGAGGCTTTCTACTCCCATAAAGATTTGTGACCTGGGAAACCCTACACAGGGGCACTATGAGTGGGAACTGACTCCTTGGCATGCAGCGCAGTCATCACCAAAACATACTAAAAATAAAACTCATACTGCACACCAAAGGTAAAACAAATGCTTTTATTGCACATTTATAAAATCTGCATAGTTTAATCAAGTCTTCTACCCTCCCACCATTCCTCATTAAAATTTGGTTAAAATACAATATTCTACCAGAAAGCTTTTTAAAGAGTCAACAGGGGATATCTTTCTCTACATATACACATATATATTTATTTATATATATATATATATATATGTTTTAAAATTTTCTTTCTACAAATCCACATCCCATATTTCTTAAAGGGGAGAAGGGATCAAAGTATTCTTTTTTGGGCCAGCAGCAGCCTACACCTGTTTTTTTTAATAATTTTCAGACACTATAAAAATTTACCTATATGGCTAACAGCTATCAAAACTTTACCTTGAGTCAAGTTTCATGATGCTATTCTGTATAAAAGACCTTTCTTTCACTCAGGACTGAATATGAGGTTTTCTGGTTTATTTAAAAATGTAAAATAAAAGGAGAAGACAAAGGATGGAGAGGCAGTATTCTCTTGTCTTTTCAGCCTCTTGCTGCCACACGGACCTTAGTGCCCACCCACCCTCGTGCTAAAGGGTGACAGCTCAGCAGCACCCCGTTCTGTCATCTCCTGTCAAGAATCAGGCAAGGTTGCTCTCTCACCTCTTAGAAACTCCAGTAAAGAATTTTTAAATATCATTAGTCATTGATAAAATAACTAGTAGCTGCTCATCTGATTCAGGCTCTGCTGTCAAAAATACTTAGACCTGAAGGATGATTTAAAAAGTGGTACAAGACTTAGAAAGCCCAAGCATTCTAGTAGGTACAAAAGGCATTTCATGTCTTCTGACATACATCAGTATCTAAGTATACCGGTTCCTGTCTTTTCCAGTAAAATAATGTTTACAATTCTGTACCTAAAAAGTGCAATTTTATTTGTAATCCTTCTATATGCACACAGCATGGGTGAGGTCTAAAACCCAAATCTTGTTTGTCCACTAGTTCCTTTCCCAGGGTAGACACTGTGACAACAGGCCTTGGAACATGTAGGGGTGCTTACTTCACCGCCACAGTTGAGACCCCCTGAATTGATTCCATGACAGCCGCAAATCGGCTGCAAAGGTCATAGGGAGAATTGGGCCGGATAGTCGGAGGCTCCTTCAAGACAATGATTTCTGCAGAGGGATCCAGGAGCCTTGGCAGAAACTCCCCTAGACACAGCTGCAGATTTTCTGTGGAGGGAATATGGATGGTTACATATCAATAGTTAAAATGATCTCCAAGTGAAAGTAAACCTGCAACGACCCTGTTCGGCATTCAAAGTAACCAACCTCTAAGGTAAAGAATGATACTAGCCAGCTAACACGAAATGACAATCCCTTTACGAAAAACCAAGAGTGAAGACTAACTTGATAACTATTTCTAGGTTACTGCTTTAAGCCATCTGATGTACTGCGGAACACCACTACAGTCACTTCCTCATGGACAAGTTCCTCATCAATCATCCTTTTTAAATTGGAGAAAATAGATATGATATGACTCTACAGAATAAACAGTGCTACTTTCTTTTAAGCAATCAAAATACACCAGCCATGTCCACATGTTATAAAGGAATGCTAAGTACATACATAGCTCTGGTAGCATAGTGGTTACGAATCCGGCTGCAAGGCGCAAGGTCAGCAAGTCGAAACTACCAGCTGTTCCTCAGGAGAAAGATGAGGCTTTCTGCTCCCATAAAGAGTTACAGCCTCAGAAACCCTGTACAGGGTCACTATGAGTCGGAACCAACTCCACGGCACCCAACCAACCAACCAAGTACATACGTGGCTAAATCAAAATTTAAGACAGTAAGAGGAAGTAAGTAACTACTCACATTATTAAAGAATTTTCCAATAAAAACTATAAACTCAAACAAGCCAATGAAATTATTTTTGCATCATATTTACTTTAATACACTAACTTCCTAACTCACTAAAAGGTAACAACTAGCTAGTTTTAAGCTCCCTCCAGAGATGGACAAACAATGATATTCCACTGACTAATTTATTAATCTTGAAGCTATCATGTTGTTGTTGTTAAGTGCCGTGGAGTCAGTTCCGACTCATAGTGACCCTGCACAGGGTTTCCGAGGCTGTAAATCTTTACGGGAGCAGAATGCCTCATCTTTCTCCCGCGGAACCACTGGTAGTTTCGAACTGCTGACCTTGCGGTTCACAGCCCGATTCATAACCACTACACTACCAGAGCTCCTTCATAGTTTAAAAAAAAAATTTTTTTTTTAATCTTACAATTTGAAAATCACAGGAATATTTAATTATGGTATCATCAGATAATTCAACTCTGAATAAGTTGATATTGAATTTTTAAACTAAAAGACAGTTCAGATGAAAAAGTACTAACAAACATTTGATGGTATCTATGGAGGCACTATAGCCGCACAGGAGGTAAAGGGAAGCTAAGAAGGAAAGACGTCCAGGCCCCCAGCCCTTGTAATAAACAAGAGCAGATCCATTTGTAATAAATAACTTGTATACTGTGAGGGTCCTATGCCTTAAAAAGGTTTGGCAACCAGAGAAATGGAATGAGACCTACTGTCATAAGAGAATTCTCCAAGTCCTTAGAGATGATTAGAATTCCTGACAACATACCTGCGATATCTTGCCCAAGGTAAGAGCACCAATGGTTTCTCATGACCTCAATGGCATCCAAGTCATCCTTGGAGATATCATTATTAATGATAAGGTGAATGCAAGGAATGATCAACTCATTCATAACATTAATGCCCTCTGATACAGACTGCTCATCATTTGTCTCAAAGAGAGAAGCTGCTCTGGCATTCAGTTCCTAAAGAGAAAAGGCAGAGTGAAACAAAAGTCTGAACAAGAATAGAGTTTCAAATTCTCATGGACTCTAGACCTTTTGGAGCCATAGAGGCTGGATGAACCCCTAAAACTGCTGTCCTGAGATAATCTTTAAACCTTAAACCGAAACTACCCTGAAGTCTTAAAACCAAACGACAGTTAAGCTTAACTAGTAGAAAAATAATTTACCATGAGCATTACGCTCTTTTAAGAATTCTCTATATGGGATCAGGTTGACAACAGCAACCTGAAAGGACAGGAAGCTGGTGTGGCACTGTACAGTAAGAGCTGCACTGCTAACCCCAAGGTTGGTAGTTCAAACCCACCAGCCACTCCTCACAAACCCTATACAGGGTTCGCTAGGAGTTGGAATCGACTCGACTACACTTAATAGCAACAACATAGAGGGCAGTGAGTTTGTTAATGAGGGAGGAACAATTCAGAAAAAGAGGATGAAAACAGTTCCACAACTCAAAATATATATATAAAATCAATGTCACTAAATGGTACATTCAAAAATTACTGAATTCATGTGTGTTTTGGTGGGTATATTCTCAACAACAAAACAAAACAAATTTTGGGGGGAAGTCCAAACATGACAAGTAAGAGGTGCTTCAAAAAGTATTTGGGAAAAATGGAATGAAGATGGAATTTTCTACAAACTTTTGGAAGCATCCACATCTTTTTAAAGAGAGCCTGAACAAATAGTTCCCAAACTTTACTATATTGGAATTGCCTGGGGACCTTTAAAAACTACTGGTAATTGGTTCCTACCCTAGACATGCTGATTTAATTGGTTAGAGGGAGACCTGGATATGGGAATTTTTTTCAAAAGCTTCCAAGGACACAGTCATTACTTTTAAAAAGTTAAGGTCATATTTAGCATCTCCCTCTAAATCAAGACTAAGTCAACATCAGAATCATCTGCAAAGGAAGCACTGTTGTACAGGTACCTCCCCTAAGACTGGTTTACTGGTCAGAGGGGGGCCTAAATATCACTGTGGGCTTCCTAGGTTGATTCTGATGCAGCAATTTCAATAATTTAAATCCCTATTATTGTATTGGAATCCTGGTGTGGGGCTATAGGGTAAACACTGGACAGAAAGGTCTGAACTACAAAATTGGAAGTTCACACCCACCAGCTGCTCCTCAGAAAGCCTATATAGGGTTGCTATATATATATATTGGAACTGACTCAATGGCACTTAAACAACAACATTCCTGTATTGGAGTCCCAGTGTGGTGATGTAGGATAAGCACTGGACTGATAACCAAAAGATCAGTGGTTCAAACCCACTATCCAACTCTCTGGAAACCCCATATAGGGTCACTATGAGTCAGAACTAACTAGAAGGCACGTAATAATAACATTACTGTATTCCTGTGGAAGCTGAGTGGAACATTCACAATGCAAATGTTTTTGGTGATAAAAAACAAAACTCATGGCTCTAATAAGATTTAGATCTACCAAATCTGCAAGGCAGGCCCAATTTTCAACTTCATGCACACCTACTGATTCAGAAATTAAAATCCTAATAAGAAAATGAATTCCTTTAGATGAATATGTCATGACTTAATCACCACAATTGGTGCTACCAAGACCAAGGCAGTGGTGGAGATGGTGGCCTGAATTCTTCCATGAAGAGGGAATCTACTGAATATTAAGAAAAAGATACACAAGCCCACAATCTGAAGGTAAGGAGCCTCTATATAGTTCTCTGATGGAAAGCCACCTATATAAACCCTTGGGCACGCAGAGAGGATATGCACCAGTCTTTCCACATGGCTGCCAAAAGCAAAACAGGCCAAGCAGAAATTAAGACTTTACTGGTATACTTTTTTTAAAAATTGGAAATTCTTAGAAGTCACTAAAACGCTAAATGACTAGCTTGGCCATTGAACACTGAAAATACAATGCATTTATTTGCATGCTTCCTGCATGCCAGGCACTGAGGACACAGCTGAGTAAGAAAACAAACCTGTTCTCGAGGACCTCACAATCTAAGTAAGGAAGTAACAGCATATATGCTATACTGCAGGCATGGGTGATTCATTCACATCTAACGTCCATCAAAAATTGAAGGATGGTATTCTCTTAAAGTAACTTAAAGGAACTGTAGTGAAATATGCTAGAAAATTTGGAAGAAGTCTAAAACCTGTTGGTGATAATTACTTTGTTTTTTAAGTTCTATATTTGCATGGCTTCCTGGGACAAGGGAAAACACAGTAACAGAAAAAAATATATAATATGGCTTTGCAAATGGTACAAACCAGAAGGCATTTTCTTCGGTACAAAGCAATCACAGATTCCTTCACCCCTCGGCGGGGCCCCTTCATTAGCAAAGCAGCATTGCTCTGGTAAGCATATACCAGGTATGAAAGTGCCTCTTGGTACCTTAGAAAATAGAAGAGAAACAACACTGAGAGCTCTGTCCTCCAAATCTAAGGTTTAGACCTCACTGTTACCCAATATAAGAATCTACAAATGGAAGTAACAAAACACACTTGGAAAAGTGTGAGGGCTGAAGGCTGCAGCCAAGTCCCAGCTCTGCTATAAATTGTCTGAGAACCCAAGGCAAATCATGACATCTCCTTGGACCTGTTTTTTTCATCACAAAAACAAACAATTGGAGTAGGTGCTGACTAAGGTCCACGCCAACTGGAAAATGCACTTTCTGAGTTCATCTTCATTGGTCAGAAACAAAGCTTGGCACAGCAGACCTTGATGACAATATGTCTGTCCACATGGGAAACATGATAAAGCGCGTGTGGTGTCTCGAGCAAACAGAAGACAAGCACTGAGAACAGCAAGTGCACCCTGGCTTGGTGACAAGGGACACCACTGGCATATGGCTGTGGTTCTTAGGATTTGAAAAACAGAACATCCTGAGCAATAATCTTAGTGAAATAAAAGACCAACATACTTTCCTTTTTGATAGAGTTCCAGACCTGTTAGGAGATACACAGACACCTTTCGAAACAAACTATAATCTTCATGCCACTTCTGAAAAGGAATGACTACCATTAATGATTATGACCACAACAGACAATTTCCATACCTACTCTGCAGTAAGTTTTAAATTCAACACAAATATTTATTGTTCAGTAAATTTATTGTTCACAAAGAACTACAAATGCAGAAGCTTTCAGATTAAAACCCTATCCACACTAAAAATAAAAGTCTATCTACCCTTCATACTAATCTCCACATACTGTCCCTTCTACAGAGGTACAGAAATAATTGCTTTTATTTCACAAGATACATTTGATATGAGTTTTAGAATTATCTTAATTTCCAAGTCAAAGTCATTCAGCTATGGCTTAAATGAATGACCAAGTCTCAAGTTCTGACATGTGATGCAAGGACAAGGCAGTTCTACGTCACACAGAGCAGGAAGTGGGCTGGGCATACCATACCCGAACCCACTGCCATTCAGTTCATGCCAACTCATATCAACCCTATGCTGCTATTGTCAGTTCCGACTCATAGCCACTCTATATAGGGTTTCCAAGGAGTGGCTGCTGTGTTTGAACCACCAACTAAAAGTGTCCATAGAGTTTTCAGGCTGTAATCTGTATAAAGCAAACTCCCACATGTTTCTTCCATTAAGTAGCTGATGGGTTTGAACCACCAACCTTTTTAGTTAATAGCTGATTACTTAACCATTGCTCAACCAGGACTCCTTGCTATACCATAAATGGCATATAATATTGTTTTAGGTAGAACGTAGTGATTTTTTAAAAAATTTATAGTTATATACATAAATATGGAGTCCTGGTGTGGCACTCCAGGATAATACACTGTAATCGCAAGGTCGGTTTGAACTGCAAAGTTGACAGTTCATACCCACCAGCCGCTCCTGAGAAACCCTATACAGGGTTGCTGTGAGTCAGAAGCGTTAGAAGGTACTTAACAACAACACACATATATGTATTTCAATGCACAATAGCAAACTATAGTATTTAAAACAACCTAAAATCATGATTTTAAGAATCTTATTGTCTAGGACATAGCTAAAGTGTCCTAGAGAATAAAATACTGATTCATTAAAAAGAAACCTGCTATTTTAAACTGAAGAAAAAAAAAATTTGTGTGTGTGTGTGTGGAGGGAGGGTGCTGTTGTAAGAAAACAAATCAGTCTGTGTTGACACAAATTTCCTGGCTTTGCCTCAGGTCCCATGTTGTCTCAACAATCAATACATATATATGCTCACAAACTAGCCAGAGATTTAAAGAAAAAGAAAGACTTCACCTTGTACTCTTCCATATTCATGTCATCTGGACCAATTTCCTTCAGTTTAGCTTGAGCCACCTTCATGATACTGATTGACCTATGGGGGAGGGGGAGGTGCACATTTCAGAAAGAGCACAGTGCAAAGTTACCCCACAGACACAAGAGTCAATGTTGCCAATGACAGGACGGGGTAGAGCCTGCCTCTCCCAGATATTCATTTCTCACCTTTCATCATAGCTAAGATTTTTATCGGCAAACTGTTCCAGAAGTGTCCGTTCTACTACCCTTTTGGGTGCTTCATTTTGGAAAAAGTAGACAAGGACATGCTGGAGTCGAGGATCACTGTGAGAGGTGGGGGTCTCCTTGGCGAGCTGATAGAGTCTGGAGTATTCTTCATGGAATGCCTATTGAAGACAAAATTGAGAGTTAGAAAAGGGGCCATTGAGGGCTTTTGCACACAGAAATTGATGCTGACATGTAACAGGTTCACTATATAGAGACCTCTAGGGAATAAGCCATAAGGAGCTCTGGTAGCGTAGTGGTTACGAATCGGCTGTGAACCTTAAGGTCAGCGGTTCGAAACTACCAGCTGCTCCACGGGAGAAAGATGAGGCTTTCTACTCCCGTAAAGATTTACACCCTCGGAAACCCTGTACAGGGTCGCTATGGGTCGGACCCGACTCGATGGCACTTAACAACAACAACAACAGGGAATAAGCCAGGAGAAATCACAAGACAACTATGGAATCTTACTATTAAGATCTCACTTTTCTTATGAAGTTTTTGGATGAACAGATATTTATTTTGTTTCAGGTGTACTTTGGAGCCTCCTTGATCTGAATATTAAATATCCACATACATAACAATGTCACTTTAAAAAATCTCAACTACTTCCTGACAGTTGTTGTGAGTTGGTTCTGACTCATTCTACAGGGTTTCTGAGAAGCAGCTAGTGAGTTAGAACCACTGACCTTGCGGTTCAGTGCTTATCCTACGGCACACTACCATTATGGAACCAAAATTATGAGGGGGCTTCAAAAAGTATGTGGAAAAATTTCCATTATCTCTTAATTCCATATTTCCATGAACTTTTGGAAACCCCCTCATACAAAAGCAAAATCACACTAACAATTCTATTAATAGATATCTGCTAACAACAACAATAACATAACACTCCTAGATATGCACAGCACAGAATGGTACTGCTAGCCAAGGCTGCCTTAGTGCAGGAAGAAGAGGAACATTCAGTCTTGAGGGACAGATTGCTCATTAGTTGGACAAGAAGGGGAAAAAGTCAATTTTTTGTTTCACTTCAAGTAAGAAACATTTTTAATCCCATGTTTTTCCTTCATACAGAATCACTGTTCTGATATGATACCTGTGTTTCAAGGATTAGAATTTGAAAACAGCGATACCTTAATAAGCCCTGCTTCAGACCCATCCCGGTCAAAGGTCTGGCGGGCTTTGGCTATGGCCAGGATGACCCCTTGCATGGCAGGGCTCAGCATCATCTACCACAGGAAGGCACGAAACAGAGAGAGAGAAAGGACAGGAGAAAGGTTCAACTGAACACTATGAAACAGAGGTAAACTCCTTGATCAGATCTTAAATCAGCCTAAGTTGCAAGTCAAGTTTCACATATGCATGAAATCTATTCCTATATATCCTCTCAAATATAAAAGGATTAACAAAAGATGTCTAAAAATAATTTTTAATATGGCACTATATCAGATTCAAGTTAAATTATAACACTCTGAGGGGAAATGTCTGAGGTGAGAATTCTAATGTAGTCTGTAGGTTGGGTATCTACATCCTAAATACACAAATATTTTAGATCTACTGCGTGGCAACGATAGTGAGGTTGGCCCAGGATCAGGCAGTATTTCGTTCTGCGGTGCATAAGGTCGCTATGAGTCGGTACTGACTCAATGGCACCTAACAACAACAACAAAGCTGGGTAAGTGTCTTTACAGCAATCTAGAAACTAGAGACCACACAAAAGACTTTATAAATGAAATCAAAACCTTTCAATAATTAAAAAAAAAAAAAACAAGAACAAATTCCCAACATCCCACAGGAAGAACAAAAATCTGAGGGGTATGACTCATGATTGTTTATGCGCAGTGATGACTGAAAAGGTGATAAGCAATGAATACTCTGAGGTTTCACGACTTCTTCCTAACACTTCAGAATTAAAAACAACCTCCTCGATACACACTGGTTTTACTCACTGGACAACTGACCGATAATTTATATTGAGGAAAAGCAATGGAGTATCACCAAAAAGACTCCTAACTTAAGATTTAGAAGGCAGAAATACTTTTTTCCCCAAAATTAAAAAAAAACAAACCTGAATGCCTCGCCAAGCCACCTAAGACTCTGCAGTGCGCACATGAAGTGTATGCTGAGGTAGATATATACTGGAACCAAGACTATAGTTTTCAGAATGATGACTAAGGTGAACAGACAGACCCTCTTGTCAATTACGTGTTCCAATGACAAAATAGTTAACTATTGACAAACACCTGAAAAATATATGTATTCAACCCCGTGAGAATGAAACCCAGACTGACGACAAACAGCTAAACCCTGCACTTGTGCTCTGTACCTCCTCATCATATCCATCTGCATCAGATCTAACCAGAATCCTTCCCACACTGGGAATCTCCACTTCAGAGACCTCAGAGTGAGGCTGGGCAGCAGACTCTGTTTCATTAGCCTTTTGGGGCTGTTCTGACTGCTCTGCAAGATTTGTTTCCTGGGGCATGGGCTTCTTAGGTTCAGCTTCCTTAAGCTGTGGCAGCAGAATGGAGAGAAAGAGCGAGGAAAAAAGGAGAAATGAAGAGGGGTTGGTTAAATGTAGCAGACACAGAAGAACAGAGATGTAAGAAATTGTAGCATAGCAAATTACTGCTGAAAGCCTGAGCCTCTTGGATTTGGACTTCTAAGCCAGTCTCACCTCACTCAGCGCCGCTTCTACACCACTCTTCTCATAGGCACGCGCTGTGTTCGCAATGGCCTGGGCAGTCTGCTCCTTGGCAATCACAGCATGCTCAGATGACAAACACCGAACCCCATGAGAAGAGGTTACTGAAGGTTCTGATGAAGAATGGTACAAAGGCATTAGCATCTGATAATTTTAAAAAAAGGCAGTCTAGCACTCTCTGATATGACAAGCAGGATACAGTTAATATAAAACCCTCCTAAACAAATCTTCAGAAACAAAACCAAAAACGATGTCAACTATTACTAGAAGAAGAAAGCCACTTCAGCAAGAACCCAATGACGATTTTATAACATGTAACCCGCCTCTCCCCACCCAACCCCATTTTATTTCACTCGACTCTTGTACGCCAAGAAGGCTGTCGACCAGCAAAGAATCACCTTTGAAAAACAGCAGACAGTCCTTGACTTACAACATGTGAGTCATGACAAACAGCACTTATACAACCATCTGTTTTTATGGGGACCTCTTATCTTTAGTAACATGTACAACCAATACAGATGTTCTCATCTTCAGATGCTCACTTGCAGATGTTCAATGTTATGATTCATAAATATACTCATAAGAGGCAGTAATAATGTAACCTTTTTTAAATGAGGCATTCAGCTTTCATCAGAACCTGCTTATGAGGGAGTGGAAGGAATGGAACCCTGAAACCCTGCCATAAATTGAGCCATTACCTGTAATGGAGAGGGGGCGGGGGAGTTTCAAAACGCTCGTGGGAAAACATCATTTCCCCACGGAATTTTTTTGAAGCCTCCTTGTGTTGTTAATGTCTACCTATTAATCTTAATGTTGTTTCTTCCATACAGTAGGTAATAAGCAAAACCCCACACACAGTAACAGTAAAAGTAGTTAAGTCTTTCTGATGTCATTTCTGCTGATCAGATACATTTGTGGTACCTTAAATTTACTTGATAATGGCTTTTTTTTCCCAAATAGTCTTCATTCCCACCAAGTGACTGGGTGGGACAGCACGTAAACAACGTGTACAGGACTCATACTGTGATTTTGTGTGTTTTTTTTTGCCATCCAGCTAGATTTCAAAGGAGCCACCTCAGAAGTAGAGACAGATGCCATCAGGAGCATGAGTGAAGCATAAGACCACTACCCAGAAAAGCAGTGACAGGAGATGACTGGGCAAGGAGAGACAGAGCAGCTCTGGGCTCTAGGCCCATGGACTGAGGGAAGCTGAATGCCTACAGGCAGAAGACTGGCTTGCAGAATGTGCCCACCGCCATTCACAAACTGGCTAAAAGAGCTTTGTAATACTTGTCAGAGCAGGGCAGAGGTCAAGTGCCCATATGGCTGAAAGGCCAAAGATAAGAGTGAGGTGTGCCTGCAATATGGCAAACAAGAGGCATTCCTGACTGGACAATGACTGTGTCCTCAGTTGGTTTTGATCCTGAATTGTCTGTCCCCTGTTCACTTCCCTGATAAACTCATAATGGTGAGTATTGTTATGAGCTCTGTGTGGCCATTGTAATGGATTGCTGAACGGAGATGTGAATCAGAGAGTGCTGTGGGAGGGATGCTTGATGTCAGTAGAGGGTAAGGTGGAGGCATGTCTGACTTCCACTTCATAGGAATCGGCCTTCAGCTGATTTTTAGTTTGATTCTCATTCCCCCTTGTGAAGCCAGAGGAAGTCAGGCATAGCCTCCACATGGTTTTTTTGCAACATTCTAAAACTACACTCCATCAGTTTGTACACTGCTGACTGACTGAAATACACTGCGAAGAGTGTGCTATCAGGTATTCAGCCAAAGTATCTGGACTTGCTCAGGGAGCACAACATGAAAGTTAGTAGATCACTGACATATCAGCTCTTCTCAGATACCTGGTGATGTACAGAAATCCTGTGACGGTGAATTGGGGGAGGATTCCATCTGAGGGATTTTGCAAGACTGCTCTTCTTCCCACTCCTCTACTTCCTGCTCAAACCTCCAGTTATCTTCCTGAATGTAATGCTTAAGCTCAACAGACAGAGATTCCAATTCTTCTAACATTTGATCTGATTCATTTGAGGCTGTCTCTAAGGAAGAAGCAGACAGTTAAGATGGCATACCATTCAATAGAATGTCCTGTCTAGAAAGGAAGACCTTTTATTATTTTTTTCCTCTTAGCCATAAATACATATTTATAACATCAGAATTAACAGCATAGTGCCAACAGTCAAAATATACCAATAAGAGTGCCGGGCATTTCACTAGACAGGCACTCATTAACATACTTCAGACATATTGTCAGGAGGGGACCAGTCACTAGAGAAGGATATCATGTTTGGTAAGGTGGAGTGTCAGAGAAAAAGAGGAATACCCCCAACGAGATGGACTGGCCAGGTGGCAGCATTTATGGGCTCAAGTGTGGCAACAATAGTGAGCTTGGCCCAGGATCGGGCAGTGTTTCGTTCTATTGTGCATAAGGTTGCTGAGTCGGTACCAACTCGATGGCACCTAACAACAACAACAACAACAACAAATGAGTTAATGAATGAACAAGTGAACTGATCAAAGAGAGTAAAGACTTGAAATAGAGACCAATCCCTGACAAAATAGCAAGGCCACAAACATTTTTGGGAAATTCAGAAAAAGGTCAGATTCAATGGGAATTTCAAGTTAAATGGTTCTGTCAATTTAACCACCTGCATTTGGTACTGATGAGAATGTCCGTCTCATGAGGGCTAGAGATGAATTCCAAGACATCTATAAAGTAAAACAAAAAACCGAGTAGATTCTGATTCACAAGACTACACGTGTGTGACAGTAGAGCTGTTCTACCTAGGGTTTTCAGTGGTTCATTTTCTGGAAACAGTTCACTAGACACCTCTGAGTGGACTCAACTGCCCAACCTAATAATAATACTGTGAGGAGTATGAAACCAGTTAAGCAAGTCTACTTGTAGTACCTGGTTATTCTACAAAGTGTGCAAAAATGTGTCTATAAGAATGTCACCAAAAAAGCAAGAAATGGAAGGCTATTTAAATACATTACAGTATAGCCATGCAATCGAATTGCTGTTTGTTTTTGTTAGGTGCTGTCGATTGGGTTTTGACTCATAAGTGACCCTATGTACAAGAGAATGAAACACTGCCCGGTCCTGTGCCATCCTCATCATTGCTGTCATACTTGATCCACCGCTGCTGTCACTGCACCAATCCATCTCATTGAGTGCTCCTGTCTTTTTCCCGCTAACCCAGCTCTTTACCAAGCATAATGTTCTTCTCCAAGGACTAGAACTTCCTGATAATGACTGAAGCATGAGCGAGAAAGTCTTCCCAATCCTGTGTTCAATAAGAGCATCCTTGGCTGCACTTCTCGCACCACTGATTGCTTTTGTTCTTCTGACGGTCCATGGTACTTTTAATATTCTTCTTTAACACCATAACTCAAATGTATCGATTCTCACATGGTCTTCCCCACAACTTTCACATGCATGTGGCTATTGAAAATATCATGGCCTGGGTCAGGTGCACCTTAGTCCTCAAACTGACACCTTTGATTTTAAACACTTTAAAGAGGTTTTGTGCCACCACAATACAACAAACTGACAGACAGGTGTATTACTGTGCAAAAGAATTATTATACAGTTATTTAAAAAAAAAAGTCAGTTTCATTTCTTAAAATACAGAAATTGTCAAGATATGTGATTAATGGAAAAGTTCCATATGGGCAAAAAATAGTGGAAGAGAAAGACAAATACAATTAAGCACATGCAAAGAATAATTCTCGAAGACAACATAAAAATCCTAAAAGTGAGACCAGGAGGTCAAGAGGGAAGTAGGAAAGCAAAGTATTTCTCCCTTTAATTCCCTTTTGTGTTGTTTTTGTTGTTGGGTACCATCAAGTTGGTTGGTCTTGCAAAACTCTTATCATGTGATCTCCAGTGCCATTTTTGTCAATGAAGTCTTATCTCCCACTACTGATCCTTCTTATTTGCATGTTTGATCAATTTCAGACTGCAAATGTTAGTTGTTGTTAAGTGCTGTCGAGTCAGTTCTGACTCATAGCAACCCTGTATAGGGTTTCCAAGGAGCTACTGGTAAGTTTGAATCACCAACCTTACAGTTCAATGTGACCTTGCGGTCCAGTGCTTTATCCTACAGCGTGTATAGTTCTTCAGTTACTGCATCATTAGCTTTAATGGTTGGTGTGTATATTTGAATAACAGTCATACTAACTAGTCTTCCTTGGAGGCATATGGATATTATCCTATCACAGACAGTGTTGTACTGCAAGATAGATATTGAACGGTGGACAGTATTCCTCTTCAATTTGTTATTCATTGCATAGTAGACCACATATCTGATTCAAAACGGTCACTACCAGCCCACTAATACCTAGGATATTGATCTTCATGCATTTCATTTCCATTATTATTCTTAAAATATATTCTTTTATAATAATAATAATATAGTTTACTTTTTTTTTTTTAAGTACAAAACTGTTCTTTTCTCTGGTTAATTCGATTTCCCCACATCTTGAGGTTCTGGCTAAGATATTTACCTGCATTGAAATGGGCCAGCTTGTCATTAATATACATCAAACAGTAAGCACTAACGTTTCTCAGGCCTCCGTAGGAATCCCTTTCAAGTTCTTCCCAGGAAGACTCAGTAA
Source organism: Chrysochloris asiatica (assembly GCF_000296735.1). NCBI lineage: Eukaryota > Metazoa > Chordata > Mammalia > Afrosoricida > Chrysochloridae > Chrysochloris > Chrysochloris asiatica. The sequence goes on from NW_006408526.1 coordinate 24,557,380, forward strand.
CTGAGATGTCATTGTACTTGAGCCACATTTGTCGGGGTTGATTATAGATATAAGCCCAGTAGTGTCCAGCATTTGCTTGTCCTTCGTGAACAAGAACTGCATGCAAGCGGTAAGGCACCTGCGAATCAGAAAGCATGGCCTGAAGTAGGTAAGCAAAGTATCTGATAGGGTTTATTTTACATTATTAAAATAAAAATTACACATTAAAACATCTAATTGATTCAAGATGAACTAAGAAAAACACAACATTGTAAACCAGCGGAATTATGCCTATCTGAATCTTTAAAACTGTACATTTGAACTATATGGTTCCCTTTGAGGAGGCGTCCAACTCTACATTCAGATTACACATCGAAAACCAATGCTAACCTAGACCGATTTACTAATCTGTTTATCTGACAAACAATACCTTGACCACTCAGTTTGAGAACATATGAAGGGGCTTCAAGAAGTTTGTGGAAAGATTAAATTGAAAGATAATCGAATTCTTCCATGAACTTTTTGAAGACCCCTAATATTTGGGACTGTCAACAAGTTTGGCACCTATACTACTGTTCGATGCTTACTGTTTTAAATGACCATATTTCATCAACAATCAGTCACATGTTTCCTGTATTTCTTTTTGTTAGTGATCATTCCCCTAAGGAAGTTCAAGTGAAGACCCTTTTAACTATGTACTGTTTGTTCTAAACATTTGAAAAGCAAGGATATCTTTTTCAATAAGGCAAAAACAGAGCAATGCTTAATTAAGTACTCAGGATATACTGATGAAAGAAAACAAAACCCATCATAAACACAAACTAAACTTAACAGTACTTGACACATCTTTATTGGTGGTGAACATTTTTTTAAATACAACACCAAAGAAAAAATATGAAAAACTCAGGATATATGAAGGAACTTCTAAAAGTTCATGGAAGAATTGCATTACTTTTCAATTTCATATTTCCATGAACTTTTGACACTCCTCATATAGGATACACTCCTGCTATGCCACAGAACAAACACTGTACTCCTACAGCCAGAGAGCCCTCACTGGTGAGTCAGAGACCAAGGCAGAGGCTCCTTCTGTGTCTACAAAGTTATTCTAAACAAACGTTTCTGCCCTGGTTACCTCTCTTATGAAGTTTTAAGTTATTGAAGAAATGAAACTTATAAGCGTGCTGCAAAATGAAGACTTAAAAAATATCATCCTGCTTTGAAAAGGATGAACAACTTAGTTCTGGTTTTCCGCACTGCACCACTTAAATGATCATTTTGTGAGGAATTGTTATTAATATTTGACAATAAAGCTTTCCATTGCATAAAAAAAAAAAAACTGTAGGACAGAATGCTGTTTTAGATTCTATTGCTGGTAAAAGATATATGGCTTTCTTTGGCATAAAAATAAACATAACAACACCTATTTCTATTTTAGTTTATTCTTTTATCATAGGGAGATGCCTAATTAATGTCAAAGAAAAACTACAAAACGTTATTTTTGTATCTACCGTCAGCACCATTTGAACATGACTTGACCACTTTCCCATCAATTTCCATTCTACCTGACGAAGGAGAGGGTCACAGTACATCCCCTCAATAGTCCGGGTACTGTTCGCAATACAGTTCTCTAGGTCTGTTAAAAAGGAAAAATTGAAGTTAGAATATTTCAATCCCTGTCACATCAACAATTTCAACTAACCAAGAAGTAGTTGCTTATCTGTACCCAGGGTAGATACTCTATGAACCAAAAGAGACTCGACAGTTTTTAAAGTCCCTTAGATTATGAAGGCTTTTGGTTTAAGATCATTACACTGAGGATTTAAAAAAAAAAGTCTTTTATAACTGGCACCAAAATTTCGTAAAGCGGAAACTTCTAAAAGACCTTAATGGGTATAAAATATGTAAGTCCTGGAGAAAGGATCAGAATGGAAAACAAAGAACAAGGAGGTAGACAGAAGTTCTCTGAATAAGAATGTGGGAGGAATCTGAGTTTTCCTTCAAAGATTGAAGGAGAGAAGGTTTAATCTGAGCAACATGGCAATGAGGCCAAAAGATTTTTAGGAGCAAAATGCTGAATAATTCAATTTTATATAGCTTGTGTTGCTTAAACATTCTCTGCTTCATTTACAAAAAACCATAAAAGTAGAAATAAAGGAAAACAAAATTCTAAGGTTGGGTCAAGTGAAGCCAGGGTAGAAAGAAACAACCAACTAATCAGAAATCAGCAAAGGCAGAAAAATCCCAGCCGAACGTAGTCATGAAAACCTACCCAGAAATGTCCAGAAGTCTGGAGAAAGGCCTTTCTTCCCACCAATCTTAAGATTAGCACAAAGGCAGTTCTAATTACCCTCCCTTAAGGTAATGGTAGCAAGGAGGCACAAGGTGCTGACCTCCTAGTACTCTTACAAACAAAAAGGCAAAGGGTAACTGCTTGACAAGTTTTAAAAGCGCCAACCTTGTATATCTTGTTCAATCTCGCTCCTCCATCTCTGAAGACAACTCTTAACAAAGTTTATCTCCTCATCTGTGACTCTTCGAGGAGCTGGATGTATAGGCAATTCCACGGAAGACGGAGGTGTAAGTGGCTTACTCTCAGACTTGTGTTGACAATCTTCAGAAGAAGAAAAGGTACTTTCAACATCCTGAGAAGAGCTTTCTGTACTGAAGGAAGACAAAAACCATGGTCTTATATGACAAGGAACAGCTCTGGCCTAAATCAGTATACTTTGGAAAGCAAGCTTTTCTATCAAAAGTACAGTTATAAAGGCACTTAAATAAGCAAACTCTCGTCTCATTTCATTCAACTTGCTTATAGGGCAGACACTATTGCTATCTTCACTCTACCAGCTATAAACCTGAGGTTTGCTGAAATTAACAACTTAGCCAAGCTCACTCACCTAGTAAATTAAGTTGTTGTTGTTGTTATGTGCCGTGGAGTCGTTTCCGACTCACAGCGACCCAGCACAGGGTTTCCGAGGCTGTAAATCTTTACAGGAGCAGAATGCCTCATCTTTCTCCCGCAGAACCGCTGGTAGTTTCGAACTGCTGACCTTGCGGTTCATAGCCCGATTCGTAACCACTACGCAAGTAGGAGGATTTAAATCCAGATCTGCCTGGTCATGCTGTCTAACCACTTACTACAGTGCCTTCTCATGAGATAGGACAAGAAGGAAATAGAAAAGGCGAAACTAGGACTGGGATAATCAAGGAATCAACCACAGACTTACCAAAATGCAACTGACTAAAGTAGAACTACCCATCCAGAATCAAAATACACAAAAGCATAAAAATGGTTCACGAACTGAACATCCAGCTTAGAGGAATGCAAACGAGGTGGCACCTTGAAAGAGTATAGTGCGCATACTTAGATCAGACAATCCAAGTCCACTGATGTCTAGTAGCTTCCAACTCACAATTACCCTATAGTACAGAGTAGAATTGACCCATTGGATTTCCAAGGCTATAATCTTTAAGGAAGCACAGAATGCCATATCTTTCTCCTGAGGAGTGGTTGGTGGGTTAGAAGAATTCAGAAAACACCACGAGAACAAAAAAACAAAATAAATGAAAATTTTGAAACAAATCAAAACCTGCAATTAGAAATCCAGAAGATTAATACTAAGATTTCAGAAATGGACAATACACTGAAATGAAAATGGAATCAATTTGAAGGAATGGAAACCTGAATTTGTGAACTTGCAGATAAATCTCTCAACATTAGCATGCTAGAAGAAAATTCAGGAAAAATCAGAAGCCTAAAGTTACGTGTGACACCATAAAGAATATAAAGGTGATCAGAAGGGACAGTCAAAAGCACTGAGAAAACTGTCAGAGTTGTAGGAAGAAAAGTCCCTGATATCATGAAAGATGAGAAAATAAGAATGCAAGGAGCTGAGCTAATTACCTTAAACAGGACATGCCCTGAAAGAAAATCACCAACACGTAACATAAACAAACTTTCAAAAACCAAAGACAAGGACAGAATCCTGCAAGCAGGTTGGGAAAAACTGAAAATTACCTACAAAGGAGAATCAATAAAATTAAGCTCTGATTTCTCAGCAAAAACCACCCATGCAAGACGGCAACGGAATGACATACACAAAACTCTAAAAGAAAAAAGTTGCTAACTTTAGGCTGTCTCCATCTCTTTGTAATCAAACACAATATGTTGAATCATATACCCAACAAAGCTGCCTCTCAATTACAATAGGGAAATTAGAGCATTTCCTGATAAACAAATTAAAGGAATTTATAATGACCAGACCAACTTTACAAAAATAATAAAGGGTTTTCTTTGGACCTAGAACCAACAGCAGCAGACAGCCTGAGATTACAATACATGACACCACCCCCCAGAACTCAATCCAGATATTCTGGTGTTGTTATAAGTGCTATTGAGCTGGTTCTAACTTATAGCAATCCTGTATAGGGTTTTCCAAGGAGCAGCTGGTAAATTTGAACAGCCAACCTTGCAGTTCAAAACAACCTCGTGGTCTATTGCATTATCCCACAGCACCATACCAGGGCTCCAAATATACAGCTATTTAAAGTAAAACAAACCAGTAAGACTAAAAATAGGGAACCAGAGATACCAATTTATAAAATGAAGTCAACTACAAAACAAAAACAAGGAATAGTGTCAATACAGAACACCCAAATGGCGAAGAAGTCAAGCTGATTTCGAGAAAAACAAAAAACAGATTGTTTCAAATGGGGGAAAAATAAACACAAAATACATGGTAACCTCAAAGAAAATTTATATTTTCACATAAAAATAAAACAGAGGGAAATGATTTAGTAAACATTAGCACCACAAATGAAAATGAAAACAAATCAAACAAAATGAACTCGGCACAGAAAATCATGTGGAACAAAGAAATCAGCATCACACACACACACACACAAACATAAAAACCCCACAGGAGAATAACAGCAATGAATTCATACTTATCAATAATTACACTTGAGTGTAAAGATTAAATGTACCAACCAGTTAAGAGACAGAGAGTAGCAGAATGCATAAGTAAACAGGATCCTTCAATAAACTCTCTACAGGAGATATGTCCAAAAAATGGAGATAGCCTAAATGCCAAACACCAGAAGAATCGTTAAACAAACTTTTGTGTAGCACACAACAGAGTATTATTCAACATGGAAGAATTAACCATGAACCTGCAAAATACCTTACAATATGGATGAACCTGGAGGACATTATGCTGAGTGAAATAAGTCAATCACAAAAGGACATATTTTGTATGAATTCACTGTTTGTAAGAAGTTTAGAAAGGTCTTATTGGTAAAAGAAACATAACATTCTATGATAGTTACATGGGGGCGGAGAGAGAAACAATTTTTCACAGACTAGAGGGTAGACATATGCTAACATGGGTGATAGGGTAGGCAACATACAACAAGACAATGGTTGGCAGAGAACAAATGAAGTTAGTAGGAGATACAAAGGAATGCAAGAGTTAAAGTGCCTAGAGGTAAATGCTGTTAACTGATGATACATGGAGGAGGGAACTGCAATCATTGTAATGAAAGACAGAATGCGATTTGTTGAATGTAAAACTGATGATCTGCTCTGTAAACCTTCACTCAGTTCACAATAGTTTTTTAAAAAAAGAGGAAAAAAAGAAAACACCAAAATAGACATCAAAAGGGACTCTCTAAAACACATAGACAAGCTAAGCAAATTGAAGAAATGAGAAAGAGAGCTGAAAAGAAAATTTCAAAGGGTAGTTTCAGAAGACAAAGTATTATAATGAAATGTGCTGAGACTTGGAGTTAGAAAACCAAAACAAAAGAACACATTCAGCATTTCTTAAGCTGAAAGAACTGAAGAAAACATTCACGCCTAAACTTGCAATACTGAAAGATTCTATGGGCAAAATACTGAATGATGAAGGAAGCATCAAAAGAAAATAGAATACACAGTAACTGAATTAAAAAGAATGGGTACATGTTTAATCACTTCAAGTATTAGCATATGACATAGAAATGGTACTGAAGGAAGATGTCCAAGGTGACCACTGCAAAGAACAAGGTTCCAGGAACTGATGGAATACAAATCGAAATCTTGCAGTGAACTAACGCTGAACTGGAGGTACTCACTCATCTAAACTAGGAAATTTGGAAGACAGCTACCTGATCAACTGACAGGAGAGGATCCATTTCTATGCCCATTCCAAAGAGGTGACCCAATGGAATGTGAAAAATCACTGAAAAAATATCATCAATACTGAATGAAAGTAAAATGTTGCAACCGTACATCAAAAAGAAACGGTCAGAAATTCAAGTCAGACTTAGAAGAGGACATGGAAGTAGGGATTATCATTGCTGAAATCAGATAAATCTTGGCTAAAAGCAGATAATACCAGAAAGATGTTTACTTGTGGCTTTACTGACTATGCAAAGATAGCATGGATCAAGACAAACAATAAATAATATTGTACAGAATGAGTATTGCAGAACACTTAACTGTGCTCATGAGGAACCTGCACATAGACCAAGAGGCAATCGTTCAAACAAAACAAGGGAATCCTGAATAGTTTAAAAATAAGGAAAGGTGTGTGTCCCAGAGTTGTATCCTTTCACCATACTTATTCGATCTACATGCTGAACAAATAATCCAAAAATCAGGATTATATGAAGAATGGGGCCATCATTTTTTGATATGCAGATACAATCTTGCTTGCTGAAAGTTAAAAGGACTTAAATTACTTAATGATGAAGATCAACAACCACTGCCATCAGTATGGGTAACTCAATGTAAAGAAACTCAAAAATCCTCACAATGGGTCAAATAACATCATGCTAAATGAAGCAAAGATTGAAGCTGTCAAAGACTTCATTTTGCTTGAATCAGCCATCAACACTCATGGAAGTAGCAGTCAAAAAATCAAATGTGTACTGTATTAGGCATTAAAGTGTACAAGAGCAAAGATGTAAATTTGAGGACTAAGGTGTGCCTGCCCCAAGCCATGGTATTTTCAATAGTCTCATATGCATGTGAAAAATTGGAAAATGAATATGGAAAATCATAGAAGCATAAATACATTTGAGTTATGGTGTTGGAGAAGAATATTAAAAGTACTATGGACTGCCAGAAGAACAAACAAATCTGTTGGAAGACATGTAGCCAGAAAGCTCCTTAGAAGCCAGGATGAAGAGACATCCTTTCATCAACTTTAGACATGTTGTCAGGAGGGACCAGTCTCTGAAAAAGAACATCATGCTCAATAAAATGGAGCATCAACAAAAAAGAGGAAAACTGTTGTTGCAGGGAAGGGATTGCAACCATTGAGATGTAACAAAATGTATGTATGATTTGTTGAATGTAAAATGCTGATGATCTTGTTTTTAAACTGTCACTTAATTTATAAAAGAAGTTAAAAATTAAAAAAAGAGGAAGACCTCTCAACAAGGTGGGGTTGGCATGGTGGTGGCAGCAATAGGCTCAAGCTGTAACAATAATTGTGAGGATGGCACAGAATCAGGCAGTGTTTTGTTTTTGTTGTGCATAGTCGCTTCGACTTGATGGCTTCTAACAACTACAACAAAAAGCCCCCATTAAAATCCTGTGGCTTACATGCATGATGGGGCAGGCAATATACTATTGGAGGGAGGTTGGTAGAGGAAACATGGGGGTGGCAGAAGACATAGGGAGGAATGCAATGGTTAAAGTGAATAGAGGTAAATGCGGTTAACTGTTGGTACATGGAGGAGATACTTACTGTTTCTACTGTAATGAAGCCAAGTATACGATCTGTTGAATGTAAAACTGATGATCTGCTCTGCAAACCTTCATTCAAATTCACAATGAAAAGTTTAAAAAGAAAAATCCTGTGGCTTATGAGAGAATCTATCAACACTACCCCCACTTTAGAACCTAGAAAAGTCTCTGTATCTCCATTTAAAAAAAAAAAAGTCTTCTAAATTGACCTCTCAACCTTGCAATTGAACAGGCCAAGCAGATCCCCTCAGAAGCTACTTTTCAGAATGAACCTTACTCTTTGAATCATATTGGTAAACCCAAGAGTCATCTCAGTTACAATTTGTTCCATAACATTGTCTTCAATAGCTTTGATTTTGGTTAAAAGACTGAAAAGATTGGCAATATGAGCTAGTTCATCTTCATGCAACACTTCAGACACGCATCTAGACAAAAAGCTTACTGAGGTCCAGATGTGAGCTTACAACTAAAAATGCTGAACCACATGAGATCCCAACTTCAGTAACTGCATCAGTGTTAACTTTACAATCTTCCATCACAGTACCTGAACTTTAGCCACGGTTTCTTTTTCTTTTTTTCAATGTTTTTATTGTAAGGTTTACATGGAAGAATATCAGTTTGAAATTCATCCTATCGTATTTTGTTTCACTGCAATGATTACAATCCCCTCCCTCCGTGCATCATCAAATAACCAAAGGGTACACCCCACAGGCCCGCCCCCCAATTGTCAGCACACAGCCCTTCTCCCTCCCTGAGTTCAGTGTTCCCAGCTGCTCCATCTGTCCACATCATTGTCTCCATCTCCATCCCTGGCATCACTACCTCTCAGGGTCAGCAGTCAGCAGTTTGAAACTACCAGCTGCTCCGCAGGAGAAAGATGAGGCTTTCTGCTCCGGTAAAGATTTACAGCCTCAGAAACCCTGTACAAGGTCGCTATGAGTTGGAACTGACTCCACGGCACACAACAACAACAACCCAGGTACGCTGCTTTGAGCTGAGAGCTAACGCAAGCTTGGGGGTTTAAAACCATCTAGTGGTACATTGGAAAAAAGGCCTGGTATCATGGAATACACCCATGAGTTACAACCACAGCTCCACAACAATTAACAACAGCCCAGATATGAATTTCTACGCACACACAGAAAATGAAATACTATCATGAGTAAGAGGCAGAGGGAATGTTTTTTTTTAACATACCTTTCATCAGATGTCAGGTCAGCAGCTGGACAGTGAAGCGAAGAGAGTGGTAGTGTCCCCCGTGTTTCACTTCGAGAGCTTTCTGAGACAGGTTTTGTACTAGCAAATTCAATAACGTATTTCAACATGTCCGGGAGTGGGAATCGAGTTGGGCCTGAGCCATACTTCACATACCTAAGAGTAAGGACAGTGGTATTTTACTGGTCAGTCTGACAAAGACTTATTATCCACGGAGAGTCTATCCAAAAGGCTAAGCAATACCCAACAGGTTACACAAATCATCTATAAGGTAAAATTTCTCTAACTACAAAAGTTGAAATGGGTAACAACTGTTATAGTACCTGGGAGAAAACATTTCAAACGGGCTCCTAATAAAAGCCATACCAGTTAGGCTTCATATCATATTGCATTTAGTATTAAAAGTGCCCAAATTTAAAAATAATACTGGGTGTCCTAGTACCCAATGGATTTTCTTTGCTACCATTTCAACCAGGGGTGGGGAACATCCGTCCCGCAGGCCTCATAAAGCCGTGAAATCATTTGGTCTGGCCCTGCCAAGTCAACCGCAGTGTCAACCATTACATTGTTGTTAAGTGCCTACAAGTCTTTTCCGACCCACTGCGACCATGTGAGCTTCAGCTCAAACAGCTTTGCAGTCTGGTGCATTAACCCAAAGCACCACATTGTTGTTGTTGTTATGTGCCGTCGAGTCGGTTCCAACCCATAGCGACCCTATACAGGGTTTCCGAGGCTGTAAATCTTTACGGGAGCAGAAAGCCTCATCTTTCTCCGCGGAACAGCTGGTAGTTTCAAACTGCTGACTGTGAGATTAGCAGCCTGATTCGTAACCACTACGCTACCAGAGCTCCTTATTAGGGGTGAGTTAATTAAATGTTTGGTCAAATACAGCAAACTAATTTTTTTAATTTATAATTTTGTCTTGCTCGTGAATAATGTTATTAATCCTGGCAGAAAAAGGTTCCCCACCCTATTTTAGACCAACTACTCAGCTGTTCCTCAGAAACCCAACACAGGGTTGCTATGGGTCAGAATCAACTCGACAGCACTTCACAATAACAACTTTGTAATTTGGAGTCCTGGTGTGGTGTTGTGGGATAAAGCACTAGACTGCAATGTCAGTTTGAACCACTAGGTCAGTGGTTCAAGCTCACCAGCCACTCCTCAGAAACCCCATACAGGGTTGCTGTGGGTCAGAGACGACTCAAGAGCACTTAACAACAATAAATTCTGTAACTTATAAAAATTGGGAGAAGACTAAAAATGAAGTTCTGGTGTGGCACTGTAGGATGAGCACTGGACTGACAGCTAGCAGCACGGTGGCGGTTCAGATCCACCAGTCACTTCTCAGAAATACTATATAGGACCTCTATGAATCGGAACTGACTTGACAGCAGTTAACAACAGTAACTCCATACAACTTATTACTTATAATGTATCAGAGAAAAAAGGGTTTCAGAGAAGATGTCAACACTGTAAAAATATTTTCCGAATTATATTTTGTATCTTAAAGAAATTAACAGTGACTATTCTTATTTTTTAAATGACAACAGTAAAGAATATACCTGGTAAGAAAATTCAAACGACACAAAAAGTACATACCATAGTATTAAGTCATCTACCTCCTAACCCAATTATGCTGCCAGTATTGTTGCTAAGTGCCATGGAGTCGGTTCCAACTCATAGCGTTTCTGAGGGTGGCTGGTGGGTTTGAACTGCCAGCTTTGTGATTAGCAGTCCAGTTCTTATCCTTGTAGTTCTACCATTAATAATTTCTTATACATTTCCCCAGAAGTATCTCATACATATACAATTATGTGCAACTAAAAATAAAATACAAATTGTCTGAAATTTTAAGTCACTTCATTTTAAAATAAAAATGCCATAGGAAATGTTTTAGTATCTATTTTTAAATCTAAATAAGCCAGAACACCTTGTTAGTTAATGGAGAATTAAATATTTTTGAGCAATAAGATATTACGCATATCTGGTTCTATCAAAACAATAGATAATGTTCAGTCATATAAACTCTAAAACATTAAAATACTGCCTCATTTAGAATCCTACAAATCACTTCTAGGATAGTATTTAAAGACATCAATTCTCAGCTCAAATCTATAATAAGAAAAAAATATAAATGGTCACAATACATCTTGAGTAATCTTACTGAGTGTGAGAGGAAGTGAAAGGGAAAAAAAGCTACTGGTCTGGCTCAGGTCCCATTAAGGAAAATGTCTCCCAGGAAAAATAATGACCTAGAAATGCAGGGGTGGAAGGTTGTAGCAAAATTGTTAAGCAAAAGGCACAAAGGCACTGATAGTATTTAGGATTTCCTTAACTGTTAAATCAATCAAATCTGCAGACACTAGAGAGAGATCACATACACACACACACACAAAAAAAAAAGTTACAAAGAGTCAAAGATTTCACTGTAAGTGAAAAGACTGTGTGTGTGAAATATTAGCTCTTTAAAACAGCACTGCTTTCAGTTGGACAACACTGCATTTATTTCCGATGCTTCAGGACCAGCTTTCCCAAGAGTAACAGATCAGGGCAATGAGACACTTACCTCTCTCATGTTTGTGAACAGAGATGACAAGAGGAGTAAAAACAGAGTTCTGAGATCTGAACTCAGTTCTCCATGTTGTTGTTGTGATGTGCCGTGGAGTCAGTTCTGACTCATAGCGACCCTGGTACAGGGTTTCCAAAGTTATAAATCTTTACAGGAGCAGAACACCTCATCTTTCTCCCGTGGAACGCTGGTAGTTTTAAACTGCTGACCCTGAGGTTCATAGCCCGATTCGTAACCACTACGCTACCAGAACTTCTTAGTTCTCCATAGAACACTTGAAAAACCACCTGTATGATATGGTTATAAACTTCTGAGACCACTGTTTGCCCGTGGATAATATTAGCTAATCTAGAAAATTGAATCATTGTTAGAAAAAAGTTCTTCTTAAAATACCCTGTTGTTTAGTGCTATTGCATCAATTCTGACTCATAATAAGGGTTTCCATGGAGCAGGTGGTGGGTTTGAACCACCAACCTTTCGGATGACAGTTCAGTGCTTATTCTACAGTGCTACATCAGGAGTCCGTATCACAAATGCCTGAATGGGGACTTGAGCCCTGGACCCTCAGATTAAAAGTCTGATGCTCTACTGACTAATTATAGTTAAGACTTTTAATTAATTTTAAAATTTAAGAACAGCATCTGGTTTCAATATTTCTCTTTCACATTTCTCAGCACGAAGGTGTTGATGATTTATGACTCACCTGTCCAGTTTTTGTTGCAGAACTTTTATTTCCTCCTTCAACTTTCGAATACACTTTCTTTTACTTCGAATAAGCTCTCGGCTCCTATACATGTACCTAGGCAAATTGACAATACCAAAAGACAAGTTATATTTTAAAAACATTGAGGACAGACAAAACTGCTCAGAAAACTAGGAATGCAAGGAAAAGTTTCTCAATGAAATACAGGACATCGGCATAGTGAATCTGAGTCGGGCTGCTAATCTCAAGGGCAGCAGTTCAAGACTACCAACCATTCCATGAGAGGAAGATGAGGCTTTCTGCTCCTGTAAAGATTTATAGCCTCGGAAACCCTATTCAGGGTCACTATGCATCGGAACCGACTCCACAGCACACTACTACCACCACGTTATCAAATGAATTTCATTTTTGTCTGCTGTGTGGGACACAGCGCTTGTTATTACTCTTAAGTATGCTAATTAATATACAAGGTAGCAAGCACATTAAAGGAGTCCTGGTGTGGTGCTGTAGGATAAGAACTGGACTTGTAACCACAAGGTTGGCAGTTCAAATCCACTAAGTCACTCCTCAGAAATCTTCTACAGGGTCACTATGAGTCGGAACCCACTTGATGTCACTTAACAATATGATGAAGTTACAGCTAACAACACAAAAGACATGTGCACCAATTACAACTTAAATAAATGGAGATCAGTTCATGAACTGAACTACTGTTAAATTGTCAATCAATTCTCCCCCAAATTGGTCTATGTTGCTAAGTGCCTTCAAGTTGGTTTCAACTCACAGCGACCCTCAACAGGGTTTCCAAGGAGCAGCTGCTAGGTTTGAATTTCCGACCCTTATGGTTAGTAGTCCAGTGCTTATCCTACAGCACCACATGCAATCCTAACCCAAATCCTAACAGGTTTTTTTGCAGAAACTGCCCAATTGAAACTAATAAGCTACATAGACATGCAAAGGATGTAGAACAGGCAAAACAATTTGGAAAACAAATGAAGTTGGAAGGTTCACATTTCAAAATGTGCTAGGACAGAAATTCCGGTTTGAATCTCAGACTCACCGTTTGCTCCTCAGAAACTCTATACAGGGATGCTATGGGTTGTAACTAACTCTAAGGCACTTGACAACAACAACAACAATAAAGCTATAGCAATTAAGACACTGTAGCACTGGAATTATAATAAACATGTGCAACCATGGAAGAAAACAGAGTCCAGAAACAGATCCACACACAAATATAAGTTCAATTAATTTCTGACAGACATGACAAAGTAATTCAATGGGAGGAGGGATGTCTTTTCAACAGCAGATGTAGCAACTAGATACGCAAGTACTTCCCCTCCCTACCCCTTGAACAACCTTTTTATCTCCACCATATGTAAAATATAAACTCTAAATGAGTACCATAGCTAAATATGAGCTACAATGTCAAGATTTCTAGGAAACAATAGGCGAAACCTTTGTAATCTTGGACTGGCAAAGATTTCTCAGCTAGATCATAAAAGGTATTGACACATTAGATTTCATCAAAGTAAGAAATGCAAACTCTTCTACAGAAACTGGTGAGAACATAAAAAAGACAAACCATGAATAGAAAATACATGCAAAACACTTGTCTGATGAATGACTTGTATCTAAATCATATGACGAATTCTTACAACTCAGAAAGAATTAAAAACTAGAACAAATTATAAGAACACACACTTCACTAAAGAAAACATACAAAAGATCATGAAAAGATGTTCAGTATTAATAGTTATCAAGGAAATGCAAATATAAAAGAAAATGAAACACCACTACACAGTCACTAGAATGGCCCACCAGCTGTTCCTCAGAAACCCCATATAAGGTCGCAATGAATTGGACTCCACTTTCCGGCACTTAACAACAACAACCCAAGCAGTGATGGAGATTTGAAGCCAATGGAAGTCTCTCTCATAGTGTTGGCGGGAATGTAAAATTATATAGCCACTTTAGGGGACAGTTTGGAAATTTCTTGTAAAGTTTAAGATAAACTTTTCTTACAAGCAACTAATTCCATTTCAAGTTCTCAAGAGAACTAAAGCTAAGACACTAAGAACTATATGCAAATATCTGTAACTGTTATATTTATAAAAGCATAAAACTGGAAATATCTGAAATGTCCATCGATTGACTGGTGATTAGAAAAGATATTGTAGTATATCAATAGAATACTACCACCAGTTGCCCTCGAGTAGATTTCAACTCATAATAAGAAATGAACCACTCGTTTATACAGGATGAATAAGACCCCAAAACATTTTCCCAAGTGAACTTGAAGAAGATACTCACAATAGGGTACATATTGAATATTAATGTCATAAATTTGACATTCCAGAAATGATAAAATCAGAGGACCGGAAAACAAGTCAGTAGCTGCCACAGTGAAAGGAAATGACTACACGGGCACCAGATAAGGTTCCGAGCGATGGGACCATTCTTTGTCTTGACAGGGATGCTTGTCAAAACTCGTAGGTTGCACACTTAAGAAAGGCTGAATCTTTTTGTAATATACTCAACACTTAACAACATGATTTAATAAACCGGACCTTATAATAACTGAAACACTGTAATATAAGATTTGTCTAAGATAGGTCGATGGTTCAAACTCACCAGCTGCAACCCTGTACAGAATTTACATTCACACTGTGGATATGCCACTTACTGTTCTTTACCCCAAAAATAAAAACGTTCTCACCTCAAGACTAGTTTCTCAGTGTGGTCCACAGGTTAGAAGCATCATTAATTAGCTTCTTAAAAATGTGAAATCTTGGGACCCATCCTAGGATTTACTGGATCGAAATCTGCATAGCATCGAGATCTCTAAGACTCCTGTTTACATTATTCAACACAAGCTCATTTCTACTGTTTATATGAATGTTATCAGGAAGCTAACCAGATAAAACTCACCTGTCTATGTAAATAATCTGAGGAAATTCCAGCTTATTGTGAATCTTCTCTGGCTGACCAAGTGATTGATTGAACTCAAATCTTGAGAGTTCAAAGGTCAACACCGGAGGTAGCTTTGTAAACCAACACTATGTCAGAAGTAGAAATGTGGAAGAAAAAAAAATTAATTTTAGTAAATAGCAATAGCTACATTTAAAATATCCATCTAACTTTTCTTTAGGGTTATGAAATTTGTATTTCAAACTCACACTGAAGCATTTTTTTCATCCCAGACACTAAAGAAAATGAACACTTAGCATTATGCCTTCTGAAAAAAATAGTAAGCATACCTCAGAAACCTAAATTTACTAGCTAGTCAACAGCTTTTCACAACTCTCATCCTCAAAAATAATCAACCTTCACTATGTGAATCCACACAACTGAGTATGTCATCAGCATTCAGAAAAGATTCAAAATCTAAAGAAAACTTCTAGACAAATCAAAGCATTGGAAAGACTGAGCTAAGCAACACAGAACTAAGAAAGGAAAGAGCTGTCTCCCCAGGCAGCTACAATGACTGTATATGTGTGTGTATTGTGTACAACTTATCTACTGTTACCCATAGCTTAGATTCCCTTATATCTAAAAGAGAAACTTTAAATTGCCTCGTGATTATGATTTCAGGTTTCTGTGAAAATCTTTGAAGTCCAAGAGTTTGCAAATGTTTCAGAAGGAACCCAGTCAAATCAACCTATAATATGCAACACCCTGAATTTAAAAATAAAGCACTGACTTTTCAAAAAAAGAGTTCCAGCTGCCACTCAAGATCAGGCAAACTAAGACAGGAGAGGCATGTCTGCTCAGTTTGCCTGTGTGCGAGAGGTTCATGTCAGCAGGTTTTCAAATGTTCCCTTTACCACAGATGCAAATAGTTACATTCCCTTCAACATGCTGTGGGCACTACAAGGTGAATTCAGATAGCCAGAGGACTGCTTAATCACCTCAGGGCTAAATCTAAATAGGCATCATTTTCTTTTACTCTCTTCCTTTGTTAAATAAACAGTTCCCATCCTTGAATCTCTTCTCCTTTGTAAGTGAATGCATCCAGTCTGCAGAGATGGTACACATGATACACAGATGTGTCCCATCAAGAACGAG
>NW_006408526.1:24573754-24595104 GCF_000296735.1 Chrysochloris asiatica
CAGTAGCACTATCCCAGTTCCTACACTGCTCAACAACAGGTAAAATACTTCCACCACAAGTCTTAGTTTAGGTTCTCTATTTTAACTGTAAAAAGCTTTTTTCTCTCCTACAGTAATTATACAACTGGACTCTAATGTAAGTCTCAATGTTGCTTCAGAGTGTATGATAAAAGGACAGGAATCCAAGCTGGGTAGTACTGATAATTACTCTACTAAATCTTAACCCAAATGGAACTTTGATATAGAAATGACCCTTGCTCTCCTTTTACCTCTCCCTTTCTTTTTTTCCAACCCCCCAAAATAAAAAGAATGAATAAAAATGAAATTTTAAAATGTCAAAAGCAAAGGCAGAAGAATTTACAATCGAGAACAGTAAATACTATAATAGGGTAAATATTCTAAATGGCATACCATAGGTGTTAAGCACTGTACTTTTACCCTCCGAAAATATGGAGGCAGTGGGTTCTCCCTACTCAGGTACAGGTAGGCTTCAACAGAAAGAGAGAAACTTGATCATACTTAAAACATCAGAAGTAGCATATAACCTTTAAATGATTTAACTCAGTTTTATCATTTTAATAAAGAATTTATTTATCAAAGCACTGAAAGACTCACTGACTTATACCAACTCATGAGAGACTTAAGACAAATTCAAGGTTTGTTAAGTGTAAAGTTATTTCGTATGTGATGGAAACGACTTTGCCTACTTAATGGGCTTCGTCATTGGCACAGCAGATAACCAAGTCTAACTTACCTCTTGTCCATACTTCACTGAATGATCGGAAGGAAGCAGTTCAATGTCACCCTCCACCATGGCCCCTTCCAAACATTCATCTAAGTTGCGATAACCGTTTACCTGAAGGGGATACTGGCCGAAGGTCTCATTGTTACAAAAGGGCTTCCCTAGGCAAAAAGAGAGATTGATTTCTTTAAAAGACATCATTACACCATCTGTAGCCTCTTTTCTGGCACCACAGAGACGAAATCTCCTTAAATTCACAACTTCCTGAGAATTCATTAGAACTGCTCTTCAGACTGTGGCTACCTCTAATGAGCCAGGGGGTCCAGGCATTGATCATTAAGCGCTACTAACATCACAGTGAGACAACTAGACATGTGTCTCCTGATCAAAGAACATCCCACCACCTATCAGTCAAACTTGCCAAAAAAGAACCTTACCTGAATCTGGTCACACCTCTAGATCCAACTACTAATTTACAGAACAGGAGTAGAGTGGAACATGTTAAACATGATCAGCAAAATCCAGACTGAGAACTACTAGAGGAAAAGCAGCTCAGTCTCTTCACAACAGACATTTCAATGAAAAGAAGGATGGAGGGAGTATACAGATTTTTAAGAGACCTGAAAGATCTGCCAATCACATTTTGAACAATGACTAAATATTTCAATTTAAGCTTTTTCTTGAGTAACAGTTGATATGTTTTTAAAAGAACAATGGAGAGGTAAAAGTAGATAAGGGCTAGATGACGAATGACTGGCAGGGGCTAATGGCAGCTGGGAATATTATCCACACTAACACCAATAATTTGTACATAAGGAGCCCTCATGGCCTAGCGGGTTACACATTGGGCTGCTAACACAACAGAAGTTTGCATCCCACGGCCATTTTGCAGGAGAAAGATAAAGCTTTGTTTCATAAAGATTTACAGCCTTGGAAACCCTACACAGGGTTCACTATGAGTCAGGAGTCACTCGATGGAACACAATCACTTTAAATTCTCAGTGGGAAAAACATTTATTCAATAAAACCTTTTGAGACTAGTTATTACATCAGAAAACTGAACACAGAAATTTGAGTGACATCCTTACATACATCTGACATATATGCTAGATTTTGGGCTATGTATATACATAGTACAGAGTTTAATATATAATACTGAGATCAAGATTGCCCCTTTCCTTTTTTTTTTTAAGCTTTTTATTGTGAATTAGGTGAAAGTTTGAGAGAGCAGATCATCAGTTTTATATTCAACAACTCATTCACATTTTGATTCATCACATTTGTTTATACACCCC
This sequence comes from Chrysochloris asiatica, assembly GCF_000296735.1. Lineage (NCBI taxonomy): Eukaryota > Metazoa > Chordata > Mammalia > Afrosoricida > Chrysochloridae > Chrysochloris > Chrysochloris asiatica. Next base: position 24,575,792 of record NW_006408526.1, read on the forward strand.
CTTCCAGGTATATTGTTCCCATTTTAAAAGAGGCAGAGACTGAGACTCTAATGCTGAGATCTGGGTTTTTCTGACTCTTAATGTCTTTTCATCATACTGCTTTCCCAGAGAAAATTTAGTACACACTGTCTCCTAGACACAGTAAGAAAGACCTGGTTACAAGTTACTGGTCTAGACTTAACACTAGGAACAGAGAACTTACCTTCGCGAACCCCTTCGGTCAGGAAAGTACCATAGAATAGCTGCACCATTGGATTTTCAGATTTGTTGCTGGAACTGCTGTTTTTAAAGAAGGAGACAATTCAGTATCATTTGGATCAGATGTATGCTATGTTAAGCACAGCCATCATTCAGAAGTCACAAGTTGTGCATTGTCTTGAACCCCCAAATAATCAGAGTATGTTCTAAATTAAGTTACTGGATAATATTCAGGTCAAACAAGTACATGACTGCATTGTGCTGAGTTCTGGAGGCACAGACAGTACGGCAGGACCCTTGGCCTTGGGGAGCTTCAAATCCAATAGGGAAGCCACAGCCTCATATGCAGACAAAGACATGTCTTTTTATACATATGATATATACATCTAAATCCAATGACAGTTGTATACAAGGTATAGTAATAGTTAAAAACAATGAGCCCTCTGCAGTTTTACAAGTAAGTACATAAGTGTTCCTAAGGGCACAATGGAAATGAAAATTGTTCGTTTTTTTCCCCTATAAGCCCACCTTAAGTTATTAAGTGTAAGTTCGTTGCTAGTTGAAAAATTGTTTTATGATACACAATTCTTCTACCTAGAATTAAAACTATTTAGAAAACAAATTTCTCAGCATCTGCATTGTTCTTGTTGTTAAGCGCTGTCAAGTCAGTTCCGACCCATAGCGACCCTATATAGGGTTTCTAAGGAGCGACTGGTGAGCTTGGACTGCCAACCTTGCAGTTCAAACAGCTTTGCAGTCTGGTGCATTAATCCACAGCGCCACACTCAAAACCCCACTGGCAACAAGTGGATTCTGACCCATGGAGACCCTACAGGAAAGAGAACTCCCCCTGAGGGTTTCCAAAACTGTAAATTTTCACAGGAGCAGACAAAAGCCTTATCTTTCTCCCATGGAGTGGCTGGTGGGTTTGACCTTCAGCCTGTGGTTAACAGCCCAATGCCTAACCCACAGTGCCACCAGGGCTCTTGCATTAGACAAGGGACACAATTCTTTGCTCTGCCAATCGGTGAACTGGCTAAAATCGATCCTTCACATAAACAAAGCTTGGATTAAATTTAATATTTCTATATTACAAAGTTAAGAATTATGGTCCTTTTAGTAAAAAAAAAAAAAAAAAAAAAAAAGGATAAAACCAAAGGCAATGGTAATGAACATTCAATAAGAAATATAAGTGGTTACCCAATGAGGTTTGGTAAGAACCAGCTATTTCTACTTGTGAACAGTAGCTTTAGCTCATGCTTTAATTCACACTGGACCAGTGACAAGCAAATCCTCAACACTCACTTAACATTAACAGCTAACTGGAATGCGTCCTCCAGCCAATCCAGAAGCTTGTGTGTGAATTCACTCACATCTTGCTGTAAGAGAGGTATAAATTGCATAGGAGTTAGACATAACCCTAGGCTTAGGAAATGAAAATCTGTCTTTATCCCACCAATGACTAAGATTCCACTACTATGAGAGGATTTCTTTTTTAGGACCAAGTGTCATGAAGACACAAGGGACACTGGAACCTAAAGACTATAGTAAAATACAGGGTGAGTTAGGCAATCTCCGAGTAAACTGTGACCAGAAGGAAACTGAAATGCTAACACTTCCAGCCACATGTAGCTGTGGCAGAGAAAAAGAAACAAAATTTAAGTCCAAACAAGAAAAGGTAGTTCTCTCTAACAATAGAGTAGAGATCTGAATGGAGAAGGAAACATTTATGAAAATGCTTCTGCAGTTTTGTACAACTGAAGGGCTTTTATCTAACTAGAGAGAAAACACAAAAATGTATATGAGGAAAAGGCTGTTCCAATTGTGCCAGTTTGGGTTTTTTGTTAGGAAGTTGGGAAAGAAAAAGAAAAGTACTAAGTCTACAGGAGGAAAATTGCTTAGAAAAGTTAAACTGAGGTTTATATGATTTCTATTTTTAATCCCCAAAGGTGCAGATAAAGGACTTTATTTTTCTCAGTGACTCTCTGCTATGTTTTTTGGGATGTTTTCCAACCTTTTCCTTTCTACTTAAATGTTTTGTAGTCTTAAGACCGCCACAAGCTTCTCCCATATAGTGGCTGGTAGGTTCCTACACCAACTTTTTGGCTAACAGTCAAGTACTTTGCAACTATACCACCCAAACTCCTTTCTACTTCAATAGTCCCTATGGAATTTTACTCTTCCTATTACTATTTTCCTTCCTGTAGAAATGCCAACCTCTCCCCTCCCATCATAGACGGACAGACACAGATGCAGGCATATTTGCACTTTCAGCAACTGTTTCTTAGGAAAGGGCAAGCATGTACCTATGACCTTTCCTAGTCATGTTGAGAATTTAAAGTTGAAATAAAGCAATGAAACAGTAACATAAATAAGGTATAATATGAAACCTCTAGAGTTTGAAAAACAAGATAAGAACAAGCCTTCTCTTTTGTACCTGCTGTTCCTCAGATGACCGGAATGCTCCCTTTAAAAGGTCCAGGGCTGCTGAAGGGTCTACAAATTTGCGATTTGATCCCATCATCAGAGCAAACAGATACTGAAGCTCTTGCATAAACACAATATTCCTTTTTTCCTGTAGAAAACATAGAAATGAGTACTTTCACAACATCCTAATTTTGAAAATCAAAACATATAGTGAGAAAAATTGTCAACAATTACTCCCCCCAAATTATATTTATCTAGATCAGGGAGCTCCAGTGGTGCTGTGGGTACGCATTGGGCTACTAACTGCAGTGTCTGAAGTTCAAACCCAGCAGTCGCTCAGCAGGAGAAAGACTGAATACTGGAAACCCTACAGAGGGTTGCTGAGAGTCTGAACTGACTGGATGGCAGTGGGTTTAGATCTAGATCAGTAACTGATCTCCAATTACACTTATAGAAACTCTGTTAGGCCTGTGTAATGGATTATTATATACAGTAAAGAACATCTTAGAGAAGATGACATCACAAAAGCAAACAGTTCCTCTCCTAATGCTGATTCCCGCCCTCCTGTTAGGAAACTGAATTGTTGAAGTAAAAACCCTGACAAGGCTAGATGGCAAGCAGGAACAGACAAAAGTCTCATCTAAGACAGTCCAGCTGGACCCTAGCATTCAGCCATCTAGTTTGGGCTATCACTAGGGTTGAGCAGCTAGTAGAAACGTGAAGGACAACATAAACAGAATAGGAATTTTTTTATCTCCCTACCCCAAGGAGCTCTGGTAACATAGTGGTTACAAATCAGGCTGCGAACCGCAAAGTCAGCAGTTTGAAACTACCAACTGCTTCGTGAGAGAAAGATGAGGCTTTCTGCTCCTATAAAGATTTACAGCCTCAGAAACCCTGTTACCGGGTCACTATCCGACTCCATGGCACATAACCACCACCACCACCACTCACATACCACAGAGGGTATCAGGATGACCCATAGTACTTTTGGGGAAATTTTTCTAATATTATTCCTTAAAATTTTGCAAACCCTTTTTTCTTGTCACAAAGAAGAAAAATAAGTCTTAATACAAGATTATTAACACAGTTACCAGCATTAGCTAAAAATGTAAAAGCCTTCAGGATGAAGGGGACTAAACAAAGATGAAGAAATTCCTCAACACCAACTTACCGTGTGACTCCGGCAATTTTCAAGTACACTGTGTGGCAGGCTATAGCTGAGAACAAGTCTTCGAAATTCAGGCAATTGAAAGAGAGACTGAAATAAGAAAGAAAAGGATTTACAGTCTTTAAGATGACAGCAACAGACACTATTTTTCACATTAACAGTATGTAGAACTGTCAGCCTAGGGAGTCCTGATGTGGCGCTGCAGGTTACTGTGCTGGACTGCAAGGTCAGTTTGAACTGCAACGTCGGCGGTTCAAGCCCACCAGCTAGCTGCTCCTCAGAAACCCTATAGAGTGGCTATGAGTCAGAACTGACTCAAGGGCACTTAACAACAATGTACGTTGCTTAGGAATACAGACATATGGTTATACAGCAGAAAGATACCAATTATAGGAATTTGTAACATCCCATGCCTTAAGTTGGGCAGTGATTACAGCATTGTTTACTATTTTCACTGTTTTGAATACTACATTTCAAAACTTCCAACAGGTATCTGGCTGACAGGATTGGGGAGGATTGTTTTCATTGTTTGTAAACTATGCATTTTTCTACAATTACGATAGTTTGTTTTTTTATCCTAGCATGAAAGTGACTCATCCCAACATATTCCTCAAATAAAAACACCCTCTGTCAATTCTGGAACTCCTAAAGCATGCAAAACTTTGGAATCAACATTAGTATTTTATTGGTATTCAAAAAATCCCAGGTATACCCTCTAATGTCAGAAAAACCCAAAATACTTGTATGTGACCAGAGGCCATGTGTCTCCCTCTCTGCCTTCCCAGACCCCACCACAAGCCATCATAAGCCCTGGTGGAGGTCAACCAGTAGCGTGGGCTTTTTTTATGGACTAGGAATCTAAAACAAGGTCCTGTTTTAATACTAAAGTTTATCTAGAACCTGGAGGTAGATTGGTTCCTCTACCCTCAGCCTACTCTCTCTCTTTCTATCGTACCTGCCTAGCTAGTACTTCTCCATTCCGGTCAGTTTCGTTCGTACTCTGCTGGCTAACGGTTTCCAGGACTTCTATTTTACCACGAGAAAAATAGCATTACATTCTTAATTATTTTCTTCCATCTCTTCGCCTTCATTAAAATCTGCTTTTCCCCAATGCTGCCATTACTCTTAAGAACCACCTAAGTTTAAGTTAACACTAACTCACATTTTCACATTCATTATCATATCAGTAGTATTCTTTCACAAACATCAACTTCTACTTGAGTTTTCTGTATTACTCAATTACATCTTCAAGTCCAGTGACCAAAGCTTAGAACCCAAGAATAATCTTTGAATCCTGTCCATTTCTTTACTAATTGTCCACATCCAATAAGTCCCTTGGACCCTGCCTATTGAGATGCTACTTATAACCACCTGCTCCCTACTAGGCCCCTCATTAACTGTTCTAATTAAACTCTCATTACTATGCATGGGCTCCTGACTCCAGAACTTTCCCTCCACCAACCCACTTGCCACAGATTCTTCAATTATTTTTTCTAACATGACCACATAAAGCCCTTGAGTTTCTGAAGACTCACATCTATAATAGTTTTCACTATCCAAATTCCTACAGACCTTTTATGTGACTTCAGGAAACAACTGATTAACTGAACATCAGGTCAGCCCTACCTTGAAAACATATCAATAATCCAAACACATCTCCACTTCCACTGCTATAAGACAGGTCTAAGCCAGCATTTCTCTTTTACAGACTACTCTAAGAGCTTCCTTTATGATGGTGGTAGTGTGCTGTCAAACTGGTTCTGATTCATAGTGACTCTCTATAGGGTTTCTGAGGCTGTAAACCTTTTTAGAAGCCTCATATTTCTCCTGTGGAGCAACTAGTAGATTTGAACAGCTGACTGTGCGGTGAGTAGCGCAGCTCGTATTCCACTACACTACCAGGGTTCTTTAGCCAACTCAAGAGGCTCCTCCATTTGCATCCTTGCCTCCTCCATTCAATTCTCACAGTAGACAGAGTGAGGTCCTGAACACTCAGGTCAGAGTTCCTCAATCTCCTGTGAAGACTCTTCGCTTGGAATAAAAGACACGTTCCCTCTCCAGCTTTCTCTCTGATGACTCCTTCTTTGCTCTCTGCACTCTGGCCACTCGATGTTCTTTGAATACAACAAGCCAGTTTCCAACCTGGAGCCATTGCTCTAGGGTTCCCTCTACCTGGAATGCTCTTCCTTGAACTGCTGCATGGATCACTCTCACGTCCTACAAATCTGGTATTTACTCAAATCTCAATAACTCACTTCACAGTATTACAACTTGCTCTCCCCCTGCTCTGGAGCAGTTCCAATGCCCCTTGTCCAATTTTTTTTTCTCTATTATACCAAAAACATAGTTTAACACACCATACAAATTATTATGTTTATTGTCTGTCTCAACTCAAAGGAATTTAAATTCCATGAGGGCAGGGCTCTTTGTTTTGCTCACTCTTAGTATCTCAAGGGCCTAGAAGCAATAGTAGATATACAGCAGGCAAAGATTTAGCAAGTATTTGTTATGGGACCTCTTGGTGTTTTGTGGCTCTATCTCCAGTGACATATCCCTCCACTCCATCTCTTCTATCCAAACCCACAGCCACACTCGGCGTATGTCAACACCTGAAAAAGTGCCTATCTCAGATCACAACTCAGAAAATCTAACTCTTGGACCATAATCTCTTTTCTGATTTACTTGCTCAATTACCCATAGACCACCTTTAAGGATTTCTTTCCTTTCTCATTAACCGTTAGTCCCATGCTGTCTTTATTTCTCCCTCTAAAGGATCTCTGGTAGCACAGTGGTTACGAATTGAGCTGCAAGGTTAGCAGTTCAAAACTACCAGTTGCTCCGTGGGAGAAAGATGAATCTTTCTGCTCCTGTAAAGATGTACAGCCTCGGAAACCCTGTACAGGGTTGCTATGAGTCGGAACCAACTCCACGGCACATAACAACAACAAACCTAGCTTTAACTTCCGTAACAAAATTCTCAAACTCCCCCTTTGTCATTTCATCAGAGTACCCAGCAAATCCTTCAAACTAAAGTAACTGAAACCTCCACTCAGGGGTTTCAGATGATACCAAGATCTCATTAAAGGTCAGCAACCTCAAGTAGACCCTCAGATTTTTAGAGGTCTTCCTACTGTTTCTCTGAAACCAACTGGCTTTCCCAGTGTCTGCAACAACTAACTTCTATTACCATTTAAGTCATATCACCCCTGTAAATCAGTCCATTAGACACAATTTCAACTCCAATTGGCAACCTTCATTTCTTCCTTCCTCCATTATTCCCTCTCCTCTCTATCTAAGACTAATTCCTCCACATATACTCTATTTGTTGGTGGTGGCGTTAAGTGCCGTTGAGTTGGTTCCAACCCACAGCGACCCAGTATAGGATTTCCGAGGAGCGGCTGGTGAACTTGAACTGTCAACCTTGAGGATGAAACCAACTTTGCAGTCCAGCACAATAGCCCACAGTGCCACACTCGCTCTCTAAAACCTTACACAACAGCCTCTCAATCTGCTGGCTTTCTCCAATATCTCTCATAGCAGTGCAGGTTCAGGAAATGCGAATGGAAGATTTTCTCTCTCTCTAGACAGAAGAGAACTGATGGCCCTAATTCCACACTATCTCCCTACCTTCTACTCTCAACAGATCCTTTTAAAAATGGAAACAGAATCCAGTCACCTCTCTGTCCCAAACCTTCCAATGCTCCCCATGTCATATGCAATCAAAATCTCACCCACCTCCACTGTACCTCTCCAACCTCAACACTTTCTCTTATGCTCCTTAAACACTCAGTTCCAGTCACGGCGGCCTTTGTGCTATTTCGCAAACATATTAATCAGCTCTTAAATTAGAGCCTTTTTACTTGTGTTCCTTCTGTCTGAAATGTTCTTTATGCAATTACATAGGTCATTTCCTTGCCTCCTTCACGCCTCTGCTCAAATGCCCACCAGAAAGGCCACTGACTGACCATTCTATATGAATAGGACCCCTTCTCCTCCCCCTCTCTAGCTAAACCCTTCCTAGACCACCTCCTTTTCCCTCATTCATTTTTCTTTATGGCATTCACCACTTGATATATTTTGTTTACTGTCTGTCTGTCTCACTGTTTTCAAAATAAGTTTCATGACAGCAGGAGGTTTGTCTTATTCACTGTTTCTCCAGTGCCTAAAACAGTGCCAGAAACATAGTTAATGTGAATGAATGGACTGTGTATGGTGTTAAGTGAAAAGGAGGGTTCCACTTTGCGCTTGAGCAGCTGGGTAGATGCCATGTACCCTGCTGGAGAGGATTACAGGGGTGGGATCAAGTGCTACACTTCAGATATGTTAACTTTAATATACTGAGGGGATACTTCCCAGTCAATACTCCCCCTTTGGTTGAGTTCATTCACTACCCTGGCGTGATTATTATCTGCATACTACTACAAACTCCTATAAACACAGCAACCAACTCTGAGGATGAAGCAGCACCAGGCAGTGATTTGTTCTGTTGTATAGCACCAGACTGCAAAGCCGTCTGAACTGCAAAGTCGGAGGTTCAAGCTCACCAGCTGCTCCTCGGAAACCCTATATGGGTGGCTATGTGTCAGAGCCAACTCGATGGCATTTAACAACATACAGGGTCACTATGAACTGGAACCCACTCAACAGCACCTAACAATAACAATACATATTACTAATTCTCAAACGTTTATCTGTACACTCTTTTCTGAACTACAAATTCATATATTTGTCTATCTGGTTATCTCCATATGATGTCTTACATAGTTGCCTTGAGCTCAGAATATCTAAAACCTAAGACTCACTCTTAGCACACATCCAAATGAGTCCTTCTCTAGTGTTGAATGGGGCTGTTATCCACCTGGTTAACACCTTGCAGTTTTTAGCTCCTCTCTGAACATATCCTACATCCAATCACTCATCAACTACTATAGCTGTGATCACCTGAACATCTACACTGTTGTTTAGTGCCATCCAGTTGGGTTCTGAGGCTGTAAATCTTTATGGGAGCAGAAGTCTCATTTTAATCACAAGAATGGGTGGACTCAAACCACAGACCCTGTGGTGCACAGTCCACTGCTAATCCAACAGCACCAGCAGAGATCCTAAATACTTATGTAATTTTTGTTGTTAGGTGCCACCAACTATGTTCCAACTCATAATGACCCTGTACAGAGTTTCCAAGGAGTGGATTTGAACTGCCAACCTTGCAGTTAGCAGTCCAGTGCTTACCCTATAGAATGTCTAATTTCTTTGCTCCCATGACTATCGTCAATCCTCTGCTTAAGGCATCGCCTCCTGCCTGGCTATCTAGGGTAGCCTTTCGTTGAACTGATTTTTCTCATTCACTGTGACTCAGCTATAGTGCAGCATCTGCTACATGCTCATCTGAAATACCTATTCAATATATTGGCAACCACAAAAGATTTTTTTTTTTTTGTATTGCCCAATTTAGTCACCAGAGTATCTAAATCCAAACTACCTAGAAGTAAATAAAACATAATTAAGTCATTGAAAAAAAAAATCCTCCACTTTTGTATGTTTCCATTTTTTAAATGCCTTGTTTCTCACATTTCAGTTTAATAAACAGCATTATTTCCAGAAGACCGCTGTCTCCTAAAACTACACCGTACCTGAATAACAGCGTTAAACCAACATGTATTGCCAACATTTTTCAGCCCAACGGGCCAACCATCCACTCTCCGCCAGTCATTGGGATTGGGATTCTCTCCCCAGACTTCACAACGTTTCCTCTTTGAGCGTTTACTGTCTGCAGCGGTTGCTTCATGCATCCTGCATTGTGTCCAAAAAACAAACAGCAAAGAACAGCACACTATATGGAGGGTGTGGGTAATCTTTAGTCGATGATTCAAAGTGCTAGATAAGCTGTTTACTGAATGATTAGAGACTGAATAAGATGAAACCATACATGAGGAGCAGTTTAAACATAGAGGTGCTAATCCTTCCATAAAGGTGATTATTAGTGGTAAGGTCCATGCTGGATGGGAGTTAAGGCCTAAGGCTTATTCATGGCTACTATAGTGAAAGTTTTAGACTTCAACAGCAGTGTCTTATCTCAGACCTTTAAAAGGACAAGAAAGTAACTCTGCTAAGGATAAAAAGGCTTCAAACTGCCTAGGCACACAAAATCCAGCTTTGTTTCCCTGATGTGTGAGGGAATAAACATACCCAGAAAATCACCACCATTCAGAAAATCACCAAATTACTATCAACTTAAAAAATACACTTGGTCCCCTCTGAGGCAGGACAATTAAGTGATACCTTTCACTGTCAAATATCCAATAATAGACCTTTCAAAGTTACGAAAGGAAATATAAATTTATCAGAAACTTGGGCTAGTTTTTTTTTTTTCTTTCTTTTTTTCTCCCTTCTAGCAACTGTGAACTACAAAACCTTACCAGTACCTATTAAAAACTTTACAGACTATGATATAACCTTTGTCATATTTTGCTTTTTCAAAAGTGGCACAAGCCAATGGATGGAATGTCTTGGATTGAATTGTGTGTGTGTCGTGTCCCCCCCACTGCTAAATACATGTCAACTTGGCTGAGCCATGATTTTCAGTCCACTGCTTATGACTCTATTATGTGATATACTAATAAATATCCCGTCTCAACCTTGATTCAACATACGGGAGTTTTCCTGCAGCATCTTTTATCTTACAGAGATAAAGGCAGAGAGAAGCAAACAGGAAGAGGGAATAGAGGAAATAAAAAGAGTGGCTCCTAGATCCAGACATGGATACCAAGACACCTGTAAATCTCCAAGGAATGCTGGGCCTACAAATGCTGATATGAAACACAGATCCTTCCCCAGAGCCAACAAAGAAAGCAAGCCTTCCCCTAGAGTTGGCATTCTTGAATGTGGATTCCTAGCATCCTAACATTAAGATAAATGGGGAAAAGATTGAAGGCAAAGACTTCATTTTGCTCAGAACAAACATTAACACTCCTGGAAGGAACAGTTAAGAAATCAAATGACAGCTCAGTCAGTCATGGCTTGGAGATGCTTCTGGAAGAACCATCACAATGGCCACCCAAGGAGAACCCCAAGTGCAGTTCAAACTTGTATTGGTTGGTTATGGGAGTAACGGAAAAACTACATTTGTGAAACATCATCTGAATTTGAGAAGAAGTATGTCACCATCTTGGGAGTTTAGGTCTGTTCTCCCCCGCCCACCCCCCCCTTGTATTTCATACTAACAGAGGACCAATTAAATTCAATGTGTGGGACATGGCTGGTCAGGAGAAATCTGGGGGACTGAGAGACGGCTGTTATATCCAAGCCCAGTGTGCCATTATAATGTTTGATGTAACCTCAAGAATTATTTACAGGATTGTGCTTAACTACATAGGGATCTGGTTCGAGTATGTGAACACATTCCCATTGTGTTGTGTGGCAACAAAGTGGACATTAAGGACAAGAAAGTTAAGGCAAAATCAATCATCTTCCACCAAAAGAAGAATCGTCAGTACTATGACATTTCTGTCAAAAGTAACGACAACTTTGAAGAGCCCTTCCTTTGGCTTGCTAGAAAACTAACTGAAGATCCGAAGTTGGAGTTTGTTGCCATGCCTGCTCTTGCCCCACCAGAAGCTGTCATGGACGCAGCTTTGGCAGCATAGTATGATGAGCATGATTTAGAGCAGACAACTGCTCTCCTGGACAAGGACGACCTGTAAGAGAACAAGGCTGAAGTCTGTTTTATAGGTCACTGTTTGATGTCAGTGGTGCAGCATGTTTGCCACTTTATCATCTAGCTAAGCAGAACATGTGTATCTTGGGTATGCTGAAGGAGATGAATAGGCTTCGGAGTGAATGTGGCAATTACAAATATCTTCATTTTTTTAGATCTGTATATCGAGCTGTTAGAATGCAGTCGTTTGCTTTTTGAGTTTCAAATATATGACTGCTACAGTCGCATCACACTATTTATTCAGTGGTGAAATCTTGTTTGTTACTGTCATTCCCATTCATTTCCATTTAGTAATCAGAATAAAATTGTATTTCAAATTAAAAAAATAAAAATAAAATGACATATTGCATTAGACAAGTCTGCTACACAAGACCACTTCAGAGTGTTCAAGAGCAAAGAAGTCAGTTTGAGGACTAAGGTGCACCTGATAGTTTCAATAGCTTCATATGCATGTGAAAGCTGGACAATGAATAAGGGAGCCTGTAGAATAACTGATGCATTTGAGTTATGGTGTTGGAGGAGAATATTAAAAGTACCATGGACTACTAAAAGAACAGATCTGTGTTGGAAGAAGTACAACCAGAATACTCCTTGGAAGCCAGGATGGCCAGACTTTGTCTCTCATCCTTCAGACATATTATCAGGAGGGATTAGCGCCTGGAGAAGAACATCATGCTTGGTACAACGGAGGGTCGGAGAAAAGGAAGAAGACCCCCAATGAGGTGGGCTGGCACAGTGGCAGCAACAATGGGCTCTGGTGTATCAACAATTTCAGCTGGCACAGGACCAGGCAGTGTTTTGTTTTGTTGTACATCAGGTTGTTGAGTCAGTACTGACTCGATGGTACCTAAATACAACAACAAGACTCCTAAATTGTGAGAGAATAAATTTGCTTATTAAATTCAGGGGGGGAAAAAGGGCTACAGACTAATAAAGTAAAGTGAATTCAAATTTCCTACAAAAAGAAATTTCATTCAGGTTCAATTAAAAGAGCTTTGTGAAGCATTTGACTGTCATTTTATAGAGATACTGCCTTTGACCTACACACTAATATGAGGAGCAAAGTTTTTAAGTTAAATCTGTAACCTGTTAAGATCTCTTCCATCTGCTTGAATTTTGGGGGATTCCAGTAGACTCATAGCAATTGCAGCCTGAAGATCATCTTTGTTGTCGTGAGTAAGGTCTATCACTTCTGTAATATAAACAGAAATGTAATTAGTCTAAGTATGCAAGAAACACTACCCTTTGGTCCCTTGTGTAGAAAAAGGCAAAGACATTCAAAAAACGGAATCTTCTCCATCTTCCTAACTCTAGCTACATACAATGGCTCATCTGTGTTAACAAATTTATTACTCTATCCCAAAGTCAAATGAGTAACAGCTACATTGTAATCTTACACTAGTCTAGTGATTTGTTGTTGTGTTGTTGTTATGTGCCGTGGAGTCGGTTCCGACTCATAGCGACCTTGCACAGGGTTTCCGAGGCTGTTAATCTTTATGGGAGCAGAACATCTCATCTTTCTCCCGCGGAACCGTGGGTAGTTTTGAACTGCTGACCTTTCGGTTCGCAGCCCGATTCGTAACCACTACGCTACCAGAGCTCCTTAGCAGTAGCAAGCAGCTAAAAAGGAAATGAATCAAATATATATATTTTTTTCCCATAGCTTATAGGTGGTAAGTCTCTTTATTAATATTCGTAAAACATCCACTAACCTTGTAAAACATCAGCTACATATCAAACACTGAAGGAATACACATTTTCAATCTCACACAAACTATTCTAGAGACGAGAGAACATATGCTTAACTCATTTTATAAGGTCAGCGTAGCAGCTTCAAAAATCCATGGAATCAGAATTTTCCATGAACTTTCTGAAGTCACCTCGTATATACCAAACCAGTCTAGGATAGTAAGACAAAGGGGGAAATGACAAACTTACACATGATCACAGATGTATTTAAAACAAAAAATACTTAACAAAATATTAGCAAAAGGAATCTAATGAGGCATTTGTTGCTACTGTTGTCATAGCAATGCTGTCTAGGGTTTCCTGAAGCTGTACATTTTTGTAGTACAGCTTCTCCTTCTCCCATGGGAGCAGCTGGTAAGCTCAAACTGCTAAACTTATTTGTAGTACACTGCTTATTGTATAGAGCCACTGCACTTTCTTATAATGCATTTTTTAAATTATATATTAAATAAAACCTGTTGTGTTTATTGTGGAATGAAATACTGAGTTAACATTAGAAAATCAAGAAAAAGCAGGATCTTAAACAGATTAAAGGAAAAATCCATCAGTTCAATAGATAAAAGAAAAAATCAGCAGCTCAAACCCACCAACTGCTCCTTGGAAACCCTATGTAGAGTCACTCAAAGGCACACAATGACAACACAGAACATCCATTTAGGATGAAAAATTCCAAGCCAATCAGAAACAGAAAAGGATATTCATAGGCTGGGAAAGAGTATCCAGAAAATGTCTACATAAACTTTGTAATTATTAATGAAATATGAAATAACTTTTTTTTACCAGTAGTAAAACTGAAGAACTAGATAGTAACTGCTACCACTACCAACCGCTGTGAAAGAGATCACGTTAGAAGGTCCTGATAGAGCTGGAGAAAATGTGGAACAATACTCAAAAAAAGAAAGAAAGAAAGAAAAGAAAAGGACCAGAAAGAGACTGGAGGAACCCTGAGAACATGGCCCTAGAACACCCTCTTCAGGTATGCAATGAAGCTCACCTTCCTGTTCCATATTTTTAGCCAAGTAGTAGATAGGTATATGTTGTTGGTGTGTTTGACTCATAGTGACCCTGTATAGTTTCCAAGGAGCAGCTGGTTGGTTTGAACTGCCAACCTTGTGGTTAGGAGTCCAGTGCTGACCTTACGTGCTACATCAGGATTCCAGTTAAGTATTTGTTATTGTCATTGTTAAGCACCGTCAAGTCAGATCCAACTCAGTGACCCTGTATGGGGTTTCCAAGGAGCGGCTGGTAGGTTTGAACTGCTGAGCTTGTGGTTAATAACCCAATGCTTATCCTACAGTGCCACACCAGAACTCCAAGATAAGTATATGTTGTTGTTGTCAAGTTGATTCCAACTCACAGCAATCCAATGTAGGATATCCAAGGATTGGCTGGTAAGCTTGTGGTTCAAACCAACCTAGTAGTCCAGCGCATTAACCCACAGCGCCACACCAGGACTCCAAGATAGATATATGGGGGGTGAGAGACAAAAACACTAGTAAGGTATGCTCACAATAGGATGGTCAATCATTCAAAATCCACAGGGCAATAATAAAGTTGAGAAGAAATGGGAAAATGGGTGGAACAGAAATAGGGACCACAATGAGGAAGCGGGATAGCTGTTGTTGCATGGAGGGGATTGCAATCACTGAGATGAAACAAAGCATATGATTTGCTAAAACTAAAACTGATGATCTTGTCTATAAACCTTCATTCAATTCACACACAAAAAATTTTTATAAGTAGTAAAGCAAAAATGTTTAGTAGTACTGGTTTTTCCACAAGTGTTCTGAATTATTCACCCAGTGCAAAAAGATGATAAAAGAAACAAAAATATACCGTATGGAAAATAAGAAACAAAGTTGTCATAATTCAAATAATCGGCAATGTGGAAAATCCAAAATAATCTACAGTAATTATAAGAAGCAATTAAGATTTTAAAAACCAATATATAAAAGATAATTAATGGTTATGAGTTGGGCTGTTAACCTCACAGTCAGCAGTTCAAAACTACGAGCAGTTCTGCAGGAGAAAGATGAGGCTTTCTGCTCCCATAAAGATGTATAGCCTCAGAAACCCCTATCCAGGGTAGTTAAGAGTTGGAACTGATTCCACAGCACACCACCACCACCACCACATGGACATTTAATTTTAAAAGAAAACAAGCACACCACAAAGCTACTGTAATCAAGACTGTGTGCTGCTGACACAGATAAATGGAATAGAATTCAGAGTCCTTAAACAAACCCCACTGTCTATGGTCAACTACCAAGAAAATTAATTTGGGAAATGGTATCTTTTCAACAAAGGGTACTGGAACAACTAGATATCCACATATAAAAGAATGAAACTCAACTCCTACTGCATGCCATCTTAATGGACAAAGACCTCGAGGTAAGAGCAAAAACTAAAACTTTTACAAGAAAACACAGTCATCAATCTCTGTGGAGAATGTGAATTACACATTAGTATCTTAGATATTACATGTAAAGCACAAGAATATACTGATTAAAATATATAGATTATAATATAATATAAGGACTATAAAGATTAAACACGTTTGGGCATCAAAGGACACTATCAAGAAAGCAAAGAGACAACCCACAGAATGGAAGAAAATATTGGTAATCACCTATCTAATCAGAAACCTACATACAGGTTCTGACAGGACCTAAAGGATCCTGACAGAAACTGACAAGGGAGGAAATCCACTATTACTTAGTCCCACTTAGGAGGACTCTTAACACTGCTAAGCTACTGCCCTGAAGTAGTCTTTAAGTTTTGAGCCGAAACACCCTGCTCAAGTAAGCTCAGTAGCTGGTTAGCTCACTTGAATACTCACTTGAGATGGTTTCTTTTAAGAACTAAAACAGAACTACTACAACAAAACCAACGAGGACACTTAAAATAATGTGAAGAACATAATACAACCAGGCCACTGAACTACACAGAAATGGAACAGGCACCTAATTTTATGGTATACACTTGCATTGAAAGTCTTTGTATTTTTTTAAGTGAAAGGGTTAAAAAAAAAGAAACCTATATACAAAGGAGTTCTGGTAGGTAGTGGTTACAAGTCAGGCTGCTAATCTCAAAATCAGCAGTTTGAAACTACCAGTCACTTGCCGGAGAAAGATGAGACATTCTGCTCCCATAAAGATTTACAGCCTTGGAAACGCTATGCTGTTGATGTTGTTAAGTGCCGTCCAGTCGATTCCGACCCATAGCGACCCTGTACAGGGTTTCCGAGGAGCAGCTGGTGAGTTTGAACCGCCGAGCTTGCAGTTCAAACTGCTTTGCAGTCTGGCACCTTAACCCACAGCGACACACCAGGACTCCTGGAAATGCTATACAGGTTGCTATATACAAAAAGAAAAAGATCCCAATTTTTAAACTGGTCAAGGGATCTGAATAGAAATACAAATAGATGATACGCACATGAAAAGATGCTCATCAACATAACCTTTACAAAAAGGAAAATTAAAATCACAATGAATCCTCATCCATAATATTTTGGGGTGGGAAATTTACACTTAAAGGACAAGCAGACCAGCCTGGAATAGCTAGAAGAAATAGAAGATACTTCTTGAAAGAAAGACCAGCAGGAAAATAAAAAACAATAATGGCAGTCCAATTGACTACTACAAGAACAAGCTGGCTGTTCGCCCGGGGAGCCATTAAGGCAAGTGGTCAGTACCCTCTGAGCAAACCCCCGTCAATGACTAAGATTCAAGGGGAATGCAGAGTAGGCACGTGGTCTTACTGCTGAACACACTGACCACCTAATAAGGGCAAGTGGGGGAAAAACAGCAATGAAGTTGTGAGCTAAGTCCAACCATGTTCAACAGACTGCTGTCCACCTGGATTGAAACATGGTTGGCCAGCAGTATGGCGAAACCTGAGGATTCCTGGGCCCAGGGACAAGGACATGGCCAGAGTACTAGTGCTGAGAGTGAAGCGTCCAGCTGTTATGAAGTGAGGGGAGATGCACAAGAAAACCCATACTTGCAGATAGTACCCATTTGACCTGGCTTCAATAGCTGGATGACCAGAACTCGACTAGAGGAAGAAAGAGGAAAAAAAGAGTAACCGCTACAATTTGATGCACTTGACCAATGCTTGTGGATGTAGTAGCTCAAAAGAGTTCATGGAATGAAATCTTTACAGTGAGGATCATTCCCACCTCCTTGGTACACAGGGTTGGCAGGGATGGGCAACTTAAGACATTGGCTACCCAAAATGGGGTGCTACAAAGACACGAAGTGACTAGCTTACAAGCTTTCGAGAGCCTCGTTCCAGAGGGTACAGTACGGGGGAAGGCAGAATCTTCACTGAGTGGTTACCAACCTGTCTGGACCAGGCTAGTGAAAGGAGATGCGGATAAGACTCTTGTGGTTCAATAGTGAATAATTGCTATCAGGACTGACTGTGAGTGCTACAAATGTAAAGGTAGTAAGTTTTCTAACAAAAGGAGGGGAGTGGCTGATCTTGTAGTCCAGAAACAGAGGTCCCTGGGACCATCAAGGGAGAAGAGTGGAGTGCGGGACCCTATCCAGAGTAGCAGTGAGGCCAGAGATGGAGGCAGAGACAATGACATGGAGAGATGGAGCAGCTGGGGACTCTACAGTCAGGGAGGGAGAGGAACTGTGTGTTGATGGCCAGAGGGCAGGCTTACGGGTGCACCCTTGGTTGTTTGATGATGCATGCAATTACTGTATTGTAATAATTGCAATGAAACGAAATGTAAAATTAATGTTCTCCCACGTTATCTATCGCATAATTCACAATAAAAACTTAAAAAAATATGTATCACAATGAATGCCACTTTACACCCATTGTTACTGTTGGTGGTGGTGGTGCCCTGAGTGGACTTTCTGAGTAGTGGCTAGTAAATTGAACTGCTGACCGACTTTATAGTCCAGGGCATTAATCCACAGCTCCAGTTTAGCACTCTTTATATTCATTAGGTTGGTTGGAATCAAAAGGACAAATAACAAACTTTGGAGATGATATGGAGAAAACAGAACCTTCACACACTGCTAATAGTAATGCAAAATGGTAGGTACTTTGGAAAACAATTTGGCAGTTCCTCAAAAGTTAAAAACAGAATAATCGTAAGAGCCACCAATTCTACTTCTAGATATATACCCAAGAGAAATCAAACAATATGTCCATGCAAAAATTTGTACATGAATGTTCAAAGCAGCATTATTCATAATGAGCAAAATGTGGAAACTCAAATGATCATTAACTAAAGATAAAACTCAAACACCAAACCCAGGGCCATATAGGAGCTCTGATAGCAGCGTAGTGGTTATAAGTTTGTCTGCTAACCTCAAGGGCAGCAATTGGAAACTATCAGCATGGGAAAAATGAGGATTTCTGCTCCTGTAAAGAGTTACAGCCTGGGAAACCCTACACAAGGTCCTGTAAGAAAGAACCGACTCCCAGCACACAACCATACCACCACCACAGGGTTTCCAAGCCTCACCTTTCTCCTTCAGAGTGGCTGGTGGGTTTTAACTGTTGAGCGATCTTGTAGTTAGCAGTTCAGTGTCACAGATGTTGTTGTTGGTAAGTGCCACCAAGTCAGGTCATAGTGACCCTGTATAGGGTTTCCAAGAAGCGGCTGGTGTGTTTGAACCACCAACCTTGCTGTTCAAACTGACTTTGTGGTGTCGTGCTTGTTGTTGTTGCTGTTGTTAGGTGCCACTGAGTCAGTACTAACCCATAGCGACCTTATGTACAGCAGAACAAAACCCTGCCCGAGCCTGGGACATCACTATTGTTGTGTACATCGATGCTGCCACTTGACCAATCCATCTCGTTGGGAGTCTTCCTCTTTTTCTCTGACCCTCCACCTTACCAAACATGATATCCTTCTCTACCAACTGGTCCCTCCTGACAATATGTCCGAAGTATGAGAGACGAAGTTTGGCCATCTTAGCCTCTGAGGAGCATTCTGGCTGCACTTCTTCCAAAACAGATCTATTGGTTCTTTTGGCAGCCCATGGTACTTTCAATATTCTCCTCCAACACCATAACTCAAAAGCATCA
>NW_006408526.1:24596994-24612810 GCF_000296735.1 Chrysochloris asiatica
GGAGCAGAAAGCCTCATCTTTCTCCTGCAGAACAGCTGGTAGTTTCGAACTGCTGACCCTGAGGTTCACAGCCCGATTCGTAACCACTACACTACCAGAGCAACTTATGGTAGAGTGCTTAGGATAAGCAAAATACAGCATATCCTCCTACTGGACCACAAGGTGGGTTTGAACCACAAGGTCATCGGTTCAAACTCATCAGTCTCTCCTTGGAAACCTTATACAGGGTCACTATGTGTTGGAACTGACTTGATGGCACTTACTATAACCCCCAAAATGGAAGACTGTCTGACAATAAAAAGGAAGGCGTACTAGTACTGATACCTGTGGCTAACAACAGGGATGAACACTGAAAGGAGCGTACTGCATGAAACCAGTCATAAAAGAACACCTCCTATAGGGTCCAGTTGTCCAAAATACAAATCTGGAGGGTAGATTAGTGGTCACCTAGGCTGGGATCCGTGGGGCTGGGTGCCCACTACAAATTGGGAATGACTGTGAAGGGTTCAGAGTTTTCTTTCAGAGTAATGAAACTGTTCAAATTTGGATCGTGCTACTGGCTGCCTAACTTAGAGAATAAACTAAAAACCACTGAATTGTATACTTTCAACGGTTACATTGTACCGTATGTAAATTAGACCTCAATAAAGTGGTTTTAAAATCAAAACCAAGATAGTGTTCACAAATCGATAAGCAAAAAAGGCATCTTGACTGATAAGGCAGATACCATCTTAAGTAGTCAAACAGCATGATGAGAATTGGAACAAAGTGACATTCTGTGTCCACTAGGTGATTATCATCGAAAATTTGGATTTGTAGTCTCCTAAACTGTGATGATGATACAACCTTGCTTGTTGAAAGTGAAGAAGACTTGAAATACTTACTGATGAAGATCAAAGACCACAACCTTTAGTAGGGATTGCATCTCAGTGTAAAGTAAACAAAAATCCTCACCACTGGACCAATAAACAACATTCTTATCAATGGAGAAAATATCGAAGCTGTCAAGGACTTAATTTTCTTTGATCAACCATCAACACTCATGGAAGCAGCAGGCAAGAAATCTAACGACGTACTACGTTAGGCAAATCGACTGCACAAGACCTTTTTAAAGTGTTGAAAAGCAAAGATGTCAGCTTGAGGACTAAGGTGCGTCTGACCCAAGCCATGGTATTTTCAATAACCTCATATACATGCAAAAGCTGAACAGTAAATAAGGAAGATCACAGAAGAATTGATGCTTTTGAGTTATGGTATTGGAGGAGAATATTGAAGTACCATGGGCTGCCAAAAAAAAACAACAGATCTGTGTTGGAAGAAGTGCAGCCAGAGTGCTCCTTGGAGGCCAAGATGGCCAAACTTCGTCTTCATGCTTCGGACATATTGTCAGGAGGGAACAGTAACTGGAGAGGGATATCATGTTTGGTAAGATGGAGGGTCAGAGAAAAAGAGGAAGAGCCCCAAGGAGATGGATTGGCCAAGTGGCAGCATAGATGGACTCAAGCGTGACAATTGTGAGGTTGGCCCAGGATCAGGCAGTGTTTTGTTCTGTTGTGCATAAGGTCGCTATGAGTCGGTACTACTCGATAGCACCTAACAACAACAAACTGTGAGGAACTCCTGGTGTGGCACTGTAGGATCAGCACCAGAATTCAAACTATAAGACTGGCAGTTCAAATTCGACAGCTGCTCCTCCGGAGCCGGAACCAACTTGACAGCAGTAACAACAACAAAATTGTGACAAGTCCTGGTTTGGTGTTACAGGATACGCAACAGACTGCTAATCACAAGGTTGGAGGTTCAAACCCACCAGGTCACTCCTTAAAAACCCTGTACAGAGTCACAAAGAGTCAGAATCAACTTGACAATACACAACAACAATCTAGAATAAATACGTACAACACAAAGAAATGGCTAGGAAAACTTTTATAAAGCTGCTAAATCTTCCCAAATTTATTTCTAGATTTTATACCCACTGCCATCCATTCAATTCTGACTCCTGACTCCTAGTGACCCTGTAGGAAAAGAGTAGAACTGTCCCATTAGGTTTCCCAGGCTATCATCTTTACAGAAGCTGACTGCCTCATCTTTATCCTGTGGAGAGGATGATGGATTTGAATCGCTGACCTTCCCATCACGGCTCCAGCAAGGCTCCTCTAGATTTAATTCAATCCGCATGCAGCTCCAACAGAAACTACATATAGCCACTGACACAGTAGAGCAGAAAGGCAGAAACAACTGAGGTACCCATGAAGATGGACAAGGTGGCAGCAAAGATTATCACAGAGTTATAATGAGAGTATATATATTGTCATGAAATAGGGAGGAACCTGTGGAAATCTGGTGGAGCAGAGCTGATATAGATCAGCGGGCAGGAACAGCACTTCAATAAAAGGTACTGGGACAATTGGGTTTTACTGCTGCTGTTGTTGTTGCTAAGTGTCATCAAGTCAGTTCCAAACTTAAAGTGACTCTGGAAGGTTTCCAAGGAGCAATCTGCTGGGTTTAATGGACAACCTTGCAGTTAACAGTCCATTGCTTATCCTGCAATACCGCCTGGAAAAAAAATCTAACTGTACCTACTTTATGTCATTACACCCGGTTCTCCAAAATCAATTCCAGATGAATTAAAGACCAAACTGTGAAACAAAATATTACTATTATAAAATGAAACAAAAATCCTTATAACTTCAGGCTGGACTCTTGGTGTGGTGCTGTAGGATCACCCTTGGATTGTGAATCACAAGGTCGGCAGTTCAAACTCACCAGCTGCTCCTTGGAAACCCTCTAAGTCAGAAACAACTAGATAGCATTTACAACAACTACTACTTCAGGGTATAGGAGTTCTTTTCAACAACAACGAAAAATTAACAGCAACAAAAAAAGACATAAATGCAACTGCATTTAATTCTTCATCACCAGAGTGTAAAAAGTCAAGTCAAGTCACTGCCAGGCAGAAGATATATGCAACACAAAAATCTAAAAAAGGGATTAATAACAAGAACATAAAAGGTATCCCTACCAATCAACAAGAAACCGACAATTAAACAGAAAAATCAGTAGAAGCCACAGAGAGAAATTTCATAGAAGAACCACGAATGGCTATAAGTGAAAGTTTCAGAGCAATGGTTACTCCCAAACCCTGCCACAGGGAGTATAAATAGATACTTTCGGAAGATAATAAATAACATTGCATTGCTAGATACAAATGTGTAACAAACTTCCATACATGCATAAGAAACAGGATTCCCGCCCCGCCCCCCCAAAAAAAAGACAGCTCACAAAAACCTCTCTTTATAATAGTAAAATAAACTGTAAACAACTCCAAAGCCAGTCAATGAGTAGACAATTGTGGTTTATTCATACCATGGAAATACTACACACCAGGGTAGATGAATTAACTACAGGTAAAACCATCAACATGGATGCATCTCAAAAAGAAAACTGCTGATTGAAAAAAATCACAAGTAGTAGCAGAATATACTGTAAGAATCTGCAAAGCAGCATTAATCAGAATAGCGAAAAACTACAAAGGGTTCAAGTGTTCATTAACATCATATGTACCAGCATAAGGACTTCTTAACTTTGGGCTTCTTAATTCTTCTCCATTGGCTTCCAGAGCATCACTATTTTCTTCCAATCTCCTAAGACAATCTTCACCTCCCCAGCCCTCTAAATTGGGAGTATCGCATATTTAGTAAAGGAGCTCCGAGGTCTAAAAACCCGGAGTTACCTTGCAACTCCAGTCTCCATAATCCTCACATCTTCTGTAAGCCTACTGGCTGCCTCTGAAAAATACCCACAATCCAGCTAAAATTCGCAACTCTTCAACACTACAAATTGGCCCAACCATCTTGTCAGAAGCAATAACCTTCTGACTGGTCCTGGGCTTCTTGCTCAGACCCATACTTCTTGCAGCCCCGCATTCCACATTCTGTTATCAGAGTAATCTTTAGAAATTTGAAACCGGATTACCTCATTCCTTTGCAACAAAGGATGACTTGGAGTTAAAAACTAAGCACTTACAAAGGCTCAAACGGACCCATCTCCTGTGTCCTCTATGCCTGATCTTACTGCTCTCCTCACCCACAAAACCTCAGCTCTGGCCTCCTGCTACTCATTAATCAAGCCAATCTAGCACCCACATTAGAGATTCATGTGACTTAGTCCCTCACCTCCTTCACACCTTCTCAAAAGATCCATCCTCTTCAATATCCAGTTCCCAGACCCCCTTTTATTTGCGTATATGTGAATTTGGAGTCCTGGTGTGGCATTGTGGGTTAGTGCACTGGACTGCAAAGTCAGTTCAGTTTGAGCCACAAGGTCAGCTGTTCAAATTCACCAGCCACTCCTTGGAAACCCTATATAGGGTCACTGTCAGTCGGAACCAACTTGAAGACACTTAACAACAATATGCTATGTAGTTTACTTATTTACTTGCTGATCTCTCCCTGCTGAAGTAATAAGCTAAACGAAAGGCAGGGATTTTTGTATCTTTTGCTTATTATTACTCTATCTGCAGTGCATAAGTGTGTTTGGCATATAGTTGTTGTTGTTAAGAGCCGTAGAGTTGTTTCCGAATCATAGCAACCATGTACAGGGTTTCCAAGGCTATAAATCTTTACAGGAGCAGAAAACCTCATCTTTCTCCCATGGAACAGCCTGTAGTAAGTGCTCATTATATAGTTGTTATAGCAAAGAAGATTTAAGTGCTTAGAACTGTGTCTGACCCAATAATTAACCATAATTACTATTTTCAAAAGGTTAATGTGCTTGATAGGGAATTCACAATTTCACATATTTATTGTTAAGTGCCGTGGAGTCAGTTCGGACCCATAGCGACCCTGTATAGGGTTTCCAAGGAGAGGCTGGTGAGCTTGAACCGCCGACCTTGTGGCTCTAACTGACTGTGCAGTCCAGTGCACCAACCCACAGCGCCACACCAAGACTCCAAATTCACCTATACCCATCTCTTATTTCCTGCTACTTCAGAGCAGGAACAAGACAAGATATACCTACTTGCTAACACTTCTTTATTGGCAGCACTCCCGCCTACTTCCGCTGGTTCTGTTGCAACACGATCTTGGCTGGGCTCCTTAACTCTTTCATCTGTGAGAAGACTGACGGCCTGAGTGATGTCACCATTACTGGCCTAAGAGGGCAAAAAACAGAAATTCCCAAAGTTAACCATCACAAAGATCAAAATGAGTATTAAAGTTAAAAGTTTGTTGGTTAAGATCCCTTACTACCCTGGTGACATACTGAGTAATAAGTCTTGGCATAATTTTTAGATAGAAGTTAGAAAATAAGCTTTTTTTCTCATGTTAAGAAAGTAAATGTAATATAGTAAAGTACGCTTGAAGCATATATACACTTCTATCTAGCACCTATTTGCAGGGAGGGTGCTAATCTTTCACAACAAACAAACGAGAAATAAATTTTGCTTGAGATTTCGTTCTTATTGCTTCTGAATACTATTTCAGAGTAACTAAAATTTAGTATGTAAAAATAATGGGAACTAGTGAACACAGAGATTCTAAATGAAATCAGCTACTTAATATAATACAAGTGTAACTAATTACCATATTTCTACACTCATGACCACCCTTTGATTTTTTTTTTTAGCCTTTTAGTATAAGAAATCTCAAACCTATACAAGTGTGTATGTACAAGAAAATGTGTAACAGAGTGTAGCCAAGAAGGAGCCTTGGCAGTGTAGCAGGTTACACAGCAGGCTGCTAACCCGCGAGGTCAGTGTTCAAAACCACCAGACGCTCCTGGAGAGAAAGAGGGAACTTTCCACTCCCACCAAGATTTACAGCCTCGGAAACCCTACAAAGGATTACAACTGAAGTCAAAGGGATCCAGCAGCAGCAGATATCCACAACTCAGTTTCATCAACGATCAAATCATGCCCAATCATTTTCATCTCTACTGCCAACCTTCTTCCCAGATTAATTCTGAACCAAATCCTCAGCGTTTTATCATTTCGTCTGTCAACATTTCAGAATGTAATTTTTAAAATTATAACCCACAGTGCTATGATCAGACCTTAAGAGCCCTGATAGAGCACTCACTGCAGGATCAGCACTGGACTGTTAACCACGCGGTCGGCGGCTCAAACTCACCAGGTGGAAACACTATTTAGGCTCGATACAAGTCGGAACCGACTCAACAGCACTTAACAAGAGTAATGTAGCTTTTAAAATATAAAATAACTAGTTCAAACTTCCCCCAATTCAAATATTCTCAAGTTTGTTGGTTTGAATCAGGATCCATAGAAATCTGTAAATTGCAACTGGCTGTATGTCTCTTCAGTCTCTTAAGTGATCCGTTCACCCATCGCATGTTTCCTCTTGCTTGCCCGCACACTTGCCCTTGCCCTTTGCTTAAGTTGAAGATACAACTTAGGCTCTTGAAACTAACCTTCAAAGCTTCGTGAAGGAAGGAAGGGTCCTGAACACCAGTGATCTCCCTCAGCTGATTTAATAGCATTTGGCAGCTCTAAGTTTGAGAAACAAAACAAAACAAAAAAACACAGGTTAAGTCAGTCAAAAAATAAACCTGGGTACATTTAAGGAATAAGTAAAAGCATCTTAGATAAACAGGCCTGAAACTTGCATCTTTTACTGAATAATAAAACAGAAAATCCCAAAGCAAGATGGCGGAGTCTGCAGACCCACTGAGCGGACCCCGTGCAGCAGAGACAAGGAGGGCAGAGTGAAACAGATGCAGGTGTTGGTTCTCAAGCCCTGAGCACCAGAGAATAGGACAGAGACGGAGACTGAGTGCGATATGCAAGAGGAAGCTGGAAGGAGCAGTGAGAGAGAGGCAAAAACCAAGCTGACTGTGGGCTGGCGTGGAGCGGCGCGGCCATCTTGAGCTTTCTTTGGGTGCTGTCGACAAAGGAGTCTGTGGGCCCAGGTCACGGCTGGAGTTAGGCAGCAAAATGGTGTAGTTCTTTCCTGTTCCCATGCCTTCCTAGTCGGCTGGGGCTGGGAAGCAGCCGCTTCCCGCCTTTGCCAATCCAGCAACCTCCTCCTGCGCAGCCTCTGCTCTGCCTGGAATCGGGCACCTGGCATAGCGATGCTGCTTCTAGGCTACACCAAAAAGGGACTGAGAAAGATCTACGTTCACTCTTCCGGTCTCTCCCCACATCCACTAGGAGGCAGGTGGGTGGTGAGCGCCTGAGAACACACCAATCTACAACCTTCTGCTAGGTATAAATACGACACCACAATGTCCGGGGGAAACAACTTCAGCTTACACAAAGAAACAAGACACAGTGTCTCCACCAAGTGACCAATAGACAGTCATAAAACACAACACCAGAGATGATATCATGCTGGAACTACCCGATAAAGAATTTTAAAGAATGCTCATTAGGCAACTTGAACGAATTGAGAGAAGGATCCAGAAAAGTACAGATGAAATCAAGGAAAACATAGGCAAAACTACGGGGGAAAAAATCGGGAAACAAATTGACAAAGTTAATAACTGGGGGAAAGGGGGAGAAGAACCATATAAAATCAGAAGTTAGAATGCCAGAAAAACAACACTAAGACTTTAGAAATAGATAGTACAGTTGACTGGGACCCTCTGCATTGCTGGTGGGGCTGTAAAAAGGTTTAACCACTGGCACTTGCTCAGGAAGTTAGAAATGGAAATGGCTTATGACCCAGTAATCCCTCTATAATTGGTATATATCCAAGGGTGGCTGGAATCCTGGTGTAGCGCTGTAAGATAAGTAGTGAATCACAAGGTTGGTGGATCAAACACACCAGCCCCTCCTAGGGAAACCTATACAGGGTCTTTGTGAGTGGGAACCAACTCAACAGCACTGGCACTGAACTAGACGGCAGGGGGCTAATGGACACAGGTGCTTCTCGAAGTAGGCCATAGAAAGATCTAGAGAATTTCCATGGATGTGAAGATGTGCTATTTTAAGCATAACCACACATAACTTTCTAATCATGTAGTTAACAACTGACACCATCCCTGTCATGTTTAAAAGAGGGAAGTATAGCTGAAGTTACAATGTTTATGAATTATGATATGAAATGTGTAATTCCAGAGGGAACAATAACTATGGAAAGTTTAAACTTAATCTGAAGCAGGAGAAAACCTATCCTGTTAATTTCCAGGGATTGCAAAATCACTTTATAACTCCTTTTCAGCCTTCAAGTCTTTATAGGACCATTTTACCCTGTTGTGCATGAACACAAAAATAAATACAAACAAATTTAAAAAGTAAATAAATAAATTTACACATTTGTTGTTGTTGTTAAGTGCCGACAACTCAATTCTGACCCATAGCGACCCTGTAAAGGGTTTCCAAGGAGCTGCTGGTGAGCTGAAACCACACCTTGCAGGTCAAACCGACCTTGAAGTAACTAAGTCATGGCCATTAACCCACAGCACCACACCAGTATGGCTGTGGCTGTGCTGTGCTGTGGAGTCGGTTCCGACTCATAGTGAGCCTGCACAGGGTTTCCAAGTCTGTAAATTTTTACAGGAGCAGAAAGCCTCATCTTTCTCCCACGGAACAGCTGGTAATTTCGAACTGCTGACCTTGCGGTTCGCAGTCTGATTCGTAACCACTATGCTACCAGAGCTCCTTACCACAGCAATATAGCTCAACTTAAATAACTGGCTGGCCCAATTTAAGGCACAACATACTTTTTTACATAAACAATGTAACCAAATTTATACTATTCTAAGGTTATCCTAAAATTAAGTCCAGCTTCAATATTTGATGCTTCACCGTTAAGATGCCCATTCTAAGTTAATATTGTGTCTCAAAGACAGTCTACATTTACCACAAGCTGTAATAAAGCCATATCCTATGTTCTTCAACAGCTGAGTGCCCAAACAACACTTAAAAGTATCACGCAACAAAAAATAACCTGAAAGGAATTGGTACAGAAACATGCCTCAACAGTCATCAGCAATGAAGCAAAGATCACTGTCTTTCAGTTCCAGTCACAAGCTAGGGTCGCAGGCTAGAAATGGAAGTTGACCCTGCAGAATCTTGTTTGCACTCACTGGGAGAGTGGTCAGCTCACTAAAAAGGGTCTAGACGTAACAGTCTTATTATTGTTCTTAGGTGCCATCTAGTTGGTACCTACTCATAGCAACCTTACACACAGCAGAACAAAACACTGGCCGATCCTGTTGTTGTTAAGTGCCATCGAGTCGGTTCTGACCCATAGCGACCCTGTACAGGGTTTCCGAGGGTGTAAATCCTTACGGGAGTAGAAAGCCTCATCTTTCTCCCGCAGAGCGTCTGGTAGTTTCGAACCGCTGACCTTATGGTTCACAGCCCGATTCGTAACCACTACGCTACCAGAGCTCCTGGCCAACCTCAAATCACAAGCAGTGAGTCCTAGAAAAAGAAAGTATTTGAAAGCATTCCCCCCACCCACTCAAATTAATTCTAATTCTACTTGATTTTATTGTGCAAATGAATGTTAATCTGTTAACACAGCAAATGTGTCTTATTATGTTTCACCACAATAAAAAAAAAAAGTAAATGTATTAAGTGCCACTGAGTTGGATCTGACTCATAGTGACCCTGTACAGGGTTTCCAAGGAGCATCTGGTGTGTTTGAACTGCTGATGTGTAGTTTGAAGTCCAGTGCTGATCCTACAGCACTGCACCAGGAGCCCATAAATCTATATTGTTGTTGTTAAGTGTCGTTAAGTCAGTTCCGACCCATAGCTACCCTATACAGGGATTCCAAGGAGCAGCTGGTGAGCTTGAACCACTGACCTGCGGCTCAAACTGACTTTGCAGTCCGGCACGTTAACCCACAGCACCACACCAGGACTCCGTGAAGCTATACAGCGCAATCAAAAAGACCACCATCAATATACTTTAAACAGAGGTGTACTATAGTTGAGAAGGGAGCTCTGGTAGCGTAGTGGTTACAAATCGGGCTGCGATCTGCAAGGTCAGCAGTTTGAAACTACCAGCTGTTCCGCGGAGAAAGATGAGGCGTTCTGCTCCCGTAAAGATTAACAGCCTCGGAAACCCTGTACAGGGTCGCTATGAGTCGGAACAGACTCCACGACACATAACAACAACAACAACTATAGTTGAGAAGGGAAAATGAGTAGCTGAGAAGGTAACAATAGAACCCCCTCAAAATACTCTGTAAGTTGTGGTTGTGTGCCATCTGATCATTCTGACTCAGAGAGACTCTAGAACTTCCCCAGACAGTTTCCTAAGTTGTAAGCACTCAACCGAAAGGTCGGTTTGAACTGCAAGATCAGCAGTTCAAACTCACCAGAAAGATGTGGCCATGTGCTTCCATAAAGATCAATGTCTTTAAGTGTGATCCAGTCAGTTCCAACTCATAGTGATCTTGTATAGGGTTTCCACCAAGGAGCGTCTGGTGGGTTTGAACTGCATCCTTGGGGTTCAAATTGACCTTGAGAACCAATGCATTATCCTGGAGCACCACTCAAGATTGTTGCTGTTAGGTACCATCCAGTCAATACCAACTCATAGCAACCCTATGCACAACAGAACAAAACACTCACAATCACTGCTACTCCTGAGCCCAATGCTGCTGCCACTGTGCCAATCCATCTCGTTGGGGGTTTTCCTTTTTCTTCAACCCTCCACTTTACCAAACACAGTATCCTTCTACAGGGACTGGTTCCTCCTGATAATATGTGTGAAGTATGAAAGGAGCAACCATCAACACTCATGGAAACAGCAGTAAAGAAATCAAATGATGTACTGCATTAGGCGAATACGCTGCATAAGACTCTTTAAAGTGTTCAAGAGCAAAAAATGTCACTTTGAGGACTAAGGTGCACCTGACCCATGCCATAGTATTTTCAATAGCCTCATATGCATGTGCAAGTTGGGCACTGAAAGTTATACTGCAGAAGAACTGACGCATTTGAGTTATGGTGTAGAAGAATGTTAAAGCACCATGGACTTCCAGTAGCATAAAAAATTCTGTGTTGTAAGTACAACCAGAATGCTTCTTAGAAGCCAGGATGGCCACACTTGGTCTCTCATACTTCAGACATAGTATCAGGAGGGATTAGTCCCTGGAGAAGGATATTCTGTCTGGTAAGGTGGAGGGTCAGTTAAAAAGAGGGAGAGCCCAAGGAGATGGACACGCACAGTAGCAGAAGCAGTGGGCTCAAGCAGAGCAGCAATTGTGAGGCTGACACCAGACTGGGCAATGTTTTATTTTATTGTGCACAGGGTCACTATGCATCTGGACTGACTTGATGGCACCTAATAACAATAATTCTTACATACCAAGGTTATACAACTAAAAAGGGGTAGATTTGGGTTTTGAACTTACACTGCCTGACTACAGTATGCACTCTTTGAACACTATGTTAATGCTGTTTCTGAGAAATTAAGACAAGGTTAACAATTTCATGCACAACATTGCAAATATTTTATTCCTTCATTTTGACCTAGACATTTGCATCTTAACAAATTTCCTTTGTTTTTCAGGTTTACATACGAACAATTTGCTTCTGTGGATTTCCTGGTGTGATACTGTAAGATAAGCACTTGATTGTTAACCCTAAGGTTAGTGGTTCAAACCCACCAGCTTCTCATTGGAAACCCTGTACAGAGTTCCTATGAGTCAGAAACCACTGAATGGCACTTAACAACAACAAGGTGGAGTACTGGTATGGCGTTAGAGCATAAACACTGGACTGCTAAGTGCAAAGTCAGGGGTTCAAGCACATCAGTCACTACTTGGAAACTCTATACTGGATCACTATGAGTCTGAACTGACTAGATGGCACAAACAACAAAGGTGCCATTAGTTACGAAAAGCACCATTATTTTATACACCACACCAAGAAAGAAAAGGAATCCTGGTGTAGCGCTGTAGATTGCTAACCTTAGGTCGGTGATTTGAACCATCAACAGCTATTTGGAAACCCTATACTGGGTAGCTATGAGTTGGAACTGACTCACTGGCCCTTAACAATAACAAGAAGAAAGAAAAACTGCTGTTACTGAAACTAAGTCACTATGTCTTAATGACAGTCCTAAGAGACATCTGAATTGGTAACACTAATTTTTGTAATGCTGAAATTCCTCACTTATGCTATGGAGCACAGCAATTTCCCAATTCCAGGCACACTGTTGGCATGTGATAAGCAATTCTTTACATGCTTATCAGCAACAAAACTCGTGATAACATCCTTTGGTCCAACAAAACACTCAACTGTAGCTGTAGAGGAAAATTTGAAAAAGCAACATTCCCCTAACAACAAATACTTTGCTTTATGTAAGATCAAATTTATGGGCTGCTGTTCTGTTCCTGGTTTTCTTCATTAACAGCTTTTTCTTTTAAATGCTGAATCACATTTATGTCTGTCTAGTGTAGGAGTCCTGGTATGGTGCTACAGAATAACACACTGGGACCACAAGGTCAGCTTGAACCACAAAGTGAGGGATTCAAACCTACCAGACGGTCCTCAGAAACCCTACACAGGGTTGCTATGAGTCAGAAACCAACTTAACAACAAGTGTGGTATTGTAGGATAAACAATGGACTGCCAACTGCACTTCAAACACACCAACCACTCCTTGAAACAGGGTTACTATGAGTGGGAACCAACTCACAGGCACTTATAAACAACAAAACCATTTCAATAGTGCTAGTCACTATCTTTACAGTTGTCCTGCCTAGTTTCACGCAAATTCAGCATGAAATGGAAAATCTTTACTGGATTTATTGAATATGAATTGATGGGTCTTACTGGATTCACCAAGTAACATGTCGAATCACAAGGCTTGGGCTCTATATTGTTGTTATGTGGTTCCAACTCACAGCGACCCTATACAGGGTTTCCGAGGCTATAAATCTTCACAGGAGCAGAAAGCCTCATCTTTCTGCCGCAGTTTCGAACTGCTGATCTTGCGGTTCGTAGCCCAATTCATAACCACTACGCTAGCAGAGCTCCTTTGTTGTTAAGTGCCATCAAATCGATTCCAACCCATAGGGTTTCTAAGGAGCAGCTGGCGAGCTTGAACCACCAACCTTGCAGTTCAAACGGCTTTGCAGTCTGGCACACTAACCCACAGTGCCACACCATGACTCCTTTAGATGTGGGTAATTTCCAAATGACCATCAAAGAGACAGACTGGCACAGGAGCTTCAACAATGGGCTCAAACACAGCAACAATGATGAGAATGACATAGGACCAAGCAGTGTTTCATTCTGTTGTAAATGGGGATTGCTCTGTGTTGGAATCTACTCAACAATATCTAGACAGACAAAGTAGCAGTCACCTGTACTACTTTCCTTTGTCTTAGAATTTTCCTAGGTGTACAAACATTTTGGAGTCCTGGTGTGGCACTGTGGGTTAATGCACCAGACTGCAAAGCCATTTGAACTGCAAGGTCGGAACAGACTTGACCCGCACTTAACATTATCATCTACAATGGGCAAGCAATTAAGTTGACAAACGAAGGACCTCTACTTGGATCTTTTCTAAAATGTTTGTTGTTGTTAAGTACCATCAAGTCAGTTCCGACCCATAGCAACACTGTATAGGGTTTCTGAGGAGCAGCTGATGAGCTTGAACCACTGGCCTTGTGGCTCAAGCCAGCTTTACAGTCCAGTGCATTAACCAACAGCGCCACACCAGGACTCCGTCCATTGGCGATGGGGCTCTCTATTTTCTGTTATCTGGACCCAAGTTTCCTGAACTTGCTCCCAACGCAAACATTGAAAATAGGTCAATCTTTGGGTCAAAGTATCCATCCTTGAAGGGTCAGTATCCTACTCTACTAGTAAACAGACTATTTCTCACAAAAATGTTTAGGTGGTTGAAGGACAACAGGGCTTAATATGGTACAAGAAATATGGCTGTATGATTACACAAAGTTAGGATCAATAAAGAATGTACAGGCTATGTTATTTTTTTTATTCAAAAATTAAAATGGCTTTATTGAGATTCAGAACACCAAAACATTTTAAATAGCAAATACACACTCAAGTGTATATTGGTAGCTTGTGGATAGGAAAATAGTAATAGCTATTTAAGAAATAGTAATAGCTTTTTAGAAAATAGTAATAGCTATTTAAGAAATAGTAATAGCTATTTAAGAAATAGTAATAGCTATTTAGAAAATAGTAATAGCAAGTTCAAGCACAGGCAGCAAGCGATGACCATATCACATCTGCTACTTCTGATTATCTCCATGTCAAATCAATGTGCAAATCAGTGTAATGTGTTAAAATATTAATTTACTAGTCATTTACATATGCTCTTAAAGCCTAATATAATCTAGCATTCCTATTCTCTGTTTCCAAGTAGCCAAAACCAAACTCACTGCCACTGCACATAAGACATATACAGTTTCCCAAACTGAAAATCTTTACAGGAGCAGAGCCTTTTTCTCCTAAAAAGCAGCTGGTAGGCTGAACCACCAATCTCATTGTAAGCAGTACAATGCTTACTCTACAATGCCACCAGGATGCTGGTGGCATAATGGGTTAAATGATGGGCTGCTAACTGTGAGGTTTGGGTTTCCAGCCAAAGAAATGCTCCTTGGGAGAAAAAGGAAGTTATGCAGAAGCAGTGGGTCATTACACATCTAGAGAAATACGAGGGGGTGGGAGTGGAAGACATGACACAAACTCTTCTGTTTCCCTTTTTCAAAAGCTAGTGGGTAGAGAGCACATCTATGTAAAATTATTTTGTTCGTATCATACTTAGTTCAAATCCAAATTCTTACCTTGCCATTCAGACTTGCTCAGACGTTTCTCTTACCACCTTACTTCACAAATGCATTGTCTCATGTGTTGCAGTGTTAAAATGAGTAACAAATGTCTCACTTTGAATTTTAAGACTTTTTTTCTCACCCACAAAACCAAAAAATTAACCCTCAAAAAGCAGCATTGCAGCTTGGTAAATTTCTCTTTAGTTAGCAAAGGGTTGTTTTTGCTGTTATTGTGTGCAGTGGAGTTGGTGGAGACTCATAAGGAGCTCTGCTTAGCGTAGTGGTTACGAATCGGGCTGCAAACCTCAGGGTCAGCAGTTCGAAACTACCAGTTGTTTCGCGGGAGAAACATGAGGCATTCTGCTCCCGTAAAGATTTACAGCCTCAGAAACCCTGTACAGGGTCACTATGAGTCGGAACCGACTCCATGGCACATAACAACAACAACATAGTGACCCTATATAGGGTTTCCAAGATACCTGGTGAGTTTAAACTGCCAATCTTGGCAGTTAGCAGTCCAGTGCTTATCCTATTGTGTAGTCAATAACAAAACCATTACAGTGTGATTTAATGAAAAAGAAGGGGTAATTTAAATTTCAAGAGGTCTCAAGGTAGCACGTGGTAGAAGGCTCAAATCTTCAGGAATTACCTTTCTAATGCTAACTCAACTTGCTAAACAAGTTATTGTTAAGTGTGGTCAGGTTGGTTTCCACTCAAACTGAGGAGTGGCTGGTGGGTTTGAACTGCACTTTGTGGTTCAAACTGTGACCTTGTGGTCCTGTGCATTATCCTGCAGTGCCATAGCAGGACTCCAAGCAACTTGTTGTTAACTGCCGTTGAGTCGGTTCTGACCCATAACGACTCTCTATGGGGTTTCCAAGGAGCAGCTGGTGAGCTCGAACCACCGACCTTGCAGTTCAAATGGCTTTGCAGTCTGGTGCATTAACCCACAGCGCCACACCAGGATTCCTTATT
Organism: Chrysochloris asiatica; assembly: GCF_000296735.1. NCBI lineage: Eukaryota > Metazoa > Chordata > Mammalia > Afrosoricida > Chrysochloridae > Chrysochloris > Chrysochloris asiatica. The sequence goes on from NW_006408526.1 coordinate 24,612,696, forward strand.
ATAAGCTTCTGAAAACTTCAATCTTGGAGAGTCTTCTTTTTCATTTTTCTAAATGATGCAGAAGGAGCTCTGGTAGCGTAGTGGTTACGAATCGGGCTGCGAACCTTAAGGTCAG
>NW_006408526.1:24612910-24636226 GCF_000296735.1 Chrysochloris asiatica
TCTACTCCCGTAAAGATTTACACCCTCGGAAACCCTGTACAGGGTCGCTATGGGTCGGAACCGACTCGACGGCACTTAACAACAACAACAAATGATGCAGAGAAACTTTCCCTGTATCAATTTGCAAAGTGTGTAGTGTGAAACAAATACTATTATTACCTCAAAAGTAATTCAAAGGTTTACTTTTTTTGCAATTGCAATTGGCCTACTTTGAGCCACTTGGTTTTAAAAACAAAAGGATCTCTCTTCTCTCCCAGTATGGACATGTAATGACTGCTCAAGACAAACATTCTTTAAGAGTTAAGCTACTGGTTGGTTTTAAGAAGACTAAGTGGTGTTTTTTATTTAAAGCTGAAGGTTTGAAGATAAGCTCAGAGCACTCATTTTAGGGGTTATATAAACCTCATGGCTCCAGAAATTCTGGATTCCATGAGAACTGTTTCTCTAATTGTTTTAACTATGAATGTCTTGCTTTCTAAAAGCAGGAATACAACTTACAGGCTATCTTCTTTGAAATGCCATAGGACAGTACTGATAATAATTACAACTAATATTTATTGAATACCAACTTTTTATGTTGGTAACTTTAGGGTCTAACTTTTACATGTAAACCCTAAAAGTAAGAATCATTATTCCCACTGTACAAATTTAGAAATTATGGGTTACAAAAACCTATTTGTCACCAAATGTCTTAAATTAAAAGATACATTGGTAAAGCTTCAAGACCTTGTTTTTTAACAAGGGATTCTTAAGACACATCACCAAATGCACAAATAACAAAAGAAAAAAACAGCTAAGAACTTACACAAAGGGCTTTATGAAGAAATTGAAGAGAAAACTTAAAAGAAAAAACTTGATAGCCATGTCAGATTATGGTTTAATATCTAGAACATATTAAGAACTCTATGAGTTGAAACCCACTCAAAGGCACTTAACAACAAACAGGAAAGCACCTGAACAATAAAAGACAAACAACCAAATTTTAAAATGGCCAAAGGAGTTGAATAGACATTTCATCAAAAAAGATAAGCATGTGAAAAGATGTTCAAACTCATTAGTCATTAAAACAAACCTACTACCATCAATCCCTTCCTGACTCTTAAGGATCCTATAAGAAAAAGCAGCTCCTTAAGAGTTTTGGAGACTGCAAATCTATGCAAGCAGTCAGCTTCATCTTTCTCCAGTGGGGTGCAGCTGGTGGGTTTGAATAAACAACCCTGTGATTAGCAGACCAAGGTTTAACCCACCATGCCCCTGGGGACTCCTTCCATCACTTGTTGTTGTTGTTAAGTGTCTTTGAGTTGGTTAAAGCTCAAATCAATCCTGTATAAGTTTCTAAGGAGTAGTTGGTGGGTTTGAACAGCCGAACTTACAGTTAGCAGTCCAGTGCTTATCCTACAGCACCACACCAGAACTCCACATTAGACATTTGTGTTGTTGCTATTGTTAAGTGTTGTCTAGTTGGTTCTGACTCATAGCAATAGCAACCCTATAAAGGGGTTCGTAGAGCTGCAGTTAGTCTGAACTGCCAACCTTGCGGTTCAAATTGACCTTGGAGACCAGGGCTTACTGTACAGCACCATTCTAGGGACAACTTCACATTAGTCATTAGGGAAATGTACCAGTCAAGAAACCTAAAGAGCAGAATGAATAAGAAAACAGGATCCTTCAAAAAGAGCAGAATAAACAAGAAAACAGGATCCTTCAAAATGCTGTCTAAAAGAGACACATCTTAAGATGGAGACAGCCTAAATGCCTGTCATTTCTCATCAAGAGAAGAATGATTAAACAAACTTTGGTACATACACACTATGGAATACTACAAAACACTGAAGAATAATGACGAATCTGTGAAACACCTCACAACATGGTTGAACCTGGACAACATTATGCTGAGTGAAATGAGTCAATCACAGAAGGATCGAACATTGTATGAAACCAATGTTGTAAAAAGTTAAGAAAAGATTTTCTTGATAAAAGAAGCAAACTATGATGGTTGGGGTGATTATTCATGAACTAGAGGGTAGAGACATGTTAACATGAGTGATGATGATGTTGCTAAGTGTCATCCGTCGAGGCAGTTCCAACTCATTGCATCCTGTATAGTGTTGCCACCAAGGAGCAACTGGTGGGTTTGGACTCCTGACCTTGTGGTTCGCAGTTGAGTGCTAATCATCGTCAGCACATCAGAAGTCCACAACGTGAGTGACAGGGCAGGCCACATACAAGAGGGAGGTTAGCAGAGTAAAGATGAACGTAGTGGGAAACAGAGGGAGGAGTACAAGAGTTAACTTTTGGCACATGGAGAGGACTGCAACCATGTAATGACGAAAAGTATATGATTTCTCTAATGTAAAACTGATGATCTGCTCTTTAAACCTTCACTCAGTTTACAATAAAAACTTTTTTAAAAATTGAAAAACAGAAACACCCTATGATGGATGGTTACAGTAGTGGAAAGAATACAACAGTTAAGTTAATCTTACATTCCAGGAAGAGGACTCTAGGACCATCAAGAGAGAAGGGGCATGAGCAGAATGTAAAACCCTAAGAAGAGAAGCAGGAACACCAGACATGGAGGCAGAGGTGACGGTATGGAGAGACTGAGCAGCTGAGGACTCTAGCTAGACTCATACAAATAGAAAGACTGTGTTGTGTGCTCACAGCCAGGAGGCTGGTTTGCAGAATGTGCCCTTTGGTTATTTAAACAATTATACATTCCTGCGTGTTTCTGCATACATACATAAAAAAAAAACACAACAACCACCTAAAAAACAGAGGGAATAGAGATCCTAAGGAACAGCTGATGGGTGTGAACTGCTGGCCATGCAGTTAATAATACAGTATTTATCCTACAACTTTACACCAGAACTAAGGTCAGTGAAAAAGAGGAAGACCCTCCACAAAATGGACTGAAACAGAGGTAGCAACAGCGGGTTCAAATATAATAGTGAGGATGGCTCAGGATCAAGTAGTGTTTCATTGTTGTTCATGGCACCTAGTAACAACAACATATTAATAAGGAACGATAAGAAGCAATTATGTTAATGAACCAGAATACAAGATACAGGATTAGGTTGTATCTTCAATTAATCTCTTTTGCGATAAGAGCTTATAAAGAAGCAAACAGAATTCAAAGGAGCTTGAGTAACAACACTAAAAGCCGGGAGCAAAGCGGTTAATTGCAGCTATATATGTGTCAGCCCTGGGATGACGCTGTGGGTTAATGCACTGGACTGCAAAGTCCGTTTGAACCACACGGTTGCAGTTCAAGCTCACCAGCTGTCCCTTGGAAACCCTACACAGGGTCACTATGGGTCGGAACCGGCTCGGCAGCACTTAACGTGTCAATATGTACTTACCACATGCAACGCTGCTGTTGTTAGGTGCCATCGAGTCAGTGTTGATTCATAGCGATCTTAGGCACAGCAGAACAAAGCACTGCCCCATTCTGGGCCAACCTCACTATCGTTGCCACGCTTGAGCCCATCGAAGCTGCCATGTGGCCAATCCATCTCACTGGGGGTCTTCCTCTTTTTCTGACCCTCCACCTTACCAAACATGATATCCCTCTCCAGCAACTGGTTCCTCCTGACAATATGTCCGAAGTATGAGAGACCAAGTTTGGCCATCCTGGCCTCCAAGAAGCACTCTGGCTTCCAACACAGATCTGTTGGTTCTTTTGGCAGCCCATGGCACTTTCAATATTCTCCTCCAATACCATAATTCAAATGCATCAATTCTTCTATGATCTTCCTAATGCACTGTCCAACTTTCGCATGCATATGAAGTTACTGAAAATATTATGGCTTGTGTCAGGCATACCTTAGTCTTCACACTAACAACTTTGCTCTTTAACACTTTAAAAAGGTCTTGTTGCAGCAAATTTGCCTAATGCAATACATCATTTGATATCTTGACTGCTGCTTCCATGAGTGTTGATAGTTGATCCAAGAAGAAGTAAGTCCTTGACAACTTCAATCTTTTCTCCATTGATAAGAATGTTGTTTATTGGTCCGGTAGTGAGGATTTTTGTTTTCTTTACATTGAGATGCAATCCATACCGAAGGCTGTGCTCTCTGATAATCATCAAAAAATATTTTAAGTATTCTTCACTTTCAGCAAGCAAGACTGTATCATCTGCATATCGCAGGTTGCTAATGAGTCTTCCTCCAATCCTGATGCCCCATTTTTCTTCATATAACCCAGCGTTTTGGATTATTTCCTCAGCATACAGGTTGAGTAAGTATGGTGAAAGAATACAACCCTGTCGCACACCTTTCTTAAATTTAAACCATTCAGTGTTCCCGTGTTCTGTTCAAACAATTGCCTCTTGGTCCATGTACAGAGTCCTCATGAAGACAATTAAGTGTTTTCATACTTCTCAATGTTGTCCATAGCTTGTCATGATCCACGCAATTGAAAGCCTCTGCGTAGTCAATAAAGCACAGGTAAACATCTTTCTGATATTCTCTGCTTTCAGCCAAGATCCACTGGACATCAACAATGATATCCCTTGTTCCACACAATCTCCTCTGAATCCGGCTTGAACCTCTGGAAATTCTCTCTTTGTCAATGTATGCTTGCAGCCATTTCTGTATTTAGCAAAAGTTTAAGAGGTGACCCAACAGAATGTGGAAATCATCTGACAACCACATGTAATATGATGTCCTAAAAACCCAAATCAAACCAATTCTCATTAAATTGGGGTATAGACAAGGGTGCCCAAACTTGCAGATAATGCCCTTTGGACCTAGCTTCAATGGCTAGATGTTCAGAACCGGACTAGAGGAAGGAAAAGACTGGGGGGTGGGGGGAAGGGTTTTTTTTTGTTTTGTTTTGTTTTTTTAAAGAAAACAAGTATAAAAATTACTGCAATCTGATGAACTTGACCTATACTTACGGACGTAGTAGCTTAAAAGATGGAAAGAATCTTTACAGCAAGCATCATTCCCATCCCCTCTGTATACATGGTTGATAGGGATGGGCAACTTAGACATTGGCTACCTAAAATGGGAAGGGGGTTATAAAGGCAGGAAGTGAGTGGCTTACAAGTTTTCAAGAGGGAGATTAGATTCAGAGTGGTGGGGTGTGTGTGAAAGGGGGACCTAGAGTCCCCACTGAGTGGTTTTCATCCTGTCTAGATATGTCTGGTAAAAGGAGATGGGGATGGTGAGCAATTGTTATCATGACTAACTGCAATTGTTGCAACTGTATAGCAAAAAGGGGTAGGTCAATCTTACAGTCCCAGAGCAGAGGACCCTGGGACCATCAAGGGAGAAAGAAGAGTGGGAGCAGAGTGTGGGACCCTACCCAGAGAAGTGGCGTCGCCAGAGATGGAGGCAGAGATGATGACATGGAGAGACGGAGCAGCTGAGAACTCTACAGACTCAAGGAGGGAGAGGAGATGTGTGCTGGCGGGGGCAGGCTTGCAAGGTGTACCCTATGGCTGTTTGAATGATTGTATATTCCTGAGTATTTTGGTGTGCATCCAAAAAAACAGAAGGAACTGAAGCAAATACTGTTGAATGATGATGACGCATGCAGGGGATTGTAATCATTGCACTGAAACGAAATATGATCAGAGTAAAACTGATGTTCCCCATGTAAGCTATCACTCAATTGACAATAAAAACTTTTATAAAAGTTGGGGTGCAGACCTTTCTACTAGCACCCCAGTGCTTATCCTACCAAAGCTTAACCCAAATTCCTTGTCTTGCCATAGCGATAGTACATGTGTACCATATACCCTTGGACCTGGAGTGCCTGTGCTGAGACCCTCCTAGACCCAGGAGAAGATTGATGCCAAGACACATGGAGACCTTTGAGTTAACATAGGCCCACCAATGCTGAAAGGAGGCAACAACCTTCCTCCAGAGCTGATGGAGAAATAAAGCTAATCCCTTATGATATCACCCTAAATTTGGACTTCTAGCCTGCTAAACAAACACAAGGTCGTTGGCAGCTAAAGTCTACCAGCAGTCGCTCTAAAGGAGAAAGAAGAGGCTTTCTGTACACTAAAAGATTTACAGTCTCCAAGACCCTATTCACGGAGTCCTGGTGTGGCGCTGTGGGATAAAGCACACGGTCAGTGGTTCAAATTCACTAGCTGCTCCTTGGAAATCCTATAAGGGGGTGTTACAAGTTAGAATCAACTCAACAACACTTAACATCAACAACAGGAATCAAAACTGACTTGACAGCACTTAACAATGCAGTATTTCTATAACAGCAGCACTAGAGAACTAAAATGGCAAAAGGTTTTATACTGTGTATATTACAATAAAATTTTTAAATAGAATAAATCAAAAACAGCTATTACCAATTTAAACAAAGATTCTTGACAAAAAAAAAAACAACAACAATCTATGATAGTTCCAGGGGCAGAGAGGGGAAATTATTCACAAGCTAGAAGGTAGACATGTGTTAACCTAGAGGACAGATGGAGGTTAGCAGAAGAAAGATGAAGATAGTGGGAGACACAGGGAGGAATGCAATATTTAAAATGAATAGAGGCAAATACTCTCAACTGTTGGTACATGGAATGAACTGCAAGCATGTAATGAAGCAAAGGATATCATTTATTGAATGTAAAACAGTTAAGGTACTCTGTAAACCTTCACTCAATTCACAATAAAAAGTTGAAGAAAAAAAAAAATTTAAACAAGGGATTTCACAAGGACTAAACTATGCTATTTTAAAGTGTTGAAGAGCAAAGATGTCAGCTTGAAGACTAAGGTGTGCCTGACCCAAGCCATGGTATTTTCAATAACCTCATATGCATGTGAAAGCTGGACAGTGAATAAGAAGATCGTAGAAGAATTGATGCATTTGAGCTATGGTGTTGGAGGAGAATATTTAAAGTACCTTGGGCTGCCAAAAGAACCAATAGATCCGTGTTGGAAGAAGTGCAGCCAGGGTGCTCCTTGGAGGCCAGGATGACCAAATTTTATCTCTCATACTTCGGACATATTGTCAGGAGGGACCAGTCGCTGGAGAAGGATATCATGTTTGGTAGGGTGGAGGGTCAGAGAGAAAAAGAGAAAGACCACCAACAAGATGGATTGGCCAAGTGGCAGCATCACTGGGCTTAAGCGTGGCAACAATTGTGAGGTTAGCCCAGGACGAGGCAGTGTTTTGTTCTGTTGTGCATACGGTAGCTATGAGTCGGTACTGACTCAATGGCACCTAACAACAAAAAACTGTGCTACTGACACATATAAGGAGCCCTGGTACTGCAGTGGGTTAAGCGTTTGACTGTTAATTGAATAGCTGAAGGTTCAAAACCACATGCTGCTCCATGGGAGAAAGTCCAACTGTGAGTTGGAATCTAAGAGACAGCAATGAGTGAGTGGGTTATCAATACACACATACAACTACTGTGAAATAACAAGGAGCCCTGGTGGCAATATGGGTCAACGTTTGGGTGTTAACTGAAAGGTCAGCAGTTTGATGGCAATGCGTTTGGTTTGGGATTTTATAACATCATATTAAAAATGATAATTACATAATGACGCATATACAACTGCAATGACAGGCATAAGGCTATCTAAATATATGTTAAGTACATGATCCACAACTCTTCTGTCAGTTTGTCCTTTTGTGGTGGCTTGCATGTTGCTGTGATGCTAGACAAGCTATGCCACAGTTATCTGAAATACCAGCAGGGTCACTCATGGTGGACAGCTTTCAGCAGAGCTTCCAGACTAAGACAGACTAGGGATGGAGAGGCAGATTACTTCTCCATGTTTAGCCACTGAAAACCTTATGAATAGTAGCGGAACACTGTGAAACATCTACCAGAAGATGAAAACATTATCAATAACAGCAGGACATTGTCAGATATGGTGCCAGACCATGAGCCCTTTAGGTTGGAAGGCACTTAAAACACAACTGGGAAAGAGGTGTCTCCTAAGCCGACTATGGTGACATGAACAGACTAAAGCTTTCGGGACCTTCATTTGGTGATGGGTGAGGCACAACTCAAAATAGGGAGAAACAGCTGCAAACACCCATTAATTACTAGAACATGAAATGTGGCTGCTGTTATAAGTGTAAATTCCAACTCACAACGACGCAGTAACAGGGTTTGCAAGGAATGGCTGGTGGGTTTGAACTGCTAACTTTGATGTTAGCTGTCCAGTACTTATCCTACAGCGCCATACCAGAACTCCGCAACATGGAATGTATAAAGTATAAATTTAAGAAAATTGGAAGTCATTAAAAATGAAATGGAATGCATAAAGATCAATATCCTAGGTCATCAGTGAGCAGATACAGGCTTACACTGGCCATTCTGAATCAGAAAATCAAATGGTCTGCTATGCTGGGAATAACAAATTTAAGAGAAATTATGTCACACACATTGTCAAAAAAGAACATTTCAAGATCTATCCTTAAGTAAAATGCTGTTTATAAAAGGACAGCTAGCTGAGACAAGGAGATCAGTTAATAGCACTATTATTCAAATTTATGCGCCAACCACTAAAGTAGTTGATGATAATGCTGAAGAATTCTACCAACTTCTTCAGTCTGAAATTGTTCAAACATGCGATCAAGATGCATTGATAATTACTGGTGACTGGCATGTGAAGGTTGGAGCCAAACAGGAAGAATCAGTAGTTGGAAAGTAAGACCTTTCTGTAATACCAACAACTTATTCATCACAGATACCTTTTTCAAACAACATAACTATACACATGACTCTTATCAGATGGAAAACACAGGAATCAAACTGACTACATCTGTGGGAAGAGATGGAAGAAGAGCTCAATTATCATCAGCCAAAACAAGGCAGGGGCAGACTGTGGAACAGATCACTAATTGCTCATGTAACAAGCGCAAGCTGAAGCAGAAGAAAAGTCCATGAGAGCCAAAAGATGACATCCCATCTAAATTTAGAGACCATCTCAATAGAAGATCTGATGCATTAGACACTAATGATCAAAGACCAGAAGAATTGTGGGATGACATCAAGAATATCACACAGGAAGGTAACAAAAGGTCATTTAAAAGACAGGAAAAAAGCAAAGACCAATATGGATGTAAAAAGAGATTCTGAAAGTTGCTCGTAAGCACAGGAACTAAAGCACATGGAAGAAATGAGGAGGTAAAAGAATTGAACAGAAAAATTTAAAGGGCATTTCGAAAAGACAAAGCAAAGCATTATAATGAAATGTGCAAAGACCTGGAGTTAGAAAACAGAAAGGGAAAAGAACATGTTCAGCATTTCTCAAGCTAAAAGAACTTGTTATATTGAAGGACTGTCTGGGCAAAATATTGAATGATGCAGAAGGCATCAAAAGAAGACGGACGTTCGCATCAAGTATCAAAGCTATCCCCTCTGTATACAGGGTAGATAGGGATAGGCAACTTAGACACTGGCAACCTAAAATGAGGGGGCGAAAAAGGCATGAAGTGACTGGTACAAGGTTTCAAGACGGAGTTTAGTTTAAGAGTGTACGGGGGAAAATAGAGTCCCCACAGAATAGTTTTCATCTTGTCTAGATGGGTCTGGTAAAAAGAGATGAGGATAAGGTTTTTATGATTCAATAGTGAGTAACTGCTATCATGACTAATTGCGACTGTCAAAATTATAAAGGTAGAAGTTTTGTAACAAAAACCTGAGAGTAGTTAATCTTATAGTCCAGAAACAGAGAACCTTAGGACCATCAGGGCAGAAGAGCACAAGTGGAATGCGGGACCTTAACCAGAGAAGCAGTGACACCAAAGATGGAGACAAAGATCCAGGGACATGGAGAGAGGGAGCAGCTGGGACTCTAGATTCATGGAAAGAGAGGAACTGAGAGCTGGTGGGCAGGAGGCAGACTTGCAGAATGTGCCCTTTGGTGATTTAAATTATTATGTATGTCTTAGTGTTAAAAATAAAAAAATTTTAAAAAAAGAACTAAATGAATAGAGAGAAATACTGTTAGCTGTTGGTACATGGAAGGGATTATAATCACTGTAATGAAACAAAGTATATGATTTGTTGAATGTAAAACTGATGATCTGCCCTATAAACTTTCACTCAATTCACAATAAAAACTTGAAAAAAAAGATGGAAGGAATACATATAGTCACTGCACCAAAAACAAATGGTCTCCAACCATTTCAAGAGGCAGCATATGATCCAGAATTGATGGTACTGTAGGCAGAAGTCCAAGCTGCACTGAAGGCTCCAGGAATTGATGGATGGAATACAAACTGGTATCTATCAACAAACTGATGAGCACTGTAGGTAGGTGCTCACCCATCTACGCCAACACATTTGGAAGACAGCTAACTTGACAACCAATTGGAAGCAATGCATATCTGTGCCCATGCCAAAGAAAGGTGAACCAACAATATGTGGAAATCATCAAGTAAATATCATTAATATCACATACAAGTAAAATTTTGCTGAATTAAAAAACGATTACAACAGTGTATCAACTGAGCATAGCCAAAAACTCAAGGATTCACAAGAGTATGGGGAACTAGGAATATCATAACTAATGTCGGATGGATCTTGACTGAAAGCAAAGAATACCACCAGAAAGATATTTGTGTTGTTGTTAAGTGTCATGGAGCTAGTTTTGGCCTTTATTGACTCTATAAAGGCCATTTTATTTTATTTTCCTGCAGGTTAGTTTTTCTTCAACCTTTAAGGGCTCATATCTTTACATGGACTCTGGTGGCGGTTATGGGGCAGGTCTAAATCAAGGTGGGGGTGTTCAGTGCTTCCAGGCTTCACGTGACCGGTTCCTGAACACCTGGCTGTGAATGGCACAGCTCACACAATAATGGAGTTTCACATTATTCATATGATACTCGCTTTGGAAATACCCGACAGCTGCGGCCTCTACTATGTTTTGTTATGAACTTCTTACTGACCTTGTCTGTGGGCACAGTCTAGACAGTGAACAGGCTGCACATGGCCACAGCCCTTTTTGGCATGACCATTGTTTCTCCTTTTCTTTGTCATCGTGGAAGTGAGGACCTGAGAGAGTTCTGTAAAGGTTTTTTTATTGTGTGGTTCATGACAAACTATGGACAACACTGCGAAGAGTAGGTATTCCAGAACACTTAACTGTGCTCATGAAGAACCTGTACATAGACCAAGAGGCAGTCATTAGAACAAAACAAAGGAATACTGATGGTTTAAAATCAGAAGAAGTGTGCACCAGGGTTGTATTCTGTCACACTTATTCAATCTGTATGTTGTTATTGTTAAGTGCCGTTGAGTATGTTATGACTCATAGAGACCCTGTATAGTTTCCAAGGAGAGGCTGGTGGGTTTGAACTATCAACCTTGTAGTTAACAGTCCAGTGCCGATCATATAACGCCACACAGGACTCTGAGAAGCTGGATTATATGAAAAATGTGGAATTAAGACTGGAGGATGACTCATTAACAACTTGTGATAAGCAGATATGCAACACTGCTTGCTGAAAGCCAAGAGGACTTAAAATACTTCCTGATGAAAAAGATCAAAGACCACAGTATTCAGTATGGACTGAACCTCAATGTAAAGAAAACAAAAATCTTCACAACTGGACCAGTAAATAACATCATGATAAATGGAGAAAAGATTGAAATTGTCAAAGATTTCATTTAGCTTGGACCCACAATCAACACTCACGGAAGCAGCAGTCAAGAAATCAAAAGATATATTGCAATACACAAATCTGCTGCAAAACATCTATTTTAAATGTTGAAGGGCAAAGACATCAATTGAGGACTAAGGTGTGCCTGATGCAAGCCATGGTATTTTCAGTCACCTCACATGCATGTGAAAGAAAGTTGGACAATGAATAAGGAAGACCACAGAAGAACTGATGCATCCAATTTAAACTGTTGGAGAAGAATACGGAAAGTACCATGGACTGCCAGAAGAACAAACAAATCTGTGTTGGAAGAAATATTGTCAGAATGCTCCTCAGAAGCCAGGATGGCAAGACTTCATTTCTTATACTTCATACATGATATCAAGAGGGACCTGTCCCTGGAGAAGGACATCATGTTTGGTAAACTAGAAGGTCAGCGATGCAGAGGAAGACCCATGATGAGATGGACTGACACACTGTTAGCAGCAGTGGGGCAAAATGTTAACAACTGTAACGTTGGTGGAGGACCAGACAGTATTTTGTTCCATTGTGTGTAGATCATTATAAGTTGAAACCTATACAGCATCCTGGTGTGGCATTGTGGGTTAATGAACTAGACTGCAAAGTTGGTTTGACCTGCAGTTCATGCTCAACAGTCACTCCTTGGAAATCCTGCACGGGGTCACTATGGGCCAGAACTGATTCGATAGCACTTAACAGTAACAATATACAGCACCTAGTAACAACAAAAGTATAAGAAGGGCTTAGAAAAGTTCATGGGAATACGGAATGAAAAGATCATGGAATTTCTCCCAACTTTTTGAGCCACACCCCTCCCATACATACTTATCCTATTTATGATACATTTTTAAGACCATCCACACCCCAAATCCAAACAAGTACTATATATTAACTGCTATTTTACAGTAACAAACTAAACTCATCCATATTCTACTGTATTACTAACACAGGGTTTCCCTTGAACTTCACAGGAAGCTGAGCTAAAAACACCATCAACTTCATCCTAATCTACATTGCTATATGGTGGTGGTGGTGATTGTGTGCCGTGGAGTTGACTCCAACTCATAGCGACTCTGCATAGGGTTTCCAAGGCCGTAAGTCTTTACAGGAGCAGAAAGCCTCATCTTCCTCCCGCAGAGCAGCTGGTAGTTTAGAACTTCTGACCTTGAGGTTCACAGCCTGACTGGTAACGACTGGTAACCACTATACTATCAGAGATACTGGCTTTTTTTTTAAGTACTTGGTTGGTTGGTTATGTGCCGTGGAGTCGGAACCGACTCATAGCGACCCTATACAGGGTTTCCGAGGCCGTAAATCTTTACGGGAGCAGAAAGCCTCCTCTTTCTCCCGCGGAACAGCTGGTAGTTTCAAACTGCTAACCTTAAGGTTCGCAGCCCTATTCGTAACCACTACGCTACCAAAGCTCCTTACATTGCTATATAGGATCAATGAAGTACACACACACTCAAGCGAGACAAGACGAAACCTGTGTTCCAGTCACAGTGAAGTAATTGGCAAGAGTCAACAGGTTTGCATTTCCTTAACTATATCTGTATTGTTTTCCTAAAACAAAAAATTTTCTGTTTTCTTGCCCAGAGGCAGTGAAGACAGAATGACACACGCAAATCTCTAGGAAGTGGGAACTCGAGCTTTCCAACCTCAACTTTGGTGCAATCCAGTCCACTTCAAAAGACTGACTAGTCTTAAAGCCGACAATAACACACCTCACAATAAACAGGACCATTCAGACAATAAAATCAGTAAGCAGTCAAGCTTTTATAACATACAATAATTAGCCTAATCCTAATTACAACTAAATTAAAATTCTTTTGCTCAAATAAAGCAAAGTTGTGAGCTTACTAATTCAGGAAAATGTTTTCTCTTTTACTGAATTTAGCACTGTGACAAGCAGCTGAATAGTTGATTCCATTCTTTCAAACAGGGATTTTCTTTTCATCATTCTGATGTACACAGTTACTCATCCAGGTGTCTATCCCTAAAAAGACATTTTTAATTTAGAATTTAAAACTAAATAAATTGTTGATAAGCAAGGAGCTCTGGTAGTGTAGTTTTTACGAATTGGGCTGCTAACCTCAAGGTTGGCAGTTTTAAACTACCAGCCATTCCGCAGGAGAAAGATGAGGCTTTCTGCTCCCATAAAGCTTTGCAGCCTTGGAAACCCTGCGCAGGGTCACTATGAGTTGGAAAACAACAAGAACTAAGAGGCACCTCCAAAATCCCCTCCAATGCTAAAAACCTGATTTTCTATTTTAAAATAAAATTCAAGTATGCAAGGAAAGCAAAAAGAGCAAGTGTTGGTTGGTTATGTGCCATGGAGTCGGTTCTGATCCATAGCGACCCTGTACAGGGTTTCCAAGGCTTGTAAACCTTTATGGGAGCAGAAAGCCTCATCTTTCTCCCATCGAACTGCTGACCTTGCGGTTTGCAGCCTGATTGTAACCACTAAGCTGGAGTCAAACAATATGTATATATATGTAATGTATCTACAATTCCAGAAACCTAGTATGGACAACAGGGTTTTGACATCACATCTGAAATTGTTACTAATCTTACCAGTTACTACAAAACAACAAAACAAGGATGCTCTCTAAAACCTGTTATTTTTCCAGTTTCTCATCCAGCAACAACCCCACATTGCTCCAGTTTACTCAAGGAGCACAAATCTAACATAGTATAAAGATCTGACTCTCCAAAAATGACAAAATAACAGCTTTTTGTGGATACAACTAAATTCCCTGAAGTGGACTCTTCGATTATCCTAAGGATCCAAAAAGTGGTATGCAGGAAGACATTATGACATCATCAACTGGCTTAAAGATGTTGGAGTTCTCATGCGGCACTATAGAATAAAGCACTGGACTACTAACTTCAAGATTGGTGGTTCAAATCCACCAGCTGCTCCTTGGAAACCCTACACAGGGTCACTCATAGTCAGAGCCACCTCAACAACACTTAACACAATATATTTATGGTGTGAACCTTAGAACAGCATTCTGTGCGTAGAATACACACGGGTACATACACAGGCTGAATGGGTATGGGGGAAAAATGGATTACATATATGTATTTATATATCCCACAAATGCCAAAGTGTCTGAAAAAGGATATTTGTACATGGGGAACCACAGAGAGGAAGCTGAGCAACTGCTGTTACACAGAGGGGATTGCAATCACTGAGATGAAACAATGTTTACGCTGAATGTAAAACTGATGATCTTGTCTATAAATCTTCACTCAATACACAATTAAAAAGGAAAAGGAAAAAAAAGATACAGTATGATCCTGACCTTTGCAGTCAAGTAGAACTGTTCCCCCCTAGGGTTTTTGAGGCTGTAAAAGTGATCACACATGCCTCATCCTTTCTCCTGAGGATTATGTGGTATGGTGGTTGTTGTTGTTAATTGCCCGAGTTGGTTCCGATTTGTGAGGAACAGCTGGTGAATTTGAACTGCTGACCTTGAGGTTCAAACCAACCATGCCGAGTGATTAGGTTGTGGTTATGTGCTGAGGAGTTAAGTTCTGACTCATAGCAGCCCTGTCTGTATAGGGTTTCTTGTTAAATGCCATCTAATTGGTTCTGACCCACAGTGACCCTGTATACGGTTTCCAAGGAGCAGCTGGTAAACTGGTGAGGTTTCAACCAACCTTGCAGTTCAAACGACTTTGCAGTCCAGTGCATTATGAAGCTATAAATCTTTCTGAAAACAGGAAGCCTAATTTTTCTCCTATAGAATGGTGGTAGACTTGAACCACTTACCTTGTGGCTAGCAGCCCAACTAATAACCCACTACGTTACCAGAGCTCCTTATTATATGACAGGTTGCTGTTGGTGTTAAGTGCCATCAAGTTGGTTCTGACTCAAACACTCTGGTATATCGAGTCCTGGTGTGGTGCTGTGGGCTCATGCGTCAGACTGCGAAGTCTTCTGAACCACAAGGTCAGTGGTTCAAGGTCACCAGCTGCTCCGTGGAAACTCTATACAGGGTTACTAAGGGTCAGAACTGACTCTACAGCACTTAACAACAGGATTTTCACGGAGCAGATGGTGGGCTTGACTCATCAGCCTAGCAGTTAGCAGTCCAATGCTGATCCTATGTATAGCACCACACCAGGACTCCCTATTATATGGTGGTGGTGGTGGTGAGAACCTTAAGGTTAGTAGGCCGGCTCATAACCCACAATGAATTACATAGGGCTGTTAAATAACTTAGGTGTGATGAGAGCTAGGATAGTAGAAGGAGAAAATGCCACGATTGGAGATATTCTAAACATCTCAAAAAATGATGAGATAAAACTTAAGTCAACATCTGAAAGTGAATGCCTAATGGATGCCAATGACAAAAAAAAGAAATCAGTAAGAAAATCAATATAATACGCTCTATTAATGTTGTTGTTAGTTGTTAAGTGCAGTCAAGTCGGTTCCAACTCCTGCAGAGGGTTTCAGAGAAGCGGCTGGTGAGTTTCAACCACGGCCCTTGCAGTTCAAACCGACTCTGCGGTCCAGTGCTTCTCCTACAGCACTACACCAGGACTCCAGCACTAAGGAAAATGACTACCTGACTATTTAAATCAACAAACAAAGTAGTTCATATAATCCAACCCTCTTTTATGATAAAAACAACCAGAAAAAAAGGAATAGAAGGTAACTTCCTCAAGATGATAAAAGACATTTATGAGAAACCCCTGGGGAAAGACTGAAAGCTTTCTCCCTAAGATAAAAAATGTTGTTGTTGTTGTTAAGTGCCGTCGAGTCGGTTCCGACCCATAGCGACCCTGTACAGGGTTTCCGAGGATGTAAATCTTTACGGGAGTAGAAAGCCTCTAAGGATGCCCAATTTCATCGCTGCTGTCTGGTGTGGGGAGTCCTGATGTGGCCATTGCAGGTTAATGTGCTAGACTGCAAGGTCAGTTTGAACCTCAAGGTTGGCAGTTCAAGCTTAACAACTGCTCCTCAGAAAACTTATGCTGGTTGCTGTGAGTCGTAACGACTTGACGGCACTTAACAACAACTTTTTGTTAGGGGGGCCCAGGGGCTCCATAGGATAAGCACTGAACTGTGAACCACAAGGACTACAGTTCTAGTCTACCAGTCACTCTGTGCAAGAGACGAAGCTTTTCTGCTCTCACAAAGAGTAAAGCCTTGGAAACCTTACACAGGGCCGCTGTGAGTCTGACTTAATGGCACTTATCAATTTTATGCAATATGAATGAAAAAAGAAAATTAATTTTGTACCTTAAACAAAAAGGAAACCAGGAAAGCTCTAGCTTTGGCAGGAAGATTGAAAAAAGTTTGCTTTAGAATTTCTGAAGTTTAAGCCGACGACCAGCCATCACATAGCATGCTTCTAGCACCTGCTCAGCCAGATCTCCAATGTAACCTCTTTTTATGTAGAAAGTGTAGATGCTAGAAACATAACAATATAGTCCAGATTCTTTGACATATTAGCCTCTGGAAAAATCTCAAGCCTTCCTGTGCATCATCAGTTTCTATATTTGAAAAATTAAGAATACCAGAAGTTTGGCCAGCACTGGTACACTATCAAATGAGCAATGCATATTAAGAACACCTAGTACAATGAAAAAATGCTGTATTGTCCTTACGAATAAACATATTCAAAGGCTGTAGTAGAAATACCAGCATCCTGGGAGAAAAATACCAGTGCTATTTGTTGTTGTTAAGTACCATAGAATCAGTTCTAACTCATGGTGACCCTATATAGGATTTCTGAGGAGCAGCTGGTGAATTTGAACTGTGGACTTGTGGTTCAAACCACCTTGCAGTCCAGTGCTTATCCTACAGTGCCACACCAGGGCTCCTCTGCTACTTCCTGGTTATATGGGGCAAGAACTCTTTGAATTTGTTGAAATGACCCTTAGAATTTGTTTGCAATATATATATTTGTGAATATCTATTTAAATGGAAAAAGGGAATTCTGAAGAGCAGGAGAGTGGTTTCAACATTTAAAGTTCCAGAGTCACCAGGAACCGTGTCAAAGGAAGATTGTGATTCAGTAAGTCTAAGGTGGGTGCCCAAGAAGTGATGTGCTAGTGATAAATATTTAACAACCAGTTCTGAGAGGTGGGAGGGGCAGAATACCCCTGATTCTTATGTTGATTATTTCCTTATTATACTCCCATAGCAGCATGAGGTCACTGGGCACAGGATTGGGAAGAGATGTACACAATCAGCTGGAGAGGCAGTATAAGCTGGCGCCAACACACCCAAGTTTCTGCATCTCTAACAAGCTCCTAGGTGATGTGGATGTTGCTGGTCCTTGAGTAGCAGGGAAGTAGAAGACAGGGGAAGGGCTTGGGGGTTAGGGTAGGCCACAGTGAAATAATTTATAACAACCAGGAGATACTCATCTACAGGATTTCTATCTGGGAACTACTGACATTTGAGCTAGATAATTCCTTTGTTGTGGAGTGCCAGGATCAGCAGTGGACTGTGAAACACAAGGTCAGAAGTTCAAACCCATCAGCCGCTCCTCGGAAACCCTACACAGGCAAGGTTGCTGAGTTATAACTGCCTCAACAACAACCCACAAGATGCCAGCAGCACAATTCCCCAGCATCATAATCAAAAAGGTCTCCGGACTTTGGCAAATGTCTTCTCGAGGGCAAAATCATTTCTGGATGATAAATGCTAATCTAGATTTATCTCTAAGAAATGAAGGAGGGCAGATATATGAGCAGCAGAGAGAAGGCAGGAAGTTATCCACATGTAAGCAAACTCATTCAAATAAAAAGGGAAATTATCTATTTACAAAGTGTGCAGAGAGGCTCAGAAGTTTAAACTATCAGGAAGAGAGTTCTACAGAGGCATTAACAGAATAATGAAAAGGTTCTGACCCACCACAAGGGAGCCTCAACTAAGAAATAAAAGCAGAAGAGTTTGGACTCTTGAAGTCAGAATTGCCTGGTGCGGCGCTGTAGGACAACACGATGGGTTTGAATCACAAGGTAAGCAGTTCAAAACTCACCAGTTGCTCCTCGGAAACCCAATACATGGTTGCTGTGAGTCAGAACTAACTCGAAGACACTAACAATGATTTAACAAGTATGTCTCCTCATCTAAAAATGCCACTTGTCACTGTGTAGTTGTTAAGTGACTCATAGTCACCCATATGTGGTTTCTGGGGACTCCTGGTGTGGTCCTGTAAGATCAGTAGCGGGCTGTGAACCACAAGGTAGGCAGTTCAAGCCCACCAGCTGCTCCTTAGAAACCCTATACAAGGTTGCGTGAGTTGGAACCATTCCACAGCACATAACAACAACATAGGGTTTCCAGAGTTCTAGTGTGGCATTAGACTGCCAACCATAGGGTCAGCGGTTCAAATCCACCAGCTGCTTCTCAGCAACCCTATACAGGGTTGATATGAGTTGGAACTATCTCAATGGAATTTAACAACAACAAAGGGTTTCTGAGGAGTGGCTGGTGGGTTTGAACCGCCAACCTTGCAGTTAGCAGTCCAGTGCTTAGCCTATAGCTTCGCATCAGGACACGAGTTGTCATTAGTATTAAAATAATATATTTAATTCTGAGCACAGGATCTGGCACATGCTCAATTAATGGGAGCTAGGAGTCCTAGTGTGGCGCTGTGGGTTAGTGCACCAGACTGCAAAGTAGTTTGAACTACAAGGTCAGCAGTTCAAGCTCACCAGCTGCTCCTTGGAAACCCTATACAGGGTCGCTATGGGTCGGAACTGACTCGATGGCACTTAAACAACAACAAATTACTATCATCAAATTACCATTACTATCATCAGGGTCCCTGGGTGGTACTAGTAGTTAGGGCGCTTTGATGATCAAAAAGTTGGAGGTTCAAGCCCACCCAAAGACACCTCAAAAGAAAGGTTCTAATGATGTATTTCTGAAGAATCTCCCACTGAAAACCCTATATGGAGTGAAATTTACTCTGACATTCATAGGCTCACCAGGAATAGAATCTACTTGACAGCAACTGGTGGTGGGAGTGGATTACTATTATCAGCATCATTTTTTTCCCCTTAGAGAGTTAGTTATCTGCCTTACTTTGCTATTGGTTTAAATTTGTCTGAAGAAAATATTCACGAATAAACAGCACACATGGAAAACTCTGGCCTGGTGAGATACTATTTGTCAATATGTTTTACTCATTGTGTGTGTATTAATCTTTGGTGGCAGAGGCAGCATTAAGAGTTGTGGAAGCCAAACAAGCACTGAATAACTAATGTGCCCCCAAATCACAACTAGAGACAAGGTAAAAGGGTATGAAAAGTCCATAAATCAACAGAACACAAAATGGCATTCAATCTGAACTTGCAAGGTTTTGTTAAAGGGCTTCTGTTAGCACAGAGGATGTGATGGACAGCTGCCAAGTGACAGGTTTTAAGAACCAAATGGACATCCAGTTGTTTATTCTACCAGGAAAAGTAAACCTTGCTTTTTATCTAAGTCAAGAAGTGATTAAAATACAGGAAGGAACCTGTCAGGAAGTAATGTTTAGCAGTTCGAATTATCAGTCTGCATCCTGGGAATGGTAACACAGGTCCCATCTTTTTAGATTCAAGTATGTATGAAACAGTGCATTTCAGGAGTAACAGTCTTCGTTCACTGAAATTCTTGGGAGGCTATAAAGAGTTTTGTCTGGCCCATGTAAAACTAACTAATAAGGTAAAGGAAGCATTCTAGGTTTTATATAGTTAAGAGTGTCAGAGAGGAAAGGTAGCTATTCTCAACTCTAACAATTAAGTACCCTTTAAGAGGAAGACAGAATGCTTCATAGAAGACAGAGTTCAGCCTGTAGTTGTTGGTTGCCATCAGATCAATACTGACTTATGGCGACCCCCATGAAAGGCTGTGACCTTTCAGAAGCAGAGGCCTTCCTTCCAGACCTGAACCATTTTGAACCACCAACCTTATGGCTAGTAGTCAAATACTTAACCATTAGCACCACCCAGGGATCCTGCAGAGGTCATTCTAATATGACCTAATATTTACCAAGATGAGGAAGCAGTTATTAACATCTTTGCTTAAATCCAAAAGGTACTTTGCCTAAGAGTCCTTCAACTTAAGTCTGTTAATGCCAACCATTTTTACATTAGCAAAAACCAGTAAGGGCAAACACTATCAAGCATTCCAAGTTTATCATCTGTCTGTATAGGGCAAATTGCTAGGAAGAACAGTAAATGTCATCGCTCTGCAGGTTGCCAGGAATCAGGATTCTCCAGCCAGCCACAGCCACTGGAGTTCCAAGCCTTCCAAAAATAGCGATGACTTATATACAAGTGCTCATCACACACATCACATAGGATCGTTCAAATGGAGTATTCACACTGTGGCAGAGCTAAATGAAGATGTCACAGACCGACAACTAACTCAATAAATTTAACTATGACTCGCTCTCCCTTAAAATAGTCTGTTTAAATCATCATAACTATCTGAAAACTAAGATTTTTTTTCATCCAATGTTGAGTTGCTGTCTTAAAAACAAATGGAGCTGATGTCTGAAACCAAACAGAGAAAATCCTGACTCAAATTCCAAAAGGCATTTGTGAACACCTAACAATAATATTTCCACCAGAAAGCAGCAGCACATGACATTCCATTCAACACACTTTCATTTTGGAGCCCAGGACCTGGAGGTCTTTTTCTTACAGTAGTTTACAAAGGAAATGGCACTCGTCTGTTAACTACTGGTCTTCTGAATACATTAAAACAATAAAAAGACTTAAAAAGGTTTCTCACTTGGAAATGTCTGACAACTCCGTGTTTTAAACATTTTATGAAATTCGCCTTTTTTTAAACTCCTATTTGAATACTGGGCACAGTTTTCCCATTCTGTATCGAAAAAGTGCAGTCATTGTGGGGTAAGGAAGTTATAACATTCCAAAGTAACATTAGAAGACATTCTCAAATTGCCCACTTCCCAAGTTTCTTCACACAGACATTATTATTTTCATTTCCTCCCTAAAGGTGGGTAACCCGGGTTTCACCAGCTTAGCCCAGAAATCATTGTATCCATTTCAATCTTCTTAAATACTAGAAACAGGAAAGTAGTATCCACATACGTTCTAGTTACCGAAATATTTCTCTCTCGCCTCCTTAAAAATCTAGGATGAATGCACTAGTAGGGATGGCTGCTCTCTACTTTAAGGAAAAAAAGGGGGGGGGGGGGGGAATAGGTAGGTGGTGGTAACGAGAACTCTGGTCTTTCACTCAAGGCTGATAAATCCCGGCTCTACATAAGATAGCTTGGGACTGTTTCAGTCTCTTTAAAACAATACTGCCATAAGATTGATTTACAAAAACAACCAACACTGCTCTTACGGAACTTTGTAAGCCCGGGTCAGGACCTGGAGCACTCTCCCTCCCACCTTAAGGGAGCCCCGATGCAGACGACCTCACGTTTATATTTAGTTTTCCAAAATTCCCCTCGAACTTCGTCGCGGACGCCAAGATAAAGTCCTCGACTTCTGCGACGCGAGCCTTGCAGACTTGAGCCTCCTCCCCGACCTCTCAGCTTCGCCCACTAGGGCGCCTTCTCTAGACCCCCACGCGGCCGGCCGCAGCCCCCTCCCGCCCCGCAACCCCGCAGCCTCGCAGCCCCGGAGGCCACGCTGCCGGGCCCGGCCGCCCGCGACCCGCGCCGCTCCTGCCCGGGCCCCGCGTTCCCGCCGCTCTCAGGACCCGAGCCCGCCCCCGGACTCATGCTCGCCGCCGCGGGGCCCACCGAGCCGTGGCATTCGGCTGAGCCGGCCGCTTCGTCCTGCTGCAGTTCCGCAGTCATGGCCGAGGTGCCCGTCCGCTGGTCACCGGCTCCTTACGCCGCCGACCGCGCAGCTTAGTCGGAGGACACCCGGCCTCCGCCTTCCACCCTGCTCAGTCCCCACCCCCGCCCCCGGCGCGCGCGCTGGAGGCCCCGCCCACAAACACCCTGGCCTGCGCGCGCACGCAAGGCGCGCGGCCGAAGGTCTAGTAGCTCTGCGTGTTCCCGCGCACGCCGGACTCTGACTCCGGCGCCGGCCACGTGATGCTGGCCCCGCCCTCTGCTAACGGAGACCGTTGCCGCCTTAGGCAATTAGGTTTGCGGGGCGGGGTGGGGGAGGCTGAGTTTGGAGTCGTGGTGTGGCGCTGTGGGGTTAATGCGCTGGACGGCAAAGTCGGCTTGAACAGCAAGATTGGCAGTTCAAGCTCACCAGCAGCTCCTCGGAAACCCTATATAGGGTTGCTATAGCTCAGAACCGACTCTACGGCTAGGATGGTGTTTGGGTTAACCTAACGTGCTTCGGATCCATCAGCTTCTACTGTTTCCTAAAGACAACAACCTTGGAAACCCAATAAAGCAGTTCTGTTCATAGGGTTGCTAGTGAGTCAGAGTCAGCCCTCGTTCTTGACCTCAAAACTACTCTCATTTTTAGGGATCAAACTCCAGCTCAAGCCCACCCATAAACTTCTCCCAAGTATCAAAACAATAACAAAAATATTGCTGTGGAGGCAACTCCAACCTATGACAACCCCATGTATGCCAGAGCAGAACTGCCTCCAAACAAATATTTTGTATCATCAATAGGCCTTTCATTTTCATTTTTTTAAAAGTTTTTATTGAGTGAAGATTTATAGAATAATTTTCCACAAGTCATACAGATTTTGCATCATATCATGGATGGCTCTATTGTTGAGTGTTTCTATAGTTTTTTTTT
>NW_006408526.1:24638201-24639779 GCF_000296735.1 Chrysochloris asiatica
ACTCAATGGCAGTGGGTTTGGTTTTGGTTTGGTGACACAGTGGTGCTAATCAAAAGGTTGGTAGGTTCAAACCCATCCAGCAGCTCTGTGGTGAATCTGTGGGAGAGGGATCTGGTAATCTGCTCCAGTAAAGATTCCAAACCAAACAAACTCACATCTAGTTAATTCCGATTCAAACTTTCCACAGTTGTTTTACAGGAGCAGACAGCTTCCTCTCTCTTCTGTGGATCAACTGGTAGATTGAACCACTGGACTTGTGGTTAGTAGCCCAACACCTAATCCACAGCTCCACCAGGACTTCTGTAAAGACTGTAATTATAGTTACATGCTGTTAAGTTGGTTCCAACCCATAGCGACCCTGTATTGGGTTTCTGAGCCGGTGGATTTGAACCACCAATCTTGCAGTTCAAACTAACCTTGCTGTTCAGTACGTTATCCTGCAGCACCACACCAGGAATTGTTGTTGCTAAGTGTTGTTGAGTCGGTTCCAACCCTTAGCAACCCAGCATAGGGTTTCCAAGGAGCAGCTGGTGAGCTTGAACTATGGGCGTTGCAGTTAATACAAGTTTACAGTCCAGCGCATTAACCCATAGCACTATACCAGGACTCAAGGAATACAGCCTAGAAAACCCGAATGGGCAGTTACATTCTGTCTCATGAAATTGCTCAGAGTTGAAATTGACTTGATGGCACCCAACAATAAAAACCACGTTTCAGATTTCTGATGCAAATGTATCTATCACACAACACACTCTGACTTTCCCAAAGGTACATGAGGTTGGGTGTGAAAGGCTTCTTCTAAGATCTACAGATCTGGCCAAGACCTCTGGATGCACTTATGTGTGATTTCTATATGCACGGCGGCCTTTTCTTGGTTTGATATTGTTACTGGTATTCTTATGGTGGTGATATTTCACCTGCAGGTCTTTTCCAGCCTGCTTATGAGCACAGCTGGTGGCTTAAGGATTAATGTGGGTGCAGCTCTCAAGGGGAGACCTGATTACTGATTACTGATTAATGCTACTGTGTCCATCACCCTTGAGATCCCGGGGTATCCCTTTTGCTGGCAGGTAAACAGCTTTGATTTTTGTTGTTGTTTGTGATTGTTGTTGTTGTTGGTAAGTGCTTTCCAGTCCGTTCTGACCCTAAATCTTCAGCATTCAACAGTTTGACTCTATGTTGATGTTTGATGGTTATAGGATTTATGTTTTATGGCTTTGCCTTTTTTCCCCCTCATGGGCTCAGCCTGAATGACATTGTAGAAAATGATTTCTCAGTCCAGTACATTTTTAGGATTGCACATATTTAACAAATGTTGTTTTTGTCAAGTGCTGTCGATCAGTTCTGACTCATAGCGACCCTCTAAAAGGTTTCTGATGAATGGCTGGTAGATTTGAACCTCTGACCTTGCAGTTCAAACCGACTTTGTGGTCAGGTGCTTATCCTATAGCGCCACATCAGGACTCATTTAACAAATTGTTGTTGTTAAGGGTCTTTTGAGTCTATTCCAACTCATATCGACCCTGTATAGGGTTTCCAAGGAGTAGCTAGTGAGTTTGAACCTCTGACCTTGCAGTC
>NW_006408526.1:24640179-24657048 GCF_000296735.1 Chrysochloris asiatica
TTTTTTTTTCTTAAAAGAAGACCTCTGAAAGAAATATAGGCCATTTGGTAAATATGGACAGTCTCCTCAGGTTTGATTAAGCTTCTTTCTGCCAGATCTAATACATTTAATCTAATAAATTTGAAAGTTCCAGATACGATAAATCCTCATAGCTCCCTGGGTTTAACTTCCACCTGTTCCTGGTCCTCTTCCTGGTAATCAGCAAGAGACACCGTGTCTGACGATGATATTTAATAAACAGCTCTATGCCAGTGCTTGGCAATCAGTTGGCAAGCCTCATGGTGATCAAATATCAAAAGTGGCTCTCATGGAACACGTGCTGTCATCAGAGAAACTCTCTTCTCTTTCTCTTATTAGTCCATCCACGAAGGTTCCACAGTAATCATATTGCTGCTATCGTTAGGTGCTATCCAGTCGGTTCTGACTCATAGCGGCACTATACTGGACTTCTGAGGAGCTGGTGGGTTTGAACGGTTGGTTACTAGTCCAGTGGGAATCCATCAGCACCACAATACCATGAGTTGGAAATGACTTGATGGCAATGAGTTTGGTTTTGGTGTATTGGTTAGTTAATGTGTGTTGTTGTGAAATGCCATCAAGTCAATTTTGACTAATAGCAACCCTGCATAGGATTTCTGTGGAGCAGTTGGTGGGTTTGAATCATTAATCTTGTGGTTAGCAACCCAGCACTTGTCTTACAGCTCCACATCAGGCCCTAGTTAATATGTGTAAGCAATGTCAAAAAATTATACCAGAATAATTTTAACAGTTAGTTATGAAATTTTTCATGCGTTTGAACCACCAACTTTGCAGTTAGTAGTAGATAATCATTTTAAAACTATTCAGGGGAAAATATTATGAATAAGGCACAAAAACACATAACCTGACAGCATATTTTAAAAGGGAATAGTTTCCAGGATATTCTCCCAAAGAAGAACTAAAATGCTGTATGTATTTATTCCTTTTCTAGAAAATGTTTTGTCCCAATGGTAAATGATTTTATCTTTGTTTCTGGTACTCAAACTGAAAACATACTTTGTATTATAATAAAATGATCTTATGTCAATATTACTGAATGCTTGTGTGGAGTGAGGAGGGTAAGTGGGAATGAAGGGAAAATATCAAGAAGAGAAGTGGCCAGGAAAAAAGAAACATATTTCTTTTCTGCTTCACTCTGGAAATAGTTTTTGTCAGTTGCTTCTGAACAGCTGGATTTGGAAACTGAAGGGCAATGCTGATTGACAGATGTGACTGGTCTTTGAACTGTGTATTCCTTTCCAGGAATGATCTGGATGAAAGTCAGTAATTTACTTAAAAGTCAGCTCTTTAGCACCTAGGAAAATGGTCTTTCTTAATATGGTTATTCCTGGTATAATCCCTAAATTAAAGATTTAGTTCAAATATAAGGTTAAATTATAGGTGTTAGGTGTTAAGAACATGTTTCTGAAAGGTTCTTTTTTGTTTTTTTTTGAGTTGGAAAATAAGTGAATTTTGGACCTCCCTAAAATGTGTGCTGGACTCCTGGTGTGGTGCTGTGGGGTAATGCACCAGACTGCAAAGCTGTTTGAACTGCAAGGTCAGCAGTTCAAGCTCACCAGCTGCTCCTCAGAAACCCTGTACAGGGTTGCTATGGGTCAAAATTGACTCAATGGCACTTAACAACAATAAAATGTATGCTATGTTGTTGTTGTTAAGTGCTGTTCAGTCAATTCCAATTCATAGTGACCCTGTATAGAGTTTCTGAGGAGTAGTTGGTAGGTTTGAACTGCAACCTTGTGGGTTCGCTGTCCAGTGCTGATCCTACATTGCCACAGCAGGAGTCCAGATAGATCTATGTTGTTGTTGTTGTTGTTGTTGTTAATTGCCCTCAAATCAGTTCCAACTCATAGTGATCCAGTATAGGGTTTCCAAGAAGCAGCTGGTAGGTAAATTTGTACTGCTAACCTTTTGTTCAGACCAACCTTGTGGTCCTGTGCTTATCCGACAGCACCACACCAAGATAGGTATATAAAATGTATGCTATATTGTTGTTGTTGTTAAATGCCGTCAAGTAGGTTCCGACTCATAGAGACCCTGTATAGAGTATCCGAGGAGCAGCTGGTGAGTTGGAACTGCCAACTTTGTGGTTCAAACTAACCTTGTAGTCCACAGCACCACACCATGACTCCCAAAATGTGTGCTATAGGTAAGTATAACTTGTGAAGAATTAGAAAAACTTTCAGTAATGTTAGTTTAGGAAGTATTTAGCCTTGGTATTTAAAAATAATAAACGATGTCCACTTCTTTTTTGTTTTCCTGGGAAATACTGAGAAACTCAAACACAAAGCTCTTAAAATTCATGTTTTCATGAATTATTCATAATTTATCTTGGGATCCAATTTTCCTTTTACAAGAAGGTAAAACTAACTATGTTGTTGTTGACTGGTGCCGTAGAGTTGACACCATCCAAAACAGAATGAAACAAGGTCTGGTCCTGTGTTATCCTCACAATCTAGACTACCTTTAACCCCAGTGTTGGAGACACTGGGGGTCTTCCTCTTTTTCCACTGACCGTGTACTTTATCAAGCATTATGTCCTTCTCCAGGAACTGATACCTCCGGGTAGCATGTCCAAAGTACATGAGATAAAGTCCTTGCTTCTAAGAAGCATTCTGGCTGTATTTTTTCCAAGACAGATTTGTTTGTTCATGGTACTTTCAACATTCTCACCAACACCATAATTCAAGCTCATTGATTCTTCTTTGGCTTTCCTTCATCTTTGTCCAGCTTTCATACGCTTATGAGGCAATTGACAGTACCATGGCTTCTGTCAGGCACACCTTAATCCTCAAACTGCTATCTTTACTTTCTAACACTTTAGAGTTTTTTAGCAGCAGATTTGCCAATGCAATAGGTCATTTGATTTCTTTTTTGGGGGCGTGGAGGGGAGGAGAGGATGTTAGTAGGAGTGAGGGTTAGGGTTAGGGCTATAGGTAGGTCTAGAACTTCATGTAGTGTTAGGGTTATGATCGTTGCTGTTCTTAAGTGCCTTTGTCAGTTCGGACCCATAGTGACCCTGTATACTTTTTCAAGGAGTAGCTGGTGTACTTTAACTGCAGATCTTGTGATTCAAACAACTTTACAGTCCAGTGCATAGGGTTAGTGTTAGGGGTAAGACTTAATCTAGTTTTTAGGGTTACAGTTAGGTTTATTTTTATTCATTTTATTTTATTCTTAAAACCTACTTGATGTCCTCTTAATTGGGAAGTTCTGTAACTATATCATTCCTTCTTTTTACTTTATAGATTTTTTTGGTTGTTGTTGTTGCAACTATACCACTGGTTCTCTATTTTCAGTCTTTCAGTTTTGTTTAACTTAACACTTCCATATCTGGATTGAATCTAGGTTATAGCGTCATGTATGTTAGTCTTGGGTTGTTGTATGCTGTTGTCTTCTCTGTTCAAAGAACTCCCTTTAGCATTTTTTTTGTAAGGTTACTCTGTTTTGTAGTTGTTGTTGTTTTAATATGAAATCATATATTCTGAATTTATATCCCAATATGAATAATATATTTACTTCTAAATTGTACACTGATAATAAAAATTTATAGAACAAGGGGCAAATATTAGATCTCTTTATAGATCAGTCTTGTATTTGTAACTTTAAACTCTCACCAAATGAGAATAAAGTATGAGTGCTTTGTTTTGCTTTTTTGAAACTTTTTTTAAAATTTTGAATTGAGTGAAGGTTTACAGAGCAAGCATACAACAAATCATACCTTTCGTCTGATTACATCAACTGCAATCCCTTCCATGTACCATCAGTTAAAGAGTATTTACCTCTGTTCATTTTAAATCTTGCTTTCCTCCCTACATCCTCTACTACTTTTATCTTTCCTGTGACAGCTTCCCTTCTTGTATATTGTCTTCTCCATCACCCAAGTTAACATGTGCTTACCCTCTACCCAGTGAATAAAATTCCCTTCCCTCACGCTCCTGGTAAATATTATAGAATGTTTCTTTGTACAATAATAGCTTTCCTTAACTTTTTTAAAAAAAGTAGTCTCATAAAATATTTTTCCTTTTGTGATTGATTCATTTTACTCAGCATAACGCCCTCTAGGTTCATCTATGTTATGAAGTGGGTGTTTCTCAGATTCAACTTTATTCATCACTATTGCCAGAATTCCATCGTGTATATGTACTAAAGTTTGTTTAACCATATTTAGGCTGTCTCCATCTTCTTGCTATTGTAAGTACCGTCACAATGAACATGGGTGTGCAGATATCTATTCATGCCATGGTTCTCATTTGTTGAGGATATATACCGAGGAGAGGGAATGCTAGGTCTTATGATGTTTCCATTTCCAACATTTTGAGAAAGTGTCATACTGTTTGCCCAGTTGTTGCACCATTTTACAGTCCCACTAGCAGTGTAGGAGGGCCTTAGTCTGCCCCACCTTTGACAGCATTTGTTTATTTCTATTTTTTTCTAACTTTGTAATCAATGCTGGGATGGAACCTGGTAGCATAGCGCATTGTATGTTGGGCTGCTAACTCTAGGTCAGCAGTTTGAGCACACCAGTGACTCTATGGGAGAAAGATGAGGTTTTTGTTCTCATAAAGATTTACAGACTCAAAAACCACATACAGGATCACTATGAGTTGGAACCAACTTGATGGCACATCATCACTACCACCACCACTATCAGTAGTGAGGTAAACTTTTACCTCATTGGCTTGAGTTTACCTGTCTCCAATGACTAATGATCTTGAGCATTTCTTCATATGTACTGTCTTCTTAGTGAACTGTCTGTCTGCTCATATCCTCTGCCTATTTTTTTAAAACTGGATTGTTTGTCCTTTTTTTTTTGAGATGTTGAAGTTTTCTACGAATTTTAGAGAGTAGTCCCTTGTCTTATATATCATTGTCAAATATTTTTCTCAGTTTGTGTGTTCTCTTTTTCTCTTTTGATGAAATCTTTTGATTCACATAACTCTATCATTTTGGAGAGGTCTCAGTTATCTATTTTGTCTTCTGTTGTTTGTATATTGTCAGCTATGCCTTATAGTTCATTTATGCCATGTATATGAGCCTCTAAGTTTGTCCCTATTTTTCATTGATGATCTTTATAATTCCAGGTCTCATATTTAGGTCTTTAATTCATATTGGTTTCATATTTGTATATAGCATGAGATATGGGTCTTGTTTCATTCTTCTGCAAATGGATTTCCAGTTTTGTCAGTACCATTTATTGAAGAGACTATATCTCTTCTACATTTCATATGTTTTAGCTCTTTGTCAAAGTCGACCATAGGTTGATGGATTTATTTCTGGATTCTCAATTCTCTTCCACTAATTTATGTGTCTTTTCACTGTACCAGTATATAAGGCGCTTTTTTTTTTTTTTTTAATGTTTTCTTGTGAATTATGTGATAGTTTACATGGGAGAACATTAGCTTTACATTCATCCTATCATATATCATTTCATTGCCATGGTTACAATCCCCTCCATGCATCATCAACCAACCAAATGGTACACTCCTCAAGCCTGCCCCCCAGTTGTCAGCACATAGCCCCCCTCTCTCCACGTCATCGTCTCTGTATGAGGCTCTTCTGATTGCTGTGGCAGTGTGGTTGGTTTTAAGATCAGGAAGTGAGAGACCTTTCTCTTTGTTCTTCTCTTTTAGTAATGCTTTGTTCTTCTTTCTTTATGTATAAAGTTAGTGATTAATTTTTTCATCTCTTTAAAAATGATGTAATCTAGATTGGTATTGCACTGTGTGTACAGATTGTCTTGGTTTGTGTTGAAATTTTCACAATGTTAAGTCTTCCTATCCATAATCATTGGTATGGTTTTTACAAATTCTTTTAATTTCTGTATATATGAAAATGACCTAATTTCACCATTATACTAGATGGACAATTTTGCTGGTTATAGGATTCTTCTTCTTCTTTTTTTTTTTTTTTTTGGTTATAGGATTCTTGATTGGCAATTTCTTTCTTTCAGACTAGGAAAAAAGGTCTGGTGATCTACTTCCAAAATGAGCTAATGAAAACCATATGGATCACAGCAGACTATTGCCCATTGTAGTGCTGGAACCCTGTGTTAGCATTTGAGAGAAGCAAAGCCACTGAAGCTTATATGTTATATATATGTTGTTGTTAAGTGCCCTGTATAGGGTTTCCAAGGAGCTGCTGGTGGGTTTAAACCACCAACTTTGTGGTTGGCAGTTCAGTGCTTATCCTACAATGCAGCACCAGGACTCTACCTAATCAACGAAATTGGGTCTTCTCAGCCTTGAGATAGAATTTTCTCCATCTCTCTCTCTAAATATATGGAAGTCCTGGTGTGGTGCTGTAGGATAAAGCACTATACTACAAGGTCAGTGTGAACTGCAAGGTCAGCATTTCAAACTCACCGTAAACAATATACATTGTTGTTAAGTGTTGTGGAGTCAGGTGAACCATTTCCTTGAGATAACACACTCTCTCTATACATAACACACACATGTGTGTGTGCATGTGTGTATGGAGAGAGAGAGAGTGTGTTATCTCAAGGAAATGGGTCATATGATTGTAGATGCTGGAGAGTCCCAAATTTATGGATTAGATGGCGTCCTGGTGTGGCATGGCAGGATATGCACTAGACTTCTAACCACAAGGTTGGTGGTTTAGTTTCCAAGTTCATGGAATCAAAGTCAAGCTGGAGCCTTTGAAGTCAAGCTGGAGGCTTTTCCTCACTCATGTAGTTGTTGTTAAGTGCCATTGACTTGATTCTGATTCATAGCTACCCTGTATAGAGTTTCTGAGGAGCGACTGGTGAGTTTGAGTCACCCACATAGTGGTTTATACTGACCTTGCTGTTGAGTGCTTACCCTACAGTGCCATACCAGAACTCCAAGATAGGCAGACAATATGGTAGGCCTCTGACTCCAGAACAAAAGTCCAAAGAACCAGAGATCGGATGACAATACAAATACAGGATCCACACTGAGAAAAAGCTAGAGAACTTTGCTGTTGTTGTTGTGATGTGCCATGAAGTCGGTTCTGATTCATAGTGACCCTGTACAGGGTTTCTGAGGAAAAATCTTTATGGGAGCAGAAAGCTTCATCTTTCTCCTGCAGAACAGCTGGTAGTTTCGAACTGCTGACCTTGAGGTTAGCAGCCCGATTCATAACCAGTATGCTACCAAAGCTCCTTAGACAGCTTTGCTAAAGCCTCCATATTTATTGGAAGCCGGCCAAATCCTCAGATAAGACACCTTTTAACTGCTACATTCAATCTGCTACTCATAGCAGATTCTGTCATTGAAGCGATAACATCTTATGAGATCTTATCATGGAGGATGAATACTTCATTATATAACTACCAAACTACATCATAACTGGCAAACCAGAGAGTCCTAACGCAGTCATGGTGATATACAACCTTAACTATTACAAATCCCTTTCCTGAAAAACCTTTTGTCTCAATGGTAAGTGATTTTCTGGGTCAATGAATTTCTCTTTCTGCTTCTGGTTGATCTCAAGCTGAATATGTATTTTGTGTGTTCCCCTAGGTCAGAAGGCACTCAAAAAAAAATGCACACTGGTCACAAAAATGGATTCAAGAGTCCAGTGATTATAAACATGGTGGAGAACCAGGAAACATTTTTTTCTGTTATACACGGGACCACCATGAGTCAAAACTGACTCCATGGCAACTAGCAATAATACCTTCCATCTCTACAAAAGTCTACATTAGGTGTGTTTAAAGTCCTAAATGTAAAAAAGCAAAATTTAAACTTTTGTTATTAAATGCCATCACGTCAGTTCTGAATGATGGCGACCTAGTACGGGTTTCCGAGGAGTGACTGGTGAGTTTGAACTGCCGACCTTGTAATTCAAACCGATCCAGCAATCCAGTGCTTATCCTATAGTGACATCACAACTCCAATGAATTTGCATGTTATCCTTGCGCAGGGGCCATGCTAATCTTCTCTGTAGCATTCCAATTTTACTATTGTCATTGTTATGTGCCGTGGAGTCGGTTCTGACTCATAGCGACCCTGCACAGGGTTTCTGAGGCTGTAAATCTTTACGGGAGCAGAAAGCCTCATCTTTCTCCCACGGAGCAGCTGGTAGTTCCGAACTGCTGACCTTGAGGTTCAAGCCCGATTCCTAACCACTACACTATGTGCTGCCAAAGCAAGGGTGAAAATTGGAGACTTAGTATCATTGGGATTAGGAGAGGCTTTCTTTCTTTTGGTGTTGAAAATATATACAGCAAAATGTACAGCAACTCAATAATTACTGCATGTAAAATTCAGTGACATTGATTGTAGTCTTCAGGCTGTGTAACCATTCTCACCCTCCTTACCTGAGGTGTTTCTCCCCCGTTAACATAAACTCCTAAGATTCCTATCTAATCTTCCAAGTTGCTGTTATCAATTTGATCCCATAGCTCTTAGGAGTCCTGGTGTGGCGCTGTGGGTTAATGCGCTGGACTGTAGGGTTGGTTTGAACTGCAAAGTCAGTGATTCAGGCTCACCAGCCACTCCTCAGAGATCCCTATACTGGGTTTGAGTTGCCATAAATTGGAACAGCACTTAACAAGATAGCTCTTAAAGAGCATAATGTTCAAGGCAGACTTTTTTTTTTTTTTTTTTTTTTAACTAGTTACACTCATTTATTTGAAAAAAAGAATTCAAGGTATATCTTTGGCTTAAGGTTTAAAGATAGGCTCAGGACAATAGTTTCAAGGGTTCATCAACCCCCATAGCTCCAGAAAGTCTATTCTGCATTTCTCTGCTTTTGATCAAAATGTTTAGTAATGATAATAAGGAGGAGAGGCTTAATTAAATAAAACATAAAAAGTACAATCCATAAAAGAAAAAATTAATACATTCTATTATGTTGAAGTTAAGAATTTGTCTCCTCAAAAGATGTCATGAAAAAAATATTTAGTCCACAAACTTATTATATAAAGTATTTGCAGCACATATAATGATAAAGCCTTAGTATCTTGAACCAAGTTCCTCAGCCTTTCCACTATTGACATACAGGGCCTGAAAATTCTTACTTGTAGGGTGTTGTCCAGTGCATTGTAGGATGTTTTGCATCCTGCATCCCTGGCCTCTACTTACTAGATACCAGAAACTCTCATCTATCTGGTTGTAACAATGAAACATGTATTCAGATGTTTGTTGCCAAATTTTTTCTGATGGGTAAATTCTTTCCCAGTGGAGAACTATTGATCCAAAATATATGAAAAATTCTTTAAAATTAAAACAGAGAGAATGCAATAGAAAAAAAGGTCAAGGTTTAAGCAGTTACTTCATGGAATAGGAAATCCAAGTATATGAAGAGATTATTAACTCTTTGATAATTAGTCACATGCAAATGAAAGCAGTCATTGCCCAGTAACCATTATAAATACTAAATAAAGAAACAAAATCACATTAACAAGTGTTGGAGAAACTAGAGAACAGTGGAAAACTCTTATTCTGGGTAACTGAAAAAGTGTATTGCTACTAAAGTTCTAGTTCATACATGCACAGTTTACTCCAAACAAAGTGTGTTTTCAAATGTGTCTGTGATCTGTGTGAAGTCTCTCCTCAGGAGAGAGGTCATTAGTGCAAACCTTGGTCTGTACTGTCCTTTAAGTTCATCAGTAGTTAACACCCACCCCAGGGCTATTACAGAAATAAAGACGCTCCTGAAGTTCCCTGGAGACAACTTGAGAAAAGTAGAACAATAAAGAAGTTTTGGAAAGTGGTCTTACCTCCACACTATATCCAAAAGGATTATAAATCATTTTTTCCCTTTCTTTTGGGGAAGCAGTCTTTGAAGGACATGCAGCCCCTCTGCCTCCTGTCTATCCCATATACATTAAAACTTGCCTTGTTTTAGAAGGAGAAATACTGCATAAGACCATTATGGTAAAAGCTTAAGAAATAATACCCTCACTAAAAGGAAAAAAAAAAGTCTTTATTGGTTACTGGGTGTGTGTGTGGAGGGGTGTGAAGGGAGGGCAGGGAAGGTAGAGCACAGAGTAGGGAATAGACACATGCTAGTTCAGGTTTTGGCGGGGCAATACACAAGAAGGGGGAGGGGAATGGAAGAACAAGGAAGATAGGAGAACATTTAGGCAGGTTTGCATGGGCTAAATGTGACAGAGGTAAATAGTGATGTATGCTCAACCTTGACAACAGGGCTCTGTGATACTGGGATTGAGGCATAATGTGAATGGATAAAAGAGGGGATATAATGTTAAGATGCTTGACTGTCTTATGAATCTTGGTTTCCCTTGTCTACCATTATAAAATGGACACTTGAGGAGGAAAGAAAGGACTAGCCAGAAACATGACTACAGAAAGCTTGTAAGCCCATCTATTACTGATTGGAATACCTAAAAGGGGGCTAGAACTTGCCCCATGAAAGAGGCTTCCTTCAGAGCCTTTGTAGTATATAAAACCTTAGGTGGATTCCTGATCCCCATCCAGAATCTTCTGAGGTGAATAATTTCCACTTGAAAAGACAAGCAGATCAGCCTGGAGCAGTTAGAGGAACAGAAGATACTTCTTGAAAGAAAGACCAGCAGGAAAAATAAAAAATGAAAATGGCAGTCTGATTGACTACCACAAGAACAAGCAAGTTGTTCACTGGGGAGCCATCAAGGCAAGCAATCAAATCTCTTCAGGACAAACCCCCTTCCAAGACTGAAACTCAAAGGAAATATACGAGTAGGCATGTAATCTTGCTGGTGACCACGTTGGTGTGCCAATGAGGGGAAGTGGGGGGAAAGCAGCAATGAAGATGTGAACTAAGTTCAACTACATTCAATAGACTCCCATCAACCTGGAGTGAGACCCAGTTGGCCAGCAGTATGGTGAGACCTGGGAAATCCTGAGCCCATGGACAGGAACATAGCCACAGAGGTCTAGAGGGGAAAGTGAAGCGTCCAGCTGATATGAAGTGAGGGGAGATGCACAAGAACACCCATACTTGCAGATAGTACCCATTTGACCTAGCTTCAATGGCTGGATGATCAGAACTTGACTAGAGGAAGAAAGAAGAAGAAAAAAAAGTGTAATCCGCTACAATTTGACGTACTTGACCTATACTTATGGATGTAGTAGCTTAAAAGAGGGAAGGAATCTTCACAGCAAGGATCATTCCTACCCCTTCTGTACACAGGGTTGATAGGGATGGGCAATTTAGACATTGGCTACCTACAATGGGGGGCTATAAAGGCACAAAGTGACTGGCTTATAAGTTTTCAAAAGGGAGTTTAGTTTCAGAGGGAGCGGGGGAAGGTAGAATCTCCACTGAGTGGTTTTCAACCTATTTAGATGGGGCTGGTGAAAGGAGGTGGGGATAAGACTTTTGTGGTTCAATAGTGAATAACTGTTATCAGGACTGATTGCGATTGTTGCAAATGTAAAGGTAGACATTTTGTAATATAAAGAGGGGAGTGGTTGATCTTGCAGTCCAGGAGTGGAGGATCCTGGGATAATCAAGGGAGAAATGCAAAGTGTGGGACCCTATCCAGAGAAGCAGTGATGCCAGAGATGGAGGCAGAGACGATGATGTAGAGAGATGGAATGGCTGGGGACTCTGGACTCAGGGAGGGAGAGGCAGTGGGGGGGTGGGGAGGAGGTGGGGCAGGCTTGCTGGATATGCCTTTTGGTTGTTTGAATGATTATATATTCCTGAGTGCTTTGGTCTACATCCAAAAAAAAAAAAAAGAAAAAGAAACAGGAAATAGAAGCAAATACTATTGAATGATGATGCATGCATGGAGGGGATTGTAATCATTGCAATGAAATGAAATACGATAGGATCAGTGTAAAGCTGATGTTCTCCCATGTACACTATCACTTTTATTCATAATAAAAACAAAAACAAAAAAATAATAGTATAAATAAAGTTGCCTATTGTTACCATTTTGGGCATTCTTACATGAAAATGAAATTAAAGGGATAATAATTAAAAACAAAAACAAAAAACAAAACTTGCTTGCTTTACCATGCTCCTATCTTCCAGGAATTGGAAACAAATTCTCTGAGTGCCTTCAAAACAAAAGCCCAATCAAAAAGTTACCATGAGTGCTAATCACACCTCCACCCTACAAGAGAAGGCTCTTGCCTTCAACTAATTAAGTATATTACAGACAGGAAATAAAGTTTGTTGTAGGAAAAGAGACTTGCAAATGGAGCTGAGCGGCACTTAATATTATGCTTAACCCCCAACTCTCCAAATAAAGGCTTTGCTGGAATTTTAAAAAATTTTGTGTGGGGAAAAGTCATCATGTTTTTATAAAAGGGATAGGAAGGATTTCCAGAAGTGTGCCATTTAGGAGGGGCCAGGGAAACCCTATACAGGGTCACTATGGGTCGGAATTGACTCGACGGCACTTAACAACAACAACAGGCTACCTGGGGGAGTCCTGGTATGGAGCTATAGGATAAACACTGGACCATAAGATCAGTTTGAACCACAAGGTCGGCAGTTCCCACCCACCAGCACGCCTCAGGAACCCTATATAGGGTCAAACTGAGAGAACTAAAGAAAACATTCAAGCCTTGACTTGCAATATTGAAAGTTTCTATGGTCAAAATATAGAATGCTGCAGAAAGCATCAAAAGACGATGAAAGGAATACACAGAGTCAATGTACCAAAAAGAAATGGCCAATGTTCAAACATTTCAAGATGTAGCAAGTGTTCAAGAGCCAATGATACTAAAGTAAGAAGTCCAAGGTGCACTGAAGGCATCAACAAAGAACAAGACTCCAGGAATTGATGGCGTATAAATTGAAATCTTTCAACAAACTGATGTGGTACTGGAGGCATTCACTCATCTATGCCAAGAAATTTGGAAGATGGCTACCTGGCCAACTGCTTGGAAGAGATCTATATTTGTGCCCATTCCAAAGAGAGGGGACCCAAGAAGTGCTGAAGTCATCAGATAATATCATTAATATCACATGCGAGTAAAATTTTGCTAAAGATAATTTAAAAACAACTACAACTGTACATTGACAAGGAACTGCCAGAGGTTTAAGCTGGATTCAGACAAGGACATGGAACAAGGGATGTCATTGCTGACATGAGACGAATCTTGGCTGAAAGCAGAGAATACCAGAAAGAGGTTTACCTGTGTTTTTTTTGACTATTCAGATGCTTTTGATCGTGTGGATCATAACAAGCTACGGAAAACATTGTAGAGAATGAGTATTCTGGAACACTTAATTGTGCTCATGAGGAACCTGTGCACAGACCAAGAGGCAGTTGTTTGAACAGAACAAAGGAACTCTGAATGGTTTAAAATTAGGAAAGGTATGCACCGTGGTTTTATTCTTTCACCATGCTTATTCAACCTGAATGCTGAGCAAATAATTCGAGATTCTGAATTATATGAAGAAAAATGTGGTGTCAGGATTGGAGGCTTATTAACAACCTGTAATATGCAAATGATACAACCTTGCTTGCTGAAAGTGAAGAGGACTTAAAACACAGCCTTTGGTATGAGTTACACCCTCATGTAAATAAAACAAAAATTTTCACCACTGGACCAATAAATAACTTCAAGGTAAATGGGGAAAAAAGATTGAAGTTGTCAAAGACGTCATTTTGCTTGGATCAACCATCAACACTCATGTAAATAGCAGTTGTGAAATTAAATGATGTAACTGCAAGGTCAGTGGTTCAAGCTCACCAGCCACTCCCTGGAAACCCTATACAGGGTCGCTATGGGTCAGAATTGACTTGATGGCACTTAACAAGAACAACAA
The DNA here is from genome assembly GCF_000296735.1 of Chrysochloris asiatica. Lineage (NCBI taxonomy): Eukaryota > Metazoa > Chordata > Mammalia > Afrosoricida > Chrysochloridae > Chrysochloris > Chrysochloris asiatica. Next base: position 24,653,938 of record NW_006408526.1, read on the forward strand.
CATTGCATTAGGCAAGTCTGCTGCACTAGACCTCTTTAAAGTGTTGAAGAGCAAACATGTCAGTTTGAGGACTAAGGTATGCTTCACCCAAGCCATGGTATTTTTAACATGCTTATGAAAGTTGGACAGTGACTAAGGAAGACCATAGAAGAACTGATACATTTGAGTTATGGTGCTGGAGGAGATATTGAAAGGACTGCCAAAGGAACAAACCAATTTGTCTTAGAAGAAGTACAACCACAATGCTTCTTGGAAGCCAGGATAACCAGACTTTGTCTCTTATACTTCAGACACATTATCAAGAGGGACCAGTCCCTAGAGAAGGACATCATGCTTGGTAAACTGGAGGGTCATCAGAAAAGAAGAAGACCCCCAAAGAGGTGGATTGGCACAGTGGCAGCAGCAATGGGCTCAAGCTTAATAATGATTGTGAGGTTGGCGCAGGACCAGGGGGAGTTTCATTCTGTTGTGCATAAGGTTGCTGTGGATCATAACTGACTCAATGGCCCCTAACAAACAACAAAAACAATTTCACTCAGCATAATGTCCTCTAGGTTCATCCATGTTGTGAGGTGTTTTGCAGATTTGTCAGTATTCTTCAAAGTTGCACAGTATTCCATTGTGTAGAAGCACCAAAACATGTTAACCATCCTTCTGTTGATGGTCATTTAAGCTGTGTCCATGTTTTTGCTATTGTGAAAAGTGCTGCAGTGAACATGGGTATGCATATATCTAGTCAACAATTTGAGATTCATTCAGAATATTATATAGCGGGGATTTATTTTTACTGCTCTACAGTGTTTCATTAGATAGCTATACCAACATTTATCAGTGTTGGCTGCCAAAAGAATGAATAGATCTGTTTTGGAAGAAGTGCAGCCAGAGTGTTCCTTGGAGGCCAAGATGGTCAAACTCTCAATACTTCAGACATACTGTTAGAAGGGACCAGTCCCTGGAGAATGATATCATGTTTGGTAAGGTGGAGGGTCAGATAAAAAGAGGAAGACGCCCAATGAGATGGATTGGCCAAGTGTCAGCATCGATGGACTCAAGTGTGGCAATAGTAGTGAGGTTGGCCCAGGATCAGGCAGTGTTTTGTTCTGCTGTCCATAAGGTCCCTATGGGTCGGTACCGACTTGATGGCACCTAACAACAACAACAACAACAACTATTAATATTCAGTTTGTTTCCTGTTTTGTTAAGAGTGTTATGAACATCTTTGTCCGTATGACTTGGTACAAATGTCTAAGAGTCTTTCTAGAGGAAATGATGGGTGAGAGGCAAGCAAAACTTCAAAACTTCAATTTTCTTTTTCTTTTCCCCACAAGGAATAATTTATTTATTAAAAAGGAAATTAGTTGTGAATTGGGTGAAAGTTTAGAGAGCAAATCAGTTTTCCATTCAACTATTCATAGACAATTTGTTTCATGTCATTGACTGCAATCCCTATAATATAATATTGCTTACTCTACTTCTTCCATGTGTTCCTGTTTTACATTCCTATTATTTTCCTAACTCTTCTAAACTCTGTCCTTGGGTAAATGCAGCCCATTTGGTCTCAAATACTTGTTTACTCTAAGATGTGAAAACCTTCCTACTGCTATTGTTTCCCTTACAGACCCTCTATTTTTTTGACTAAAAACTTAGCAAAGTGGGTGACTCCCTCTATAGATTTTAGGGTGACTGAGGCCCTAAATCTTGAGGGGTCCACCAGTCTTAATCTGATGAGTAAGCCTGGTTTCGTTTATGATTTTGAGCTTGTTGTTGTTGTTAGGTGCCATCAAGTCGGTATTGACCCATAGCAACCTTACAAACAGCAGAACCAAACACTGCCCGATCCTGGGCCAACCTCACTACTGTTGCCACACTTGAGTTCATTGATACTGCCACTTGGCCAATCCATCTCATTGGGGGTCTTCCTCTTTTTCTCTGACCCTCCACCCTACCAAACATGATATCCTTCTCCAGTGACTGGTCCCTGCTGATAAAATGTCTGAGGTATGAGAGACGAAACCTGGCCATCCTGACCTCCAATGAGCACTCTGGCTACACTTCTTCCAAAACGGATCTATTTGTTCTTTTGGCAGCCCATGGCACTTTCAATATTCTCCTCCAGCACCATAACTCAAAAGCATCAATTCTTCTATGGTCTTCCTTATTCACTGTCCAGTTTTCACACACATACGAGGTTATTGAAAATACCATGGCTTGGGTCAGGTGCACCTTAGTCCTCAAGCTGACATCTTTGCTCTTCAACACTTTAAAAAGGTCTTGTGCAGCAGATTTGCCTAATGCAATATATCGTTAGATTTCTTGACTGCTGCTTCCATGAGTGTTGATAGTTGATCCAAGAAGAATGAATTTAGTTCCACATTTAACTCCCACTCTATCCAGGACCTTCTAATGTGATCCCTCAATCATAGTTAATGCCATATTGTTTTTGAATGTGTAGAATACTTTACTAGGAAATGCCTTTGAGATGAAGAGGGAAGCAAGATTGGGCAGAGGGATTAGTTGAGCCACATTGCAGCCACAACAAAGATCTCCACCAATCCTGCAGGGAACTGTGGACCTGGAATGGCCATTCTAACTTGTCCTGAGTTGGGAATGGACCAGGGAATAGGCATTTATGGTGACACATCAGTCAACTTCTGGATGTCGTTCACCCCAAAAAGGGATGTTACCTTGGGAAAAGCAGTTCTCTTCAGCTGAGGCATTCTCCAAAGTGGTTGACAGTTGAGATGCCTTTTTACTGATAACATTGCCAGCAGATAGAAGACTAATTCTTTTATTCCTGACCTAGGATATTGATGGCACATCACTACATCACCACACCTAAAAATACATAACTGGTTTTTCTTTGAATATCAACCATGTAATTCACCATTGAGAAAGCTTACTTCCCAGAAACCAAGGGTGTAAGTCAAACCTTTTTTGTTTTTGTTGTTGAGTGCCATCAAATCAGTTCTGACTCATGTTGTTGCTGTTGTTAGGTGCCATCAAGTCGGTACCGACCCATAGCAACCTTATGCATAGCAGATCAAAACACTGCCCAATCCTGGGCCAACCTCACTACTGTTGCCATGCTTGAGTCCATCAATGCTGCCACTT
>NW_006408526.1:24666537-24697009 GCF_000296735.1 Chrysochloris asiatica
TAGGAGTGTCCTAGGCTCTCCACAACCTTGCCAGCATTTGTTGTTTTCTATTTTTTTGAACTTTGTTATCAATGTGCAAATGGGGCAAGATGATATCAGTGTTGTCCCGATTTTCCTCTCTCTAATAAGCATTTTTTTTAGTTTGTTGGCTGCCTGAATGTCTTCTTTAGTGAACTGTTCATGTCCTCTGCCCACTAGTGCCATGTTTGTTATGCAGGTCTATGGTACTAAGACAGGGAGCACAGTGGTTCTGTTGGATAAGTACTGAACTAGGAACCACAAGGTTAGCAGTTCAAGCCTACTAGCTTCTTTGAGGAAAAAAGATGAGGCTTTCTGTGTCCACAAAGATGCATGGTGCTGGAAACCTTATACAGGGTTGCTATGAGTTGGAACCCAACTTGATGGCACTTAACAACCAGACACAGGCATACCACCTTACTGTTTTAGGTGCAGGATGGATGATTAATGCGTAGTCCCTTACTCTTTTACAACCTCTCATTTAATGTGCTAGACCAATATGGTGCTGAGGATTCTACACAGTCACAGAAATGTATTTGCACTATTGACTTACATTCATCTACATCCGCTCCTCACTTACCAAGTAGCTTGTTAGTCAACATTTTGCATTTATGACAATAGTAAAAAGTCTACTATCTATTTTGCATATTAATGACATATGTCTGGCAGTAAGGAACCCTGAAGTGCTAGGGAAGAATAATGTTTTTTTTACGATGGTTAACATTCTATGTCAACTTGTTTTCATTAAGTGCTGTTGAATTGGTTCTGACTCACAGTTTCCAAGGCTTTAAATCTTCCCAAGAGCAGAATGCCTCAAACCATAATTCTCAGTGGTTTGTCAGTTACGTAATGATGTAATTAGTCAGTTATGTAACTAGGCGATTTTTCAGTTATGCAATGATCTAGACATCCTCCATTTTGATCTGATATGGTTATTCTTCATTTTCACATAATGTTGATTTTTGCCTAACCACCTGGAGTCTAATAGAAACATTTTTGGCACAAGTTTAGCACCTGACATACCTACCATTGTTCTCATCAAGGTGTTTTGATTGCAAATAACAAAAGCCAACACAAAGAAGCTCTAAGTAAAAAGGGGAAGAAAGGGTGAAGTTGTCAGAGGCCATGGAACAATCTCATGGGAGAAAAGAAGGTGCTGCACAAGCACTGAAACCAATTCCTGGGAAGTCACCCCAAGTCAAAATCCTCCTGGACTTCTGCCACATGTGAGTTCTCATCCTTAGTCTCTCTACATGTCTTCTTATGCTCTAGAGTCCAGCATTCTTTGCTTTGTTATGAAAATGGCAGAAATCAACATCACTCCTGCCCTGAGTGCCCCAACACCACTAACCAACTGACCCATCACTTATTGTTCTGTTTCCAAGTTTTAGGAGAGAGTCTCAGTGATCCACTTGGATCAGGCATCCAAATCTAGTCCAATTGGCTTTGGTCAGAGATGGAGGAATAACAATAAAAATATGGCTACAGGAACTGGAGAAAGCAGCAATTCTCAGGGCAGAGAAGTATATATAAACAGGTAAGCTACCCATAAAAGTTCCTTTTACTAGCACCAAAATGAATGTAATAAATGAATAAAGGGAAATTAATTTTATCAATCTATAAGTGAATCTGCACTGATTTAAGCATATGGTTTTCAGACCTGACTACACGTTATAATTGTTTGTAGGATTTTAAAACCACGTCAGTACCTGGTCTTTACCCTACACCAATAACTTCAGAATTTGTGGAGGTGGGGTCCAAGTAACTAAAGAAAAAATTTGAAAGTACCCCAGATGATTTAGGTGTGCTATCAGAGTTAGAAATTCTTTGTATAATTTAGACATCACAATTTTATATTTAACTCTGAAAATACATGATCAAATGATATACCTTTGCTAAAATTTTATTCTGAAAATATGAGGTCAACTGTATTGTAAAAAGTTAAGAAAATCTTTTCTTAATAAAAGAAGCAATCTTTGATGGTTACAGAGGGCAGGGGGAGGGGGGGGGATGAAAATATTCACGGGCTAAGGGGTAGACACAAGTTAACATGAGTGAGAGGACAGGCAATTTATAACAAGAAGTAGGCTAACAGGGGAAAGATGAAAGTAGTTGGAGAAATTGGGAGGAATACAAGAGTTAAAGTGAATAGAGGTAAATACTGTTAACTGTTGGTACATGGAAGGGATTGCAATCACTGTAATGAAACAAAGTTATGATTTGCTGAATATAAAACTGATGATTTGCTTTGTAAACCTTCACTCAATTCACAATAAAAAGTTTGCAAAATTAAAAAAAAAAGTGGTTAAGTCATGTACCTATGCTAAAAGCGATGGCAAAATAATGATAGACTATTTGGCGGAGAGGAGTTTTCTATCAGGATCCACCAGACCAATTCTGATTCATGATGGGCCCAGAGTTCAGAGTAGAACTGTCAGCAGGATTTTCAATGGCTGATTTTTCAGAAATAGATCACCAAATCTTTCTTCCAAAACACCTCTGGATTGATTTGAACCTCCATCCTCTTGGTTAGCAGCCATTTGGACTATGTAGCGACTCCAACAACAACATACTTGACTCTAAGTACTTTTAGAGTCAGTTCTACTCATAGCAAACTTACGTAGGATTTCTGAAGAGTGGCTAGTGGGTTTGAACTGCCAATCTTGTGGTTAGGAGGCAAGTGCTTATCCTACAGTACCACACTAGAACTACAAAGTAATACTCTTTCCTTCAAAGTAATTTTCTCTCCTTCAAGAGGGAAAGGAACCAGCAACCTACGGATAGTCGCAGACACATGCCCTACAGTCCTTGCTTGGTTTACCAGCTACAGCTAAGCTATGGAAGGGAGCTCCTCCTATCCCACGGTCTAGAATCAATTCCGATTCACAGTGACCCCATAGGACAGAGTAGAACTTTCCCGTAGGACTCCCAAGGCTATAAATCTTTACAGAAACCAACTGCCACATTTTCTCCCTCAGAATGGCTGGTGGGTTCAAACCACAAAACTTTCAGTTAGTAGCTGAGTTCTTTAGCCATTGTGCTGTTGAGTTGGTTCTGACTCGTAGCAACTCTACATACAACAGAACAAAACATTGCTTGGTCCTGTACTATCCTCGTAATTGTTGCTATGCTTGAGCGCACGGTTGCATCTACTGTGTCAATCCATCTCATTGAAGGTCTTCCCCCTTTTCACCGCTGGCCTTGAGGTTAGCAGTCCAGTTCTAGAGCGCAGCTAGGGTTCCTTAATATTAGGATGTTGTTGTTGTTGTTAAGTGACATGGAGTTGGTTCCAACTTACAGAGACCCCGTATAGGATTTCTGGAGCCCTGGTGTGGTGCTGTAGAATGAATACTGGACTGGTAACTGCAAGATTGGCAGTTCAAATCCACCAGTTGCTCTCAGAAACCTTATACAGGGTCAATATGAGTTAGAACTAACTTGACAGCATACAACAACAACATAGGGTTTCTGAGGAGCGGCTGGTGGGTTTGAGCCACTGAACTTGTGAGTAGCAGTCCAGTGCTTATCCTACAGCATCACACCAGGGCCCCAATACCAGGATGTTGTTGTTGTTGAATGTTATTGTTAAGTGCCATCAAGTTGGCTCTGATTCTAGTGACCCTAGAATAGAATTTCCTAAGGAGCTCTGGTAGCGTAGTGGTTACAAATTGGGCTGCTAACCTTGAGGTCACCAGTTTGAAACTACTTGGGGCTTTCTGCTCCTGTAAAGATTTACAGCCTCGGAAACCCTGTACAGGGTCGCTATGAGTTGGAACCGACTCTATGGCACACAAGCACCACCACCATCCTATTTCCTAGGAGCAGCTAGTGGGTTTGAACTGCCAACCTGCGGTTCAAAGCAACCAGTGCTTATCCTACAGCGCCACACGCGGATTCCATTAGGCTTTATTTTTCCCTCTTAGGAAAAGTGTAGTTCAGTGGGAGAACTGTCTTCTCCCATGCCTGGGGCCCGGGTTTGATTTCCAGTGAATGCCCCTCAATCCATCCACTACCCTTCTTTCTGTAGAGGTTTGGCATGTTGGCTCTGATACTAAACAACTTCCAGTAGAGCCTCCAGACCAAGATGGACTACAAAGAAGTGCCTAACAATCAGCCAATGAAAACCTTCTAGGTCACAGCCATCCCAGGAATGGCATCGAACCAGGGCAGTGTTCCATGGTGCCTGGGGCCACCATGAGTTGGCAGCAGCCTAAAGCAACAACTTGAAGACAGTAGGGAAGTTACCCCTTAGAACAATAAGGAAGTTACCCCTTAGAAGCCATTGAGTCAGCTAAACTGAATTCTTGTCTCCTGGAAAACCTGGTAGCTCCTAGGGGCAGTGTTTAGAGAAGTAAGAGTAAGCAGGGAGGAATTGGTGGATAGTTGTAAGCGCAGTGGAAACAGATAGGACAAGCTAATGTTGGGGGATAGTAAGAGCAAAGAAAAAAGAGTAGCCATGTGAATAGGGACATGACATGACTTTTAAGTTATCTGAAAGTGCACAGTATAATAAAATTTGAAAGCATTCCCTGCATCTTCTGCGGCTGTATCGCATTTGTTAAGGCAGGCATGACAGTGGCCACGAGGTGGTGCTCTGGCTATGTTCACCATGCTAGAACACCAACCACAAGCCTTTGGTTTTCTCCAGGCTGCTCTCAGTCTTTAAGGGCTCTAACTAGAGGTCTGTCACACTCCAGCCATAGTCAGCCAGCCTATCATTAGTGCCAAGCCTTCCTCCTGGAGCAATGACAGTGTACATTTCAGCAGTGGCAGAAAGGGGACAAATACAGCTGTTGTGCATTTTTGAATAATTGCTACAGGCCATTTGGGAGACAGCTTTGTAATAATAGCACTTATACAGACTTATACAATATTTTGCTTTCCAATTTTATTCCCCTTCAATGCTTTTTTGTATCATGAACTTGTTAGTCCATTCATTTCATGTGAGTCTGGAATTGTCAGCCTCATTTTTATAAAGTAAAGCCTGCATCCTCCCTGGAAGCTTCCATGTTCTTTGATGTCACCACTCAGCCTTCCCAGAGATTATTTTATTCTGCCTCTCCTCATCCAGCTGACTTTCTGTGCTCGGCTCAAATGCCATTTGGGAAAAGCCTTTCCCCACCGCAACCTCAAGCCACCAAAAACCAAAACCACACTCAGTGCCATTGAGTAGAGCTACTCCACATGGCTTCTGAGATGAAAATCTTTATGGGAGCTGACAGCCACATCTTTCTTCCTGGGAAGCGAGTTTGAACTCCCAACCTTGTAATTAGCAGCCTAACAATCACCCCACTACACCACCAAGACTCCTTATCCCAAGGCAGGGCTCCTTTTACTCAGCTCCATGTTCCCCAGTCCATGCATCTACTGGCATGTCAAGAATTAAATTCTAAGTATTTCTTATCTGTCACCTCCACTCTATGTTTCTTGAGCTTTGTTACCTTTGTGTTTCCAACACCTACTGTAATGCCCCACACAGTGAGATAGGTGGTAGATGAATGAATACATGAATAAAACAAGCTCTAAAAGATCAAAGAGCTTGCCCCATCCTCAGTCGACAGCAGCGATGGAAAGAAGTTGAGGCTCTTGAACGGGGATATCTTTCTGGTTGCTACGACTGCCCACATCTAGACCTTTCTACGCAAACTCTTAAGTGGCCTCAATGGAAAAGCCCTGGGCCTCTCAGTGAGCCACTAGACTTCTCAGTGTTAGCCTGTAATCTGTAGCAAAGGCTTGGGAATCAGATTCATGGAACTGATGTAGTTGGGAGCAGAAACAGAAGCAACAAGCCCGCCATGCCTCATTTCTTTGGCTTGGGGGAACAACTCACTCTACGGACTATAAGACCCCTGAATTTAGAGGCATTCTCTTAACAGAACCAAAGGGAGGCCTGATCTACTTGCATCTGTTTCTCATGTTGATCCCACTCATTGTTTGGTACCTGATTCTGGAGCAAACCTAATAAAAACACTTGCTTTAGATCCAGGTTGTTATTCTCCCTCATTCTTTATGAGATGGTGGTGAAAGGAGAGCATGTTAATATATTATTGTGAAAAAGCTTGGTCCCTCTTAATGTCATCTTTCTTTTATAAGCCCAAATTATTTTCTGGACATTTGTTGATTCTTCCCTCCCTCTCTTCCTTCAAAGGAGCCAGGGTGATGCAGTGGGTTAAGCATTGAGTTACTCACAGAAAGTCCAGGTGTTTGAACCCACCAGCCACTCAGAGAGAGAAAGATGAGTTCTGTTTGCTCCTGTAAAGATTTTCAGCCTTGGAAACCCTAGGGAGCAGTTCTACTCTGTCTTAAAGGATCGTTATGAATCAGAAGCAACTCAATGGCAGTGAATTCTCTTCCTTTCTTCCTTCTCAAATATTTCAAGAGCACTCACCAGTTGTTGAGTTCTGTTACTAGAGATACAAAGATGAATAAGACACAGTACTCAACCTTCCAGAATTCCCGATGAATTCTGGAAGCGATAGAAAAGTAAGCAAATGCTCATCATATACTTGAGTAAGCGCTGTAATGATTGCATAGACAAGGCCCTATAACATCAAGGGAGTTGTAGTGGTGTGCAAATAGATGTTAAGTAGCCAACTGGTAGGAGGAGCCCTGATTTGTAGTGTTTGCTGATTTCCATGTGGTATATAGTCCCATCATTGCTGGTTTCAAGCTACCAATTTGGTGTCACTGAATACAGAGTTAGGAAGCCTTGTGCACAAAGGGGCTCTTTCAAATAATTAAAAAAAAAAGCCAGATCCACACACAACCTTGATTTAGGCCTTGTGATACCCTGGACAAACAATCCAGTCATGCTGAGCCCGGACTATAGAACTGTGTAAACTAATAAATGAGTGTTGTTTTAGGTCTCTAAGTTTCTGGGCTAAAGTGTGCCTGACCCAAACCATGGTATTTTCAATAGCCTAATATGCATGTGAAAGCTGGACGGTGAATAAGAAAGACCGTAGAAGAATTGATGCTTTTGAGTTATGGTGTTGGAAGAGACTATTGGAAGTGCCATGGGCTGCCAAAAGAACCAATAGATCTGTTTTGGAAGAAGTACAACCAGAACGTTCAATAGAAACCAAGATGGCCAGACTTCATCTGTCATATTATCAGGAGGGACCAGTCCCTGGAGAAGGATATCATGCTTGGTAAAGTAGACGGACAGCAAAAAAGAGGGAGGCCCCCAACGAGATGGATTGGCACAATGGCAGCAGGAATGGGCTCAAGTATAGCAGCAACTATGAGGATGGCACAGGACTGGGCGGTGCTTCGTTCTGTTGTACAAATGAATGAATGGGTTGGAATTTACTCAATGGCATCTAACAACAAGTTCCACTATGGGTGGGAACTTACTCAGTAACACCTAACGACAAGAACAAAGTTTCCGGTTATTTGTTACATGGCCATAGAAAACCAATAGAGAACCAATTATATACCGTTTTTACAAATATGAAAACTAAGGCTTGGAAATAGTAAATAATCTGACCAAGGCCATGAACATCTCTAGTGAGTGATGGAGTTGAGAGGCAAAATGAAGTGTGTCTGACTCCAAGGCCTAAGTTCTTGACTTTTATTCTCTTTGATTTCCTGCAGAAAATCATGCGACATAAACCATAAAGGGGCAGACTCACACAGGAGCTTTTGATGATTTATTTTAGGTACCAATAACCTAGGCATCACTATTAACAGTGAACTTCTGAGCCAGAGGAAAATCAAACATGGAGTGTGACTTAGAACTTGAAGTGGTGCTCCAATGACTACCTTGATAATTGTTCCAGAGGACATTGCTATGGAGGAAAAGAAATTTCTTATGGAACTCTTCTTACTGAATGCTTGAATTTGCCTAGAATATCTTTTTCTGGTTCTCTCCTCCAGTGTGACCAGATGTGCTCAGAAAATTTGGTTCCCCCTGAATATGTACATCTGTCAAAATTCCTGTCAATTTTAGCACAACTGCTAAGGAAGTGAACAAAGAGAGTTAGTGATTAACTTCAAAGAACTTTGTTGGAGAGGAATAAAGATATTTAAGGCCTATTTTGTGAACTAATTGCGTTTGCATATTTATGGGATTTACTGATATGGCAGTAATTAAAAACTATTTAGTAGTCTTAAAGGACACATAACTCAGTTGCTGTTTGCATAATAAACACTTCCTTATTATGTTTGCATGATAATCCCCCTCCCCCTACTGCTTCCCAAAAGACATTGGTGGGTGTATGAGGCATGGTCATATCTTACTTGGAAATAATGAAGTAATAGAGTGCAAAGGTTCATGGGAATGTGGAGAGGGAGCTTCAGAAATAAATATATTTCTAGGTACTTCTTTCAGGAGTCATGGTGGCACAGTACATTAAATGTTGGGCTGCTAACCAAAAGGTTGATGGTTTGAACCCAATGGTAACTCCATGGGAGAAAGACGAGGCAGCCTATTTCTGTAAAGATTTACAATCTAGAAGCCCCAGGCAGCAGTTCTTTCTACTCTTGTCCTATAGGGTTTGCTATGAGTCTGAATGAAAGGCAGCGGGTGGGAGGTACTGATAATTCTGGCCTGATACATTGTCAGAGAATAGCAGATTCAAATTTCAGTTAAAGTCTTCCTTTTGCCCTATTTAGAGTCCTAGTGGTGCTGTCGGATAAACACTGAACTACTAACCCTGAGGTCAGAGGATTAAACCCACCAGCTGTTCTGCATGAGTAAGATGAGGCTTTCTGCTCCTGTAAAGACTTACAGCCTCAAAACCCCTATACAGCATTACTATGAGTTGGAATAGACTTGATGGTGGTTTTGGATTTGGATGTTTCTTATAGAGCCTGAATACTTAACCCTTGATAAATTTAATTCTTAACTTTAATTTACTGATCTGCTTGAAAAGTCTGAGTGTAGCTTGCTCCCATATTCATCCTTTATAAGGAGATGTCTGAAGGGAGTGAAATCCTTGAGTAATGAATGTGTGAATAAAAAGCTTCCTTTGAGTGAGAAGCGCTGTATTTGAAGAGAGGGAGAAGCGATAACAGTCATGAAAAATTACAGGTGAGGACCATATCAAATCTAAAAGCACTCAGTGAGCAAGCCCAGACAGAACAGTGAGGTTAGAAAAACAAGGCGCTTAGCTATTGGATAACACAGAGACACAGGGTGGGGGTGATGAAGGAAAGATCCAGAAGCATCTGTTTATAAACTACTTTGAAGACAAGTTGTTCAGAACTATTCCCATCTTCTGGCAGAATTCATCAGCCAACAAGAGCTATAATGGGCAAGCTCACCAGACTGTTGTTAAATTAGCTAATGAAGGTCGTAATGTACCTGTATTCCACATCATTAGCAATGGCCTTCTAGTAACAGATGGCTATATGAGAAAGTGCAAAGAAAGGGAGGGCCAGCGTGCCCCAGGAAGTCTGACTTAGTCATGCTTACTAAAATTCATGGCAAGAACACAGTGTCACTCATCCTGTCAATGAAACCTCAACATAAAGAAAATTTCTGTGTTTCCTTACCATAAAATGTGCTGCCTGCCAGGATACGCTGTCTGCAGCCGGCCTTTCTCCTGACCCACTACCTTCATCTCAGAGGTTGTTGTTGTTGTTGTTAAGTGCTGTAGAGCTAGTTCCAACCCACAGCGATCCTGGATAGGGTTTCCAAGGAGCAGCTGATGAGCTTGAACTGCCAACCTTGTAGTTCAAAAAGCTTTGCAGTCTGGTGCATTAACCCACAGCACCACACCAGGTAGGGCCAGGATGGAAAGCTCTGGGACTTTTTCAGCCCACCTCTTGATAAAGTCCCACCTTCTCTCAAGCATTTAAATACTGAGAACTTCCAGAGCAAAAAGTATCACAAGTGGTTGGTTTGAGAGAAGCGAAATCTATTTTCTCACAGTTCTGGAGGTTAAAAATCATGTGGATTCCTTCTGTGGGCCTCTCTCATCATTTCTGGAGTCCACCAACAATCCTCGTACATGGATCCTCAAATTGGCATGCTTTTCCGCTGCGCGCGAGCATGTGCACGTGCGTGTGCACGTGCGTGTGTGTGTGTGCAAATTCAGCTCTTTTAATAAGACACCACTTAGAAGTCATAATGTTTAAGATCCATTCTCAAACATGACCAGAAGAATTTAACAAATGAAAACCTCTGTATCTAAACAGTGTAGTAGTTTATAGGGGTTGGGGTTAGGACTCTAGCACCACATTTTTGAGAGATATCATTCAATCTATAACAGCGTGTTTCAAGTCTCAGTTACAGTTTGTGGAAAAATAAAATAGAAAGATTTCCAGTAACTTTTCAAAGCCCCTCGTATGATTTCCATTACTTTGTATTAGACTTCTTCACCAGGTTACATTGGAGTCCTGGTGTGGTGTTGTGGGACAAAACTGGACTGCAAGGTCCGTTTGAACTACAAGGTCAGCAGTTCAAACTCACTAGTCGCTCCTTGGAAACCCTATACAGAGTTGCTATGAGTCGGAATCTACTCAACGGCACAAAACAACAATCAGGTTACATTAGAAAGTTTTTTTTTTGGTTTGTATTTCAAAAGTTTTCAGCAAAATTGGAAGAATAGTAAGAAGAACTTCACACAACCATTTAAGAGTAAGTTGTCAACACAGTGCCTCCTTTTCACAGAAGGTTTACTTACATGCTGTTCCTATAAATTAAGATATTCTTTTACGTATTCTCGATGAGATCAAAATCAGGAAACAAACATTGGTATATATATTACTACCATCTCATACACAGATCCTATTTGACTTTCACCAATTCTTCCCCAAATGTCAAAACTTGGATCATACATTGCATTTCCATGTAATGTCTTTTTAATCTTTAGTTTGCTGTGGTGACCCTGGATGGCACAGTTAATGTGTTTAATTCCATCCAGAGGCTCCTTGGAAGAAAGGCCTGGTGATCTGTTTCGGAAAAATCAGTCATTGACAATCCTCTGGAACACAGCTCTATTCTGACACTTTTGAAGTCACACTAAGTTGGAATTGACCAGAGAACAATTGGTTGTTGCCGTATTTTTATTTTCTTTCTTTCAACTTTTTATTGCTAATTGAATGAAGGTTTACAGGGCAGATCATCAGTTTTACATTCAACAAATCAAATACTTTGTTTTATTAAATGGTTGCAATCCCCTCCATGTATCAACAGTTAATAGAATTTACCTCTACTCACTTTAACTATTGCATTCCTCCCTGTGTCTCCCACTACCTTCATCTTTCCTCTGTAAAACTCCCTCTTGTTGTATATTGCCTGCCCTGTCACCCATGTTAACATGTGTCTATAACATAGACTCCCACCGCCCTTAACAACAATGGTGCTGTGGAATAAAGCACTGGAATGCAAAGTCAGTTTGAACCACAAGGTGGTGGTTCAAACTCACCTGTCGCTCCTTGTTGTTGTTATGTGCCGTGGAGTCAGTTCCGACTCATAGCGACCCTGTACAGGGTTTCCGAGGCTTTAAATCCTTCCAGGAACAGAAAGCCTCATCTTTCTCCCGCAGAACAACTGGTAGTTTCGAATTGCTGACCGTGAGATTCGCAGCCTAATTCATAAGCACTACACTAGCCGCTCCTTAGAAACTCTATATTTCCATATCTGTATTGGATTGTAAGGAGCTCTGGTAGCGTAGTGGTTACGAATCGGGCTGTGAATCGCAAGGTCAGCAGTTCGAAACTACCAGCCGTTCCACTGCAGAAAGATGAGGCTTTCTGTTCCAGTAAAGATTTACAGCCTTGGAAACCCTGTACAGGGTCACTATGAGTCGGAAATGACTCCACGGCACATAACAACAACAATATTGAATTCTGCGTGGTGTCGTCATGTATGGTAATCTTAGGTTGTTGTTGGTTCTCAGTCCAAAGAACATCCTTTAGCATTTTTTGTAAAGTTGGTCGTATCATTACAAGTTCCTTTAATTTCTGTTTATCAGGGAGTGCCCTAATTTTGCTGTCATATTTGAGGGACAGCTTTGCTGGGTACAAGACTGTTAGCAATTTTTTGCTTTCAGAGTTTCGTATGTGCAATTCCATTGCTTTTTGCCTGCCTGATATCTGCTGAGAAATCAGATCTTAGTCTCCTTGGTTTTCTTTGTAGGTAACTTTTCATTTTTTCTAAGCTGCTCTCATGATTCTTTCCTTGTTTTTGATTTTGGAAGGTTTGATTATGATATGTCTGGGTGATTTTCTTTTGGGAATCTATCCTGTTTGGGATTTCTTCAGCTCCTGTACGCTTATCTTCTGGTCTTTCATGATGTTAGGTAAGTTTTCTTCCTACAACTCTTTGACAATGTTCTCTGTGCTTTTTATTGTCTCCTCCTGTTCTGGAATATTCCAATCACCCGTAAGCTGATCCTCTTCACGGTGCCCCACATAACTCTTAGGCTTTCTTCAGATGTTTTCATTCTTTTTTCTGATTGTTTTGAGAGATTTATCTTAAGGTTCACTAATTCAGGCTTCCATTCCTTTGAAGCTTCTCCTTAGCCCTTTCAATGTATTACCCATTTCTGAGATCTTAGCATTAATCGTCTAGATTTCTAATGGCAGGTTTTGTATTGTTTCAGAATTTGCATTTATTTTGTCTGTTTGTTCTTGCAGTGTTTTCCTGAATTCTTGTAAATTCTCCTTGCTTTACTTAGTCTTTCTATATATCCTTTGAAGGTAAATATCACTCTTTTGAATTATTTCTCAGGTAGTTCCATTACCTTTTTTTCCTCAGAAATATTTTCTGTGTCTTCATCTTAGCCATTTGTGTGAGTCATTCTCTCTTGTTTCTTCATGTGAGCTAAAATTGTCTGCTGTCTCTGGGATGTTGTGATCCTGTTGTATTGCATTTTATTGATGATTCTATGTTGATGTGCTCTTAGGTTCTCACCAGCTATCTCCTGTGGGTGTATTTGAGAATGGAAAATGTGTGCAACATTGTCTGTTTGCCATTCATGCACCTCAGTTTATGGTGGGTTTGCCTGGTGTTGGCTACTATCTATTGTTGATCAGATGGTATAGGAGCTGTTATTGACTCTTGTTCAGTGGGTAGGGCTGCAGAGGGTATAGTTCTGGATGGGCTGTATAGGCACAGTTACTATCTCCTGTCAAGTGGGAAAGAGGGGAAAACATTTTCTTCCCCTAACCCTCAGCCCCCATACAAGAAAACAAAATAGAATAAGCAAACAAACAACCAACAATGAAAAGAGAAAATAATAAAGGAGAAAAAAATAAATAAAAGCAGGCAGCAACCAGAAAAAAAGAACATAATAACTAAAAAGAGAAAAGAGAGATAGGGAAATGTAGCTATAGAAGAAAAAAATAAGACAGAAAATAAAAGGAGGAATTACTATATTTTTTAGACTATCCAGGGAGGGGAAGATAAAAAAAGAAAGAGAGTAGAGAGAAGTAAAGAAAGATCCAAAGGTTAAAAAAAAAAAGAAGAAGAGACGAGGAAATGAGAAACAGAAGAAAAAATAAAAGGTGGAGATAGAAAGAATAAAATTCAAGGGACTGGAAGGAGAAGAAACAATAAACAAACAGTAAAAGGAAAAACCCCAAACTCAAAACACCTGGTACAGCTGTTGGACCAGGAAAGGATAAAAATTCTTGGGGGCCCCCTGCTAGCCCAGAATCTTATGAGGTGGATATGGAAGGGAAAGGGGTGACATTAGCGTTTCTGGCCCTAGATGGAGTTCCTATAGGCCTAGCTATTCTCCTTGTTCAGGACACTCAATAGAAAGTCATTTATGGAAGTCCTTGATGTAGCTGGTTCCAGTGTCTGTAGAACTACAGGGCAGCTGGGGGCAGAGTGGCTGGTTATGAGGGTTTCTGCTAGACTAATGGTGGGCTGGTGGCTCTGTGAGTTCTGTAGGTCTGCAACTGAGCCTGCTTGAAGCCAGGCACCAAAGAGGCACAGCCAATTCTCACCTCTCACTGGCATAGCACACAACCATATGACTCTGAATTGCCATAAAGCAGGGTCCACACTGCGGGTAGATGAGAGTAGATGCTGCCCATACTTCTGGTCACCAGGGGAGCATGAGGAAGAAGAAGGAATCATACCTTTCCTGTCACCTGGGTGAATCTGCTCTGCCACCTTCTGTAGCCAAAGCCAATCATAAAGTTTAATTTGGTTGGTCATGCTGTTTCTGGCCAGCCATTCACCAGGTAGTCTCCCTCTCTCACTGTCCATGCTCAGTGTTTCTGCCTAGGGAGCACCTCAGTCCACTTTTCTAACCTTTCCTCTGATGTTCAGGCTTCCAGAATCTTCATCAGTGTGTGTTTCATTTGGTCTCTCGATCTTTGTTGTAGTTGGTCCCTGTGGTGTTTGTGCCTTGTCTGCATCTTGCTGGAAGTCCTTAATATTTGTCCTTTAGTAATTGACGAATTTCGCTCAGCATAAGGTCCTCCAGGCTCATCCATGTTATGAGGTGTTTCACGGATTCATTGCTATTCTTCAATGTTGCATAGTATTCCATTGTGTGTATGTACCAAATTAAAATTATCCATTAGTCCACCGATGGACATTTAGGCTGTCTCCATCTGTTTGTTACTGTTAATAGTGTTGTGATGATGAACATTGGTGTGTGTGTGTGTGTGTATATATATATATATATATATATATATATATATATATATATATCGATAGAGAGAGAGAGATTGCAAGCTCTATTGGGCAGTGAACCTCAAGGTCAGCAGTTCAAAACTACCAGCTGTTCCGTGGGAGAAAGATGAGGCTTCCTGCTCCCGTAAAGATTTACAGCCTCAGAAACCCTGTACAGGGTCTCTATGAGTTAGAATTGACTCCACAGCACATAGCCACTATATATATATATATATATACATATACTCATGTCCTGGCTTTTATTTCTTGTGGATTTATACCAAGTAGAAACCCTATACAAGATTGTTATGAGTCAGAACTGACTCCACAGCACTTAACAACATCCAAATAGAGGGATTACAGGATCATATGGTATTTCTATTTCCAACTTTCTGGGGAAGTGCTATACCGTTTCATACCATTTTATAGTCCCACCAGCATTGTAAGAGGGTCCCAGTCTCTCCACACCCTCGTCATCATTTGTTGCTTTCTGTTTTTTTGACCTTTGCTCTTAATGCGGGAGTGAGATGATATCCCATTGTTGTTTTGATTTGCATCTCTCTAATGGCTAATGATCACAAATATTTCTTCATATGTTTGTTGGCTGCCTGAATGTCTTCTTTGGTAAAATGTTTATTCATGTCCTCTGCCCACTTTTAAATTGGGTTGTCTTTTTCTTGCATAGGTCTTGTATTTATTTGTATATTTAGGTATATGTTATTGTTGTTGTTAAGAGCCTTCAAATCTGTTCCAACTCATGGCAACCCACTATAGGGTTTCCAAAGATTGGCTGGTGGGTTTGAATTGAATTGTTGATCTTGTGGTTAGCAGCCCAGTGCTTATTGTCCATTGCCACAGCAGAACTCCAAAGAGAATCAATGAATAATTAGGAGAACTATCCCCTTAATTTGCTTTGTGAAAACTTATCTCAAAACTTCTACATTCTCATTGATAAACAAATCAGGCAGGCATATTGGAAATGCTTAAAAAAAAAAAAAAAAGAGTTTTTGGTTCTAGAGCCTAGAGCATTTAGGGGTCTAACAGTGGATGATACAGTTGTTATATAGATATGTAAATCTTTTTCCTTAATAACAAAATGTGAATTAATACTTAATCAAAAGATGAAAAGAAACAGAAATTTTAATTGAGTGTTGATAAACTTTAATGGTTCTCACCTTCAATAGGCCTAGATGCTTCTTCTTTTAGGTAGTTATTTTATAAATTGTGGGCAGTGAAAATTTAAGAAGTACTCCTCTTTATCAAAAATCAATGTTTCTGTTAATTAAAGGGGCTAGGAAACACAAAAAGCACCCTTCCCTTTTTATTGTTAGCAGTTGTTCTTCATTAGACAATACCAGGTTTCCATTAGCTTTGTGTAATTCAAGAGTCCAATAACTATTGCAAAATGTTGAAGATGTTACTGCATAAGTCAGATTTAGAACAGCTATTTGGATCTCAATTATTAATGAAATTAGGGTCCTGAATGTCCGCGAGAACATTGCCTTAGGTAAAGGCTGTAAAGGAAATCATATTAGTGTGGAATTTCCTCTCCTCAGGGGCTCCTCTTAGATTACATTATTCACTTAGCTATCTCCTGTCAGGGAAATTGAAATGTTGGCCATGAGCTGATCCGGGGGCAGAACCAAATGGAGAAGTTCAGGGATATGGTGGTGGCATTCATTCCAAAACATTTGTGTGCTTGCAGCTGGCTTTACCTTTGGTCTCATTTAGTGTTTTCAAAACAAGCACCATCAGGGATGGCACAAACTGGAGAACAGAAAGGAACAAAGTAGAGAGGAACTCTTTTAGGAAAAATTGGCTAGCATTCCATGCGATAAGCAACTTTGCATTCTTCCTCTTGGGGATCTTCTCAGGAACATTGGCAAGTGTGATGGCTCCTCTGTGGTCTCTCATCCTGGTGGCTGCCTCAGGTAAGTCCTTTCAATGTTTTTCCTTGGCATTGGGTATTCATTCCTATAAGGTGAAGATGATAGTTTTATATACTATGCTTGATAACTCCTTATCAGTGTGTGTTTTTTTCTTAAATTCATCATCTGACAAAATGCCAGTTCTGTGAAGCTACAAGAAATGTTCATGACTTTCCTTCTATAATACATATAAATGGAGAATCACACAGTGGGGCTTTTTACACATAGCTGAAACATATGCTCTCAAAATTTCAAAAATGTATGCTATGGTTGTAACTCTTTAAATAGGTGTCTTCCCTAGAAATCAATATCTCTTTACAGTAATTTACATTAAGAGTTTAGGGCATTATTTTCCAGATTGGCTTTTATGTCTGGATAGTATATTTTATTATTCAAAGTAGTCTTGTCTTCATTATATGCTGTTAGGAGTCCCTTGCATGTCATAGCTACAGATACCTGAATACTATTTGGTGTTAGAGGTTTTAGGCCTAGCCTTACCAAGTGTGTGCAGGTGATGAACATATCTTTAAAGACAGATACTATAAGCCTGCAAGTTTTGATTATACAATTCTTAAAAATACTGTGGAAACTGTCACAGATTGAATTGTGTTCTCCCAAAATATATGTCAACTTGGCTGGGTCTTGACGGTCAGTTATGTAACGATATAATGTGGCAGTTCTGTAATGGTCCCCTATGATGTGATCTGATGTGATAAACCAATAGGGTTAAGGGTGGGCTGCAGTATCCTTAACCCATCACAGCCCTGATCTCATGTAAGAGAGTTTTCCAGGGGTGTGGCTTGCAGCATCTTTGATCTTACAAAGATAAAAGCAAAGAGAAGTGAGCAGAGAAAGAGGAAGCTACTACCACCAAGAAAGAAGAACCAGTTGTGGAGTGCATCTTTTTGTCCCTGCACTGTGAAGCTCTTAGCCCCAGGGCAAGACTGAGATCTCCAAAAAACGCCACACTGTAGATGCTCAAAGGAGACAGGGACTTTTCCCCAGGAACAAAAGAAACAGAGAGCCTTCCCCTAGAGCCCACATGTTGGATGTGAACGTCTGGCCTCCTAAACTGGAAGATAATAAATTTCTGTCCCTTTAAACCATACACTTGTGGTACTTCTGTTTTAGCAGCACTAGATAACTGAGAAATGAGTACATTTTTTTGCAGCTTCCGAAATCATAGTTTCGTGGTGGCTCTGTAAGGATAAACACTGGACTGTGAACCACAAGGTTGGCAGTTTGAGTCCACCAATCATTCTTCAGGAGAAAGATGAGGCTTTCTGCTCCCACAAAGGTTTACAGCTTCAAAAACCCTATACAGTGTCACTATGAGTAAGAACTGACTTGAAGGCACTTAACAACAACAACTCCCCAGTATTAACTCTACTGAACTGAACCATGTCACTGAGGATGCAATTGATTCTTAGCTGATAAAATGTAAACAAATCAAGAATGCATGATTTGGCTGATATTTCCAAATACCTTACTTCCTAGAGTTTATATATAAATTTTCAAGTTTTTAAAATGCAACTAGAAGTAGTGCAGTGAGCCAATTAAGGAGATGAGTAAGGAATTTGGTAGCCAAGTAGCCGGAAATGATTTCTTATTGTATAGAGAAGAAAAACAGCTACTTACCATTAAGCTATAAAAGTCTCGGATATTGAACTTAGAGGGTACAAGCATATCTTAATTATAAAAATGAAAACAGAGGAAATTTCATTAAATGCCAAATGGATTTTTTAGCAGAAAATAATTGTGAACATTAAACTAAGTAAGATAAAATAGAAAAATGAAGGTAAGAAAACAAGAAATTCTTCTTAACGATAACTTTCTAAGGTTTTGTATTTTTGTCTTGAATCTGATAGAAAAGTGTTTTAATAATATCTAGTAATCAGGCCTTGACTGTCAAGCAAATGGAGAACATTTACTGAAGAAAAAGCCACCCTTTGAAATTTGACTTCATTAGTCCTGGTGTGGCACTGAGGGATAAGCACTGGACTGCTAAGCACAAAGGTGGTGGTTAAAGCCCACCAGCTGCTTCCTGGAAACCCTATAAAGGTCGCAATGAGCCAGAACTGGCTCAACAGCATTTAACAACAATAATATCAAGACAATTTGTAAATATAAGAGCTCTGAACTGATCCCAAACCCATGAGTGTTTTGAGGTAGAGGAGACCTATATTAGGAGAATCCTAACCAGTCATGTTACCTTGGACAAATCAATTCATCTCTTAGGGACTCAGTTCCCCTGTAAGTTAACTGTTTATTTCAGATATTCATGAAGATAGACTGAGATAGCATTATGGAATTGTATGGTACAACCAAAGTGTACAATATTATTAACCTGAAAATACACACAGAGAAAATAACATCTAAGTGTTTCTGCCCAATAATGTACTCCAGGTAACGTGCTAGTCTTCCTGTTTCAGGGAGCCGGGTCAATGTAGTGTCATGTTTAAGAGCATGGGCTTTGGATCCAGACCAGAAACCCAAAACCAAACCCGTTGTCAACCAGTGGATTCTGACTCATAATAACACGGGATGGGATTTCTGAGTCTGTAAATTGTTATGACAGCAGACAGCCTCATCTTTCTCTGGTGGGTTAGCAGTCCAGTGCTAATCCTATAGCACCACCAGGGAGGGATTCTGACTGTCCAGCTCCATCACTTGTAAACTGACAGTGGGCAGTACTAATCTAAGTCTATACAGTCCTTCAAGTCCGCAAGGCCAGCAGTTCAAATCCACCAGGTGCTCTGCAGGAGCAGGTGAGGCTTTCTGCTCCCATAAAAATGTACAGCCCCAAAAACACTATTGTTGTTATTGTTAGGTGCCGTTGAGTTGGTACCAACTCATAGCACCCCTATGCACAACAGAACGAAACACTGCCCAATCCTTGGCCAATCTCACATACGGCGTCTCTATGACTGGGAACGGATCCTATGACACACAATAGTAGTCCTTCATCTGTAATAATAGTACCCTTCTCATAGCGTTGCAGCATTCCTGTCTCATAAGTTTGGTGTGAAAGTTAAATGAGATAATTCATGGAAAGTCTTAGCCTACTTCCTGGCTTACAGTAGGTATTCCGTTTATGTATTGTTCCCACACAATGAAACCTCTATTTCCTTATAATCTCTCAGATACATGTTGGTTGTTGTTCTTTTTGGTTATCATCAAGTCGAATCAGATTCATGGCAACCCCAAGCATGCAGAGTAGAACTGCATTCCACAGCGGTTTTCAAGGCTGTGATCTTCTGGAAGCAGGTAACCAGGTCTTTCTTCTGAGATGCCTCTGGGTGGGTTTGAATTGCCAACCTTTCTATAATAGTCCAACACTTACCTACTTGTGTCACCCAAGAATTCAGAATCCTGAAGATAGCATACTCACCAAAGAGGGACTAGCCCCTTTGTGTCCTGAACAGTTTAAGATGGGTGTGTGCGAAAGCACTCATTTAAACAAGGTAAATAATGATTCTACTGTACCCTTAGCTTTGAAAAAAATCTCTTTACCTAAAAGTACTAAAAATACTCCTTATCTCAGTCACTAGCATTTCTATTTTCTAGAAATCCTACGAATGAATCATTTGCAGCTGATTGTTAACATTCAAGGAGGCAGCATTAGTGAGGAATCTTTTCTGGGTCTGTAGATAGCTTCCATCAGTGTCTGTTGAAACATCACTGAACTGTGAGTCATTTAGGGCTTGTGTGAATGTCACATTAGCTTTCAAGGGGCATAAATTTACTGTTAATTAATGGTCACTTAAATCATTAATCTCTCTTCTGTAACTGATCTTTCTCCTTGGGCAGATTTGCATTCATAGTAGAAATGCAATTTATTATTTCTTCCCATTTTAAACAAAGAACTCTTTTTCCTTTTGGGTTCATTTAAGCACATTTTCATCTGCTTACAATTTTTCTCCTACCATTGCTTGTTTTGCTTTTGCTCCTAGTTCTAGTGTCTAGAATTTTCTGTTTTTAACCCAAAGACTTTGACAGGGACAAAAGCATTGAAACTGTTCTAGAAAATATGTGTTTGTCTATAGGGACCTTGTGGATTGTTTCCTAGAAAGGACACTGGGAAGAGAATTGAGCTTTTATAGGCAGAGGTGCAGAGAACACGCACTCATTTATTAGAATTATGCTTTAATTCTGTCTCAGTTAGTTAGTTTTGTGTACTAACACACACATTTCAGTGTTTCCCCAACTGAGACTTGAATTGGGGGCTTCCAAGTGAAGTAAAAGTGAAGTTGCCCAAAGCAACATTAGCAGGGAAAACACCAGACCAACTTTGCTTTATGCTCTGGATTCCCCTCCCTTGGTACACGCTAGCAAGAAGTGGTCTCGGATATAGAGATTCACAGCGCACTTTTGACAATTACACTAAAAATGAAAACCAAAAAAAAAAAAAACAACCTAAAAATGATGCCTGGTGCAACCAACCACCCAATTCCTGAGTAGTTACCACTATAGGCATCTTCACGGGTGAACAGTTTTAGGGAGTTAAAATTCTCATTAGATTCCCAGTACTGATGATAATGAGAGTGTATATTCCACTGCCCACAATGAGTCTGAAATTGCACCTCCAGCATCGTTGTTAACGTTTTGGTCACATTGACATTGATAAATCATAGAAATTGCTGCCTGTGGCGGCAGCTGACATGGCATCATTCATAAAGAAATGGGCATAAACAGGATTGTCGCACAGGGAGCAGAGATCTCATTTACAGTTTCCTGTTGGATCCCTCATACCTTCAGCAGCTCATCAAAATAACCATCAAAATCACTGAGAGCCCAGGCGAATTCACGAGCAGGACACTACAGATTAGATTTCACTCACACACCGTGGCAGGAGGTGTGCAATTTGCTTCAGTCCAATGACTTAGCGAAGCTCTGAGTTCCCTAGGGCTGGTGAAGCTTGTGAACAAAATATCTTTTTGCAATTCAGAGAAAGCCCTCACAAATTTGTCACTTTCAATTGTTTGTGCTCATTTCTCTTGCTTCCTTTCCCCTGGCCTATCCTGCCTCAACAGCAATAACTGCTCTTCTACAAATCAAGATGTCTGGGTTATAGGAAATGGTTGTTCCCTGCAACTAGAGAGAATGTTGCCAAAACAAAGATCTCATTTTCTGACAAGTGCATTTTATTGAAAGACAGACTGTGAGAAAAGAAATTTTTGAGGAGAAAAATATGAACTGGAATCACAGTCTTTGAGTTCACTGGTTTATCCATTTGTTGTTGCTGTCCTTGTTTTAGCTTCTATTTAAATGTTGGATTATGAGTGGAAAATAAAAACAGAGAGTCCAATGAATATCTATTTTGTTTGGAGAGAAGATGGTCTCTTCAAGATGCATGGTTGCTGTAAGAATTGAGTCTTAGGAATCGTTTACAGCCTTGGAAACGGGGTAGATTTATTTATCTTTATGTTTATTATTTATCTTTTGTTTCTCTTCTGGGCACTTAGACCATCAGTTCACTACAAAGAGGTGTCTTAGATAGATCTCAAGTGCCGCTCTAACAGAAGTAACACAAGTGGATGACTTTAACACACAGAAATTTATTCTCTGATAGTTTAGAAAGCTAGGAGTCCAAATTCAATGCACCACCACTAAGAGAAAGCTTTCCCTCTCTGCCAGCTCTGGAAGAAGGTCCTTGTCTCCTTTCATCATCTGTGGGTCCAACAGTCCTTGGCGATCTCCATACATTTTGGCATCAATCTTCCCCTGTAGCAGCTTCTCTGCACAAGGACCCTGTGTCCAAAGGACACCCTCTGCTTCCAGCTCTTCTCTCCTCTCAGCTCCCTTCTCCTTCTATCTCTTGTAAGACAAAAGATGAAACAGGCTTTGCCCCTGGGAAGCGCCCCTTATATGTGATCAGGGCTCTGACATGAGTAAGGGCGTTGCATTCCACCTTAATCCCCTTACAACTAATTGACTGTATGCTCATATCATTATGTAACTGCCCAATCATTGAGAATCATACCCCATCCAAGTTGACAAATATTTGAGGGGAACACAATTCAAAGCATGACAAGAAGTATCTGCCAGAGTATATGCAGATTGGGGAGAAATGAAAATCATATTCTACTAAGAGCCAGGAGCCCCCAAAGAATCAGAAACATCCTAAAGATGCTAAACTTCTTTCATTTTATTCTCAAGTGTTGGGTCTCTTCCAGGTATCCAAGCCCAAGCCAGAGATTCAACGTATCCTGAGAAATCTGCTCTACACCATCTCACGAAAACTCTATTACAGAAATACCACAAGGAAGTGAGACCAGTTCACAAATGGAATGAAGCCACTACTGTATACCTTGATCTATCTGTCCATGCAGTGTTGGATGTGGTAAAATTTTTACCTTTTACTATACTTATTACCTTTTTTAAAAATGACTTGCTATTTATGCAGGGGTCTGGGAGAGGTTACAGGTCCTTGGGTGGTACAAACAGCTTTCATTCCGCTACTAACCAAAAGTTCAAATCTAGCCAGTGGTGTTATGGATGAAAAGCCTGGTCATCTGCTTCCTTATGGCTGGCAGAATGTGTGCTTAGGACATTTAACTGAATATATATTTGGTTCTGTGTTTGTGTACATCAAATATTTTTGCTCTGTTCATGTGTGAAATATGAGATGTAAATGGGGAGTCACAGGGAGGAAGTAGGATAATTATTGTGGTAGGAGGGATTATAATCGTTGAGATGAAACAAAGTGCATGTTTTATTAAATGTAAAGCTGATGGTCTTGTCTATAAACCTTCACTCAATTCACAATAAAAAGTTTTTGTAAAAAAAAATTGCAGACAAGAAGATGCTATGGGTTGGTTCTGAGCTGTCACTCATGAGGTAGACGTGAGTCAGTACCAACTTGCTGACAAGAGGTTTAGTTGTTGTTTTTAATTACTTCATAATGCTTATAGACTAGTGTTTGATTAATTAACTGGACACCAGAGCCTAGTCAACTGGACACAAAATTGTTGTTGTTAGGTACTATCTAGTCGGTTCTAACACAAAGCAACCTCATGCACAACAGAATGAAACACAGCCAGTCCTGTTCTATCCTCATTATCATTGTTTGACCCATTGCTGCGGCCACTGTGCCAATCCTTCTCATTGGGGGACTTTCTCTTTTTCCCTCACCCTGCACTTTACCAAGCATGATGTCCTTCTCCAGGGATTGATCCCTTCTGATAACATATCCAAAGTATAATAGATGACGTCTTGCCTTCCTGGCCTCCAAGGAGCATTCCCACTGTACTTTTTCCAACAAACTTTGGTTTGTTCTTCTGGCAGTCCATGGAACTTTTAATGTTCTTCTCTAACACTGTAACTCAAATGCATCAAATCATCCATGGTCTTTTTTTATTCAATGTCCAATTTTCACATGCATATGAGGCGATTGAAAATACCATGGCTTGGGTCAAGTACATCTTTAGTCCTCAAACTGATCTCTTTGCTTTTGAACACTTTAAAGAAGTCTTGTGTAGCAGATTTGCCTAATGCAATATGCTGTTTGATTTCTTGGCTGCTGCTTCCATGAGCATTGATTGTAGATTCAAGCAAAATGAAGTCTTTGACAGCTGCAATCTTTTCTCCATTTATCATGATGATATTTCTTGGCCCAGTTGTGAGGATTTTTAAATTAAATTAAAATTTTTTTACATTAACGTGCAATCCATACTGAAGGCTGTGGTCTTTGATCTTCATCATTATGTATTTTCAGTCCATTTCAATTTCAGCAAGCAAGGTTGTATCATCTGAATATTTTAGGAAAATCTTTTGATGCTTTCTGTATTATTCAATATTTTACCCAGGTTGTTGTGTTGTTGTTAGGTGCCATGGAATTGGTACAAACTCATAGTGATGCTATGCACAACAGAGCAAAACATTGCCTGGTCCTGTACCAACCTCACAATCGCTGCTGCCACGTGCCAATCCATCTCATGGGGGATTTTCCTCTCTTTCTTCAATCCTCCATTTTACCAAACATGATATCCTTCTCCAGGGGCTGGTCCCTCCTGACACTATGTCCTAAGCAGGAGAGATGAAGTCTAGCCATCCTGGCTTCTAGGGAGCATTATGGCTGTACTTCTTCCAACACAGATCTATTTGTTCTTTTGGCAGTCCATGATACTTTCAATATTCTTCTCCAACACCATAATTCAAATGCATCAATTCTTCTATGGTCTTCCTTAGTCACTGTTCAACTTTCACATGCACATGAGGTTATTAAAAATACCATGGCTTGGGTCAGGTGCACCTTAGTCCTCAAGCTGACATCTTTGCTCTTCAACATTTTAAAATGGTTTTGTGCAGTAGATTTGTCAAATGCAATATATTGTTTGTTTTCTTGACTGGTGCTTCTATGAGTGTTGATTGTTGTCCTGTTCAAAATGAAGCCTTTGACAACTTCAATCTTTTCTCAATTTATATAGATATTATTTATTGGTCCAGTGGTAAGGATTTTTGTTTTCTTTATGTTGAGGTGCAAACCACACCAAAGGCTGTGGTCTTTGATCTTCATCAGCAAATATTTTGTTTCCTCTTCACTTTCAGCAAGGAAGAGTATATCATATACGTATTGCAGGTTGTTAATCAGTCTTCCTCCTATCCCTATGCCATGTTTATCTTCATATAATCCAGCTTTTTAGATTATGTGCTCTGCATATAGATTGAATAACTGTGGTAAAAGAATACAACCCTGGTGCACACCTTTCCTAATTTTAAACCACTCAGTGTTACCTTGTTCTGTTCGAACTACTGCCTCTTGGTCTATGTACAGAGACCTCATGAATACAATGAAGTGTTTTCGAATAGTCATTCTCTGCAGTGCTGGCCATAGCTTGTCATGAAACACACACTTGAAAGCCTTTGTGGAGTCAATAAAGCACAGGTATTCTCTGCTTTCTGGTATTCTCTGTTTTCAGCCAAGATCTATATGACGTCAATTATGATATCCCTCATTTCACATCCATTTCTGAATCCAACTTGAACCTCTGGAAGTTCTCTGTCAATGTATAGTTGCAGCCATTATTTGAATTCTCTTTAGCAAAATTTTACTTGCATGCAATTTTACCCATAGAATCCTTCAATATTTCAAGTCGAGGCTTGAATTTTTTCTTCAGTTTTTTCAGGTGGAGAAATCCTGAGCATGTTCTTCCCTTTGGGTTTTCTAACTCCAAGTCTTTGTGCATTTCGTTGTAATACTTGACTTTGTGTATTTGAGCTTCCTTTGGAAGTTTTCTGTTCAGCTTTTTGACTTCCTGATTTTTTCCAGTCACTTTAGCATTTCTATGTTGGAGAGCAAATTTCAGTTTCTACTTTTTAAAATTATTAACCTTTTTATTGTGAATTGAGTGAAGGTTTACAGAGCAGATCATTTGTTTTTCTTTTAACAAATCATCTACTTTGCTTTACTATAATGATTGC
Organism: Chrysochloris asiatica; assembly: GCF_000296735.1. Classification (NCBI taxonomy): domain Eukaryota; kingdom Metazoa; phylum Chordata; class Mammalia; order Afrosoricida; family Chrysochloridae; genus Chrysochloris; species Chrysochloris asiatica. The sequence continues at coordinate 24,692,488 of NW_006408526.1, forward strand.
GATCTCCTCCATGTACCATTAGTTAACAGTATTAACTTTATTCACTTTAACTCTCGCAGTCCTCCCTGTATCTCCTGCTACCTTCATCTTTCCTTTGCCAACCTCCAACTTGTATATTGCCTGCCCCATCATCCATGATAACATGTGTCTACCCTCTAGCCCATGAATAATTTTCCCTACCCACCCCTGGAACCATAATGTTGTTGTTGTTAAGTGTCGTTGAGTCAGTTCTGACCCATAGCGACCCTGTACAAGGTTTCAGAGGGTGTAAATCTTTTACGGGAGTAGAAAGCCTCATCTTTCTCCCACGGAGCTGCTGGTAGTTTCGAACTGCTGACCTTCAGGTTCGCAGCCCGATTCGTAACCACTACACTACCAGAGCGCCTTAATAGATTTTTTTAAATCTAGAAAACCTTTTCTTAACTTTTCCTATAGTTTTCTCATACAATATTTGTCCTTTAGCAGTTGACTAATTTCACTCAGCATATTGTCCTCTAGGTTCATCTAAGTTATGAGGTGTTTAGCAGATTCATCATTTTCCTTCAGTGTTCATAGTATTCCATTGTGGGTATGAACCAAAGTTTGTTTATCTTCTCTTCCATTATTGAGCCTTTAGGCTGTCTCCACCTGGTTTTTTTTTTATTGTGAATAGTGCTGCAGTGAATATCAGTATGCATGTATCTACTCATGTCCTTGCTCTGATTTCTTGCAGATATATACCAAATAGAGGGATTACTGGGTCATAATATACTTCTTTTCCCAATTTTCTGAAGAAGCGCCATACTGTTCTTCAGAGTGGTTGAATTATTTGCAGTCTTACCAGCAATGTAGGAGGGTCCTAGTCTCTCCATACCCTTGCTAGCATTTAATGTTTTCTGGGGTTTTTTTGGAAACTTCGCTGGTAATGTTGGTGTAAGATGGTATCACATTGCTGCTTTCATTTGCCTCTCTCTAATGGCTAATGGTGGGATACATTCAAGGTCATATTTTGGCTCTTGTGGACTTGTTTTCATTTTCTTCAGCTTCAGTTTGAATTTGCATATGAATAATTGATGGTCTGTTCCACAGTCTGCCCCTGGCCTTGTTTTCACTGTTTCCATTGTCTCTCCGCGGATGTAGTCAACTTGATTTCTATATATTTCTATGTATTCCATCTGGTGAGGTCCATGTCTTTGGTCATCTTGTATGCTGTCTAAAGAATGTATTTGAAATGAACAAATCATTGATTTTGCAGAATTCTATCATGCGTTCTCCAGTATCATTTCTATCACCAAGGCCATATTTTCCAAATACTGATCCTTCCTCTTTGCTCCTAAACATCCTTATCAACGGAGAAAAGATTGAAGTTGTCAAGGACTTCATTCTTCTTGGATCAGCTATCAACACTCACGGAAGCAGCAGTCAAGAAATCAAATGACGTATTGTGTTAGGCAAATCTGCTGCACAAGACCTTTTTAAAGGGTTGAAGAGCAAAGATGTCAGCTTGAGGACTAAGGTGTGCCTGACCCAACCATGGTATTTTCAATAACCTCATATGCATGTGAAAGCTGGACAATGAATAAGGAAGACTGTAGAAGAATTGATGCTTTTGAGTTATGGTGTTGGAGGAGAATATTGAAAGTGCCATGGGCTGCCAAAAGAACCAATAGATCCATTTTGGAAGAAGTGCAGCCAGAGTGCTCCTTGGAGGCCAAGATGGCCAAACTTCGCCTCTCATACTTCGGACATATTGTCAGGAGGGACCAGTCACTGGAGAAGGATATCATGTTTGGTAAGGTGGAGGGTCAGAGAAAAAGAGGAAGACCCCCAATGAGATGGATTAGCCAAGTGGCAGCATTGATGGACTCAAGCGTGGCAACTGTAGTGAGGTTGGCCCAGGATCAGGCAGTGTTTTGTTCTGCTGTGCATAGGGTCGCTATTAGTCCATACTGACTTAATGGCACCTAACAACAACAACAATGGCTAATGATTGTGAATATTTCTTCATATATTTGTTGGCTGCATGGATGTCTTCCTTGGTAAAGTGTCTGTTCATGTCCTGTGCCCATTTTTTAATTGGGTTGTTTGTCTTCTTCTTGTAGAGGTGTTGTAGTTTTCTATAAATTTTAGATATTAGTCGTTTATCTGATGGGTTGTTGCAAATTTTTTTTTTTTTTTTTTTACCATTTTGTGGGTTCCCTTTTTACTCTTTTGGTGAAATCTTTTGATGCACATAAGTGTCTAATTTTTAGGAGGTCCCAGTCCTCTATTTTGTCTTCTACTGCTTGTGTGAAGTTTATAATGTATGATAATGATGTATGCCTTGTATTAGAGCCCCTAAGATTGTCCCTAGTTTTTTATTGATGATCTTTATAGTTCTTGGTTTTACATTTAGGTATTTAATCCATATTGAGCTTATTTTTGTATGTGGTGTGAGGTATGGGTCTTGATTTATTCTTCTGACTCCATCTTCTTGATGTGTGTCTTGTAGACAGCATATTTAAGGATCCTGTTTGCTTATGCATTTTGCTACTGTCTGTCTATTGACTGACACATTTCATTCATTTACATCCTGTGTAATTATTGATAGGTATGAATTGATTGCTGTCATTTTGCTCTCTCTCTGTGTGTGTTTTTGTGTGGTACTGCTGAATTCTTTGTTTCACATAATTTTCTGTGCTGAGTTCATTTTGTTTGTGGGTTTTCTTTTAATTTTCATTTCTCTTGTGTCAATGTTCACTAAAGCTTTCTGATTTTCCTCTTTTTTATTTTGATGTGAGGTGTATTAGTCCCTCTTCCCCTGCCAAGTTACTCTGTAATTAATTTTATCCCCATTTAAAGCAGTTCATTTTATCTGGAAATCTACTTGACTTCCTTGCCATTTGGAAGTTCTGCACACCTCCTCCTTTTGGCTTGGTAGTTGACTTCATTATACATCGGTATCTCTGGTTCTCTATTTTCAGTATTGTAGGTTTGTTGTACTTTATACTTCTATATCTGGATTGAGTTCTGGGTGGTGTTTTCATGTATGGTAAACTCAGGTTGTTGTCTGCTGTTGTTAGTTCTCAGTCTTTAGTATTTTTTTGTAAAGCTTGTCTGATCATTATAAATTCCTTTAATTTCAGTTTATCTGGAAATGTCCTAATTTAGCCATAGTATTTGAGGGACAGCTTTGCTGGGTATATGATTCTTGGTTCACAGTTCTTTTTCTTTCAGAGTTTTGTGTATGTCACCCATTTCCTTCTTGCCTTCATGGTTTCTGTTGAGAAATCAGAGCTTAGTTTATTGGTTTTCCTTTCTAGGTAAAATTTTGCTTTTCCCCAGCTGCTCTTAAGATTTCTTCCTTGTCTTTGGTTTTTGAAAGTTTGATTATGATATGTCTTAGTGATTTTCCCTTTGGGATTTATCTTGTTTGGAGTTTGTTCTGATTCTTTTATGCCTATCCTCTCATCTTTCATGATGTATGTGAAGTTCTTTTTTTCTAACAACTCTTTAGCAATTGTGTCTTCTTATTCTGGAATTTTGATCACGTGTAAATTAGTCCTCTTCATTGTGTTCCACACAACTCTTAGGTTTTCTTCTGATTTTTTTCATTAATTTTTCTGATTGTTCTTCTAGCATACTAGTATTGACAGATTTATCTTCAAGCTCTCTAGTTTGGGCTTCCCTTGCTTTGAATCTAATTCTTCATCCTTTCAATATATTGTCCATTTTGAAATCTTAGTATGTATTTGGATTTCTAGTTGCAGGTTTTGTAGTGTTTCAAAATTTGCACTTTTCTTTTCTGTTTGTTCTTGTAGTGTTTTCCTGAATTCTTCTTAAGTTTTTTTCTGTTTTCCTCAAACTTTCTATCAATCCTTTGAAGGTACCTAAATATAATTCTTTTAAGTTACTTTTCAGTTAATTCCATTAGCTTTTATTCCTCAAAAGTGTTTTCCAGCTCACATCATGGTCATTTATTTGAGTCATTCTCTCCTCTTTCTTCATGTGATCTAAAATTGTCTATTGTCCCATGGACATTGTGGTGTTGTTGTATTTGTACTTAATTGATGATTGTTTATTGATGTGTTCTTAGATTGTCACCAACTGTCTCTTACAGGTGCAGTTAGAGAATGGAAGTATGTGGCCCATTCTCTATTTGTCATGTACACCCCAGTTTAGGGTGGCTTTGGCTGTTGTTGGCTGTTGTCTATTGTTGATCAGGAGGTATCGGAGCTGGTATTGGCTTATGCCCATTGGGTGAAGCTGCAGAGGGTATGGTTGTGACTGGGCTGTATGAATACAATTGTTGTCTACTGCTGGGTGGGAAAGAGGATTAATCTCTTCCCCTTTTCCCACCCTACATACAAAAGAAAACAAAACAGAATAAACAAACAAGTATCCAACAATGAAAAGAAAAAAAATTATATAAGAGAACAAAGAAATAGAAATAGGTAGCAACCAGAAAAAAAAGAATAACTAAAAAGAGAAACGAGGGACAGGAAAATGGAGCTATTGAAGAAAAAGATAAGAAAAAAATAAATAAAAAGGAAGGAATTATAAA
>NW_006408526.1:24697790-24711815 GCF_000296735.1 Chrysochloris asiatica
GTAAAGATTTACACCCTCGGAAACCCTGTACTGGGTTGCTATGGGTCGGAACCGACTCGATGGCACTTAACAACAACAACATATACATGTGGATCTATTTCTTTCAAAATGAGGTAGTACAAACATCTTCAACTTCCTTCTTCATTTTTAAGATTGTTCATCTTTTGTAGGTCCTTGGCATTTCCATATAAATTTTAGAATCATTTTCTCAATTCCATTTTAAGAAACAAAAACCTGCAGGGAGTTTGGAATGATGTGGAGTCTAAAGATCAATTGGGTGGAAAATTGACAACAATATTGAGTTTTCCATTTCTTCAACATGGTATATGAGGGTAAGTAAAAAAGAATATATATTGCTACTAAATCATAGAAACCTTTTGTTAAGCAAAAACATCAAAGTATGAAGCTATAATTTCTTGGCATATCCTCCATCTAGGTCTATGAACTTCCATCTCTAGAACTCTTTCCTGAAGAATTCTATGCTCTTCCATTTACATCATGTCAAAATGACAGTTTTGACATTTTCAATGAACTCAAAATAGTTTCTTTTAAATGTTCTTTGAGTTTGGGAATAAACAAAAGTCTGAACAGACAAGATTCTGACTGTAGACTATTTAGGGTAAGGTTTTCCAATAAATTTCTCATAGCACAGTCCTTGGTACCTTTGATGAATGAGTAGGTGCATTGTCGTTATGGGAAAAAATTTCACAATACACCTTTCCTGGCCTCTTCCCCACCAAGCAGTTTTCAGGTTTCTTAAAATTTCTGTGTCATTTAAGAAAATCTATCAAAATTACCTCTTTGGAATTCCAAAAAAGAGTTGCCATAATCTTCTTAGCTGACCTTTCGGTTTTGAATTTACCTGGCCTAGCAGATCACCTTGGAAATAACTATTTTGACTGGAATATTTTTTAAAGCCAACCTCTTCTCCTACAAAGATTTAAAGGCTCAGAAATCCTGTTTGGGGTTGTTATGAGTTGGAACCGACTTCATGGCAATTAACAAGACTCAGACAAGTATATTACTGAGACAACTTGTCTGCAGACGTCCACTGCTTTCAGAGATGTGTTTAAACATACTTTGTTTGGAATAAAATATTCAGGCCTCTGTGCATGTGTGAAACTAGAACTCTAGAAGCAATACTTTTTAATTTACCCTTATATATCTCCATTTATCTGGGTCTTCAGCAGTGTTTTATAATTTTCAGTTTCGAAGTAATTCTGACACTATTATAAACACTATTTAAAGTCAAACGTTTTTCTAGATATTTGTTGCTAGTATATAGAAATATGACTGATTTTTGTATGTCAACCTTATATCCTACAACGTTGCTAAATTCATTTATTAACTTTGTTGTTGTTGTTTAGTGCTGTCGAGCTTGATTCTGACCATAGCGACCCCGTATAGGCTTTCCAAGGAGCTGCTGGTAAGTTTGAACCGCAGACCTTGCAGTTCAAATTGACCTTGCAGTCCAGTGCATTAACCCACAGCACCCACACCAGAATTCCTTTACTAACTTGAGTAGGATATTTTTTTGCTGGGTTAATATCATCTACATTTATAACCAAGGTTGTAACTTAAGAGTTTCTTGTTTTCCTTTCTAATCTGTATGCTTTTTTATTTTTATTTTTTTCTTGTCTTAACTGCATTGCTCAATGTCTCAACAATGTTGAATAAAAGTGGTGAGAGCAGGTATATTTGCTTGTTCCCATTAAGTATGATGATGACCATAGGTATTTCATAGATGTTCTTTACTAGGCTGAGCAAGTTCCTTTCTAATTCTTGTGTGCTAAGAGTTTTTTTTTTCTTCTTCTTCTAATAATAAATGCATATTGAATTATGTCAAATGTATTTCCTGTGTCTATTTGAATGGTTGGGGTCCTGGTGTGGCACTGTAAGATCAGCATTGGTCTTCGAACCACAAGGTTGGCAGTTCAAACCCACCAGTTGCTCCTTGGAAATCCTATACAGGTTCGCTATAAATCAGAACAGATTGGATGGCACTTAACACAACATTTGGATGATCATATGATTTTTTTCTCTTTTATCAATTAAAATGATAAATCATATTGATTTTAAAGTGTTACGCCTCTTGTGCATTCCCAAGATAAACCTGACTTATCTTGATATGTAGTTCCTGTTAAGTGCTATGTAGTGGGTTTCAACTCATAGCAATCCTGAATAGGGGTTCTGAGGCTTTTAAATCTCTTGTGGGAATAGAACACCTCGTCTTTCTCTAGTGGACCAGCTGGTGATCTTAATATATTACCTTTTTAATATACTTTGGGACATGATTTTCTAACTAATACAGATTGCATCTGGGAATGTGGTGGCTCTGTAGGATAAACACTGAACTGTGAATCACAAGGTCAGCAGTTGCAAATCCACTCAGCCTCTCCAAGGGAGAAAGATGAGGCTTTCTGCTCCTGCAAAGATTTATAGCCTTGGAAACTCTATACAGGGTCACTATGAGTCAGAACTGAATTGATGGCACTTAACAACAACAACAAGAGATCGCATCTATGTTAATAGAGGTATTGGACTATAGTTTTATTTTTTGTAATGCATTTGTGTGGTTCTGTAACAGGGTTATATTGGCCTTATAAAACTTGCTGAGAAGTGCTCCCTTCTCAGTTTTCTGAAGAAGTTGTGTAATATAGATTTTGTTTGTTTGTCTGTTAATGTTCGATTGAACTCACCAATGAAACCATCTAGCCTTGGAATTTTTTTTATGTGAAGGGTATTCAGCTATGAATATATATAAGGCTGTTTATATTTTCAGTGCTTTCTTGTGTCAGTTTTGGTAATTTGTGTTTTTCAAGGAATTTGTCTGTCTTATCCAAATTATTTTATTTATTAGCTTAAAGTTGTTCATAATACTTCTTTTTCATTATTTTAATGTCCATATTATCTTTAGAGATTATTGCTTCATTTGTTCCTCATATTGGTATTTTATGTTTTTTTTCTTATTATCCCTTGACCAATCTTGCTGAAGTTTTATCTATTTCCTTAATTTTTTTTCAAGGAACCAAATTTTGTCTATTGTTTATTTTCTATTCCACAGATACTTGCTTTCATGGTTATTTATTTCCTTGCTTCTATTTAATTTGGGCTTAATTTATTTTTCTTTCTTGAGCTTCTTAGAGTAGAAATTTAGATAATCAAGTTTAAGTCTCTCTCTCTCTCTCTTTTTTTTTAATCTAAAAAGCTATACGCTTTTCTGTAAGCATTGTTAGCTGCATTGAATTTTTTAAATAAAATTTTTTATTGTGATTTGAGTGAAAGTTTGCAGAGCAAATCAGTTTCCCATTTAACAATTCATATACTTTGTTTCATGCCATTGATTGCAATCCCCACAATGTAACATAATGCATCCCGTTTCCTCTCTATAGTTCTCATTTCCATTGATCCTTCTTTTCTCTTTTTGCCTTCACAATTTTTTCCACCTGAAAATTCAGCCTTTGTGATCTTGAATGACTGGTTAGCATTGAATATAATTTTTTAATGCATTAAAAAATTTAAATATAATTTACAAAGAATGAAACTCAGAAACCCATAGTTCCTGATTACAACTGATCCTGATTTTTTTCTCCTTATAGTTTTGCCTTTTCCAGAACATCATATAAATTAAATCACATAGTATTTTACTTTTGTGTCTGGCTTCTTTCACTTGCCATAATACTTTTGAGATTCATCCACACTGTAACATATACCAATGTTGTTGTTGCTATTAAGTGCTGTTGAGTTGGTTCTGACTCATAGCGACCCTGTATAGGGTTTCAGAGGAGCCACTGGTGAGTTTGAACCACAGATTTTGTGGTTTAAATGACCTTGTTGTTCTGTGCTTATCCTACAGCACTTCACCAGGAGTAGTTAGTATTGTACAGATGTACTGCAATTAGTTTACATGTTCACCAGTTGCTGATCATGAGGCAATCATAAACAAAGCCACTATACGCAGTTGCATGTTTTCATTTGTTTTGCACAAATACTTAGGGTTGGGTGTGCTGAGTTGTGTATGATAAGTTTATGTTTAACTTTAGAAGAAATGACTAACACTGCTTTTCCAAATTGGTGGTATGATTTTGCATTCCCATTTAATATATAAAAGTTTCTATTGTTCCATACCATCATCAACACTTGATGTTGCCAATCTTTAAAAATGTAATCATTCTAATAAGTTTAAATGGTGTCTCAATGTAATTTAAATCTTTAATTTCCCTAAAGATTATTGATGCTGAACATCCTTTTATGTAATCATTTGCCCACCATATATTTTCTTTGATAAAGTATCTGTTCATATTTTTACCCATTTTTTTTATGTTAGGTCTTTATTATCTCATTATTGAATAGTAAGAGTTTTTAAAAAATATATTTTGGATCTATTTCTGGACCCTATTATAGCCAACTAGTTCATGTTTCTTCTTACACCAATACCATACTGTCATTATTTATTTACATTTTTTTATAAGAGGGTGAGAAAGCTTATATTGAAGAAAGAAGTCCAGCAAGGCCCAAGTGAACTGGCCAGCTTTCAAGGCTCCTTGGGTTTGGGAACAACTGTCATTATTATTAAAACATTGTTGTTGTTGTTGTTGTTGTTAAGTGCTGTCAAGTCAGTTCTGACTCACAGCAATCCTGTATAGAGTTTCTGAGGAGCAGCTGGTGAGCTGGAACCACTGACCTTGTGGTTTACACTGACTTTGCAGTCCAGCACATGAACCCATAGCACTACACCAGGACTCCAAGCTCCTTTCTATGAGTCTAGAAATCAGCTGTTTTGGGTCTTTCAACTTTGTTCTTCTTTTTTTAACCTTTCTAGATCCTTTGTATATCCATATAAACTTTAGAATGAGCTGATTAATTTTTAGCCAAAATTAGTAAATAAATAAAAACCTGCTAGAATTTTGATTGGGATTGGATTGAATGTATCCATCAATTTGAGGAGAATTGACATTTTAGCAATATTGGGTTATCTAATCCATGAGTTCAGTATATCTCTCCATTGTTAATCCTTTCATAGTTTTCAGTGTTTTGCATTGAAATTCACATCACTAGTATGTCAGTGATTTTTCCTTTATGGTTTTATATATTTCATCACATTGTCTTCTTGCTTTCATGAAATCTGTTGAGAAATCAGAGCTGAGTCTTATTCACTCTCCTTTGCAGGTAACTTTCCTGATGCACTTTCAGGATTCTTTCTTTGTCCTTGGTTTTGAAAAGTTTGATTATGACATATCTTGGTGATCTTCTTTTGGGGTCCTATCTTCTTTGGGACTCATTGAACTTCTTGAAAGCATATCTTGAGAAGATGTGTCTTTCATATTAGGAAAGTTTTCTCCCAACAAATCTGTAACTGTCTCTGTGCTTTTTTTTTTTTTTTTGAATTTTTTTCTCTTGTCTCTTCCTGTTCTGGATTTCCTATCACACTTAAGTCATTCCTCTTGATGGTGTTCCATATAATTCTTAGGTTTTCTTAAATTTTTTCATTATTTTTCTGGTTGTTCCTCTTAACAGATTTACATTAGAGATTTGTCTTCAGTTTTGGTAATTCTGTCTTCTACTGATTCAATTCTACTCTTTTTTCCCTTCCATGTGTTGACTGTTTCTGAAATGTTAGAATAGTCTGGATTTGTATTTGCTGTTTTTGTATGGTTTCTGATTTTCCATTTATTTTGTCAATTTGTTCTTGTATTGTTTTCCTGAATTCTTCTAGCATTTTTGCCATTTTTTCTTGATTTTGTTTGTGTTTTAGCAATCCTATTTAGAGTTTTGAAGGTTGTGTATCTTTATGGGAGCAGAAAGCCTCATTTGAACTGCCAACCTTGCAGTTAGTAGTCCAGTGCTTATCCGACAGCACCACACTAGCGCTCCTCAATTGGTTGAAGGGACCTAAATCTAATTATTTTGAATTCTTTGTCAGGTGGTTCCAATACCATTTCTTCCTCAGAAAGGTTTTCAGGCTCTGTATTTTAGTCACATGTTTAAGCTGCTTTGTATTGGTTCCTTGTGTGAAGTTAAGGTTATCTGTTGTCATTAAGGCATTATGGTGGTATTATATTTAACGGATAATTATAAATTGATGTGTTTCACCCAGGTTTTTTGTTTTACTTAATTTTGACATATCCCGATGAGTGGGATGGGCTTGAGACTCTGCTTGATAGTTGTTGTTGGTTGTGGTTGTGTGCCATGGAGTCGGTGCCAACTCCTAGTGACCTTGTACAGGGTTTCCAAGCTGTAAATTTTTATGGGAGTAGAAGTTAGGTAGCACTTAGATGCTCATCATTTGCCTCCTGGTGGGTGTGGTATGAATACAGGACTGTATGTGCAGTCCTCTGTTTGCTGTTCTTGTAGAGGGTGTGCTGACCTCATGTTGGCTGCCATCTATAATCAGTCAAGTGGTGCTGAACCGTGCAGTGACACTTGCCCATCGGGTGGGGCAGCAGGAGTGTGGATGTGGTTGCTATCTCCCACTGTATGAGATAAGAACAAACAAAAATAAAATAATTTTAAAAAGAAAAAAAAAAAAATAAAGAAAGAAGAAGCCAAAAAGAGAAGATGAAAAAAATAAAGCCAAAGGAAAGACAAAAAGAAAGGAGAAACCTGGGGCAGTCGGGGTGCAGGTGCTCAGTCCAGTGCAGTGTCTCTTCCAGTTGAGGGGATTTCAGGGGGCAAAATACCTGCTCCAGGATTATGTCCCTTGCTGACCAAGGAGAGGTAGAGAACTCACAAGTCCAGACTCAGGGATGGTGTGCATGTGGTGCCTGATCTTTGAGAATATACTGCCAACCTCAGGCATTATATGCAGGGTGGTGTTATTGGCTCTGGGTGAATGGGGACAGGGTTGGCCACATTATAGTCATAGGGGGATTTGGGGAGTAAGGCGGAGAGCACATCATAGGGACCCTGTCTAGGGTTTCTGAGGCTGTGAGTCTTTATGGGAGTAGAAAGCCTCCTCTTTCTTCTGCAGAGTGACTAGTACATTCAACCTGCTGACCTCTCAGTTAGCAGCCCAACTTGTAATCTACTACACTACCAGGGCTCCTTAATATACTCCAAAATACAAAGCTATTATTTTAATTAACTTGATTGAAACAGTTCTTTCTCTTTATTTTAATGCAGATGTTTTTCTATATTAAGATCTTAATAATATAATGGCATGCTAAGAATCATAGAAGTGATGATTTTTTCTAAGAATTAGACACTGAAAGTGATAAAAAGATAAATTTGACTTTAAAATTTATAAATTATAATTGGTATCTTCTAGAATCTTCAATAGAAGGCTTCAGTATATATATATATATTTGTCTGATTCAAGCTATTTTAGTGAATTTTAGATACAACCTTAACCAATTGTTTTTTAGAAAAATATTTAAATCGAATCATAGCGACCCTGTATAGGGCTTCTGAGGAGCAGCTGGTGAGCTTGAACTGCTGACCGTTTGGTTCAAACTGACCTTGCAGTTCAGCACATTAATCCACAGTGCCACATCAGGACTCCAGTTAAAATATGGAAGTAACAAATTCGAGATTGTCTTTATCAATGGTTTGACTACTCTGAATGTGCTTTGAGAATGTCTTTTTTCCATTTAGATGGGCTTTCAAAGTTGGTTTGTTAACTGTTTTGAGAATGTCTCTGTTACATTTAGGTGGGCTCTGAAAGTTAGTTTTAAGTGCTTCAAATTTTCCCTGCCTCTGAGAGCACTTAATAAAATTGTTGGCAGATTCTACTCTTGGCAAACCACCCTCTGTATGAATAGATAACTTGTTGGTTACATCTGCCAGCCACAGAACTGCTGGTAACTTTTGTTTGGAATGAAGAACTTTCAGCTCAGTTCTCATCACTGCACCTCACTTCTATGATAATGTTTTGCCTCCTGTTTTGTTTTTATAAAAGACTACAGTCTTAGAATTTCTGGGTATTATGAGTACCTTAGGGAAATCTGATAGTAGAGATAATCTACTCAAGAGTGAGGAGTTTCAATTTGTTTCTATTGAATTTTGTCAATTCCGAATCCCAGATACCTTTGTATTCCAGTCCATTGACTAGAGCCTCCCAGCCAGACGTTGTGGCATCTGTTTCTATAGTCTCTGGAACTGGGAAAGATAAATAAGAATGTGGGGGAATTATCTGTATATTTGCTAACCACCAATTTAGATCTAAATAGGCTCCCTCTGTTAGGAAGACTAATGAATTCCAATTTCTCTGAAATATCCTTTGCTTTTAACAAGCAAGATGGAAGGTATCTGGGAAAAAAAGAGAGAGAGAGAGTGAGAAAGAGAGAGAGATACAGAAGGAAAAGCTGTGAATAAAGCCACCAGAGAACCAATTATGTTCACCAGCTGGCATTGAGAAACTTGTTTCTTTTGACAAAAAGACTGGTTTAAGCCTTAAACTTTTTTTTTTTTTTTTTGACATTATGTTCTTGAGGGCTGAATGGTGAATCCTCCCAGTCACCCCCAAAGAACACTAGAGAAAAAAAAATTTTTAACATTATTGTTATATATAGTAAGACAGAGCACTGGGCAAGAAGAGAACAAGTTAATGACAACATGACAGTTAATGAGAATCAGTTGGATACACTGAGAATGAAAATGAAACATCAAAACCCAAAGAATCAGTGAGATATATTCACAACTTGGAATGGCAATAATAAAGAAATTGATAAATACATTGAATAGCTGTAAGATTGTAAATTGTTCTTGTGAAATACTAGTTAACTGCTATGTTTTCCAGTAATATAAACAGTATTTTGAATTTGTTTCTTTCTTGTTTGTAGGGAACCCTCATTGGTTGCAATTAAGATTCGAACTAAGCATTTTGTGTTCTAATGAATGAGATACGCTATATTTCATGATCTCTCAGCTGGCAGAATTTTCAAGGAAGTACGTCGCCTAATCTTGAGTTCTCAATGGTGGTGGCTTTGGTATGCCATCTAGTCAGTTCTGACTACTAGCAACCCTGTATAGGGTTTCTGAGGCTGTACATTTTTACAAGAGCAGAAAGTCTAATCTTTCTCCTGAGGAGTAGCTGGTGTATTTAAACTGCTTAACTGTAGATAGTAGCTGAATGCGTAACCCATTATGCTACCAAGAGTCCTTGAGTTCTCAATTGTTGTTACTAATTGCAAGTCGATTCCAAGGAACCGACTCTATACTGGGTTTCAAAGGAGCAGCTGGTGAGTTTGTACCACCACCCTCTTGCTTAACAGTTCAGTGCTTATCCGACAGCACCACACCAGAATTGTTGTTGTTGTTAAATGCCTCGAGATGGTTCTGATTCATAGCGACCCTGTATAGGGTTTTCAAGGAACAGCTGATGAATTTGAACCGCTGACCTTTTGGTTCAAACCAACCTTGCGGTTCAGTGTATTATCCCACAGTGTCACACTAGAACCAGGATTGTTGTTGTTGTTGTTAAGTGCCGTCGAGTCGGCTCAGACCCACAGCGATCTGGTGTGGCGCTATGGGTTAATGCGCCAGATTGCAAAGAACCAGGATAAAGACATTTTATTTTAACTAGCAGTTCTCCTGTGGAACTGATCTTGGCTTTAAGTCCTCTCTGAAGCTCCTATAAGCTGTTTCTTGGGGAAATGCTTTATGAATTCAATCTTTTCACTTTGCACATCACTTTAAAACCTGTCTTTCCTAAGTATCTAATTCCCATCCACTGCCATGGAGTCAATTTCGACTTATAGAGACCATAGATAGGGTTTCTGAGACCGTAAATCTTTACAGGAGTACACAGCCATATCTTGTTTCCAAGGAGGTGGTTTCGAAGCCCTGACCCAACGCTTACCCTAAAGTGCCACCAGGCTCTTAGTATCTACTTAAAGTCCAAAAATATTCTGTAGAACAATTCATGCAGACCAGCCTGTTGTGAGTTACTAAAAGTAGGGTCATTCCATATCTGCTCACAGTCCGGGCTTTAGTACTGCCCCATAGGGTTTCCAAAGCTGTAAATCCTCATTGAAGTAGACTGCCACCTGTGTGGATGGTGGGTTCGAACTGACAACATTTTGTGTTCAGCAGCTGAGAGCTTTCATCACTGTGATTGCAAGAAAGGGAAAGTGTACCCTAAAACGCTACTGTTTCTCTTTTAAATGATGTCACTCTGCACAGAGTCATTGTGTACATCTCTGTTTGTCCTGCACAATTCCAGTTGCACCATTCACATGGACTACACATCAGTGGAGCCCTGTGTGACGCTGTAGGATAAGCACTGGGCCACAAGGTCGGCAGTTCAACCCACCAGTTACTCCTTGTAAACACGATACAGGTTCCCTATGAGTCAGAACAGACTTGAAGGCACTTAACAACAACATCAATGGTGTTTCTGTCCAACCTGGATTCTTCAGACTGATGAGCTCATCCTGTGCTCCAAGAATGTATATATTTAATATAGCTGGGTAATTGATTTAATAGATTTAGTTTTAGAGAAGAAAACAGTTGTTTGCTTTTATGTCACCAACACCCCAAACACTGTTATTTACTGAAATTTGGTATTAAACTAAAAGTTACAGAAGCACAAAGATTATCTAAATGGCTCCTTGGCTTTGAGCCTAAATCCGGCAGGGGAGATGTTTTACACATTGTTTTTCCCATTTACTTGTCTTGAACTTTCCAGTCCCCAAAGATAATGAAGACTATGAGCCCAAGATTTCTTTAATAGTTTATGTTAGTCTTCTTATAAATTTCCTAGAAATGCCTTAAAAATGATTTTTTTGTTTATTAATACATTTTTTAATTGCTACTTCAGTGAGATATGATTCAGTCACAAAAGTTACCCACTTATAATAAACATTTCAGTGTTTTTTTAGTATACAAGGGTAAGTAGAAAAATATTTCTAGAAAACCATTGAGACTCTTTATAAACAAAATTGCCAAAATGTGATGCTGTTATTTCTAGAATACATTCTCCATCTAGATCTATGTACCTCTGAAGGTAGTGTTTCATCTCTCTCGCCCTGAAGAAATCTGTGCTCTTCCATTTATATCACATCAAAATGGTAGCTTTTGGTAACCTCGATGGATTCAAATTGTGTTTCTTTAAAATGTTCTTTGAGTTTGGGAAATAAAAAAAAGTCTTAAGGGGCAATATCAAGGCTGTAGTTTAGACGAGGTAAGATTTCCAACAAAATTCTCATAGGACAGGCCTTTGCTACCCTCAAAGAATGAGCAGGCACATTGTAGTGATAGAAATATAGTGCTTGCTAAAATTTTCCTGGTCTTTTTCTCACCAATGCAATTCTAAATTATCTTAAAACTTCTTTATAATAAGCCTGGTGATTCTTCTGTGTCCTTTGAGAAAATCTATCAGTATTATCCCTTTGGCATCTTCCAAATAGTCTCCACAACCTCTGAGCTAACCCCTCTGCCTTGAATTTAACTGGCCCTGCAGATCTCCTTAGCAGCCACTGTTTTAATTGGACTTTTTGTTTTTTTAAGGCACTCTAATGAAATGAAGACAAGTGTATTCCTGAGAGAACTTGTCTCCAACTATCCACTGACCACAGAGACATGTTTAAACACATTTTGTTTGGAATAAATCTATGCATATACGCACTATAAACCCGTAGCAATACTTTTTGACTTATCCTTGTATTCACAGAGTTGTGGAACCATCACCACTATCTAATTTCAGAATATTTTAATCATCCCTAAAGGAAATCCATCAAAAAAAGATGGAAGGATTTGCACAAAAAGAATCAAAGGGAAATGGAATGAATACACAAAGTCACTGAACCAAAAAGAAATGATCAATGCTCAACCATTTCAAGCATATGATCAAGAGTTGAAGGAAGAAGTCCAAGCTGCACTGAAGACATTGGCAAAGAACAAGGCCCCAGGAATTGATGGAATACAGATTGAATTATTTCAACAAACTGATGAAGCATTGGATGTGACTATTCATCTATGCTAAGAAATTTGGAAGAGAGCTTCCTGGCCAACTGACTGGAAGAGATCCATATTTTTGCCCATTCCAAAGACAGGTAACCCAACAGAATGGGGAAATCTTATAGGTCAATATCATTAAAATCACATGAAAGTAAAATTTTGTTAAAGATAATTGAAAAATGGTTGCAACAGTACATCCACAGGGAACTGCCAGAAGTTCAAGCCAGATTCAGACAAGAACATGGAATAAAGGCTATCATTGCTGATATCAGATGGATCTTGGCTGAAAGCAGAAAATACCAGAAAGATGTTTTATTGACTATGCAAAGGCTTTCAATTGTATGGATCATGACAAGGTATCAACAACGTTGTGGAGAATGAGTATTCTGGAACACTTAATTGTGCTCATGAGGAAACTGTACATAGACCAAGAGGCAGTTGTTTGAACAGAACAATGGGACACTGAATGGTTTAAAATCAGGAGGGGTGTGTACCAGAGTTGTAGTCTTTCACCATATTTATTCAACATGTACGATGAGCAAATTATCTGAGAGCTGGACTGTATGAAGAAGAACGTGGCATCAGGATTTGAGAGAGGTGCACTAAAAACCTGCGATGTGCAGATGATACAACCTTACTTGCTGAAAGCAAAGAGGACTTAATATACTTACTGATGAGGATCAAAGACCACAGCCTTTGGTATGGGTTGCACCTCCATGTAAATAAAATAAAAATTTTCACCATGGGACCAATAAATGACATCAAGATAAACAGGGAAAAGATTGAAGTTGTCAAAGACATCATTTTGCTCGGATGAACCATCAACACTCATGGAAGCAGCAGTTATGAAATTAAGCGATGTATTGCATTAGGCAAATCTGCTGCACAAGACCTCTTTAAAGTTGAAGAGCAAAGATGTCAGTTTGATGACTAAGGTACGCTTGACCCAAGCCATGGTATTTTAAACATGCTTGTGAAAGTTGGACAGTGAATAAGGAAAACCATAGAAGAATTGATGCATTTGAGTTATGTTGTTGGAGGAGATGTTAAAAGAACTGCCAAGAGAACAAACCAATCTGTGTTAGAAGTACACCAGAATGCCTTTTAGAAACCAAGATGACCAGACTTCGCCTCTCATACATATTATCAGGAGGGACCAGTCCCTGGAGAAAGATAGCAAAAAAGGAGATGCCCAATGAGATGGATTGGCACAGTGGCAGCAACAATGGGCTCAAGCAGAGCAGTAATTATGAGGATAGCACAGGACGGGGGAGTGTTTTGTTCTGTTGTACATAGGATTGCTATGAGTTGGAACTGACTAGATGAAACTTAGCAACAAATAATAACAATAAAGAAAATTCCATCCCCAGTAGCAATTACTCCCATCCCCTCTTTTCTCTTCCTTCCCTAGTCCTGTTGTTAAGTGCTGTCGAATTGGTTCCAATTCATAGTGACCTATATAGGGTTTTCAAGCAGCAGCTGGTGGGTTTGTGCTGCTGATCTGTGATTCACAGTCCAGTGCTGATTCTACAGCACCACACCAAAAGTCTAGGCAACTAGTAATATATTTTCTTTTTATAAGGATTTACCTATTCCATTCACATAAATGGAATCATATCAGATGAGACCTTTTGGGATTGACTTCTTTTACTTAGCATACTGCTTTCAAGGCCCATCCATCTTATTGCATGCATCAATATTTTATTGCTTTTAAGTGCTGAATAATATTCTACTGTATTAACTTACCACATTGTGTTTATCCACTAATCAGTTGATAGACATTTGCATTGCTTCTGCTTTTTACCTGTTACGTATAATGCTGCTACGGACAGTTCTGTACAGATTTTTGTGTGGACATGTCTTCATCTCTTTTGGGATTACTTATGAATGTAATCGCTGTTTCATGTGGAGGCCTGTGTGGCGCCATAGGATAACTGCTCCTCGGAAACCCAACGCAGGTTCGCTGAGTCAAAACTGACTTGATAGCACTTAACAACAGCAATGGGAACTCTATGTTTAACATTTTGAGGAGCTACCAGTCTCTTCCAAAGTGGCTGCACCATTTTTGCCTTTTACTTGCTTGATAGTGTCCTTTGAAGCACACTAAATTCCTAATTTTGATGAAGT
>NW_006408526.1:24713090-24820678 GCF_000296735.1 Chrysochloris asiatica
TTTTTTTTTAAGTTTTTATTGTGAATTGAGTGATAGTTTACATGGAGAACATCAGCTTTACATTCATCCTATCGTATGTCGTTTCATTGCAATGATTTCAATCCCCTCCATGCATCATCATTCAACAGCATTTGCTTCCAATCCCTCTGTGTTTTTATTTTTTTTTTTGGAAGCACTCAGGAATATATAACCATTCAAACAACCAAAGGGCACACCCCACAAGCCTGCCCCCTGCCGTCAGCACACAGCTCCTTTCCCTCCCTGAGTCCAGAGTCCCCAGCCACTCCATTTCTCCACATCATCATCTCTGCCTCCATCTCTGGTGTCACTGCTTCTCTGGATGCAAGGAGGTTTTTGTTATGTTTTAGTTTGGTTATTTTAGAGGTCTTTTTTTTTAATCACTGACTTGTAAAGAAAGGGTAATCAAATCCATTATACCATCAAAAGTGTAGTTCATTTGCATTAAGCTCATTCTATTTGATAAGCAGAGAAATCCACACACAGGGTGAGTTAGCAGGAATGGCTGCCAATGACACTTCAGATAACACTTATTGAAAGATTATGAATAATATCCTGATTACAAATGAAAGTTTGGTCTCACCTTTTTAGCCAAGAATTAATAAAGACTACATATCGTTTTTTAGTCTAATGAATAGCAGAGTAACTAATTAGAGTAGTAACAGCCTAGCAAATTATTCCAGATTTCAAGTGCAGTCAAAGTGCCATTTTGTCGTAGATAATATAGAACTTATAGCAACAGATGTGAATAATAAGTAGGAATTGAGAGTACCCAGGAATAGTTAAGCTAATGATTTTCAAATCAGAATTATTTAGTTTATGTCTTAGGCTGGATTCTCTAGAGAAGCAAAACCAGTGAAGCTTATATATGTATATAGAAAGAGAGGTTTATATCAAACAAATGGTTCAACGGTTATAGAGGTGGGCAAGTCTCAGATATGTGTGTCAGAGGATCCAAGATCGGCAGGTTAGATGGTAAGCATGCAGGTTGGGCAAGTAAGATGGTAGGCTGCTGCTGATTCTCAGGAGTGGCAGGTAATAGAACAGTCCACTGGCTCAAATCCAGATGACAAGCTAAACATAGGATCCAGACCCAGCAGAAAGGAAAGCAAACTTTGCCTGAGTGTCCAATATATTAGAAGCAGGCCACACCCTCAAGGACACTTCCTTTCAATTGATTGGCTGCTCACAGCAGAGTTCATCATGGAGATGTTAACATGATATTAGATCTCATCATGGGGGATTAGTACATCTTCACTCCCAAACTGATGAGCATCCTGGCTCAGTCAAGTTGACATAAAACTTAGCTATCATAGTCATCTCTTGCCAACATGGCATCTGTACATATCACCTTAAACCATTCATAATTTCTAAATAAAGACAATTATAAAGCCTAATAGGATACAATTAACATGCATACAACCAAGAATGCACTAACCCCATTTGTATATTTCATAAATGAAAAAAGATATTTGATGCACACATATAAATAAAAAAATATTCATAACAATTACAGTCTTTGCTACTGCAACAGGTAACATGGCTATAGATGGTATTCAGAACTACTTTCTTCCACCATGCAAAGGGTAATCTTAACTTCCAGTTCTATGGAATTAGTGTTGTTTCTCTATGTGGGAGTATTCCTTCCTTAGAAATGAAAGTGTCCAGACTAGTATAACATAGGGTTGCAGGGACAAGAAGTAAAAATCTTTGGAGTGGGTCACTAGGAGTAATAGTGAGTGGTGCCACTCCCATTTCTACTCCTTGATTCCCGTTCACATGAATCCTGGATACAGGAGAAACAATACCATATATTGAGAGCTGATTTTCTCCAGGAACATCTACAGTCTTCTCAAGAACATTGTTCCAACCCTGTAAGGTATTGCCACCTAGGTGGCACTATAATTGTGCCTTTAAAAGGGCATTCAATCTTTCTATCAAGCCAGCTGCTTCAGGATGATGTGGAACATGGGAACACCAGAGAATTTCATGAGTATGGGCCATTTCCACATTTCGTTTGTAAGTGGTTCCCTTGATCAAGGTAATGTTGTGTGGGTTATCATAATGGTGGATGAGGCATTTTAAAAGTCCACAAATGGTTGTTTTGACAGAAGCATTGCATGCTGGGAAGGCAAATCCATTTCCAGAGTGCTTATTCATGAAAGAACAAAACTCTGTTCTTTCCATGATGGAAGTGGTCCAATGTAATCCACCTGCCACCAGGTTGCTGGCTGATCTCCCTGAAGAATGGCCCCATATCTTGGACTCAGTGCTAGTTTCTGCTACTGGCAGATTGGGCACTCAGCAGTAACTGTAGTCAGGTCAATCTTGGTGAGTGGAAGTCCATGCTGCTGAGTCCATGCATATGCTCCATCCCTGCCACCCTGGCCACTTTGTTCATGAGCCCATTGGGCAGTGATAGGAGTGGGTGGGGAAAGAGGATGATTAGTTTCCACAGAACATATCATCCTATCCACTTGATTGTTAAAATGCTCCTCTGCTAAGGTAACCTTTGGTTATCATTCACATGAGACTTAAATATATTCACTTTTTGTCCTATTCACAGAGGCCTGCTCACATACTTCTTCTCCACATCTCTTTGTCATCAATTTTCCAATCATGTTCCTTCCAAATCCTTGACCATCCAGCCAAGCCATTGGCCAAAACACATCTGGCCATTTCTCCTTCCAGGCAAAATGAACAACCAGATGCACTGCTCAAAGTTCTGCCCATTGGGAGGATTTCCCTTCCCCACTGTCCTTCAGGGAAGTCCCAGAAAGGGTCTGTAGTGTTACTGCTATCCACTTGTGCAGAACGATTTGTAGTACAAGCATGGGCTTTTTTCTTCTTGAGTCACCTGATCATAAGGAACTACCCCATGTAGCCACAGGTGCAGGCTTTGAAAAGGAAGGTAATGTGACAGAAGTGGAGACCATGGACATTTGGACCACTTCTTCATGCAGCTTACTTGTGCCTTCAGGTCTTTCTCGAGCCTGATCTCATCTACACTATTTCCCTTTCATGATGGAATACTGCTGTGTACATCCAACTATGTAATTTTGTGTACCATGAGATGATACTCAGTTCATGGGTAGCTCAGGTCTCATGGTACTTGATGACCGATGGTTAGGTATTCAGTTTCTAGTAAGGCCCAGTAACACGTCAAAAGCTTTTTCTCAAAAGGAGAGTAGTTATTTGCAAAGAATGGCAGGGATTTGCTCCACATTCTAAGGATCTGAGCTATGATTCACCAATAGGGGCCAACTAAAAACTCCAAACTGCATCTCTATCTGCCACTGATACTTTAAGCACCATTGGATCAACTGGATCATATGATCAAAATGGCTTACACAGCAACTCGAACCTGTTGTAAGCTTTCTCTTGTTCTGGACCCCACTCAAAGCTAGCAGCTTTTCAAGTCACTTGGTAAGTAGGCTGGAGTAGCACACCCAAATGATTCATTGCCTCCAAAATCTAAAATGACCCACCATGCATTGTGCCTCAGTTTTAGTTGTAGAAGGGGCCAGATGAAATAGCTTATTCTTCACTGTAGTAGGAATAGCTTGACATGCCCCATACCACTGGGCCCTAGAAATTTCCCTGAGGTGGAAGGTGCCTGAATTTTTGTCAGATTAATTTCTTGTCATGGAGGATTACTATGTCTTCCTTGCCAAACTGCTTAGCATTCTGACACAGTCAAGTTGACACAAAACCTTAAGCATCACAGTTAAAATTTATTTTCTTCTCCTAAATTGTCATACTGTTGAACTGGCCTTTGATTTATTGACATTCTAAGATGTGATATGAGTTTTCATTTTGCCTTCCAGGATGCACAGAATCAAAAATTAAAGACAAGCATATGGTACCGAGAGGTAAATGTTTCTTTTGTGCATGCTAGACTCCTGATCTGAATCAATTGAAAAGTATGTTATTCTAAGAATCTGGCATGATCTATGTGTCTGTAGCTCCACACATCCTCTATGGATTCTAATGTTGTTGTTGTCAAGTGCTGTTTAGTGGATTCCAACCCATAGCGACCCTGTATAGGGTTTCCAAAGAGCAGCTTGTGAGCTTGAACCGCCGACCTTGCAGTTCAAATGACTTTGCAGTCTGGTGCATTAACCCACAGTGCCACACCAGGACTCCATGGATTCTAATAAGTTTATTAAAATCCATGTGAGCTGTGTGCCCATGGGTTCTGGTTGGAGCTGCCATCTTTAGGAATTGGATGGAACATCCTCTCCTCTAACTAGCATAGAACCAAGGAACCATAATCAATTTGGATTATTAATCCCAATCTCTCAATTCTTTGGTGAGGTAGAATTTATCTCATTCTGATATATTTCCTGTTTTTGGACTGCTCCTGACAGGTTTGGAATGACGAGTTTTTATCCTGGAACACTAGCATGTTTGATGAGATTAGAGAGGTCTCCTTACCTCTAAGTGCCATCTGGGCCCCAGATATCATCATTAATGAGTTGTAAGTGTGCTGAGTGTATTTCTGTAAAGTTTACACTACTTAGAGCGCTTAGAATGTTCAAGTCATCAATTGTCATCTACTTGTAGTCAGTGTTGCTGTAAATATATTTATGGTTGTTAAGTGATGTCAAGTCAGTTCCAATTCATAGCGATCCTGTATAAGGTTTCCGAAGAGTGGCTAGTGAGTTCAAACTGCTGACCTTGTGGTCCATTGCTTAATCAGAACTCCATATATATTTTTTTCATTTTTTTATCTTGAACTTGTTTCTGAAGCTAGCTTTTGCTTCTGAACCATAAAAGGAGCACATTTTAGGGACTATTCAGGGGTGGCATACCATGAGTCAGCATCACTTAAGATATAGATTTGATTACTAATGTCTGCGGTTATTAATGGATTAGATCTGTGTGCCAACAGCAGCAAGTGTGGCCATCTTTGATATGGCTAATCACCTCATGGGAAATGCAATTCTCTCTTCACAATGTTAGACCAGTCCTAGGGGTGGTGGTCATTACTAGCTCCTTGTCAATTCTGTTTACATTTTGCAATGACGAAAAGCCTCTCTATAATAATGAATTTCTTATGTTTCATGTAGTGTGGATATTGAGAGATCACCCAACTTTCCTTACGTTTATGTGAACTCATCTGGAACCATTAAGAACGCTAAGCCCATCCAAGTGGTGTCTGCATGCAGTTTAGAGACATATGCTTTCCCATTTGATATCCAGAATTGCAGCCTAACCTTCAATAGCATTCTGCACACAGGTAAGCCCTGAGAGATGCAGGTCAGTCATCAGAAAACACACTGGGATGCAGGATTGATGCACATAGGGAAAATGATATTATGCCATCAGTCAGGTCTGCTTTATTCTTCCCATAATTGACTTTAAAAAAAATCTAAATCTCCTCTTGCAGCTATTCAGTTTCTGCCATAAATCAGACCAAGTAGGATGTTGTGAGCAGATATATAGCCCATTACTGCTGTTGATTTGGGAAGGCATTAGGTTTTCAGTGCCACTGAAAATGTTACGGAAGTCACAGCATCAATTCCATCATTTTATGGATAGTTGAAGCCAAACCCTAAATTCAGAGTTTTGTTTTTCTCATGGCTAGAAAGATTTTTATCCCTACCCCTCACTTCATTCCAAATGGTTACATTAAATCCAAGCCAAGTAAGACAGTGCATAGGGCCAGAATAAAAGGAAAGCCTCATATTGGAGAGTTGGAGAAGTGGGTTGATGTTGGAGTCTCTTTCTCTATATAAAATCCAGTTGTTTCTGTTGTTTCCAGTGGAAGATGTAAACCTGGCCTTCATAAGGAGCAGAGAAGACATTGAGCATGACAAAAAGGCATTCTTGAATGATAGTGAGTGGGAACTTCTTTCTGTGCCCTCCACATACAGCATCCTGCAGAGCAGCGCTGGAGATTTTGCCCAGATTCAGTTTAATGTAGGTTTTCCTCCTTCTTGTCCCTGAGGCCCATTTCCCTGCAGTCTTTGAGAATCTGTTCTCTGTTGCATATGCATATTCATGAATGCCCAAGGGTAACTGATTCTTACAGCTCTGGTCATCGCCTGCACTCCAGCACTCCAATCCTAGGGCAGGTCTCCTGCTGTAGCAATTTGATTTCACAAATGAAAACAGAGAGAATGAATGGCTTCCAGATACCCAGAGGACTAGAAGCTAAAACCTGGACCACCCATCGCAGCAGGAATCCTTAAATTCCTCAATATTTACTAACATCCTCAGTTTTCATTCCTGCGGAGAAAAAAACAAAACAAACAAAAACCCACAGACCTCACCAAAAAAAGAAAATGAGGAGAAGAGTGTCTAACAGACAGTATGGTCTGATTTTTATTGGTAAGGATTAACTCTAGATGCAGGTACATGAAATTGTCATAGTATTAACCTGAATACCTTGAGGGATTAGCCCACAAACCACCCGTGGGACCCTCAGAGACCACCGGTGGTTTCTGGATCAGAGAGGACAAATGCCCTAAAAGGATGTGAAGAGAACCCACATTCCTCAGAACTAGTAGGAATGCTCCAGAGAGCAAGGGAAATGTGTCCAGCAGGGGCCTGGAGGATGTTGGGGTACATGGGTGCAGCTTGGTACTCTGCCCTCCTGAGACCCCATTCTCCCTTCCGGGCTTTCCTGGTAAACCATCATGACTCACGGTCTGGTCTACAGCAATGTCAACTGGTAGATTGGTAGATTGTTAGTATTCACCAGTATGCTTTGCTTTTTCTATACAAAGTCCACTTGTGGTAGTGCTGGAGTCTTTAATACAAGGTAATGAATCCAATTGAAAAATAGAGTGCAGGTAGGTTAGGAGTGTACTTGAGATGAATTCTTCTAGAAATCAAATCTTTTTGAATAAGAAAGAAAATTTAAACTAGACCAAGGCACCATGGTTACTGCAGACAATTCTATATAACGGGGAATGGAATGAACTGTTATCAAAGGATAGATGCCCCTCCATTAGTTAAAAGGTATTTTGCACAGTTTTCCAACCAAGCTTAGCAAAGCTCTTGTTAAATCAGGGACCCCTGTGATTTGAAGCTGATTAATGGATTGATGGTAGTGGGTTTCATTTTTTTGGTTTATTGCATAATGCTGGGTACTAAGTAATTGTAACTACAGTAGGGTTTGGGCTCTAGCCTAGAATTCTGCTTGGTTTTTAGCAAAGCTTTCATTGCGGTCTGTTTGTCCACTTTTTTTTTTCTTTTCTTTCTTTCTTTAACTTAGGGAAAGAGAGGTAAAAAAGAAAGCTTTTTTAATTTCAATGAGTTTCTTGGCTAAGAGTAAACACCTCATTAATTTTAAAGATATCAGCCCGCAAACATTATTAATGCAGCCGAATAATGGAGAGCATTAAAGGGAAATGTGAGGGAGTAGCACATACAAGGTGGAACATAGTCACCTACCAAGCACTCCTGAGAACGCGGCACACACCATTACCTGCGCTGCACGGAGGAGACAAACAAAGGCGAGAGAAGGGGCAGGTAAACAGGAACACACATGCACACACGTTCTTTCTCCATGGAAGCAGCCATTATTTGGAGTTACACATCACCTTTCACTGCAAGTATTAATTTGTCATCTCAACAACGGTGAGACATTTTCTGTATACTCTCTGAGCCCTGGTGGTGCTGTGGGCTAGGCATTGGGCTGCTAACTGCAATGTTGATGGTTCAAACCCAGTAGCTGTGCCATGAGAAATAAATGAAACTATCTGCTCTGTAAAGATTTACAGTTTCCAAAACCCTACATAGAGTTATTATCAGTTGGAATTGACTTGAGGGCAGTGGATTTGGATCACTATTGTAAATATGATGAGCAGAGATGGTTAAAGATGAAGGCTTCCTGGGACCTCAGGAAACATGGTCTGGTTCCTTTGCTCTGGTCAGTCACTGTAGTGCTTTTTCCCCATTTACAATGTGTACCTGGATGGGTGCTGGAGGCAGGAATGGGTTTGACTGCCTGCTCTTAGTGTTTTTCTTCTGGGCCCCTTTGCCCTGGTGGCTAAGGTAGGCTACATAGCAGTCTTCCAACCCTAGCCCTCTGGAACAGTAGAGAAAAACTACTGAATAGAGTCATAGATTGTATTTGATAGGGCAGGGAGCCAACTCAGAAGGGACTCTGCAACTTTACAGAGACTTCACAAGTAGAATAAGTGACAATCAGTTTCTCTCTCCCTCTGCCTCTCAGCTTCCAAGCTTTCTCATTCCTGCTCTGTGTAGGGTGCTGGACTCATTATGTTGTCTTGCTCCACATCAGACCTCCCTCTCTGAAACACCAACGGAGGCACTCAGGTGTCCTTCAACAGTCCTTGGCCAATGACATGAAATTCAGAGTCAGTCCCATGCCAATACTGGGCCTGCCAGCAAAGGACCATCTACCTCCTAGTTTTATCATCCTCAGTGTTGCAGTCCAGGCTGTCCAGCAAGGGACTAGAGATAGGCGGAGCAAGCAGGGGGAACAATTCTAAATACATTCTCACCTTGGGACTGATGTACACTGCTGCATTTCTATAACATCAGATGCTGTGGATACCCCGTTAGCTTCAGCTAGTGTGCAATCATACCTGCCAGCTCTAGGACACGTATTGTTTATCTGAGGACTCAGCTGATGCTTTGCAGTCAGGCTGTATTCCACAGGGGGCCCCAAGCACAGGCAAGTCTCTCTATGAGGATGTCTGTGTGCAGCCTGGAACCCCATCCAGCAGCCATAGGAGAGGAGGTTTCTTCCAATACATTATTGGACATGCTGGTTCCCAGAAACAGCAAGGTGAGCATTCAACTTCTGTATGGCAGTGTTTTTGGTTTTTTAAAGGAAAAACAATGAAGATAGAAATAAAATTTAGGAACTCATATTGGATGGAAAAGGATGGGCTGCTGTGGTTACTAAACTGAGCTCAACCACAGAAATCCTCACAGTGACTGAAGTGTTCACTCAGGCAGAACTGGAGTATCCACTGAGGACCTCTAGAAAGATGCAAAGGGGAATCTGGGAAAGAAAGGTACCCTGTGTATCTTCTTCTGTCATAATAGTCCTTTCTAAGTTGTTGTTGGTGATGTGCCGTGGAGTCGGTCCCCACTCATAGCAATGGTAGCAGAAAGCCTCATCTTTCCTCCCACAGAACAGCTGTTAGTTTCGAACTGTTGACCTTGAGATTATTAGCCCAACTCATAACCACTATGCTACCAGAGCTCCTTCCTTAGGATAAAGCAATTTGGTCAAGACACTCAGTGAATGGGGGTCATAAACTTGATAGTGATCATTCTGAGCACCACCAGATTGAAAGAGGAGAGGGGAGGAGAGAGGGGAGGGGAGGGGAGAGGAGATGAGAGGAGAGGAGAGGAGAAGAGGAGAGGAGAGGGAGAGTCCTGGAATCATGAACTTTCTGCAAATCCTACCCAACTCACATCAAGATCCAAGAAATTCTCATTCCAGTGCAAAGATCTTACTTACTTGGAAGCAACTCTCCTGTCTTTTCTGAATTGGGAATGTTGGGAGGGGCTTGGGAGAGGAGGAAAATGAGCTTCTGGATGAAACGTGAGTCTGGGCGTCAAAATTCCAACTATGTCATAAAGACGGTCATGCAAAATTGAGTACTGGTGGGGTCTACCATCAAGGAGGCAATTAGAGGCTAACCTTGGGGCCTACTCCATCTCCAAGGAGCTCTCCACACACACATTCTGAATTAGATTGATCTCTTTCATTAACATCAATAGGCTCCAAATACCTTTGTGTACTTATTATTACCTGGCTTTAATGGATAATGAAATTGTGGCATAATATTGCTAACACCTGAAGGGTGTCTAATGGAGAACACAGACTGAAACTAAAGTGCTTTCTCTTCCCTTTCTGTGGAATTTAAAGGCACCAGCTCCTTTAGTCCATTAGAAATGATGGGTTTTAGGTAGGGGCAGTTTCTCTGTGCTGTTGACATCCCTTCCTCCCTGAAAAAGTCGGGGTTACTGCTTTGAGCATGACCTTCTCTAGGGAGGGAGCCTTTAAAAGGACTGGGCACAGTAGGGTAGCGTTATTAATAGATTCCAATACAACTCACTCAATGTTGGACTATCCAATAAGCAAGGTAAGCACTTGCTTACTTGTGCTTACTTATTAATCTGTAGTGAACAGTTTCACATTTTTTCAACACTTTAAAGATTTTATGTCTAGGCATGTCTGACATCTGTCTCTCTCCCAAACTCATAGCACCCCTACAGAATCAAAACCTCTTTTTCAAATTTACATCCTTGATAGGGAAAGAAGATCTAGTAATGAAGGTAAGCATGTGCTTACTTGTGATTTCTTACTAATCTGTAGTGAACAGTTTCACCTGCTGGTGAAAAACATGTGAAATTGTTCATTAGATTAGTAAGTAAACACAATTAAGCCCATGCTTCTCTTGCTTATTGAGTAATCTGACCATGGACTCAGCAAATACCTTTAGAGCTCTTATCGTGTGCCAGACATTGAATGGTAGACATTGAAGTCACAAAGATGAATAAGAAAAAGTTCCAACTTCTGTCATGAACCTCAAGATCTGTCCAGGGAGACATTATAATGATGGTGGTGGTGGTGTGCCGTGGAGTCGGTTCCGACTCATAGCAAGCTTGTATAGGGTTTCCGAGGCGACAAATCTTTATGGGAGCAGAAAGCCTCATCTTTCTCCTGTGGAACTGTTGGTAATTTCGAATTAGCTGAACTTGAGGTTGTTGTTGTTGTTGTTGTTAAGTGCCATCGAGTCGGGTCCGACCCATAGCGACCCTGTACAGGGTTTCCGAGGGTGTAAATCTTTACGGGAGTAGAAAGCCTCATCTTTCTCCCGCGGAGCCGCTGGTAGTTTCGAACCGCTGACCTTAAGGTTCGCAGCCCAATTCGTAACCACTACGCTACCAGAGCTCCTGTAACCACTATGCTACCACAACATTAATTAAGCATTTACCCTACATGGCTCTGTAGGATAAGCACTGGACTGCTAACTACATGGTTTGCTGTTGTTAAGTGCCATTGAGTTGATTCCGACCCATAGTGACCCTGTATAGGGTTTCCAAGGAGCAGCTGGTGAGCTTGACATGCCGACCTTGCAGAATGGCTTTACAGTCTGATGCATTAACCCCCAGCGCCACACCAGGACTCTGAACCACACCAAGTGGTTCAAACCCGCTAGCCGGTTCTTGGAAACCTTCTATAAGAGTCACTATGAGTCGGATCCACCTGATAGCAACAACTTAACAACTATGTAAGTTACCATTTTTAAGAGTTTGTACATGTGATCTTCATATCCCTGAGACAGTGGAAATAGCAACTCTAAATATATGCAATTTTTGCAAATGAATGAGGGTACAGAAACACTCAGTAACTTACCTGACGTTGCAGAGAGACTGGTATGACCTGAGTGTGAATCTGGTCAATTTAGCTTTAGAATCCATTTATCGATAATGCAGTGGGTTCCACTCTGCTCTTTGCCATCCACTTATAGTGTGTTACTAGACAGGTCATCTATCCTCTAGTCTGGTCTTTGATCCCATAAAATGTGGGCAAGGGCAGGGACTAGATCTGTCCAGTTAGTGATTCTAACTCCAGTATCTAGGCTAGTGCCTGATACCCTGCTCAATTCATGTTTGCTGAACAAATTAATAAAAGGCTGGGGGGATTAAATGAGATGATGAAAACAAAACAAAAAAAAATTCCTGAAAGCTGTGAGATAAAATTAGTTTCTTTATTCTTCATGGGACTTGTGAAGAATTAAATAGAATCTTGAATCTGTAGATAACATAGTTCCCTGGTGGAATAGTTAATGAGCTCAGCTGCTAACCAAAACCTTGGCAGTTGCATCCATCCAGAGGTACCTCAGAAGCAAGGCTTGGCAATCTACTTTAGAAAAACCAGCCATTTGAAACCCTATGGAGCACAATTCTACTCTGACACATGTGGGGCCACTAAGTGTTGGAATTGACTTGATGGCACCTGTTTTATTTTGTTTTTTCTTAATCGATAACATTGCCCCTTAACCAAACTAAAGGAAAAATTAAGTATATTGTTATTGGAGTCCTGGTGTGGCACCATAGGATAAGCACTGGACTTCAAGGTCAGTTTGAACTGCAAGACCAGTGGTTAAAACTCACTAGCCACTCCTTAGAAACCCTACAGGGTGGCTGTGAATAGGAAATGACTTGATGGCACTTAGTAACAACAGTAGATAGTGTTTGGTTTATCCTGGGAATGGGGACATCTTGCTAAAGCTAAAGAATGTATGAAGTCGTTTGGGAGGGCCAGTTCAAACCCACCAGCTACTCCTTGGAAACCCTATTCAGGGTCGCTATGAGTCAAGTTGCCAAGGACTTCATTCTTCATGGATCAACTTCAACACTCGTGGAAACAGCAGTCAAGAGATCAGATGATGTATTGCATTGGGCAAATCTGCTGCACAGGAACTTTTTAAAGTATTGAAGAGCAGAGATGTCAGCTTGAGGACTAAGGTGCACTTGACCCAAGCCATGGTATTTTCAATAACCTCATATGGATGTGAAAGCTGGACAGTGAATAAGGAAGATCGTAGAAGAATTGATGCCTTTGAGTTGTGGTGTTGGAGGAGAATAATAAAAGTGCCATGGACTGCCAAAAGAACCAATAGATCTGTTTTGGAAGAAGTGCAGCCAGGGTGCTCCTTGGAGGCCAGGATGGCTAAGCTTCGTCTCTCATACTTTGGACATATTGTCCAGAGGGAACAGTCGCTGGAGAAGGATGTCATGCTGGGTAAGATGGAGGGTCAGAGAAAAAGAGGAAGACCCCCAATGAGATGGATCAGCCAGGTGGCATCATTGATGGACTCAAGTGTGGCAGTGGTAGTGAGGTTGGCCCAGGATTGGACATTGTTTCGTTCTGCTGTGCATGGGGTCTCTATGAGTCAGTTCCGACTCGATGGCACCTGACAACAACATGAGTCGGAACCAACTCCACGGCACTTAACAACAACCTAGCTTTACAATTTTATAAGTCAAACATAGAAAAGGGAGATTTCTTCTTTTAGTTACAGCAGATATGAATAGTCTGTTCTTATATCTATTTCTTTTCCTTCTAAATCCATGCTGTTGATATCCAGTGAGGAATACTTGCAACAGGACCAGAAACATAATTTGTGGAGCCGATTTACACCCTCAGAAACCCTGTACAGGGTCGCTATGGGTCGGAACCGACTCGATGGCACTTAACAACAACAACATAATCCAAAATGAGAATGCAGGACCCCATGTTCAAAAAGTAGTAAGAATTTCAAAATGGTGCCAGCATAGACTTAAACCAAACACTGGGCCCTTCTAAGTGCAGGGGCCTGTGCAATTAACTGCACCAGTCCTAGGTCTATGAAGCTGGCCCTGCCTTCCAATCCCTTAGCTCTGCCTACATCTCTTCTCTGGTATGTTGGACAACATTGGTCTGATAACACAGCACATTCTAGAAATCCAGGGGCCCTGAGGAGCTACACTATCCATCTTTGGTTCCGGCCCAGATTTACATTCATGCTTCTAGCTCTGTGCCTCATGGGCCGTGGGCTCCCTGAACACATTCCACAGCAGCCTCTGAGAGGCATCATCTCAGCACGTGCTATTTACATACAATCTTTATTTAAAGAGCACAACTAATCTCAATTGTACCCAAGATGTTTGGCGAGGCAAAAGTAAACTGCTTTCAAAAAAGGGAAAATTGAGGCATGGAGCAGTTGAGTTCCTCACCCAGTACCACTTTAACTAGCTGATAGAAACGCTTTAGAATTGAGAGGCTCTAAAACTCGATTCCTTTGACTACAAGTTTGGACTTTTTTCCATTTAACCATCATGCCTACTTGTACTTTTTTTAAAGGTGGTATTCTTATACTTCTTTTTCCTTGTAATGTAATACCCACCTGAAATTTCCAAGGATTCTTATTTCTTCTAACTTCCAGAATTAGTAGGTTTGGCTACTCTCACCACCTGGACAGATCACCTCTAGCCCAAGCTGGGCCTTCAACACCAAACAACCTATGAACTTTCACCACTTGCCTCTGTCTCTTGTGACCTCATGAAACCATAGCATGACAGGAGTTAGAGGAGCAGTTAATGGCAGGTACTTCTATTGTTTTTCTTTTGCTGTGTTTTGGTAGAAATGAATTTTAACCAAATAATTGAGATTTTTTTGCCAAAAAAAAAAAATGAGTATTGCTCTAGTTTAGATATCTTCAGCGAAGTACATTTACTGTTTAAAATCAGAAAAGCGGTTCATCAGAGTTGTATCCTGTCATCATATTTACTCAATTTGTATGCTGAACAAATAATCTGAGAAACTGGATGATATTAAGAGGACCATGGCATCAGGACTGGAAAAAGGCTCATAATCTGAGATATGCAGATGACACAGCCTTGCTTGCTGAAAATGAAGAGGACTTGAAGTACTCACTGATAAAGATCAAAGACCATAACCTTCAACAAGAAGCCAAATAGCCTTAGAACTGGGCCAATAGCAGCATTATGATAAACAAAGAAAAGATTGAAGTTGTCAAGGATTTCATTTTATTTTGATGCACAAGCACTGTCAAGAAATCCTATTGCATTTGTACAAATCTGCTGCAAAAGATTTCTTGAACGTATTAAAAAGCAAAGATGTCACTGTGAGGACTAAGGTGTGCCTGACCCAAGCTGTGCCATGTTCAATCACCTCATATGCATGTCAAAGCTGAAAAAGGAAGACTGGAAAAGAAATTGGTGCCTTTAAATTATGGTGCTGGCAAAGGGTATAGTGGTTACGAGTCGGGCTGCCAACCTCAAGGTCAGCAGTTCGAAACTACCAGCAGTTCCGCGGGAGAACGATGAGGCGTTCTTCTCCCGCTTTGGAAACCATGTGCAGGGTCACTATGAGTCGAAATCGACTCCACGGTACTTAACAACAACCAGAAGTACAGCCAGAATGCTCTTTTTGAGCATTTTGTCTCATGTACTTTGAACATTTTATCTGGAGGGACCAGTCCCTGGAGAAGGACATCGTTCTTGGGAAACTATAGGGTCAGTGAAAAAGAGGAAGACCCTCAATGAGAT
Source organism: Chrysochloris asiatica (assembly GCF_000296735.1). Lineage (NCBI taxonomy): Eukaryota > Metazoa > Chordata > Mammalia > Afrosoricida > Chrysochloridae > Chrysochloris > Chrysochloris asiatica. The sequence goes on from NW_006408526.1 coordinate 24,728,166, forward strand.
GGATTGACACAGTAGGTGGAACAGTGGGATGCCTGTGAGGACAGCGCAGGACCAGGTAGTGTTTCCTTCTGTTGCACATAGGGTCGCTCTGAGTTGGAATTGACTCGACATCTTTAATGGGAAAGACAATAGTCGCTACAATTCATTAAATGCCAACCTGCAAAGAGTTGGGATATACTCTCAGAGCTGTGATCAGCAAAGCGATACGTGGTCTTTGCTACTACCTTCTGCTCTGCCCTATCTCACCCTGGTCTCTGGCCTTAATCTCTGCCTTGGCTCTATCTCTATTTCATTCTGTTCTAGGAAAGGAGACAAAGATGAGTTAGCAGAACTCTGCACTAAACTCAAAGGACCTATCCAGTCAAGAGTTGTAAATATGTTGTAGTGGAAAAGAATACCCGGTTTAGAATCAGATGGGGGTGGGGGGCGGGGATTATCCTGCTTCTGCTGCTTATTCAACTTGTCCACTTAAGGGGGACTATGATAGTTAAGGTTTTGTGTCAGTTTGAGTGGGCCAGTGTTCTCAGTGGTTTTGCAGTTAAGATGGAGTTACCACCTTCATGATAAAATCTAGATGTGATTGGTGATCTGATGTAGTTATCTTCTGTGTTGTAAAGTTTCACTTCTATGATGTTAATAAGGTCGGAGGCAATCTCTAGGATTAGGTTGTATCTTGAGTTAGTTCCTTTTCTTTTTCTTAAAATTTTTATTGTGAATGGAGGTTTACAGAGCAGAGCATCACTTTTATTCAACAAACCTTGAGTTAATTTCTTTTGAGATATAAAAGGAGAGAAAAGTGAGCAGAGAAAGAGGGACCTACTCCCACCAAGATGGTGTGTGTCCTTCGGACCTGGGTCCCTGTACTATGAAGCCCCTAGATCCAGGGAAAGATTGATACCAAGACGCATGGAGAGCTCCAAGGAATGCTGGGCCTACAGATGCTGAAAGGAGACAAGGCCCTTTTCCCAGAGCCAGGGAGGACAAAGCCTTCCCTTAAAACCAGTGCTCTGAGTTTGGACTTCAAACTGTGAGAGAATAAATCCTAGTTGCTAAAGCCATCCACTTGTGGTATTTCTGTTAATAGCAGCACTAGAGAACAAAGATAGGGGTGAGCTTTATCTTCTAACTATATAAAATGGAGCTATTACATACCAATAGAGTCCTGGTGTGGTGCTGTAGGTTAATGCTCTGGACTGCAAGGTTGGCGATTCAAACTCACCAGCTGTGCCTCAGAAACTCTATACAGGATCTCTATGGGTCAGAACCGACTGGACAGCATTTAACAACAACAGCTTGCCAATAAAGTTGTATATGTACAAGTCTCTAGAACCCTACCTGACACACAGACATCATTCAGTTGTTTGTGGAACCAGAGAACTGGGAGCTTTCAAACATTACTTATTTTCTAAATTCTGTAGCAAAAGCCCAGACCATTCATGTCAAGAAACATTTATTTAACATGCACTTTAAGGTAGGTGCAAGTTTTGGCCCTGTGGGAGATTTAAAAAAAAAAAAAAAAAAAGTTGCTTCTCTTACAGTGTGACACTGTGGGTTAATGCGCCAGACTGCAAAGCCATTTGACCTGCAAGGTCGGCAGTTCAAGCTCACCAGCTGCTCCTCAGAGACCCTATTACAGGGTCGCTATGGGTGGGAACCAACTCAATGGCACTTCACAACAACTCATGCTTAAGGGGTCCATAGTCTTGTGGGAGAAGCAAACCTCTCATTCCCTAGTTTTTTCTTTTCACACCCCAGAGAAATCGTCTAAGAAAGGGCAACCACAATGACCATGATCTTTTGAGCCTCACAATCCAAGCCATAATGCCCATTCAGCAGTTACGTATGCACTGACATACTGCAGGCTGAGCTGAATATCTTGAGTTGGTCTCCCACTCAAACCCACGTTCCTTCTCCTCCTCCCTGCAAGGGTGAGCTGTGGGACCTGTAGAAATGGGATCTCTAGTCCTGTTTGGCCAGTGGTGCTAGGGGATAGCAGGAGATGGGAGAGAGCGAAGAGAGCAAGTGGGTGTTTGCTTATGTCTCCATTTCCCTCCCTGTGGAGTTAATGCCTGGCTGAGTCCCTGGGAGAAAGCCGCAGTCATCTCTCTGGCAGTCATCTGCACACGGCTTTCTCTCCTCAGGTTCTAGTGACCAAAGCCTCCCATTGGCTACTTCAGGCCTAAGGGTAGTTAACTGCTCACCTAGTCCCTTAAAAACCCTGGGATACTGCACAACTTCATGTGTTTCCCTTACTCCTTGGTCACAACTTCTTTATGGATGCCTTCTAAAAATTTCAATTGAATTGTTCCCTTTGTTTCCACCCAGATCCTGACAGATAAACCAATGAAAAACAAAAAACTGGCATATACCATGTAAACCTCAACCTCCACAACCTTGAGCCCGGAAGAACTAGATGGTGCCCGTACCACTACCAACTGTTCTGAAAAGAAGTACATTTGAAGGTCCAGGATTGAGTGGGAGAAATATGTGGAAAAAAACTCAAAATTATGAAAAAGATCAGACTTACAGTCTGATAGAGACTCGGAGAAGCCCAGTGACTATGGCTGTTAGTCACCCTTCAGGTCAAGAAGTAAACTCAAGACATAGCAGTCTATGTCTTAATTTCAGCCAAGAATAGGCAGGTTTATAAGGGGAACAGTAACGCTAGGGAAGTACACACTCATGAGACTAGCCAACCATTTGAGATTAAAAAAAAAAAAAAAAAAGACAGCATTTACCCAAGGGCAAAGTTCAGATGGGTTAGAAAAGAAAGAGGAATGGACATAGGAAACACATGGAGGAAGTAGGATTTGGACTTTTACATTGTGGGAATTGTAATCAATGGCATGAAACAAAATGTGTGTGAATTGTTGAATGGAAACAGATTTGCTCTGCAAAACTTCACCCAATTCCCAACAAAAACTTAAGAAAAGGAAAAACCCAATATACACTACAATATGATACATAATAAGTTGTTTAAGAAGAAAGATTTTGGTGTAAGACTTGATTTTAAACAGTTTATTTTTGTTTGTTTCATACACTGTTTTATTAAAAATTTTTAAATGTCATAAATGAGCTCTCATTTGGGATTTAGATTAAAACTTGTGTCTTGAAAATTATGCTTGATTTACTCATAGTAGGAATATGAGTATTATTTTTTTTTTAAATGTTTTTATTGTGAATTGAGTGAAAGTTTACAGGGCAGATCATCAGTTTTACAATCAACAAATCATACACCTTGTTTCATAACAATGATTATAATCCCCTCCATGTACCAAGGAACTCTGGTAGCGTAGTGGTTACGAATCAGGCTGCTAACCTCAAGGTCAGCAGTTTGAACCTACCAGCTGTTTCGCAGGAGAACGATGAGGCTTTCTGCTCCCATAAAGATTTGCAGCCTCGGAAACCCTGTGTAGGGTCACTGTGAGTCGGAACCAACTCCACGGTACTTAACAACAACAACATGTTAATAGTATTTCTCTCTACTCATTTTAGCTTTTTTTTTTTTAAACACTCAGGCATATATAATACTTTACACCACCAAAGGGCACATTCTGCAAGTCTGCCTCCTGGCTGCCAGCTCTCAGTCCCTCTCTTCCCATGAATCTAGAGTGTTTAGCTGCTCCCTCTCTCCATGTCCCCATCTCTACCTCCGTCTGGTGTCCCTGCTTCTCTGGATAAGGTCCTGCGTTCTGCTTGTGCTCTTCTCCCTTGGTGGTCCTAAGGTCCCCTGTTTCTGGTCTGTAAGATTAGCTACTCCACCATTTTTGTTACAAAACTTCTACCTTTACAATTGTGACAGTCGCAATTGGTCATGATAACAATTACTATTGAATCATAAGAATCTTATCCCCGTCTCTTTTTACCAGACCCATCTGGACAAGATGAAAACTATTTAGTGGGGACTCTATCTTACCCCACACATTCTTAAACTAAATTCCCTGTTGAAACCTTGTAAGTCAGTCACTTCATGCCATTATTGCTCCCTCATTTTAGGTTGTTGTTGTTGTTAAGTGCTGTCGAGTTGATTCCGACCCATAGCGACCCTGTATAGGGTTTCCGAGGAGCAACTGCTATGCTTGAACCACCAACCTTGCAGTTCAAATGGCTTTGCAGTCTGGCACATTAACACACAGTGCCACACCAGGACACCCTCATTTTAGGTAGCCAATGTCTAATTTGCCTGTCCCTATCTACCCTGTGTACAGAGGGGATAGCATTGATACTTGATGTGAAGACTCCTTCCCTCTCTGTTGGGATTTAGAGTTATTATCTCCATGAATATAGGTCAAGTTCATCAAATTTAAGCAATTTACCCTCATTTCCTTTATCAAAAAAAAAATTTTTTTTTTTTTAAATCTTCCTCTAGTCAAGTTCTGATCATTAAGCCCTCGAGGCTAGTATCTGCAAGTTTGGGTGTTCTTGTGTGTCTCCCCTCACTTCCTATCAGCTGGATGCTTCACTCTCAGCTCTAGCCCTCCATGGATATGTCCTTGTCCTTGGGCTCAGTTGAACAGTTTCTTACCAGCTGTGTGAAGGTGGGTAAGCAACTTAGTGTCTTTAAATCTCCATTTCCTTGTTTATAAAATGAAATATGAATATTCAGCTCTTAGAGTTGTGAGACTTAAAATAAGATAAACCAACGGAAACACTTACTCCAGTACCTGTCACACAGCAAGTGGTAAACAAATATCCACCCCAGACCCACTAGCATCCAGTAGATTTTAATTCATAGCAACCTGGGGCTGTAAATCTTTACAGGAGCAGAAAGCCTCATCTTTCTCCTTCAAAGCAGTTGGTGAATTTCAACTGCAGTTCAATTCTTATCCTATATAGAGCCGTCAGGGCTCCTTGGTGAACAAATTTTTGTTGCTAAGTGCTATAGAATCAGTTTTGACTCAGTGAACCTATATAGTTTCTGAGGAGTGGCTAGTGAGTTTGAACCACAGACCTTGCGTTTATCAGTCCAGTGCTTATCTACAGCACCACATCAGGGCTCTGTGAACAAATAGTATCTTAATATTGCACTTAATAATAATAACACTATTATTAACTCTATGTAAACACTCAAGGGATTTTCTCCCTATTTTGTGAACCACAAAATAGTCAAGATTACATTTCTAAAGTCAATACATTTGTTCCTTTAGAAGCATATTTCTAAAGGAGTCCTGGTATGGTGCTGTAGGTTAATGAGCCAGACTGAAAAGTCATTTGAACTGCAAGGTTGGCGGTTCAAGCTCACCAGCCGCACCTTGGAAACCCTATACAGGGTAGCTATGGGTTGAAACTGACTCAACGGCACTTAACAACAACAACAACAACAACAACAACAATGAAGTCAACTATGTAGATTTTTCACATTATGCATAAATGTGAAGCGTTCTGGGAGCATTATTGGCTATTTGGCCAAACATTAGTCAGCTGGCTTGATCTCTCTTTTCAACAGATTCCTTGTCATTGGCCAGGTGGTGATTCGCAGGCGCCCATTGGTGTATGTCGTGAGCCTGCTGATTCCCAGCATCTTCCTAATGCTTGTGGACCTGGGAAGCTTCTACCTACCACCCAACTGCCGTGCCCGGATTGTGTTCAAGACCAGTGTGCTGGTGGGCTATACTGTCTTCAGGGTCAACATGTCTGATGAGGTGCCAAGGAGTGCAGTGAGCACCCCTCTGATTGGTAAGCAGCCGGAAGACCACCACACACCCATCTTCTATTACTGTTGTCAAAGAGATGATGTTGTACTTCCAGTTGGAGGAGGGCGAAGCCTGGAAACTCCAGCTAAGTCCACTGTGTTCTTCTCCCAGGGATCTTCTTCACAGTCTGCATGGCCTTCTTGGTCCTCAGCTTGTCCAAGTCCATCCTGTTGATCAAATACCTACATGATGGGCGGCGCAGTGAGCCAAAGCGGCCCCTCTTGTGTCTTCGAGGGGGCAGCGATGCTGATGTAGTGACTAGAACGGATCCCAGGATTCAGCCTGTTGGGGTGACAGGTTTGTGAGGAGCCTTGTTTTGTATAGCCCTATCCTCCTCAGCCTCAGTTTCCTTGGGGAACATCAGACCATGGTTTTAGTTGAGTGATAAATCAGAAACATTTGCTTCTTAGCCTCTGTGCTGAAATTTTCAGTACCTCTTTTGCGACTGAAGACTCTGACTTTCCAGAAAGCTTAATTTTGGCTCTAAGAAATGTTAGCTTTCTAAATTTTCTAGTCACAACTAATTACCCAAAGTGACTGAGCCATTGACTTTAGAAGTGTAGATTTCTGGCATGGATAAAGATGTTGTTTTTGTTGTGAAAGGCCATTGAATTGATTCTGACCCATAGCTACCCTGTATAGGGTTTCCAAGGTACAGCTGGTGAGTTTGAACTGCTGACCTTGCAGTTCAAATGGCTTTGCAGTCTGGTGCATTAACCCACAGTGCCATACCAGGACTCCTGGATAAAGATAGGTAGGTAGATATAGAGGCATATCTAGAGAACTTTGTACGTATTTACATTCTAGTTTAGCTTACATTAAAAAGAGTAAGAATTTATCTATCCCAGCCTGTAAAGCTCCAGCTGAGGCAAAGAGGGGTGGTTCTAGCCCAAACAGTCTCCTTGATGGACCTGCTTAGTTGCACCCTCGTTATACAACACAGCTCTTGCCTTCCTTCAGCAGGGAGGGAGAGAGTCCCCAACCCAACCCCAACCCCACTGCCAAGTTTTCCCCACAGCCTTTCTTGAAGGATTTTAGATCTTCAGCTTCAAAGGAAAGTCCAAATGGATGTTGGTAACTCTTGACTCATATAGTGTGTTTTTCTCCATCACACAGAGTCCCCTAATGGTCAAGAACACCAGGTTCATTCAGGGACCTTGAAAGAAGTCTGGTCCCAGCTGCAGTCCCTAAGCAACTACCTCCAGGTTCTGGAGCAGGTTGACCGACAAGAAATTGATTGGCTGACCCTCTTGTATCGCTTCGACCAACTGCTCTTTCGAAGCTACCTCTTGGTGCTGGGACTCTACACCATCACTCTGGGCTCCCTCTGGGCACTGTGGAGAAGCCTGTGAAGACTGACTTTGGTGGTGTCAGTGTGATGTCATGGAACTTGGGGAAGGTTGTAATGGTTTTGTGGGGAGATTGGACAAGAAGAAAAGGTGGGTCACAAAATTTTCCAGGAGCTCTGGTAGTGTAGTGGTAACGAGTCAGGCTGCTAGCTTCAAGGTCAGCAGTTTGAAACTACCAGCCATTCCATGGAATAAAGATGAAGCTTTCTGCTCCCGTAAGGATTTACAGCTTCAGAAACTTTATACAGGGTCACTATGAGTCGGAACTGACTCCACGACACACTACCACCACCACCACCATAATGGAGTCCTGGTGTGGATCTGTAGGATAAGCACTCGACTATAAGGTTGGTTTGAACTGCAAGTTTGGCGTTCAAGCTCACCAGCTGCTCTTCAGAAACCCTATACAGGGTTGCTATGGGTTGGAATCAACTTGATGGCACTCAACACCAACAACACCCCCATTCTGGAGTCCTGGTGTGGCAATGCAAGATAATGCACTGGCCAGTAAGGTTGGTTTGGACTGCAAGGTCAGCAGTTCACATCCACCAGTTGCTCTTTGGAAGCCCTAGATAGTGTTGCTATAAGTCCGAGCTGACTCCACTGCACTTAGCAACAACAACACCCCCCAGTACTTCTTTTCATTCAGTGTAGGTACTCACACCTAATGAACTACTTACTGAATGACACAGGAGAGGTGCATTTGTGATGAAAATGCATACACACTACACCATACACAATAAATAATGTCAACTTTCCTACTTACTCCACTTCATGCCCTCATTGTAACCACTCTCAGTATTCTCAGAAAATGTCTAGGCCCCAAACCCATTACCCACTGTTATTGACTTGGTTCTGACACATGTGACCCTCTAGGAAAGAGTAGAACATCCCCTAGAGTTTCCAAGGCTGTAAACCTTTACAGAAGAAGACTAACACATCTTTCAACCATGTAGAGATTTGGGATTGAACTGTGCTTAACCACTGTGCCACCATGGCTCCTGTCTAGGCACATACATACATATTTGTATATTTAAATGTAAGATCATTCCATGTCCCAGTCCCAGATTGGTCATTTATTCATTCAGTCAGAGAGTCATTCATTCAACAAAATCTATTGAGTATCGATTGAGTCCTAGGTATGATGTTAGGCACAGTAGACAATGTGAAGATAAATCAATTATATTCTGCTTGCTTGATTTCTATGGTCAACCTTGTACAAGCCAGAACACAAAGTTTCCATAATCAAAATATCCTCTGAAGGTCTTGCTTCCACTATCTCCATATCACTCCTCAGCAGGCCATTGTTTTAGGAGGAGACCCAGGTGCCCAGGCTTCCAGCCCCAATCTAACACAACATTTAGAAAACAATGGCCTCATGTAAGGTACTGAACTGAGGAATAGACAGCATGTGTAGTACTTGGGTTCAAAGAATTTGCTTTCTACTGTCCCCAAATCTACTTAACTTCCTATCCATGCCCATGGTCACTCACTCAGAAGAGTCCTGGTCACCTTGCACTTGGCTAAATCAACTTCCGGCTCATATTCTTCAGTGTTGTTGTTATTGTTAGGTGCCATTGAGTCAGTACCAACTCATAATGACCCTATGTACAACAGAATGAAACACTGCCTGGTTCTGGGCCAAACTCATATTTGTTGCCATGCTTGAGCCCATTGATGCTGTCACTTTGCCAATCCATCTTGCTGGGGGTCTTCCTCTTTTTCTCTAACCCTCCACCTTACCAAACATAATATCCTTCTCTACCAACTGGTCCCTCCTGACAATATGTCTGAAGTATGAGAGATGAAGTTTGGCCATCCTGGCCTCCAAGGAGTACTCTGGCTGCACTTCTTCCAACACAGATCTGTTGGTTCTTTGGCAGCCCATGGTACTTTCAATAATCTCCTCCAACACCATAACTCACATGCATCAATTCTTCTACGGTCTTCCTTATTCACTGTCCAGCTTTCACATGCATATGAGGTTATTGAAAATACCATGGTTGGGTCAGGCACACCTTAGTCCTCAAGCTGACATCTTTGCTCTTCAACACTTTATAAAGGTCTTATGCAGCAGATTTGCCTAATGCAATATATCATCTGATTTCTTGACAGCTGCTTCCAATGAGGGTTGATAGTTGATCCAAGAAGAATGAAGTCCTTGACAATTTCAATCTTCTCTCCATTGATAAGAGTGTTGTTTATTGGTCCAGTGGTGAGGATTTTTGTTTTCTTTACGTTGAGATGCAATCCATACCGAAGGCTGTGCTCTTTGATCTTCATCAGTTAATGTTTTAAGTCCTCTTCACTTTCAGCAAGCAAAGTTGTATCATCTACATATTGCAGGTTGTTAATAAGTCTTCCTCCAATCCTGATGCCACATTTTTCTTCATGTAACCCAGCTTCTCGGATTATTTGCTTAGCAAATAATGGTGAAAGAATACAACCGTGTCTTACACCTTTGTTTGTTTTAAACCATTCAGTGTTCCCATGTTTTGTTCAAACAACTGCCTCTTGGTTCATGTACAGATTCCTCATGAGCACAAAATCTGGATTGGATAGCCTATTTTATGACACACACATAACCTGAATCCTAAGAGTCAAGCCTAGCACAAATGTCTTTCCTCTTGTATTTGACTTTCTTCAGTTCTCATTGGTTCCTCTTCCAGAGTATTCAATCCAGCCAAGCCAATCTGCTTGCTGTCCTTCTCAGGAAGAGGTTTATTTCCACCTAAACCACTACTGAGTAGTTGACGTTCTCTTCCTTTATTTCTCTAATCTGCATGCCAAGTCTCTCTCAGATCCCTGCTCAAAACAGTCTCCTTCCACTCACTGTTTTCACCTGATGATCCTATGATTCTATTCCTCATCTCTTTCTTTAGTTTCATATTACTTTATAGTCAGCCTCCTTTTATATATGTGTATGTGTCATTTAGGGAGTGTGGTAGCTCCATATGATAAACACTGAACTGTGAACCACAAGGTCTGCGATTTAAGCCCACCAGTGGAAGAAAGATGAGGCTTTCTACTCCTGCAAAGATTTAAAGTATTGGAAACCCTATCTAGAGCGTCTCTATGAATCTGAAGTGACTCGACAGTATTTAGTAACAACAGATGTGCCATTTGATTCCATAAATACACCTCAACTCCTAGACTAACAGTACTGTTTCCTAGTTGACTCCTCAGTTGTGCCCAGCTCCATAGAGAATTTTGCATATGGTGACTCTACAGTACTTAGTACCAAGCACTCATTCTAAATCACATTTGACGGTAGACACATTTCTAGGTTTCCTGAGTCTGAGGAACAAAATCCACCTGAGGCCAGGCACTAACTCCCTCTGTATCCTTCCACCCTCAGCCTAGGACAACCATCAGAAGATTGGTAGAAGAACACAGTGTGCTGAAGGGGCCTAAATCTGCTGGCACAGAACACAAGTATCTAAAGCTGTTTGCTATGAACTTTTTTTCAGCTCTAAAATTGCCTCTAAAAACAATCTGCCTCTCTCCATCCCCTCCTCCCCCAGGAAAAAAAAGAATTTAAATTCAAACAGCCTTTACCTGCATCCTCCCTCTCTCATTACCTCCCAGTTAGTGCTCAATGCCAATTGTCCATGAAATTCCACTGCTGCTGTTAATGAAATGAGGAGTCTAAGAAGTTTGTGAATAGGAAGTGTCCGTGCAAACCTCCACCTGTTTCCTGCCTCACTTCCCATTTTCTGCTACTGGCCTTGTCGGCCTTGACCTGCTTGGTTAGCCTCTAAATTGATCCTAGCTTCCTCCACTTCCTCAGTCATTAAAGGAAGAAAAGACCAGCAGTGAACTCACTGTGGCGGATTCTCCTTCCCAACTATGCCTGGGAGAAAGTGCTAGATTAAGAGTTGTTGTTATTAAGTGCCACTGAATTGGTCTCAACCCATAGCAACCCTGTATAGGGTTTCTGAGGAGTGGCTGGTGAGTTTGAACTGCCGACTTGTAGTTCAAACTGACCCTGCAATTCAGTGCTTTAATCCCACAGCACCACACCTGGACTCCAGATTAAGAGGAGAGAAACCTGATTTTGGTCTTGGCTCCATCACTTGCTAGCCTGGGGTGGGGATCTTGAGCTTGACTTCACAGAGCTTCAATTTGCCTTACTTGATATTGAAATTGTTTGTGCCTACTCTGCCCATACCACAGAGTTATGGGTATCAAAAGGAAGTCATGTATTTAAAAGCACTTTGGTAACAAAATAATATACCACATAATAATGTTTACACCTGCCTGCTGTCTACAAATAAATGAATGCTAGTCTTGGGTCTTTGGTGTGAAATCCCTCTTTCAGCTGTCTTTTTGGGAATCTAGTCATGGGCTCTGGTCCTCCCCAGCAGTACACTTCTTCTTCCTGGGTCCCAAGGACTGAAGCCATCACTTGTCTCCTTGAGAGGGACTTGCATGGTGGAGGCTGCCAATGGGGAACTCTCCTTCCATTTCCCACAGAGTTCGTTCTCACCCCCTTGCCAGAGAACATTGCTCTGGTTCTTTGTGTCAGCCTCCAAAAAGCACCCTTTCAGAATAAAATCTGACCACTAAACTGACTAGAGTGTGGACTCTTTCTCTCCAGTGTCCAGTGTCGTTGGTCTCAATATGGCAGCCGGGAACTCATCCTAAGGCCCAGAGTCAGATCTGCATCTGGAAGCAATGAGATTATGAGAGAATGTGACTGCAGACCTCTTCCTAGAATAGTGTCCCTCTGTTGTGGGAGGATGACTGGGATGCCAGAGCCCTTATTTAGCAGAGTAGCTTTAGCTCAGTGCCCCCACACATCTTTAAATGTCATTATTCCTGCTCCACAGAGGAAGGAAACTGAGAAACAGAGCAAAATTGGGATTTTCAAAGCTTTGAATGCCCCTACCATCTGCTGTTTCCCAGAACCTAAGGTAGCTTCATTTGGCTTGGATCCACCATCATCACTCATAGAAGCAGAAGTCAAGAAATCAAACGATGTATCACATTAGGCAAATCTGCCGCATAAGACCTCTTGAAAGTGTTCAAGAGCAAAGACGTCAGTTTGAAGATTAAGGTATGCCTGACCCAAGTCATGCTATTTTTAATGCTTGTAAAAGCTGGACAATAAATAAGGAATTCCATAGAAGAATTGAAGCATTTGAGTTATGGTGTTGGAAAAGAATATTGAAAGTACCGTGGACGGCCAGAAGAACAAACAAATCTGCATTGGAAGAAGTACAGCCAGAATGCTCCTTAGAAGCCAGCATGTTGAGACTTCATCACTCATACTTTGGATGTATTATTAGAAGGGACTAGTCCCTGGAGAAGGACATCATGCTTGGTAAAGTGGAGGGTCAGAAAAAAAGAGGAAGACCTCCAACAAGGTAGATTATCACAGTGGCAGCAGCAGTGGGTTCAAGTGTAACAACAGTTGTGAGGATGGTGTAGGACTGGGCAGTGTTTCATTCTGTTAAGCACAAGGTCACTTTGAGTTGGAACCTGCTAGATAGCATATAACAACAACAACAATGTAGCTTCAGCACTCATCAAAAATCACAGCTCCACTTCTAGAGATGTCTAAAATAGAGCTAGTTAAGGACAGTCCAGGCTTATCAAGTAACCCTCATGTCATTAACACTCTTGAGATCTTTGGAGTACTGCTAAGATCATCTCCGTTAACATCCTCGGTCTTTTGTGTTGCCAATAATTAGATGGAAGAGAGTCCTTCCCCTCTCCTTCCAAGATGCCCCCACCCACCCACCTTCTCCAATTGCCTTAGAAGAACAGGGGCCATTGTGAAAAGTGAAGCAGGGTTTCTCTCCTCTTAAATCTCCATGACACAGCAAGTCTGCCATGGTCTGACTTTCCTTCTGGATGGCTCAGAATCAGGAAACACACCATATAGCTGCCAGGAAAGGAGCTAGTGAGAAATGGGTCCCTGAGAGAATGAATTCTCCACTCAGCCCTCCTTCACTGTTCCTCAGATCCTTTCATGTCTCAAAGATCTTAGTACATGTTGAAGAACCCCTGGGTGGTACAAATGGTTAATGCTCTCAGTCACTAACTGAAAGGTTAGGAGTTTGAGTTCCACTAGAGGTGCCTTGGCTGGTGATCTGCTTCTGAAAAATCAGCCATTGGAAACACTATGGAGCACAATTTGACTGCCACACATGGAGTCGACAAGAGTTGGAATCAACTCAATGGCAGTTGTTTTTTTTAAGTACACATTTGAAGGTAAGGTTAGCAGAAATGGGTGGAGTTTAAATGTTCACACTATCAGGCGGCTCTGGTTTCCAAAACACTTCAGAATTTGGGTTTTAAGGTAAAGAGTTCTTCTGCCAATCTCTCATGGATGACCACTGCAGGCTAAAGACCCTAGTTCCCTCCGGGAAGCTGGTGCCTCCTCGCTGTAGCTCCGTCTGCCCGCAGGGCTCCACCTCGGCCACCTCTCCATCAGACTCAGTGTACCCTGTCTTGTTTCTAGCTCGGACTCCGTCTCAGCAGCCAGAATCTCTATCCTGAGTTATTTACCTGCCGAGAGACAACGAGAGCTTCGTAATGAGCTGAGCAGCAGCATGGAGACTTTATGAGCAGGCGCTCCCCCACTACACTCTGGTGTCCGTAATTGAAATGACCCACACCAGTGATTAGATTAGGGGCTGAAGCAGCCCAGCACGCCACCCCCCCTCCTCGCGCCCTCCCCCGTCCTGTCGGGGAAGTGATGTAGTTAAGTTTGTGCTTCATTTGGCAGAAGTCGTAAAGCAGGAATTGCAGCGGTGATTTCTGCAGGGCTGGAAGGGACTGCTGGGCAGTGGGCAGGTTGGGGCGGGGGTGCCTCAAAAGGCTCCAGAGTTGATGGGGAAGAAGTCCCCTCCTCCCCTTTTCACTGTGTCCTCTCTATCTTCTCCCTCAGCCCAATGAGGCTCCAACCAACTGGGGCCTGAGTGGGCCTTCTGGGATCATCAACCCTACCGGGTGCTATGGAGTTCCGAGCTGCATGCAAATGACCAGTCCTTGATGGGACCCGACTCTCTGTCACTCTGTGCCTCCTTCTTAAGACAGCTCCAGGCTGAGAGCAAGGGAGTCGGGGTGTTGTTGATAGGCCTTCATCTTCCCACCTCCCTGTCCAATCTCAGCTTCTCAGCTCTTCCCCATATAAGCCTGCTTTCCTGCTTCAGTCTCCACTCCATTGCTGCCTTCTCCTACCACCTGGCCCTTAGAATACCCAGACTGCATTGGGTTATGCTGTACAATAGTTGAGGTTTGTCTATGTTTCTTTGCTCCTTCCTCTTCTCCACCCCCACCTCCCCCAGAAACCTATGTCTGCTTACTACTCCAAGATCCCTTGATGGTGTGTTTCTTCCTCAGTTTACCTTCTGGAATACCATGCATAAAGTCCCTTCACTGGTGCCCATTTCTTGGCTTATTTCCAACAAATCCATTCTCATGTACTAATTGCTGAAATAAGTTGATGCTAAATTCTCCATCTGGTGTATGTGTATCCCTGAAGGGGCTCAGTGTGTAAACTCAAGTAAACTTAGTCCCAGAATGAACATGGCTCATTTACAGCCCCCGTGTGACTCAGTAATGTGTTATTAGGAACATTGTATACTTTCCTGTGAAAATCAGCACTGATCTTTTGTGGGGAAGAAGCAAAAAGTAATTAAAATAAAACTTGGGATTTCAAAGACATTTCTTCTTTGGTTTGATCCCTCTGAGAACACTTAGCAGTATGATTTCACTTTCTTCAGATTTTCAGGGTAATCAGGTGGATCTGGGCAACATAACTCAAAAGATTGACTCTGAAGGTGAAGATGTTGGATATTGTGGCAAGCCTGTGGGAAAAGATATTTGAAGTGAACAAAACCTGGACAAGGCTGTAACTAAGATACCCAAGTTATTGGAGCATTTATTCACTTTCCCACACATCCGGAGTTGGAGCTTGAACGTCTTCTCTCTGTCAGGGACTTTACTGGGTGCTGGAATATCTCCTTGTAGAAGACATTCAGTCTTTAACCTCATAGAGCCTTTAACCCAGCACAAATGGTAGCCCACCGGAAGCCTGGGCTTGAGTTCCAGTATAGGACAGTTAGTAAAGAGCTGACAGAGTTCCTCTCCATGACAAACCTGCTAGTTTGACCGAGGCTTCCTGGAAGGGCTATCTTGAAATAGATTTTTGGGTCACAGGTGGGCTCTGTGGGAAAGAATGCTGTGATCACTTAAAGATGTCTACCACTGGTAAGAGATGGGTACTAGCTATCATGGATTTGATTCCATCTCTTGGTGACACCACATATATCACAGCAGAGCAATGCTCCATAGGGTTTCCAATGGCTGATTTTCTAAAAGTAGATAGCCAGATCTTTCTTCCAAGGTGCCTCTGGGTAGACTTGACCTTCCAGCCTTTCAGTTAGCAGCCAAACATGTTAATCTTGGACACTACCTGGGGACTACAAGAGATGGATTAGGAAGGGCAATCAGAGGTAACACTTTTTGAGGGTTTTGCCAAGCGCTGTGCTGAGTACTTTGGGTGGCATTGTTCTAGGTCCACTACAGAGTCAGATTCCTGGGAAGCAGGGAATTATTTTGTTCACTGCTGCATTTTCAGTGCCCACCACAGTGCTGAGCACACAGCAACCACTCAATCAATATGCCAATAAGTATTGGGTGAATCGGACTATCTAGGTTCAAATTCCAACTCTCCCACTTAATGGCTGTGTTACTATGGGCAAATCATTTAACTTCTCTGAGCCCCAGTTTCCTCATATATAAAAAGTGATAAATATTAAATGTAGCTTCTTGAGTTATGAGACATAAAAGAATGATTACATGTAGAATGCTTAGAAAAGTGGCTGTTATGTTGTTGGGTACCGTGAAGTCAGTTCCAGCTCATAGTAACCCTGTGCACAACAGAATGAAACACTACCGGGTCCTGCTTCAGCTTCACTTGAGCCCACTGCTACTGCCACTGCGCCAATCCATCTTGTTGGGGGTGTGTGTGGGCTTCCTGTTTTTGGCTGACCCTCCCCTTTACCAAGCATGATATGCTTCTCCAGGGACTGGTCCCTCCTGATAGTATGTCTGAAGTATGAGAGATGAAGTCTGACCATCCTGGCTTTTAAGAAATATTCTGGCTGTAGTTCTTCCAACACAGATTTGTTTGTTCTTCTAGTAGTCCATGGTACTTTTAATATTCTTCTCTAACACCATAACTCAAATGCACAATTCTTCTATAGTTAGCACATATTAAGTACTTAAATGTTGTTTTTGTTGTTAGGTGCCACTAAGTCGATTCCAACTGAGTCATCCTGTATACAGTTTCCAAGGTTGTAATTCTTTACAGGAGCAGAAAGCCTCATCTTTCTTTCTTGGAGTGACTTGTAGGTTTGAGCCGCCTTTTGCCTAACAGTCCTATTACTGACCCTACAGCAGCACCAGTGCTCACAAGTCTTTTAATAAAGTGTAAGCTGGTGTGGTGCTTTAGGATAAGCACTGGATTGCTAACTGCAAGGTCGGCGGTTCAAATCCACCAGCCACTCTTTGGAAACTCTATACAGCGTTGCTATGAGTCAGGACTGACTCGAAGACACTTAACAACAACCACAAATTGCTATTATTGTTAAGGAGTCCTGGTGGTGCAGATGGTTACACACTAGATTGCTAATGGACAAGTTGGCAGTTCAAACTCACCTAATGACTCCATTAGGGAAAGACCTGGAACTCTGTTTGCATAAAGATCACAGCCTAGGAAACCTTATGGGACACAATGTCATATAATAACAACACTATTATTGGTATGTATAAACACATCTCACAAATAGTAATCAATATCACTTATAACTGCCAGGCACTTCTTTTCTGAGTGCTTTCTCTACGCCATCTCATTTGATCCTACTATTTTTATTCCCATGTCATAGCTGAAGAAATGGTGGCCCAGAGAGGTTAAGTAAGTTGCTCATGATCATTGAGCTAGCAAGTGACAATGCGAGGATTCCAATCTGAGAGTTGTACATCTAGCCAAACTCCAGGGGCTGTAGAGCAGGAGTAAGGAAACTTTTTTTTTTTTTTTGCCAAAATTTACATCATTCGTGGTCCATACAAAATTATCAACTTAAAAAAATTAGCCTGTTATGCACTACTGGTGTGGTACTGTAGGATCAGCACTGGACTATTAACTACAAGGTCGACAGTTCAAACCCACTAGCTGCCCCTAGGAACCCTACATAGGGTCACAATGAGTTACAACTGACTCGACAGCAATTAACAACAACAATAATTGGTGGAACACTTAATTAACTGGAACCAACATGATGGCACTTAACAACAACGTGATGACTAAGGAGCTCTGATAGCATAGTGATTACTAATCAGACTGTGAATCTCACAGTCAGCAGTTCTAAACTACCAGCTGTTCCACAGGAGAAAGATGAGGCTTTCTGCTCCCGTAATATTTACAGCCTTGGAAACCCTTTACAGGGTTGCTGTGAGTCAGAACCAACTCCATGGCACATCATAACAACAACAATGTGATGACTATGGACTCTTGATGTGGCGCTGTGGGTTAATGCTCTGGACCGCAAGGTCAGTTTGAACCACAAGGTCAGCAGTTCAATCTCACCAGCCGCTGCTTGGAAAGCCTACACAGGGTTGCTATGAGTCAGAACCGACTCAATGGCACTTAATAACAACAACAAATGTGATGACTAGAACTTCAGTTGCCTTGGCAGGGCCAGACCAAATGATTTTACAGGCCTTCTAGGACCCTCAGACTCCTGGTGTGGCACTGTAGGATCAGTACTGGACTCTGAACCACAAGGTTGGCAGTTTAAACTTACGAGCCGCTTCTCGGAAAATATAGAGTGTCGCTATGAGTTGTTAATCTACTCAACGGCACTTAACAATGGCAACAACATATGGCCCTTGGCCCGGACATACCCCATCCCTGCTCCAGAGCACTGGCCTTAACTCAGGTACCCTCTGACTCCTATCTTTGTGCCCTTGACCATTATTTGTTAGAAGAGTCCCTTATTTGCCAACTTTATCAGTGGATAGAGGAAGAGACTAGAGTTAGAAAATGTGGGTTCAAATGATAACTCCACTACTCATTAATTAATTTAGAACCTCAGGTTTTTCATGTTCAAATTGTAAGAAAGAGTTTTCAAAAGTGTTGTGTGAATTAATTAAGATTTATGAAGTGTCAAGCATGCAGTCATTTTAAGTGCCGTTGAGTCAGTTCTGACTCATCGACACTGCATAGGGCTTCTGAGGAGCAGTTGGTGAGTTTGAACCGCTGACCTTGTGGTTCATTGTATTATCCTGCAGCACCACAAAATGCATTGAGAATAAAAGCAGTTAAGCACTAGACTATTCACCAAAAGCTTGGTAATTCTAATCCACCCAGAGGTGTCATTGTAGAGGCCTGATGATCTACTTCCACGTCATAAACATTGAAAACCCCGTGGAGCACAATTCTACTTTGTTCTACGTGGGGTCACCATGAGCTGGAATTGACTCAGCAACAGTGGGTTTGGTTCTTGATTTAATCTTACTACAGGACTATTATGAGAACCCAGGGAGATCATATGAAAGAGCTTTGTAAAGATTTGCTTCTCCAAGTGTGGACCCTGTCCTAGAAGCATCACCTAAAAGCTTAGTAGAAAAGTAGAACCTCAGGCCCTCCCTGACTGACTCAGAACCTAAATCCTAACCAGATCCCCAGGGGTTCATTTGCACATTATGGTTATAGAAGCATGGGTCTGAAAAACTGTGAAGGTAAAGGGTGATTTGGGAAGACCTGGGAGGAAGCAACATGGAGGTCCTGGGAGTTGGGAAGTTCAGCAGCAACCCAGGGTCACGTGGGGACCCTTTGTACTCCTTGAGCAGCTGGGTCCTGTCGGGCACCTGCCAATCATAGCACCCAATCCACTCCCACTCAGCAATCTCCCCTCACCACAATCTGGGCAGTCAAGTCCTTGGTGCAGCTGGGCGGCTGAATTATAGGCTGTGGGCAGATGGCGGAGATGGCTCTGTGAGTGCTATCCAAGGAGAATGGGAGAGAAAGCCCTTCCCTGTTCTTCTTCCCCTGACCGCAAACACCCTTTGTGCTGGAGAAGCAGACTGCCAGCCTTAGTGGCCAGGCCCCTCCACTCTCCAGAGTCCACTCACTGCCTGGGGCAAACCCCTGAGCTCTCCTGCCCACTTGTCCTGGCCACGCAGCATCTCCGGACACCCTTTCCCAGTGCCCTTGGTCATTCAAATTCACAGCAGGAGCTCCTGCCAGACAGAGACAGCCTTTTTCTCACTCAAACTGCCTGTTCTTCCCAGAGCTTGAAACATCAGGACTTCAGGGTGAGGTAGACCTGAAACCACAGAGACAAGGTTTTTGACATTCTTCCCATAGCTCAGACATCTACTACCAAGCCTGACCCCAGCAGGGGCATGGAAAGTTGTTTCTGAAAGGCAGCTGGCCAAGTTGCAAAATGTTACGTGCCTATGTTCATCTCACATCCAAGCATGCGGTGAGGGGAAGCGGACCTCAGGTGCCCAGTAAGATGTCTGCTGTCAACACTCACTCTCCTGCCTCCCAGAGCAAACGCTCTGTCTTCCCATCCAGGTCTCCAACGCTGCCCAGTAGCCTGCTCTCCTCTACCAGCCACCGAGTCTCAGTTAGGTCCCTAGGAAGAACCAAAGCTTTCTCCATCTCTCTCAAACCCCCAGTGGCTTAAAGGTACTGCTGCCTCCAGGACCACCACAGATGGCTCTGGAGCTACATTCCAGCCCTTCTCAATCCCTCTTCCTGCCACCTTGCCCCTCAGCCACCAAACCCCTCTCCTTGCCACCTGGAGTTGGACACTGAGGTCACCTGGGAACTTTTCATGTGGCTATATGGCCTGGGTTGCCATCCACTCATCTGGGGGCTTCCTGCTCTTACATCTAGGAATAGTGTGTGTGTGTGTGTGTGTGTGTGTGTGTGTGTGTGTGTGAGGCAGGAACGTAAAGTTGAGTAGTACTTTAGGCCAGTTTTTTCAGCTCTCATTTTGTAAATGAGGAAACTGAGGCTGGGAGAGATTATGATATATACCCAAGACAATGATAATAATGTTGATTACTGATAGCTATGGTCCATGGAACTCTTACTAGGTGCTGCTTGTTATATGAGAGCTTTCCATATTGCATCTAATTTAACCCTCATGACAACTTTATAGGGTGGAGTAATTTATAGATGCAAAACCTGAGGTCCAGAGAGGTTAAGTAACTTACCTAACAGCACACAATGAATAATAAGACATACAATCATTGCTCAGAGATTCCCTTCCTACACTTAGTCACTCACATCTGAATAGGTGACTCTTGGCAACTTGCTTAATTACAATTATAATAATATCAGCAACTACAACTTACATTTGTTGTTATTGTTATTAAGTGCCATGGAGTTGGTTCTGACTTATAACAACCTTGTATCGGGTTTTTGAGGAGCAGCTGATGAATTTGAACTGCCGACCTTGCGATTCAGTGCGTAATCCCACAGCGCCACACCAGCACTCCATTTACTGAGCATTTATTACGTGATAGGCACAGAACTAAGAATCTTACTCATTATCTCACCAAGTTAGATAGCAAAAGGGACAAGTCTGAACCCAACCCCACTCCATAGATCTCCCATTCAAGTCTAGGGTAGGGGGCATCCTCCAGACCATAGGATGTCTGTAGTTACCGCAGGGGAGCCTGTGGACATGCCTGTCCATTTATTCTTGAGGCCAGTGCCTAGCACAGAGTGCTACAGAGCAGCAAATACATGTTATGTAGAAATCTATTAACAAATATGTATTCAGCCCTACTGTTGACAGGAGAGTCCCAGAGCTCAGGTGGGTTTTCCTAGACATCCCTACTTAGATATCCTCTTTTGCTGATGCCTTTCTTTCATTCAC
Source organism: Chrysochloris asiatica (assembly GCF_000296735.1). Taxonomy (NCBI): domain Eukaryota; kingdom Metazoa; phylum Chordata; class Mammalia; order Afrosoricida; family Chrysochloridae; genus Chrysochloris; species Chrysochloris asiatica. The sequence goes on from NW_006408526.1 coordinate 24,749,121, forward strand.
TCAATCATTCAGCTAAGATTTATAAGTATGTGTGGTGCTGTAGGATAAGCACTCAGTCTCAAGGTCAGCAGTTCAGACTAACCAGCCGCTCCTTAGAAATCCTATACAGGGTCACTACGAATCAGAACCAACTCAACGGCACTTAACAGAAAAAACAACTGTGAGATAGGGAAGCACAGTGGCTCTATACAATAAGCACTGGACTGTGAACTACAAGATCAATGGTTCAAGCCCACCAGCTGAATCATGGGAGAAAGATGAGACTTTCTGCTCCTAAAAAGATTTAAAGCCTTAGAAACCCTCTACAGTGTCACTATGAGTCAGAACTGACTTGATGGCACTTAATAACAACAACTGTGTGACAATGGGTATATGGTATCTCTGTAGGATAAGCATTAGACTGTGAAGCACAAGGTCAGCAAATTCAAGCCCAGTAGCTACTCCACAGGAGAAAGATGAGGTCTTCCGCTCCTGCAAAGATTTACAGCCTCAGAAACCCTATACAGGGTCTCTCTGAGTGGGAGTTGATTTGATTCCACTTAACAACAATAAGAACAATGCTATTACAAAGGTTCCTGAGTAGCACAAATGGTTTGCACTTGACTACTAGTCTTAAAGTTAATGGTTCAAATTCACCATCAACCAGCACCACAGAATCCAGACATAATGATATCTTTCCCAATGGAAACTGGTTAAAAAACAAAGCAAAAAAAACCTCATTGCCCTTGAGTCAATTCTACTTCATAGCAACCCTATAGGACACAGCCGAATTGCCCCATAGAGTTGCTGTTGTAGTTTTTTCCCTTTATCTTTACAAAGGCAGACTGTCATCTCTTTCTCCCACGGAGCAGCAGGTGAGTTTGAGCTGTAGACCTTTCAGTTAGTAACTGAGCACTTAACAACCGTTCCACCAGGGTTCCTTTTCCATTAAGATTAAAGTGAAGAGTATCCCATGGAAAAGTTCTACTCTGTAACAAGTGGGATCTCTAAGAGTTGGAACAGACCCCACAGCAATAAATTGGGTTTGGGTTTCCTATGTGATATTCATGCTTCCAAGTTCTGGAGATACAACAGCCAACAAACTAGATAGAAATCACTGCCCTGATGGATCTTACATTCCAGTGCTGGGGGAAGACAGAAAAGAAACAAAATAAATATGCCAATGATTAGTATATTAAATGGTTTCTTAGTGCTGCTATCACTGAAGTCCTGTGAGTATGTGGTTTAAAAGAACAGAAATGTACTTTTTCTCCTTTCAGGTGACTGACTAGAATTTAGAATTCATGTCACTGTCTCTAGCAAAAGGTTCTCTTTCTTGTCTCTGGAGCTGTTTTCAATATCTGTAGGTCCAATGTTCCTTGTAGCTCTCCATGTATATTCACATCAATCTTCCCCTGGGTCTAGGAGGTTCTCAGCACTGACACCCAAGACCCAAAAGATGCTGTCTGCTTTTGACTCTTCTTTCTTAGTGGTACTGAGGTCTTTCTCTGCTCATTTACCTCTGCTTTCTTCTCTTGCAAGAGATAAGTGATACAGGCCACACCCCAGGGAAACTCCCCTTAGATCAAGACTGTGACATGAGGAAGGGTGGTTCATGCCACCATCATCCTACCTCAGTAACATAATAAGCATAATCCTAATCCCAAACTGTAAGCGGATAAATTTCTGTGTGTTAAAACCATCCACTTGTGGTATTTCTGTTATGGCAGCACTAGATAGCTAAGACACCATGCCTTGGTACCTGTAATTATCTGTGTAGTGGAGAAGAAGAAGGAATCAGAAGATTTCGAAGAGAGAAGTAGCCATAATTTGAACCAGGTGATGCTGATATTGCCTCCCCCACTCCAGACTGATAATTACTGATGTATATTGTCCTCAATAAAAGTCCTGTGAATTTGGTAAAAGGACAAGTATTCCTTTATTTCCATAGATATGTGATGACACCAATAGACATGTTAGCTGGTTTTCCCAAACTCACACAGGCAGCTTGGGATGGACCCAGGAATCTAGGTTGTATTCCATTCTTCCTCCTGCTTCTTCAGAAAATATCATTCAACTGTTTTGAAGAGGTAATATATTTACATGATACAAAATTTGAAGACTTAAAAGGATAGTGAAGAACAAGTATCCCTCCTATCTCTGTGTCCCAGACACACATCCAACTTCCCAGGAGCAGTGGCCATTAATTATATTTTATTATGTTCTCCTCTTCCTCATTTCTTACCCCAGTGGAAAAGACAGAAGACAGGTTTTCTAGAACGTATCTTCTCTTGGTTTAGGGTTCTATATTGGATTGGTCAGACATTAGCTGAGTGGTCCTAGACAAGTCACTAAATGTCTTCATGTTTCTTCATATATAAAAAGGAGATAAAGTCATCTACCTCAGAGTATATTACAATGAGTTTCAAAGTGGAAGAGAGAACATTCATGAAGATACATTGCAAACTATGCCGCACCATACAAAGCTTGTTAAATGCGGTTACTTGCTGCCTCTGTTTGCTTCTTTCTAGAAAGGTCACTATATCCCTACTGTCTTTTGGAGACTGTGGCGGAGATGGATGGGAGTTGGGGGTTATTTCTACCAGATGAAAGGAAATTACTTAGATTGTAAGAAGTGCAATTAAAGTGAGATATTAGAAGAAACTTTGTTTTGGAATCCCAATGGGGTTTGTGAGGTCTTTTGATAATTTTGATAATTTCTCAGAAAACACTAATAATGATTAAGACTTTATCTTTCCCAGAAGCAAGGGAATGAATAAGAGGGCCTCTCCAGTCTTATCCATTTTAGAAATTAGAATCCCAAAAGAGAGAAATTTAAGACAGACCATCTTCTTCCCTAAAGTCCAGTTTGGGGGTGACCAGATGGACTCATGGTCACTCACCATGAATAAGATGGCCTTTCTGGTTTCTTCTTCATTGGACTTTACTAATTCTCTTGAGTTAGAGTATTTAAGCCAAATGACCTGTTCCCAGATAAAATCTGGAGTGATGAGATAGGTTAGTGACCCATTGCCAGTCCAGTTGAGGTCTGAGTGTCCTCTGAGCTCATGCAGGTCACCATGGAGTTGGATCTGTTGTTTGGGGTATAGAAGAAAACTCCTACCTTAAGGAGATGAAAAGACTAGAATCTGATGGATGTTGGGGAAAAGCATAAGGGAAAATTACAGGAATGAGACATATCCAAGAGGCCGGAACATCTCCTTGGATACCCATAAGAAATGGAGTGAGATCTCTATATGCATCAGAAAGGAAGGGGAAGAGGAAGAAGGTCAGCTTTACATGACCCTGCCTTCCTTGATCAAACCCTAGATTCCCATATGTCTTGTGTGAAGGATTACCACCCCTCCACAGAATCAAGTCCCTGAACGTCCAAAGTTTAGCATCAGGAAGACTTCCAGGCAGGAAGCGCATGCACTTCTTTCACATAGGCCATTGCTGCTGCCCCCACATAGGCCTAACATGCACCAAGTTCCCTTCCTTCTGCCCCCGTTAGTGTGGAGGGTAGAGGGTGGAAATTCCAACATGAAGTCTTACTAAGAGAAGAGACAGAGGTAGTAAGTAAGAGGGGTACAAGGAGACTGAAGCAATATTTCCTAACCCTGTCCGAATCTTCCCAGCTGCTGGAAATACCTTCATACCAGTCCCAAAGGAGCTGTTCAACTTCAGAGGTCCCCTGTCTTATTTCCTGCTCCTTGCCTTTTTCCACGTGGAAAGTGGCAATATGAACACTAGCTGTCTAGGAACAAGCTCTCAGTCATCTTGATTTTGGGGTCTTTTAAAAACAGTTCTGGTAAAATATACATATACATATAATATGGGAATTAATCTTTATGATTTCCATCCTATTTGGTTGTAGGGCTAGAAAACTCCTCTTTTCCAAGTAATGTTGTTGTTAAGTACTGTTGATGCTGTTCCGATTCATAGCGACCCTGTATAGGGTTTCTAAGGAGTGGCTGGTGATGCTGTTAAGTACTGTCGAGTCAGTTCTGACTCATAGAAACCCTGTATAGGGTTTCTGATGAGCAACTGGGGAGTTTGAACCACCAACCTTGCAGTTCAAATGACCTTGCAGTCCAGCTCATTAATCCGCAACACCACACCAGGACCTTGCGACTGGTGACAGAGCACCAGAAATAACTTCATCCTTCCAATGAAGTCCCACCCATGCACCCAGGCCCAACAAACCCATCGCTGTTGCCTCTGACTCATAGAGATTTCCATGGAACAGTGCAGAGCTGCCCCATAGGTGTTCAATATTGTAATCTGGTGTGGTGCTGTAGGATAAGCATTAGACTATGAACCACAAGGTAGGCAGTTCAAGCTCACCAGCCGCTTCTTGGAAACCCTCTACAGGGTCTTTTTATTCTGGTTCTAAATGGTAAGGAATGGGAATGACAGTAACAAACAAGATTTCACCACTGAATAGTGTGATGCGACTGTAGCAGTCGTATGTTTGAAACTCAAAAGGAAACAACTGCGTTCCAACAGCTAGATATGCAGGTCCAAAAAATGAAGGTATTTTTAACTGCCACATTCACTCTGAAGCCCATTCATCTCCTTCAGCATCCCAAAGATTAGCACATGTTCTACTTAGCTATATAATAAAGTGGCAAACACGTGGCACCACTGACATCACAGGACAGTTGCCTATAAAACTAGACTTCTGACGCTGGGCTCCAGCTTCGTTCTCTTACAGATCATCATCCTTGTCTGGGAGAGCAGTTGTCTGTGCAACCTCTAAATCATGCTCATATTGTGCCGCCAAAGCTGGGTCCATGACAACTTCTGGTGGGGCAAGAGCAGGCGTGGCAACAAACTCCACATTAGGATCGCCAATTAGTTTTCTAGTAAGCCAAAGGAAGGGCTTTTCAAAGTTGTAGTTACGTTTTGCAGAAATGTCACAGTACTGAAGATTCTTCTTTTGGTAGAAGACAATGGATTTTGCTTTAACTTTCCTGTCCTTAATGTCCACTTTGTTACCACACAAGACAATGGGGATGTTTTCACATACTCGAACCAGATCCCTATGCCAGTTAGGCACGTTCTTATAAGTAACTCTTGAGGTTACATCAAACATTATAATGGCACACTGGGCTTAGATATAATAGCCATCTCTAAGTCCCCCAAATTTCTCCTGACCAGCCGTATCCCACACGTTGAATTTAATCGGTCCTCTGTTAGTGTGGAACACAAGGAGATGGACCTCAACTCCCAAGGTGGCTACATACTTCTTCTCAAATTCACCAGTCAGATGACGTTTCACAAATGTCATTTTTCCAGTGCTTCCATCACCCACCAATACGAGTTTGAATTGCACTTGGGGTTCTCCTTGGGTGGCCATCACGATGGTTCTTCCAGAAGTGTCTCCGGGCCGCGACTCTGGACAGGGTCTTTATGAGTCAGAACTGACTCAACAGCATTTAACAAGTACAACAACAATAATTCTCACTGCAGCAGACTGCTGGTGGGTTTGAACAGCTGACCTTCTTGTTAGCAGCTGAGTGCTAAGACACTGCACTATTAGAGTCCCCAGACTCAGCAGAACAACCAAAAAATAATAAACTACCCAAACTCTAGCTCATATCCATGCCATGAGGAGAGGCCAAAGAGGCCACTAGTTCTTTCCTCTCAGACTCATCTCTCTCCACATTGAAGCCCCTCACCTGACATTTTCTGAAACTGGCTTTGCTGGGACCAGCTTGTAGTATTTCTGAAATCATATTGTGCTAAGGAAAATAATAAACTTAATGGTCCATTACGGTGTGGTGCTCTAAGATAAGCACTGGACCACAAAGTCATTTGGACCACAGTATCATCGGTTCAAACTCACCAGCTACTCCTTGGAAACCCTATATAGGGTGGCTATGAGTAAGAACCAACTGGATAGCACTTAACAACAACAATAAATTATCATATAGTTTCACTTAAGATTTTCTTCAGTAAAAATGAGCAGCCTCGTGTACGGCTATCCCAATGAATGTGATCTCTCAACCAGAACAATGAAGGTAGAAGTGGAAATCCCAATGCATTCTCAGGATTAGAGGGGGTTAGAGCTAGAGTCCAACCAGTCTTGGTCTAAAGCCCAGAGAATGTTCTGGAACTCAGTGCAGTCAAGTGGTTTAAGGGCACAGACTTCTAAATCTAGAAGACCTAATACCACACTCTCCTCTTATTAGCTATGTAACCCTGCACAGGTTGTTTCAGCTCTCTGTTCCTCAGTTTTCTCATCAACAATATGGGAATAATCATAATTCTTCACAGGAAATAAGGATTAAATAAGAGAAGGAACCTATCACAGTGCCTGGCATATGCTCCATAGATGGTAGTTTCTGTTGTGGAACCACATTGAATCAAACTGTTCCAAGGACTCAGGGCTTTGGTGGAGAAGACGTTGGGATGACACAAGATGAGACAGCAAGGAAAGAAAGACCAGGAAAAAGATGTCCTTTATCTTCATTTCTTAGGACTGCTATAACAAAATGTCACAAAGTGGGTAGCTTTAAAGAACAGAAATGACTTGTTTTGCAGTTAGGGAGGCTGGGAGTCCAAAATGAGGGTCTCAGACATATTGATTCCCTCTATGGACTCTGATGGAAAAAAATTGTTCAATGCCTGTCTCCTAGTTTCTGAGGGTTCCTGTCAATTCTTGGCATTCCTCGGCTTATAGATGCATGTTCACATGGCAGCTTCCTTTTATGTCTGTCTGTGTCTATTTTTTTCTTTTATAAGACATCACTCAGAACAAATAAATCTGTCTTGGAAGAAGTACAGCCAGAGGGCTCCTTTGAAGTGAGGATGGAGAGACTTCATCTCTCAGACTTTGGACATGCTATCAGGAAGGAGCCGTTCCTGGAAAAGTCCATCATGCTTGGTAAAGTGGAGGGTCAGTGAACCAGAGGAAGATGTTCAATGAGATGGGATGATGCAGTGGCTGCAATAATGGGTTCACACATAATCATGACTTCGTTCTGTTGTACATAGTGTTGTTACGAGTTGGAATCAACTCAGTGGCACCTAACAACCACAACAACACAGAAGCGATTAGGCCCAGCCTGCTGCAGTATGACCTCATGTTGACAGAAAATATCTTTCAAACAAGGCCACAATCACAGCTATGTTATTATTTTCACAGGACTTCAATATGTCTCTTGTTGTTGTTGCTATGTGCCATGGAGTCGGTTCTGACTCATAGCGACCCTGTACAGGGTTTCTGAGGGTGTAAATCTTTACAGGAGCAGAAAACCTCATCTTTCTTCTGTGGAACAGCTGGTAGTTTCAAACTACTGACCATGAGACTTGCAGCCTGATTTGTAATCACTATGGACACCACAGCTCCTTAATTAGGGGGATACAATTCAGTCCATAACATCCTTCTACCTCTGTTGAGGATGCTGTTCTCTTCTCATCAAGGTCGCCATTACCTCTATGGACAGAGGAACTGGGGATTGAGTCAGACCCCTTCTTATCCTGCCGGATTTCTTGTCTTTCCTAAATCTTTTGACCTCTACACCAGGATGTGTCAAGCTCCTGGAAATGTGTGAAGAAAAGACCACATCTGTCTGTCCTTTGCATTCCACCCTCAATGTGGAGAGAGATGAGTCTGAGAGGAAAGAATGAAGATACAGTTCCCATTTAGCACCATGATCACAAACTAGAAGACTTCCCTAACCTTTCCCTAGCAGGTGGGCTCCTAGTGGGGCCAGATATTCCTGTGAGTTGTAGAGTTCATAAGTTTTCTAAGGTCAGAATTATTATGGTGATAAAAACTTTACTGACCAGTAAAAATTTACTGCTGGGTCAGAAAACAGCTGTAATGACAAGAGGCAGGAACCAGAAGTCTGAAGGACCCCAGACTTATAACGAGCATAGTAATTAAAACAAGTCATGGGTGGTTTCTGGGTTTGGTTTCTTAACCTGTAAAATGGGCACAAGAGAAGTGATTAAGGAGTATAAGCAAGCACAAGAGCATTAGTTCATGTGTGGAAAGATCCAGCACATATGATACTAGTCTTGCTCCTCTAAGATGCTGGGAGCTGTTGAACATAAATGCACAGGCCTGCGGGTCCTTCAGTCTTCAGGGTTTTTCATGACCCAGACTGGCTTGCTGCCATATGCATGTCTGCCTCCACTCCCTGGGAGGAGCCTGAGCGTCTGCAGGCAAAGCCCAAGAATCAGATTAGCCAGGCCTCTGTCTTTTCCTCACACCCACCAGCCAAGGCGGGTTCATCAAGGTCTCACGCTAATTCTTATCTTGTTTAAAAGGGGCAAAAGTGAGTCCAGAGTTTCATCAGAGGCAATTTACACCCCGCCAGTGGCCACGGCTCCAACTCCCCCAAGTCTGGTGTGCCATCAATTCCATTAATAAGAAATTTCTTCAGGGAAAACTTGATTGCTGCTCCATCAGAGAGACGCACTGGCAATACATCTCCTTTGGAGCTTTGGCCTGCCCGGCTCCCTCTAATCCTGTTACCTAAGGAGCTAATTCTCTAATGCACACGCTGTACTGGGGACATCCTCTTCCCTCCCTAACCCAATTGGATGGTCCCAGAGGAGTCCAGGAGCTTGGTGCAGAAGGAAGGCTTGGGACCCATGGGCTGGGAGCTCCAGACACTCTCGCCACCCCCTGTGTGTCTTCCTTCCGCAGTGGACAGACCACTCTGCAGAGCATCATGTGAAGGGGGCTGGTGGGGGGCACATTCATACCACATTGGGGGTCAGAGTTTAGCATCTACTGCTCCATCCTTCTTCCATCTCTCCCTTTTTGTCTTCCATTTTCCTCTTTAGTCTCTCTTCACTCACCCTTTCCTTTTATTCCCATCTTCCTCAGTTTCTCACCAATCTTCTTTTCTTTTCTCATATTTTTTTCCTCTGGGTTTTTTTTTTTTTTTTTGCATGCATTTCTCACGTGTACAATTCACTAAAACCAATTACATTAGTCTTGCTGTGCAACCATCATCAACGTCCACTTCCAAATTTTCCATCCCCATAGAAAGAGCTTGATGCTACCTTAACAATGATTCCCCTCTTCTCTGCCCCTCCCATGCCTATTAAGCCCCTGTTAAACTCTGATCTCTATACACTTGCCTCTTTGGGGTGCTCTATATTAATGAAATCATACAATATTTTTCCTTGTATGATTGACTCATTTCATTCTGTGTGTTTCCAAGGCATATTCGTTTATGTTGTGGCATACATATGGACTCCATTTCCTTTTACCACAGAGTAGCATTCCATTGCATGTATGTACCATATGTTGTTTATCCATTCATTTGTTGATAGTTCCTTTTCTTCTTGCTCATTTTATTTGATTTCTCCACCTCCTCCACAACTACCTTGTTTGTTGTTGTTGTTGTTAGGTGCCATTGAGTCGGTACTAACCCATAGCAACCTTATGCACAGCAGAACGAAACACTACCCAATCCTGGGCCAACCTCACTACTGTTGCCATGCTTGAGTCCATTGATGCTGCCACTTGGCCAATCCATCTTGTTGGGGGTCTTCCTCTTTTTTTCTGACCTTCACCTTACCAAACATGACATTCTTCTCCAGTGACTAGTCCTTCCTGACAATATGTCCAAAGTATGAGAGATGAAGTTTGCCATCTTGGCCTCCAAGGAGCACTCTGGCTGCACTTCTTCCAAAACGGATCTATTGGTTCTTTTGGCAGCCCATGGCACTTTCAATATTCTTCTCCATTAGCATATCATAAAATCTTTATTATTTTTCCTCTAAATTCTTAGAAATGTACACCCATGCACTAGTTATAGCACCCTTTATAAACATCTAAAATGCATCTTCATTTATAAATATTTTACATTTGGTCCATAAATCCCCCCAAACTCAAGTCCACTGCTATCAAGTCAATTTTGATTGATAGCGATCCTATATAAAGTTTCTGAGACTGTAAATCTTTACTGGAACATACAGCCTTATTACTCTCCCAAGGAGCTGCTGATAGATTTGAACTGTTGAGTTTGCAGTTAATAGTCCAGTGTTCCGCACAACTGATAATTTTGCTAAATAATGCTGTAATTTTAAAAAGCGACTATATAATTTGAATATGTATATATTATGCATGATTTTATCTTTATTTTTTTAAAGCTTTTATTGTGAATTGAGTGGAGGTTTACAGGGCAGAGCATCAACAAATCATTGCAATGATTACAATCCCTTCCATGCACCTTGAGCTAACAGTATTTACCTTTTTAAAAATTTTTGATGTACACGTACCACATTGAAAATATATATTTGTTTAAATGTCTAAAGGGCACATTTGGCAAGCCAGACTCCTGCCTGTGGGCACATTGCCTTTCTCAGTTCATGGACCTATACTTTTCTGCTACTATGTCTTTCTATACCATTGTCTCAGCCACCATCTCTGTTGTCATTGCTTTTCTGGTCAGGATCCCTCGCTCCTCTCATGATCTCCCTCTTGATAGTCCTAGGGATCTCTGTTCCTGAAATGACAGATTAACTGCTCCTCACATTTAGCTATATCTCTTCTACATTTATAGTTGTGACAATCGCCATTAGTCCTGACAACAATTACTCACAGTTCAATCATAAAACCCTGTCTCCATCATCACCAGGCTTACCTGAACAAGAGGAAAACTATTCAGTGGTGATTCTATCTTACCCATCCATTCTGACATTAAGATTACATATGTTTTTGTATACAGATAAACTTGTGTGTTCTGAGAATAAATCCTTATTGCAAAAATTTTTTGGAAAGCATATATGATAATAAGATATCTTATTCCCTCACAGGCCAAATATTTAATAAGTTACACACATTCATAGTTCTCATAGTAATAGTACAGTACTTAATACTATTCTATGGAGGGTAAGTTAGGGTTGAAATCAATTAAGGTCTATCATTTTATATTGTGTTACCTTCTTCTTTTCTTCCTCTTCTTCCCCCTTTTCATTCTGCTTTGCAGTTGCCCCTTTCATAACAAATTTCATGTCTGTCCTGTCTGCTTTCTTCCTGCATCTCATTCTCCAAATATCTGGGTTATAGAAGCAATGGGCTCCAGGGGGCACTGACCTCCTTATGGATAGTTAAGGTTTTGTGGCTGAGTCACGATTCTCAGTAGTTTTGCAGTTAAGATGGTGTTATTCTCCATGATATGATCTAATACAATGCAATCACTCCTTGACATGATCTGGTGTGATCAGCCCTGATCTGATGCAATTATCCTATGTGTTGTAAATTCTCACTTCTATGATATTAGTAAGGTCAGAAACAACCTACAGGCTTAGGTAGTACCACGGTGAGTCAATCACTTTTGAGACATACAAGGGGAGAGAAATGAGCAGCTGAAGAGGAACCTGAGGCCACCAAGAAGCAGAGCAGTGAGTGCAGTATGTCTTTTGGATCTAGGGTCCCTGAACTGTGAAGCTCCTAAATCCAGGGAAAGACTGATGACAAGACGCATGGAGCTCTCTAAGGAATGCTGGGCCTATAGACACTGAAAGGACACAAGAACCTTTCCCCAGAGTCCGCACTCTGACTTTGAACTTCTAATATCCCAAATGGTGAAAGGATAAATTTCTGTTTGTTAAAGCCATCCCCTTGTGGGATTTGTTATAGCAGCAAGAGATGAGTGAGTGCTGCTATAATGAATACCTAATATATCCAGGACGGTCTCATGACTTTCCATTCACAAGAAGCCCCAAAGACTAAAAAATGAGGGCATTTGGAGATTCTCGTTAGGGTGTGTAGGGGAGAGAGGTTAAGTATTGGTTTAGTCTTTAAGGATGAAACCAGTAGATTTCTATTTTAATTGTATGCATGTGTTTGTTACTGCTAAAGGCCATATGAAGGGATCCCAGTGACTTACATAATACTACGTACAGACTTTATAATGCACATAAACAAGAGGAAACATTCTGCTAGAAATTTGCAGCATAGTTCTAAATGCCAATAGTCACAAGTGGAGAGGAAACTAAAAGGCCTTGTTTATCACTCCAGGTGATGGACTTGGGATTCATTTAGGAATCCATCTACAAGTGCCTTTCTTCAGCACAGCTTGGAGGCCCAGTGGGCAACCTGGTTCTCCTTGCCTTGCCTTGTCCTGCTGACTGAGTAATTTCATCCCACAGGATGAAATTTAAGTCCTTTTAAATTTTACTCTGCCTTCAAGTCCTTTTCTTCTGTTCTTCTTGTCCTCACATCCATTCTGTGAAAATAATGTCTTGGAGCTGCCTTTCCCTTGTTTTTCTGCATTGTGCAGAGATGCAGTGGATGGATAAAGGAAGGGCCACTGAACCTCTTGAACTGGCCTGAACATTCCAGAACCTTGAGTCAGAGTCAAGGGAGACTTGCCCTGAACAAGGTTTTTTTTTTAACTTCACTACACTGCAGAAAATGCATCCTTCCTACACTTTGATTCAACTGGAAAAGAATGAATCTGTTGTGTTGTTGAAACGCACCCTGATCGCTACAGGTGCTCCCTTGCCTGCAACACCCTTGAGGCAGAAAACCTCACATCGACACAAATGGTGAATCAGGAGCAATACCTTCCCAGAGAATTTCACAGAAGTTCTTTGCTCAGGTAACTTTGGGTGGACACAGCAGGTTATCTAAGGACTACATACGTGCTTTATTTAACTTAACAAAGAGGAAAGTAAGACTTCTTCATGGGGTATAAAACTCCAACACACTTAAAGAAAGGTGACAAAATGCTTATGAAATGAAATGAAACACACAAAAAAAAGGGAGGAATGAAAAATTATCTGTATATTAACTTTGCTGTATGCATATTTATGCCAAGTCCTGTTGTGGCTCTGCGGGTTAATGCGCTGGACTGCAAAGTTGGTTTGAGCCACAAGGTTGGTGGTTCAAGCTCACCAGCTGTTCCTCTGAAATCCTATATGGGTCGGAACCGACTCGACTGCACTTAACAACAACAACATACATATTTTAGGAGTAAACCATAGAAGAATATACACCAAAATGTTAGCAGTTGCTGTCTCTGAGCAGTATGCCTATCGATGATTTTAACTTTTTAAATATTTTTCTACGATAAGCATATATTACTATTATGTTTTTCCTATTCCTTTAATTATGTTTTATTAATATGTTTAAATACAGGGTCCTGTTATGGTGCCGTAGGATAAGCACTAGACTGTTGACTTCAAGGTCAGCAATTAAAACTCACTAGTAACTCCTTAGAAGCTCTATAATACTAGGTCACTATGAGTTGGAACCGACTCGAGCACACTTAAGGACAACAATATATATTAAAATATCAATTTTATGTGCTGAATATTTTTAAAAGATATGTTGTTATTGTTGTTAAGTGCCGTTGAGTTGGTTCTGACTCATAGTGACTCTCTATAGGGTTTCTGAGGAACAGCTGGTGAGTTTGAACCCCCAACCTTGCAGCTCAAAGTGACCTTGCAGTCCAGCACATTAACCTGCAGTGCCACACCAGGACTCCTTAAAAGCTTTGAAGATGATCCTTTTGATACTTTTACAACAAATGGGCAATATCAAAATCAGACCTGGCTTCTTGGTGATAAAAAGTCTGAAGACGCCAAGCCACTTTTAAAGAAAAAGGCATTGATTAGTGCAAACGTTTCACCCTATTGTCTTTAAAAGATATGATGTCAGAATAAAATAGGAAAACTAGTCTAGACTTTAAAAAATTGTCATCAGGTTGCACTATTAATAAAAGAAAAGAGAGACTGAATCCTAAAACAAAGTATATATATATATGAAAATAGAAATATTAGAAAGGAGGACAAAAGGACAGCTGTGTGGTGACCCTAGATCTTTTTCCCTGTCTGCACAGGTACCAGGGGCACTACCTTACCCTGGGGAATAAGAAATGGTGTTTCTGCTGTGCCTAACTCTGTCCGCCCCACCTCCTAGACCAATGCTACAGAGACATACTCGCCATGAATCATAAACAAAGGCAGCAGCCTGCTGCACAACCCAGCAGTCTGGCTGCACCCTTGCCCCACAAGGCTCCTCTAGCCCCCTGTCACCAAGGAGTCTTAAGGAACCTTGACCAGGTCATCTAACTGGTGTGTCCAGAGCTCCCCATCTCCATCCTCCATCCCATGGCATCAACTCCCCCCTCTGTGGTTCCCTCCTCTCCCCTCCCACCCTGAAACTTGATCCCAGTGAAGGACTGATTGCAGGGAAACTTGGCTGCTTCCTTATCCTGGGGGCTTGTGCAGTGACAGGCTGTATCCTCGGAAGGCGGAAGGCGCGGTGGAGCAGCCAGGAGAGGCACGCTGACCGTTGGCTGGGGCATCAGGTTGGCAGTGTGTGGGCAGGCTAGCCCTGGGCGGTGCTCTCCCTGCAGGACCACTCCAGGGGTCAGTCACACGGTGGGAAGCTCGCCATGCTGCTGCCCTTCCGGCAGATGCTGCTTGTCCTGCTACTGCTCACACTCTTGGCACTGGGACACGGTAAGGGGAAAATATGCAGGGCTTGACTGGCCATCCACAGAGGTGGGGTGGTGTGAGGTGCATGTTTCCTTGGGGAGAAAAGGGAAGAAGGATTTGGGAGAGGGGTGCAGCTGCAAGGAGGTTGGGTATCTTAACAAACATGAAGACACGCATGGTCAAGGTAGAAAGCATTTCAAGGTATCATGGTCAAGCTAGGAAGTTGGAAAAGTTGATCCTAGGTGAGAGCAGGACTTGTTCAACCTCTTAGCATATGTGAAAGGTGCTAGACAGGTTACTATGAGAAGGGTTCCTCTCCTCTTTACTCTGTCCCTAAACTCATCAAATGGCAGCTTTGAGGGACCATTAAGCCCATTTGGTCCCTTCCTCTGGACAGCATGGTCCTGAGAGGAGAAGTAACTCACTCAAGGTCACACAGTTCAGCGGTCACAATCTATCAATTTTCCCTCAACTCTACTGGCTCTGTTGCAAGGATTCTCTGGCTTTGTTTCTGAAAGTTCCCTTCGGAGCTAACCTGGCATAACACCCAACTTCTCTCTTTATTCCCCATCCCATGTGTTCCCATCTCTTCTGAATATGGGATGCTTTAGTCACACAGGGATCTTTTTATTGTAAATCATATTTGTGCCATCTTGGAAGATTACCACCCCCCCACCCCCACCCCCACACACAGAACTGGGCTGGAGCTGGGGCTGGCAGAGATTCAGGGCTTGTGGGCAGATGATAACTTTCCTTATGAGCTGTTCTTTCGGGGCAGCTCAGTGGGTCAAAAGAGCACAGGCTGCGATTGATGACCATGACTTGGGGCTTCCTGGGCTGCAGAGAAATTCCAGACTTCCTAGCAATGGTCCTTAGCTCAGAGGACCTTCTGCGCTCGATCTGGTTCTCTCTGAGCTGGTCAGATTGCCAGCCAGTAATATCTGTGAAGAGACACAGAAATCAGGTTTGAATTCAGTTCCTCCACTTACCTGAATGAATGAAATGGGCCTGGTACTCACCTCTGTGAGCCTTGGGGTTCCTTATTCGTAAAATGGACCAGCAAAATAACCACTAGGGTCATGGAGGTCTTAAATTTAAAATGAATAATATAAGGGAACTTACATTTTCCAAATTGACATTTAATAGTCTCTTTTCTTCCTTCTCTCTTTTCTGTTCTTCTGACGGATGCTGAAATCTTAGCAGGAACAGATGGGTTAGAGACAGGCAGGAGGAATCAGTAGGACCAATTTGCTGGGTAGGTTGTATACATGACAAATGAGAAAAAAAGGAGTTTTATTTAGAGAAAGGTAGGCTGTTCATCGCCTTTTAGTCTATACCCTGATCCTCTAGGATTGGACCTTCATGTTTCATGACACTCTTCAGGAAGTGATTCCATTCATTTTCAGAGGGAAAATGGGGATACACCTTGGTCACTACAGCGTGAGAATAGGACATAGGATGTGGATCTTTTTGTTTGTCCCTGTAGGCCTCTTGCCCTGAAAACAAGAAAACGTGGCCTCTCCTCATTCCCAGCCCATCCCTAAAACTTTTTCCCACCTACCAAGTTTGCCAAGATACTGACCCTCATTCTCACTCCACATCCCAAACTCTGGCATGATAGCGTCCCTGGAGCTGCCTTCCCTAGTTGTTTGTGTGTGAGGGGAAGAAGAGGGGCCTCCTTTGGTGTGAACTTTGCAGGAAGGGGAAGGGATACCAGTTTTCTCTGACTGCCCACACTTCCTTCTTTCTTGATAAATTGCAGACTGGGAGCAAGGAGAGATGAGGAAATCTGACCTTGGTTGAAGCAAAACCTTGAGCCGACGTTTTCTTGTACCATCTCACCTTCTCCTACCACATAGCCCTGGTCAGATTCCCTTTAGCTTCCTAGAGAACCCTTGTCCAGGGGTCCAAAGACCCACCTCCTCCAGACAGGCCCCCTACTCTCAGCCTTTCTCAACCCTTACCCACTGCTGTTGACTTTATACTGACTCAGAGACCCTAGAGAACACAGTAAGGCTTCTGAGACTGTAAATTTTTACAGGAGCAGACAGCCTTCATATTTCTTCTGCAGAGAGTAGCTACAGCCAACTTTTTGGTTAGCAGACTGATGCTTAACCCACCATGCCACCAGGGCTCCTTTTCAGGCCTTAGTTACTCCCAAACTTACCTGTTTGTGATACCTTCCCTTCCAGCCCAGCTCCCTGGTCTTATGCACATGAGCATAGACAGAGGTGGCATTTGCATTTTGGCTCAGGAATCCTTGCAGATGAAACGGTCTGGCAATGGAGACTTCTGTCTGTGGATGTGTGTGTGTGTGTGTGTGTGTGTGCGTGTGTGTGTGTGTGAGACAGGTCTAGGAATTCTGTGAGGTAGAGATGGTGGGGACACAGTTGTTTCAATAGCTTTTAAACCAAAGCAAAATAATAGGCCCACTCTGTGCTGTTCTCCCTCACAGACAGACAGAGGGATTGCTCCAAGGCTCACAACACCACCAAGCCTGCCCTGCTGAGGCTCTCTGATTGCCTGCTGACCAACTACACGAAGGGCGTGCGGCCAGTGCTGGACTGGAGGAAGCCAACCACCGTGTTCATTGACGTCATCGTCTACGCCATCCTCAGCGTGGTGAGCGCTCAGCCCCAGCCTGCCCCACTCTAAGGTGTGCCTTTCAAGGGGTGGAGAGAAGACCATGCAGGGTCACTATGAGTCGGAACTGACTCCATGGCACACCACCACAACCACCACCATGTCTACATTAGAAATTAAGGAAGAAATCATTATATTTCTTTTTAAGTATGTAATGTGCTGGACTGCAAAGTCTGTTTGAACCTCAAGGGCAGGGGTTCAGGCTCACCAACTGTTCCTTGGGAACTATACAGGGTCACTTCAAGTCGGAACCAACTCAGTGGCTCCAAATAACAACAACAAGCTCTTAAATGGAGCCCTGGTGGCATAGTGGGTTATGTGTTGGGATGCTAACTGCAAGGTCAGCTGTTCAAATCCACCAGCTGTTCCGTGGAGAAAGATGAGGCTTTCTGCTCCCGTTAAGATTTACAGCCTCAGAAACCCTATCCAGAGTCACTATGAGTGGGAACCAACTTGAAGACCCACTACACCACACCACCATTCCCTAGTAAAAGTTCAATTTTACTGGCTGGCCAGGGAGTCCAGCTTATCCACTTCTCCAGCCTCTTTTCTTCACTCTCACTTCCCAAGGGAACAGGGGCACACGGAAGCAGCCCCTCTGTAGGAGTGGGTCTCTGTGAGTTGGTCTTCCTTTCCTTTCACAGGATGAGAAGAATCAAGTGTTGACCACCTACATCTGGTACCGACAGGTAAGCAGACCGGCCCTCAACACCCTGCTATTCCCTGGAATGGGGCTCATTTTTCCAGGAATGACTCCCCCACGAATCTCAGGGGACTTGGTTAGGAAAATGCCAAATCCAGGACTCTCGAATCCTCTGATTTCAGCACTGGGAGAGGAGAAATCCTCAGAGCCCCCTTCTGGTTCCTGAATTTCTTCACAGCACCCCCCAAAAGTGCTCATCCAACCTCTGTTGAACACTTCCAGTGACTGGGAACTCACAAGGCGGCCACTTCACTTTCAAGCAGCTCTAATTGCTAGAAAGTTCTTCCTTCTATTAAGAAAAATTGGATGACAACCAAATTGGGTGATTGCAACAGGATAATTCCATCCACTTAGTCCTCACATCCTTGGCCATTTCCCCATTTGTTCATCTTTTTCTGGGCCAGGGTCGAGCAGTGGTTTGTGAATGTCTCTGAGGCTTGGAGTCCCAGGGGTGGGCAATGGGGGTGGTGGGTAAACAGTGGAGGCAGTTGTCAAGTGTCTGAGTCCTGCTTTGGCAATCGCAGGAGCTGTGGGGAAGAAGTTAGAGCAGAAGAGGAAACTAAGTAGCCAAGAGAAGGCAGGAGGATGAGAAGAACTCTCAGAGCTACTGTGGCGACACCCTGGTGTATGTAGGTCTTTGTGAAATTCCTCCCTGTTCAAGGGCACCTTCACCACCAGCTCGTGGGACCTGGATGTGGATCATTGAGATGCTGGTCCTTTTCTGTCTCATAGAGGGACCCCTTAACATAAAGTGTATCCACCTCAGCAGAAAGGACTCAAACAAGAACAGGCACCCTGGGACTCCCTTTCTCTGAGATGACAACCCTAGGCCCCATCTCTGGACTCCTAGCATCTGCCGTTTACAGTTAGCAGTGGGGGGATGTCCAGGGAATGTGTTAGGGATTGGAATCAGAGACATGGGTTAGCCATAGGCCTTGCCCACAAAGAGCACTCAGACTAGTGTAGACAACAGACATGTGATCAGACGATTCAAATGCAGTAAGACAGCCTGTCCAATGGGGCAAAACACAGGAGACTAACCATGGAGCATAGAGGAGGCACAGGTAACCCAGCCTGGAGATAGATGTCTTGGACAAATAGATGCCTTAGCTAAGTCTATAAGGATGAGTAAAATTGGTGAAAAAGACAGGGATTGCAGTATGGGGGAGGGAGGACTGTAGACCAAGATGTGGAGGTTTCCATAGCATTTCATTCCATACAACTGAAGTGAAGAATTCAGAAAGCTATGACACCTCCCCTCTCCTCCCCCCCGCCAAAAAGGCTAAAGAGGTAGGTTGTTGTTAATTGGCATCGAGTCAGTTCTGATACCTTGTGTCCCTGTAAAGAGTTGTTTTTTTTTTTAGCTGTCATTGACAGTTAATTTTATCTTTTTTTTTTTTTTAAATGTTTTATTGTGAATTATATGATAGTTTACATGGGAGAACTTTAGTTTTACATTCATTCCATCGTATATCATCTCATTGCCATGGTTCCAATCCCCTCCATGCATCATCAGCCACCCAAAGGGTATATCCCAGAAACCTGCCCCCTACACTTCCCCCTCCTCCTCCCCAGTTTTTGGCCCACAGTCCCTTTCCCTCTCTGGGTCCAAAGTCCCCAGTCGCTTCATCACTCCACATCATCATCTCTGTCTCTATCTCAGGCATCTCTGTTTCTCTGGGTAGGGTCCCGCTCTCAGCTCTTCTCCGTTGATGGTCCCAGAGGTCTCTGCTCCTATCCTGGAGAATTAATCACTCCCTTCCTTGTTACAAAACTTCTACCTTTGCATTTCCAACCCTGATATCACTAGTTACCCATCTGTATCTCCTTTTATCAGCTCCACCCAGACAGATTGAATATGTAAAGAGTTTTCAAGGCTGTAAATCTTTGCAGCAACAGAAAACCTCATCTTCCTCCCAAAGACAGGCTGGTGTACTTGAACCCCTGACCTTGTGGTTCGCAGGCCTGTGTTTATGCATCACGTTCCCCAGAGAAGTAGGTAGAAAGCAGATTGTGTAGGTCTTTGTGGCCATGGAGTCTAACTTTATCCAAATGACAGTGTTTGTGAGCCATAGAGTTTTAATTAGCTAATTTTCAGAAGTAGATGATGAGGGTCTTTCTTCTTAGTCCATCTTAGTCTGGAAGCTCTGCTGAACCCCATCCACAATGAGTGACCCTGCTAATATTTGGAATACTGGTGACATAGTTTCCTTCATCACAGCAACACACAACCCAGCTTCATATGACAAGCTGACAGACAGGCGTATGTGATAGAGAGCCTGTGAGAACAAGGGAAGCCCTCAGCTATCTGGATCTGCACCATCACCCTCAACAATGGACTCGAACATGAGGAAGGCACAGGACCAGGCTGCATTTTGTTCTGTTATACAAAATGTCACCATGAGTTGGAGTTGACTTCATGGGCAAAGTGGCTAAACTGCTAACTGAAACCTCAGCACAGTTCATACCCATTAGCTGTTCTGTAGGAGAAAGACATGGCAATCTGCTTCCGTAAAAACTGCAGCCTTGGAAACCCATGAGAACGTCTACTCTGTCCTTTAGGGTTGCTATGAGTCAGAATCAACTTTATGGCAATGGGATTTCCCAACAACAAGGGCAACAGGGTACCACTGAAGAATATTGAGCAAGGGGGAACATGATCAAATTTACAACTTGGACTGGTCATTCTTTCAGAAGAGTGGAGAATGCATTGAACAAAACTTAGCAGTAACCATCTTTAACCCTGTGAAGACCAAAAAGCCCATTACCCTTGAGTTGGTTCCAACTCATGGTGATTCCATGTGCTGCAGAGTAGAACTGAGCTCCATAGGGTTTTCTGGGCTTTCAGGTTCATGGAAGCAGATCTCTGTATTTTTTTCTGTAATGCCAACAGGCTGGGAGGTAGATGTTATTATCCCTGCTTACATATGTGCACATCGTAAAGTTCTTTCTCTGAAGTCAATCAGTTGGTGGATAAGGGAGTCATAGCATGGAGAATAATGGAATGCATTTCTTCCCTGGTAGAGGCTATATCTGTCCAACCTACACCCTGTCTACATTTCATGGGGTCTGTAGTGCCAAATGGGAACTCTAAATTATTGCAGAGTGACTTGAGTGCCACCTAGGTTTTCCCAGGATGCTGCCTGTTGACCAGACACGGAGAGGTGAAGGCAACCTGAGTAAAAGTCACTTCTCACCTGGGATTTTGGGGTTGCCTGTAACAGTGCCTTCTCCTCCCCTAGTGCTGGACTGATGAGTTTCTTCAGTGGAGCCCTGAGGACTTTGACAACATTACCAAGTTGTCCATCCCCACTGACAGCATCTGGGTCCCGGACATTCTCATCAATGAGTTGTGAGTATTATCATCCTGTGCTGGCAGCTGGGTGGACTGAAGGCTGGAAAAGGCAAGGGGGCTGGGGTAGGAGGCAGGAGATCAGATCACTGCTGTTACATTTGATATGGTCCACCTAGATTAGCAGAACTGAAGGCAAAGTTGGCCCAAATCCCCTTTGTCATTTTCTCCCTCTGTGTTTTCTTCTTTAAACTCCCATGTACTCTGCCTGATGGGGAACCTCTGAGCTATTGGTCTAAGGGCTTCCTGACACAAGGAAAAGCCAACCTTTGAGTAAACCACATGGAGCTATAATAAACTAATGAGGACAATGATATTATTGAAAGAAATAGGGTATTTTTTTGTGATCACCATTCCTGGTCATAGGGAAGAACTGGATGACAGTCTTAAACCTCCCAAGCTATACATATGTGCCTGGCTGACCACAGATTGCATTCCCCAACAGCCAAATGATCTCATTTGGTCCTAACCAGTATATTTTCTCCTTCAGATACCTTTAGGTGTTAACGGTTGGGCTTCTGAATTCAAGGGCAGGGAAGATGGCTGGGAGAGGCAGATGGAAACGAGAAAGTAGACAGGGTCACTGCATTGTCCAACTCCAGGGGGACAGCTGACCCTGGGTCAGTCTCACACTTTCCAGGGGAGGCAACTGACCCTGTGTTCCATGCTCTGGAGGGGTCCTGGGAAATCCCGCTTTCTGTCTGGATCTCTAGTTTAAAGTGTGACTTTGAGCCAGATTCCACAGGAGATGGCAGTCTCATGACCCCTGGCCGAGCCTGCTCCATTCCATGGTTATGTGAAGAAGTGTAGGACCCAGGACCTTCTTGGCCATCCCCAATTCTTATTAATGATTTCTCTAGTTCCTTTTTGCCTCCAGAGATGATTATTTTTGTTTTACAAGACTTCTATGGGCGGGAAACAAAGAGAAACCAGAATAAGGATGGAACAAGATTGTGCTCTCTCACAAAGCCTGCCCCTGGCCCCAGGCTGGTGATTCCAGGGGATGGTGGCCCGGTCCAAGTGGGCAACAGTGTGGGAACAGCTAGACATATATATGTTTTACGCAACTTGATGCCTATGAATTCCTTCCCCGCCTTTTGTAGCTGGGATGTGGTTGTAAAAGTGCCCGTAGAGTTTGTTCCGACTCATAGCGACCCTATGTAGGGTTTGCGAGGAGCAGCTGGTACGGTGAGTTTGAACCATTGGCCTTGAGGCTCAAACTGACCTTGAGGTTGAGTGCTTATTCTACGGTGCCACACCAGGACCAGTAGTTGAGATTCCAGGGAAATAAAGAAGGGGAAACACCTTTTGCTACTTGGAAAGTAGCCCAGACAATGTCAAGTACGGAAGTCAAACATGGATGGGAAGGTTGGAAACTCTGGGGCCAGTCAGAGTTGGTCAGGTTGTCCTGCTGCCTACACTTTCTCTGTATTTCTTTCCCTGCTGGCCTGCTCAGAGACCTTCAGATTTCCAGGGTTAGAATTAGGGGCTGTGTCTGAGCCCACAAACTGACCTCTCTTCCCTGGCCAGTGTGGACGTGGGGAAGTCTCCAAATATCCCATACGTGTATGTTCATCAAAATGGTAACGTCCAGAACTACAAGCCCCTCCAGGTGGTAACGGCCTGCAGCCTTGAAATCTACAACTTCCCCTTCGATGTTCAGAACTGCTCACTGACCTTCACCAGCTGGCTGCACACCAGTGAGTATGTGGGGCTTCCTGGGGCTTTGGGTGCAGGTTGGGGGGCCCAGGGACACCTGGTGGTGCCTTCTCTGTTACCCAATTATTGTTAGTTGCATATGGACAACAGAAAAATGCTGCCAGTTCCACACCATCTTCATGACTAAGTGTTGGTATGTTTGCATCCCTTGTTTAGACTTTTGTGTAGTGCCTTCCAGTCTAAGGGGTACATCTTTCAGCCTCATATTAAGCAATGCTCTCTTATGACCCACAGAGTTTTTAGTGGTTAACTTTCAGAAGTAGATTGGCAGGCTTTTCTTTCTTAGTAGTCTGTAAGTTCTGCATATGCCTGTTCACTGTGGTGGATCCTGCTGGCATTTGAAAGACTGGTGGCACACAACATGTAAGCCCCCACAGTACAACAGATAGGTGGTGGTTAGCCATCTGACTTCCACTTGTTTTCTTAATAGTGCTGAGCCTCCAAATGGAGCTGGTATTGCTGTCCTTGTGGCCTCTTCCACATTACAAGGATTAGATGAGACAGTGTGAGGGACAGTCTGTTTCCACTCGCACAAAGTCTGGCCTGTAGGTCTTGTCCAATGTTTTATTGTAATGGATATTCGAGTCCTTCCTGGTACAAATCCGTCCACTTCTCTTCCTCTTCACTGCTGTCCTCTTAATTCAAGCCACCCTCATCTCTTGTCCAGATTCTTGCAATAATCTCTTAGCAGATCTCCTGTATTCATTCTTGTCCTCCCTCACAGCAGCCAGAGAGAGCATATTAACATGCAAATTGGATCAGATCACTCTCTCTTAAACCCTGGATGGCCTCTCAGCACTCCTGGGACACAGTCCAAATCCATGACCTGGCCAGTTGGGCCTTGCAAAGCCTGGTCCTGCCTGCCACCCACCACTCCAGCCTCACTGCGCATGTTCCCCACAGCCCTACTCCAACCAAACTGCCAGCCTTCCCAGGCCCTCAAACCTCTGGCTCTTTCCTTTTCTAGCATACTGTTTCCTCTGCCGTATTATCTTACCCTTTCTTCTCTCTTACCCCTCAGCAACATCTAGTTTGCCCAACGCCTCTGTTTACCCTTCTAAACACAGGATAGGGAACAGTGACTCAGGGCAACCACTGCTCAGTTCCCAGACTAGGCCATTCCTGTTGACCAAGCACATAGCTCCCTGTTCTTCTTCCTGTATGTGCTCAATGTCTCCATCTCTACTGGATATCAACTTAGAGAGGGCCAAAATATCAGTTTCCGGCTCCCTATTGCTTACCTCGCACAGTGTCTGGCACAAAAGAGATGCTGGACAAATTCTGACTGAGAGAATGAATGGATGCTAGATGCTCACTGTTAGCCCAGTGATGCCAGCATTGCCCTACTGTGAAAGGTAGCCTCTATATTGATCCAGATTTCATTCTTAATTTAACTTTAAACCACAAAGGGAGTACATAATTTTCTGGAACAAAAGCTATTAATTACAGATAAGACTAAAGTCTCCTCTGACCTCTGGCCTCAATCCCCATCTCTTCAGTAACAACCGGCTATGCTAAGAATTAACCATTTCCATCATTATAAACTTCATATAGTAGTATGTTCTTCCAGATCCTTCTCTATGCATTTATATTCATATATTCATTTGTGTGTGCAAACACACACTTATACATACACACATAGCCAGTGAAATTACATGGACATTGTTTTATGGGTCTTTATTTTACATAAATGCATCATATCACATGGTTACAAGTCAGGCTGCTAATCTCAAGGTCAGCTAGTTCGAAACCACCAGCGGTTCTGGGGGAGAAAGATGAAGCTTTCTGCTCCTGTAAAGATTTACAGCCTCGGAAACTCTATACAGGGTCTTTAAGAGTCAGAACCGACTCCACTGCACACCAACATCACTTTTTACTTAACAAGAGATCTTGAACATGTTTGCAGGTTAGATCTTCCTTAAAATTTTTAACAAGCTATACACCATCTTAAATTTGTTAAGCATGTTCCTGATTGATAGACATTTAGGTCTAATGTTTTATTGTAATGGATACTCCTTTCTGGTACATACGTATATCTGTCTAAATGCCAAGAAGTAGAACTGCTATTCTGTAAGTGAGGATTTTGCTTATGTTTCCAATTCACCCTGAAAGCAAGGCACTTCTAACAACGCAAAGGTGAAGAATATTGACTTGCATTCATTTCCTAAATGGGTAATTCTAACAGGGCAAACTAGCAAGGCATTTGGGAAGGTATGTATGTGTGCATGTGTATGTGTGTGTGTGAAAGAGACAGACAGACACAGAGACACAGACAGTAACAGAAATAAAGATATAGAAGCAGAGAGAGAGAAAATACTTTCTAACCAAGGGGTTGTGTGGTCATTTATGTATTGTGCTGGATATTTTCATCTAAGACTTCCTTTGCGCTCACTACAACTCCATGAGACAGGTATGATGTGTAATAGTACCTCATTTACTAGCTGAGAAAACTGAGGCTGAAGACCTGAACTCAAATCACCTGACATCAGAGCCCTTGGTTTCTGCCCTCCCATACCCACTCCACTGGAATTCCACACACATCAGGGGCAGGCCAGCTCCTGGTACTAGATCCCCAAACTGATCTGCTTTCTTCTTTTCAGTCCAGGACATTAACATCTCTTTGTGGCGTAAGCCAGAAAAGGTGAAGTACGACAGAAGTGTCTTCATGAACCAGGGCGAGTGGGAGCTTCTCGGGGTGCTGACCCAGTTTCAGGAGTTCAGTATCGAAGGCAGCGAGTGTTATGCAGAAATGAAGTTCTATGTGAGTGGGACAGGGAACGATTGTAGGTAAAATGATGACTGAAACTATCCAGGGAGACTTAAAACCCAAACCAAACCCAACCCATTGCAGCCTAGTGGATTCTGAATTACAGAGACGAACTGCTTCATCGAGTTTTCAAGGCGGAAGGCAGCTGCCTTAACTTTCTCCCTAGGAACAGCAGTTGGTTCCTACAACCAACCTTTTGGTTAGCAGCTGACTGCTAGTCATGGCACCACCCGGACTCCCCCATTTCTTCTTTTCCCCAGCTTTGTATTTGCACACACTCCCCTTAGTTGTTCAACAAAGTGAATGGGAAATCTCGATCGAATTGTCCCTTATATAAACCACTCCAAACCTTCCAAAGTCAGATAATGAGGCGTGTCCATTTCCTTCTCTGAGCAACCCAGGCTGACAGCTTCAGGAAGCAGGGGCATCTAGGATGAGGGCTGGTTCTGGGGTGCAGAGCCTGTCTCTTCTCCCTACTGCAGGTGGTCATCCGCCGCAGGCCTCTATTCTATGCGGTCAGCCTTCTTCTGCCCAGCATCTTCCTCATGGTCATGGACATCGTGGGTTTCTACCTGCCTCCAGACAGCGGAGAAAGAGTCTCCTTCAAGATCACCCTTCTCTTGGGCTACTCAGTCTTCTTGATCATCGTTTCAGACACTCTGCCCGCCACTGCCATTGGTACACCGCTCATTGGTAAGACAGCTCCTGGGGGCGTGGCTCAGTGTGGCAGAGGAGACGCCCCTCCCACTTCCCCTGGCGTGTCTCTTCCTGCGTGCACAGGTGTGTATTTTGTTGTGTGCATGGCTCTGCTGGTGATAAGCTTGGCCGAAACCATCCTCATCGTGCGGCTGGTACACAAGCAAGATCTGCAGCAGCCGGTGCCGGCCTGGTTGCGGCACTTGGTTCTCGAGAGAATCGCTGCATTGGTATGCCTGGGGGAACAGTCGAATTCCCCAAGGCTCCCAGCAGCCTCCCAAGTCACCAAGATTGATGACTGCTCAGGTGAGAGAAGGCTGGGAGAGCCCACACAACTTAGATTCAGGAGTTGGTCAGGTCTTTGGAGGGGGTGGCAGGCAGGAGGGCCTGGACAGGGCCTAGGAATCCGTGTTGCCATGCATAAGATGTCCCCCCACACCCAGACTCCTTGGGAGGAGCTTATCTGGACTCTCTTTTCACCCTTTCATCTTCTCATCATCCCAGGAGCAGACGGAGACAGGGTAGAAGTCCCAGCAGCTGAGATCTCTGGGCCAAGAGTGGCCTCTCTCAGAGATGGGCCCACAAACCCTAAACCAAACTTGTTTCTGTCATGGCAGTTCTGACTCATGGCACCCCACCATGTGTACATTACAGAGTAGATTAAAACTCCACCGAGTTTTCTTGACTGTAATCTTTATGGAAACAGATCATCAAACTTTGTCCCTGTGGTACCACTGAATAGGCTCCAACTACCCATCTTTAGGTTAGCAGCCCATCACAAACCATGCGCATCATCCAGCGACCTTAAGTGACCTTCTTGCCTCACACATTTAAACATTGTAGCCAGAATTTCTAAAACTCTCATTCTACCTAGCTCAAAGACCAGGTTCCTTAGAATTTCCAATACGGGGGAGGCAGGGAGATATAGGTGCAGGGAGACACTGCCTCGGGGTCTCTGGCCTCCTGAGGCATTGTCACAGCTGCCATTTTTGGTTTGTTTATTGAGCATTTGAACCAGGTGTGCACAAAGAACTTTCTGTGCATTATCACATGCAAGTCTCATGGCCACCCAGTAGGAGTCTTCTGTTCCAAATGAGGAAAGAGAGGACGAGGGAGATTAAACAATTTGCATTAAAGTCATCACCACCACCGTTCACCACTTTTCTTTTTTAACTTATTTATTGTGAATTGGGTGAAGGTTTACAGACAAGGTTATCAGCTTTACATTCATCAAATTATACACTTTGTTTCATCTCAGTGATTACAATCCCCTTCCTGGAACAACAGTTATCCTGCTTCCTCCCTGCAACAAGTTATCCTGTTTCCTCCCATCTTATAGTTCACAAATGAGCAAGGCAAAAATATTGATGTATACTTACAAAAAAAAAAATATATATTCATTTAAATGTCC
The DNA here is from genome assembly GCF_000296735.1 of Chrysochloris asiatica. Lineage (NCBI taxonomy): Eukaryota > Metazoa > Chordata > Mammalia > Afrosoricida > Chrysochloridae > Chrysochloris > Chrysochloris asiatica. The sequence goes on from NW_006408526.1 coordinate 24,776,812, forward strand.
AAAGAGCACATTTTGCCAGCCAGCCTCCTGCCCGCAAGCACACAGCCTTTCTCTGTCCATGGGCCTAGAGCTCACAGCTGCTCTGTCTCTGCTATTGTCACCTTTCTAGGTAGGGATCTCACATTCCACTCATGCTGTTCCTTCTTAATGGTCCTGAGATGAAAGGTGAACTACTCCCCTCTTTTAGTTGAACATCTTCCACAATTACAGCTCATTCACCACTTCTCATCCTTCTTGGCCTTTTACACAAGACTCTTGGTTCCTCATCATGAGCTAGTCAGCAAAGTGAGCCAGTGTATAGCCTACATGCCTAATTTCACCATTCACCTGGTGCAGGGAGCCACACCTAAAGGTGAATTTTTTGGTCTAGAAGGACTTGGAAGTAATGGTAAGAGGGGCAGTAATTACTGGCCAGCTTCCTAGAGAACATGATGCAGTGGAGAGAGGAATAAATTGGGAGCTCAGATACCTGGACCCTAGTGGCCTCACTATTAAAGATGTCCCAGCTGTGTGACCATAGACTAGTTAATTAACCTCTCTGAGCTTCATATAAACAGTGGGGGCAGTAATCACTCCTACCATGTTTCTCTCATGGGGCTGTTGTGTAGCTCAAATGAAATAAAGAATATCACATTTCTGGGTAAAGTCTAGAGTTAAAAAAAAAAAAGGGCATGAAGAAAGATAAGCACCAAATTAAAAATATCAATGAACTGGGAAGGGACAGAGGATGTCACTAAGAAGGGATTACTGCTGTTGTTAAGTACTGTTGAGTCAGGTCTGACCCATAGTGACCCTGTATAGAGTTTTCAAGTTTTGAAACGTTAGCCTTGTAGTTAGTAGTCTAGAGCTTATCCTACAGAGCCACACTCAGACACCAAGAAGGGCTGTTCAGATATAAAATTGAAAAATTTACATTAGCTTTGTTTAAGTTGGATGTTGGCTGCCCAAGTATATAATGTTACTCTTTATGCTTTTTATGTCAGAATTTTGTCATAACAAAAAATTCTGTAGGACTATATGAACATAAGGAGCTCTGGTAGCATAGTGGTTACGAATCGGGCTACCAACCTCAAGGTCGGCAGTTCGAAACTACCAGCTGTTCCGCAGGAGAAAGATGAGGCTTTCTGCTCCCGTAAAGATTTGCAGCCTCGGAAACTCTGTGCAGGGTCTCTATGAGTGGGAACCAACTCCACGGTACTTAACAACAACAACAACATGGGTACATAGGAGTCATGGTTTAGCACTGTGGGATAAAGCACTGGACCGCAAGATTGATTTGAACCACAAGGTCGGTGGTTCAGACTCACCAGCCTCTCCTCAGAAACTGCACAGGGTGGCTGTGAGTGGTAACAACAACAACAACAGGAACATCGAAGGCATTGGTGGGTCAGTGGTAGATTGCTCCCCTTCCACGCAGAAACCCGAGTTTGATTTCCTCTCAGTGTACCTCTGGGGCAGCCACCACACATCTGTCCACGGAGGTGTACATGTTGTTATGATGCCGAGTAGGTTTCTGCAGAACTTCCAGACTAAGACAGACTAGAAGAAAGGCCTTGCAAACCATTTCCAAAAATCAGCCAGTGGACAGACCTATGGATCCCAACAGTCAAATGCTCAGTTCATCACAGGGAGGGCCAGCAGTGGGCAGCATTTTGTTCCATTGTGTTGGGTCACCATGATGGCAATGATGAGATGGAAACTTAAGGATAATGGTCAGCCCACCCCGCTGGGCCTTCTTCTCTTGCCATTTCTCTGTACTTGTTTCAGCCATGGGAAACCACTGTAATCATTTGGGAGGACCCCAGGACTTTGAGAAGAACTCGCGTGGCAGAGGCAGCCCTCCCCCTCCGCCACGGGAGGCCTCGTTCGCAGTGCGCGGAGTGCTGCGAGAGCTGTCTTCCATCCGCCACTTTCTGGAGAAGCGGGACGAGAGCCGGGAGGTAGCGCGGGACTGGCTGCGTGTGGGCTCCGTGTTGGACAGGCTGCTCTTCCGTGTCTACCTGCTGGCGGTGCTGGCCTACAGCATCACCCTGGTCACTCTCTGGTCCATCTGGAAGTATTCCTGAATGGGCACAGCCCAGCTGGCAGGTGGGTATGGGACTGGTTACTCTAGGGATGGGGGATTTCTGCTCAGGACCTTTAGGAAAATCCAGGGACTTTTTTTTTTTACAATTAATATTTTACTTTCATTGGAAGTGTACTCAGCAAACAGGGTTCCACTCAACAATTTTTACACATATTACTCAGTGACACAGATTACAATCTTTATATTTTATCAACATTTTCATTGTCTCTAAGTTTGTAAGGAACTTCTGTTCCTAGTCTCCCTTGAGCCGTCTCATCTATTTAGAGTATTTGATGACCATTTGGTTCAGGGACAGGCTAAAGACACATATATAGTCTTATGTTCTAAGCCAATGCCTGTTCATCTCAGTAATATAGATCCAGGGCCTGAACACTTCCTCCAAGAACTTGGTGGCCAAGACTCTTACATTGCTCCTTACAATGGCCCATTATGGCTTTAAAACAGGCCATCTGAGATCAGGAGAAACCCACACATTCCCTAACTTCATTCTATTTAGCTATCATGCCTCAGTTTCCCCACTGGCACTTCCCTAAATAAGGTGCTTTGGACTTCTGCGCATCTCTCACCCCTTTGTTTTTAGATGGAAGGCAAAGCCAACGCTCAACTACCGGGAGTCAATAACTGCGTTTGATTTATCCAGACCCCGAATGGCTCCTTCTTCACTTCACCTGTGGCCACATCCCCCAACATTCATGTCTCTGTTAGATGGTAGGGATGGGAGACATAATAAAATGTTATGAAGCCCTACACTTTCTTCCTGATCTTTTATCAGCTGCTTTGGGAAAAGGCTCGGTGGGCGAAAGAGGAGTTTCAAGTTATGGGTGGAGATAAAGTTTGAGAATTATCTGATTTCAAGTATTTGGTAATTCGTGCCCCAGGGAATCAGAGGTGACTAAATGGTGACTGTTCTGAAGAAGAAACCAGAAGGCGTGGGATTTCCGGTGTGAGAGTCAGGACCAGGAATGCTTAGCAGTGGGTGAGGAGGGGAAGCTCAGTTCTGTGATCCCCTGAAAAGATGTCCGCGCAGGGGGAGGGGGGGCATACAGTCTTTAATCCGTTGGGGCTCATGGTCTCTTGGTGAAGTTGGCTAACCAGCTCTCTCCCAACAAGCAACTACCTAACTTCTCCGCAGACGGATCCTGCAGTGGAGTCCTGGTATGGCGCTGTGGGTTAATGCTCTGGATTGCAAAGTCAGTTTGAACCGCAAGGTCAGCAGTTTAAGCTCACCAGCCACTCCTTGGAAACCCTGTGCAGGGTCTCTATGGGTTGGAACTGACTCAATGGTACTTAACAGCAGCAACAACAATGGAGACAAGAACATCAGCAGCATGGCCAGCAATAGTTGGCTTGGTGGTGGAAAAGACCAGGGCTTGAGTTTATTACTTAACTCCAGGTACACGTACCAGAAAACAGGGCCATGAGGGATGCAGAGTCCGCTTGGTCTTTAACCGTACTTCTCATGTCCAATTTCCTTTTCCATACATCATGCTGAGGAACACACCACCCCCTTCACGCCATCCACCTACAAGTCTGCAAAAGAAAGGGAAGCTAGAACCCACCAGTGCCACACTGCCCATCTCAGCATCTTCAATTATGACTTGGGCTCCCTTCTGGTTCCCTCTGTCTCATTCCACCTTTACTCTTCTCCTTGTCTTGGGCTGGTTGTAACTTGGAGGAAGGCGTGGTAGAGAGGGAATATGCCAACAAGCTAAAGGAAAAGGACCTAACAGTAAAACTGGGAATGACTTCGAACAGCACCACTGCCTTCTCAGTTAATTCAGGCTGGCTAATGATAAGGGATTCATTGTGGAAATTTTGAAGCTATACCTTTCCATGATCTCAAACTCTGCACTTTTGGCTGGTAGACCATCCAAAAGGCTGGAGAGAGAACCTTTGGCCTTTGGGAGTTTTAGCTCTGAAAAATCCTAGAGGATAGGGGAGGCGATTTGTCAGTTGTATCTCCTCTCAGCTGCTCACCCTAGCTTCCTCTCCATGTATCAAGAAAACATTACATACTAACCAACTAGTTGCTTATTCCTCAGGTGAACTGGGAATGTATTTTCACCTGCTTTCTCCAACCCAGACATAATGTGCTTTTTTTTTTTTTCCCAGACATACGTGCTTTTGACATGAGTAAGGAGCTCTGGATTGATTGTTGCTATGTTGATTTGGTAGGGATCAGCAAAGAGCAGGAAATTGTGGGGCTGGAGATTGGCCCTACCCATAAGTATTGCCTTCTTTTGTATTCTCACCTTTTTATTGTGTGCTGAGTGCAGGTTTACAGAGCAGCTCATCCATTTCACATCCACTTGGTTTCATCTCAGTGACTGCAGTTCCCTCACTGTTACATCACTTAGTCCACCTCCTCCTTGTGTTTCTTGTTTCCATTCCTCATTCTCTCCCATTTCTTCTGAATTTTGTCTGTAGATAAATGCTGTCCTTTTGATCTCAAATGGTTGACATTTCTATAGTGTGTGTACCTCAATAGTATTGTCATGCCCTCTATATACCTAGCTATTACTAAGCCATGGGGGTGAGTTTGGTTCCAGAACTGAAGAATGACCAAAGATCATAGTCTTGTGGTTCCACTAGTTTTTATCTGACCAATATGCATATTCCTTTTTTTGATTTTGAGTTTTGTTACACATTTTCTCCCGCTCTATTCAGGACCTTCTAATGTGATGCCTTTCAGAGCAGTTGGTAGTGGTAGCCAGGCTCCATCTGGTTCTTTTGGTCTCAGGGTCATGAAGACAGATGCTACATTGGACTAATTGTTTCCAAGCATCGTTAGTTTTCGCCTCTCTTATTTCTTCCTCATAGACAAGGACTTGTAGTTGCACCTTAGATTGATGCTCATGAGCTTTTAAGATCCCAGTAGCTGCTACTCACCAGTAGGATGTAACTGGCTGTCTTTGTGGACTATGTATGCCAACTGACCACGGTGTCCCCAAGACTATGATCCTGAGCCCCCAGACCCAGCAACTTATTCCCTCAAGGTGTTTGTTAATGTCTGAGAAGTTTTCACAACTTTTCTCCCTGCAGCAAAGGTAAGTTGTTTTGTGTTGTTGTGTGTCGTCAAGTTGGTTCTGAATCATCGCAACCCAGTTTGGAGTTTCTGAGAGTGACTAATGGGTTTAAGCTGCCAATCTCACAGTTAACAGTCCAGTGCTTATCCTATAGCACCACACCAAGGCCCAGAAACGGTAAATAAATACCCATGTGTGAATATCTTCTGTCAAACCTGTATGTATTAGTGGGTTTCTTCCCACTCTCTCCCCCAGACCTTTTCTTTCCTTTTTTAAAAAGTTTTTGTTGTGAATTGAGTGAACGTTTACAGGGCAGATCATCAGTTTTACATTAAACAATTCATATACTTTGTTTCATTACAATTATTATAATCCCCTCCATGTACCATCAGTTAACAGTATTTCTTTCTATTCATTTTAGCTCTTTTTTTTTTTTAAAGCATTTAGACATATATAATAATTTATACCACCAAAGGGCACATTCTGCAACTCTGCCTCCTGGCTGCCAGCTTTCAGTCCCTCTCTTCCCATGGATCAAGAGTCCTCAGCTGCTCCCTCTCTCCATGTCCCCATCTCTGCCTCCATCTCTGGTGTCACTGTTTCTCTGGATTAAGGTCCCGCATTCTGCTTGTGCTCTTCTCCCTTTATGGTCCTAGGGTCCTCTGTTTCTGGACTGTAAGATTAACTACTCCTCCGTTTTTATTACAAAACTTCTACCTTTACAATTGGGACAGTCACAATTAGTCATGATAACAATTGTTGTTGTTGTTATGTGCCATGAAGTTGGTTCTGACTCACAGCAACCCTGTACAGGGTTTCCGAGGCTGTAAATCTTTACAGGAGCAGAAAGCCTCATCTTTCTCCCACAGAACAGCTGGTAGTTTCAAACCTTGCAGTTTGCAGCCTGATTCGTAACCACTACACTACCAGATCTCCAGTATGATAACAATTACTCACTATTAAATCATAAGAATCTTATGTCTATCGCTTTTCACCAGACCCATCTAGACAAGATGAAAACTATTCAGTGCAGACTCTATCTTTCCCCCTACACTCTTAAACTAAACTCCCTCTTGAAACCTTGTAAGCCAGTCACTTTGTGCCTTTATCATCCCCTCATTTTAAGTAGCCAATGTCTAAGTTGCCCATCCCTATCTACCCTGTGTACAGAGGGGATAGCATTGATACTTGATGTGAAGACTCCTTCCCTCTCTGTTGTTATACATTTTGATGAGAAGAAATTGGGCTGAAGAAGAGGACTTATCTCAGCTGTTTCAGGATGGTCTCTACTTGCCCATACTTTGGAGTCTGGGCTCTACCAAGACCTGTTTGAGTTAGCTATGCTCTTAGGTGATTGTCAGTCTCAGCCCAAAGTCGGACAGTCTGGACCTGTCAGCGCACCACTGGTCAGTAAGTGGGTGGCTATTGACAAAGTGTCCAACCAGAGAGCTAGTAAGACACTAATCAACCTATTGATTCCCTATCTCCCCCTACACCCTTTGCCCACAATCAATGGTGCGACAGAGCCCAGCACTGAGGCAGCCAATTAACCACCTTGAGAACGAGCCGCTACATGTAACATCTTCTGCTCCACCAGCCACATCCAATCAGCTCATCGATCTAGCATCCAGCCTGTGCTGTTCCAGGATAGGAAACTGTTCCTTAGAACTGATCTTGGTCTTCTTCTAAGGAGACCTTTACAGTGTCTGGAGTCTGAGGACACCCAGAATGTCCTTCCCACCTCTTCTTACCATCTCAGCCCATTCCCTCTCATTCAATCCTAAGTAGAGAGAGAAAACTAGAAACCACCCTTGTCTCTGGAAGTGCTTCTGAGAGCTCATGGATTCGCCGTCTCGGGAGGATTACCCGATAAGCAAAGTAATCATGGGTTTACTTGTGCTTACTTGCTCATCTGTAGTGAAGCACAGATTATAAATGTGAAAAGAGGGTTTGATTCTGTAGGAAGCCACTGTGGAATTGGGAGAGAGTCAGATGCCAGCCAGACCAAGAAGCAGAATCTTTGATGTGGTGAAAACAATGGGGAATTGTTAAGATTAGTAAGTAAGCACAAGTAAGCCTGTGCTTACCTTGATTGTTGGGTAGCCCAACACTGCTCCATCTCTTTGCACTTCCTCCTCAAAGCATTTTCAGTTCTACTATGAATCCTCCCAGTTGGGATCACCTTCTCACCTCTATCATTCCAACCCTGTCATTTCTACTGACACTATCCCATCATAGGTTTTGAAAGTGCTCAGTCTGAGCTCCTACAGCTGTCTGTGAATTCATAGTAAGGCTCACTAGTGGCACAATGGTTAAGCACTCAGCTGCTAAACAAAAGGTTGGTGGTTCAAACCACTTAGTGGTTCTACAGGAGAAGGACCTGCTCCCATAGAGACTATAGTTTTGGAAGAAGTGCAGCCAGAGTGCTCCTTGGAGGCCAGGATGGCCAAACTTCATCTCTCATACTTTGGACATATTGTCAGGAGGGACCAGTCGCTGGAGAAGGAGATCATGTTTGGTAGGGTAGAGGGTCAGAGAGAAAAAGAGGAAGACCCCCAGCGAGATGGATTGGCCAAGTGGCAGCAGTAGTGAGGTTGGCCCAGGATCAGGCAGCGTTTCCTTCTGCCATTCATAAGGTTGCTATGAGGCGGTACTGATTTGATGGCACCTAACAACAGCAACAATATGGAGTTGCCATGAGTCAAAATGACAGCACCTAGAGGAGTCCTAAGGAGCTCTGGTAGCGTAGTGGTTACGAGTCGGGCTGCCAACCTCAAGGTCAGCAGTTCGAAACTACCAGCTGTTCCGCGGGAGAAAGATGAGGCGTTTTGTTCCCATAAGGATTTACAGCCTCGGAAACCCTGTGCAGGGTCTCTATGAGTCAGAACCAACTCCACGGTACTTAAAAAGAAGAAGTGGAGTCCTGGTGTGGTGCTGTGGGTTAATGAGCTCAACTGCAAGGTCTGTTTGAACCACAGGGTTGGTGGTTCTAGCTTAGTAGCTGCTCCTCAGAAACTCTATGAGTTGGAACCAACTCCACAGAACTTAACAACAACAACCTGGTGTGGCACTGTGGGTTAATGCGCCGGACTCCAGTGTCAGTTTGAACTGCAAGGTTGGTGGTTTGAGCTCACCAGCTGCTCCTTGGAAACCCTATACAGGGTTGTTATGGGTCAGAACTCACTCGATGGCACTTAACAACAACAGCAATGGAAACAATTAGTCCAATGGACTAATGGACCCCATAAACATCAGCCTCTGTGACCTTGAGACCAGAAGAACTAAATGGGGCCTGGCCACTACTACTGACGGCTCTGAAAGGGATCATGTTAGAACAAGTGGATAGGGGACAAAAATGTGGAACAAAACTCAAAGTCATAAAAGACATCAGGTTTACTGGTGGCATCACGAGAATTTTCAGGTCTGGAACTGAACTCACCTCCTTGATTCAATTTTCAGTCAAACAAGAGATAAATCTATTAGGGGACCAATAACATTAGTGAGGTACACACACTTTAGAACAGTCACCATTGAGATCAAAAGGGCAGCATTATTTACCCAAGGACAAATTTCAGAAAAGTTAGGAAAGAAGGTGGAATGGAAACAAAAAACACAGGGAGAAAGCGGGATAAGAGATGCTACATTGTGGGGATCACAATCAATGACATGAAATGAAATGTATATGAATTGTTGAATGGAAAACTGATGAACCGCTCCATAAACCTCCATCTAACTCACAATAAAAAGGAAAATATTTTAAAAACAATGATGCCTATCAACAACACTGTTCTAGAGACTGCCTTCCTTCCCAAGGACTGGCAACTTGGAGCTCAGTGACTCCCAGGAAGTTCTGGAAATCCACAATGCTGACTGCGTAATACTGTGAGTGTAACTCATGTGAGTGAACACTTCAAAATGGCCGACCTGGCACCTGCCGTGATATTTACGGCTCAGTGGGTGGCACATACGGTTAAGTGCTCACTTACTGTTTGAAAGATTGGTGTTTCAAACCCAACCAGAAACAACTTGGAAGATAGGTCTGGCCATATGTTTCGGAAATCCCATGGGAAGTTCTAGGGTACACAAGTGGGACCCATAAGTCGCAAATGATGGCATCTAACAACGTATATATTATAGACATATCAAGTTCAATCATCACACTGTCTCCAAAATCTGCATATGTTTTACAATCATAACAACAACAACAAAAAAGTACATTGAAAGATTTCAAGTTCAGTAAAAGACCTCAAGGGTCTTACCCCATAGTGGACACTCAGGAGCTTCAGAAGGCTGAGGAGGCAGTGAGCAAGGAGCCCAGGATAGGGGCTCTCTGCGGCATGGACCTCAAGGAGGAAAAGTTGACTGGTGGGGGTGAGCAGAGAAGGAGGGAGAACATATGGAGGGGTGTGGTTCAGCATTCATAAGCCAGATCCTCCTCCCTCCTCCAGCTTCGGAATCAATACATTTTGAATCTAATCTAATAACAGAGATTTAACGAGGGGATAATGCGAGTGGAGCGGCCAGGCGCTTTGTCTCTTCTTTCAAGCCGCAGCTGGGGCCCATTATCTGGGGACAATGCCTCATGCTAATCACTCCCTCTCTTCTCCAGAGCCTTTGGGGAGGGGTGCTGGCCAAGAGAGGGCAGCTCCTCCCCTGATTGGAGGGGAGGGGCAGTGAAGGGAACAAGTGAGGGAGTGGAGTGAGGGAGTGTGGGTGAGGTTGAGAAGGGTTTGGAAGAGGCCACACACAATTGCCTTCATCTGCCATCAACTCATTGGTCACTCCCTCTGCCCACACTGTGTACCCTGACCAGTGGGTGGGTGGGTTGGCTGGGGGACTAACAATGCGAGCAAACAGCAGATAATTAATAATCAGCTGCAGAACCCATTCATGTTCCCCCACCAGGCCTTTTTTGTTTCTTGCTTGGTCCTCTATAATTTAAGGTTTCCTATTGAGGCCTGTGGTTGGCCAGACTTGACTGCCATGGTTCGAGACTTAAACTTGGTTTTACAGACCAAGAATACCCATCTAGGAAATAGAAGCAAGCCTCTTCTGCCTTTCTGGCTCTTCTATCTGGGACTTTACTTAGGGCTTAACCAGCAGGAGGAGGTGTGGAGGAACCCAATAGTGAAGGAATGGAATTGAGTTTCCTAGCTGCCTTTATCTCTACAGGCTGGAGAGGAGAGATCATGGAGGACAAGGAGGACGTGCCTTGCTTTCCTCGCTCAGAGCTCTAGTTGGGAGAGATCCCAGGAACTAAGATATGCTCAGCTTAGACACTGACATTCGTTTACAGTGCTGGGGACCATATCAGTGCCATGTGGCGTGAGGAGTCACTGAGTTAACTCAGTAACAACAGTAACGCTCTCAGATGTTAACCAAAAAGGTTAGAGGTTCGAGTCTACCCAGATGTGCCTAGAAAGAAAATCCTGGTGATCTCCTTCTAAAAAACTCAGCCACTGAAATCCGTAAGGAGCACACTTCTCCAGAAAACTCAATTACTCCATGAGTCAGCGTCGTCTCTGTGAAAACCAAATGGTTTTTAGTTTTGGAGTGAAATATTGTTGTGAGGTGCCTTCGAGTTGGTTCTGCTCATAGCGACCCTGTGCACAACTGAATGAAACACTGCTGGGTCCTGGGCCGACCTCACAATTGTTACATTTGAGTCAACTGCTGCTGCCTCTGTGTCAGTCCATCATCTCAGTGCTTGCTTCCCCTTTCCCTCTTAACCCTCCCCTGTACCAAGCATGAGAAACTCACAATTTGAATTTTAGCCTCATGCATGCTCGCTGAGAAACCTCAACTTTCTTATTTGTAAAATGGGGTCCTAAGAGTATCTGGCTCATTACAACACGAATAGATACATGCACACCCATGTTCATCGCAGCGCCATTCACAATAGCTAAGAGATGGAAACAAACTACATGCCCACCAAAGGAAGGTAACAAACGATGGTACATATACACGGTGGAATACTATGCAACGTGAAAGAATAATGGTGAATCTGCAAAACCCCTAATAACATGGATGAACCTGGAAGACATCACACTGAGTGAAATTACTCAGTTACAAAAGGGTAAATATTGTATGAAATCACTATTGTAAAAAGTCAAGAAAAAGTTTTCACACTAAAAGAACTATTCTTTGATGGCTGCCAAAAGTGGGAAGGTAAGGAAGGGTAAATTACCGACTAGAAGATAGATACATGGTGACTTGGGTGGAGGAGAAGACAGTATACAGTAAAAGGGAAGTTGGTTAAAAATGATGTGAGGCAGAAGAAGAAGAAGGAAAACAACCTAGCAGAGTATCTAGTTCATAGATGTTCCAGGAATACTGTGTTCCAATCTGGGACGAAAGCCCAGGGAAGTCTAGCAACTAGGAGAAGAGGAACGTCTTGTAGAATGCCAAGCGTTCTTTGGCCCCCACATGTCACTTTCTCTGTCTCTGAATGGGTGAGAACTACTCCTGGACAGTCAGAAATGGGCAGGGCAAAGGAAACTGACCACTCACCATATGACAAAACACAAAACAAAAAATCACACTGCCATCAAGTTGACCGTGACTCATGGCTATCCTCTATGTGCCAGAGTAGAACGTGTTCCGTAGAATTTTCAAGGACTGATTTGTTGGAGGTAGATCACCAGGTCTTTCTTCTGAAGCTCCTCTGGGTGTTTTAGAACCTCCAACCTTTCACCTTGCTTACTCTTTGTCCCAAGGCCAGAGAGCACTAAACATTTGGTCTCCATCAAACGTATTTAGACTTCTTTTTCCAATATAGTCTTGTTGCCTTTTCTCCCTCACCCCTACACATTCACAACTTCCCTACATAAAATTCTTCCTTGAAACCACAGCTCTTAGCTCCGGCCCTGGGAATGTATCTGTGATACCCCGCACTTCTTGATCTTGTCTGCAATTTCAATTCTTAGCAGAGAGGCTATAACAGCCTGGACTTAGATGCCTGAGAATTCAATTCCCTGCACCTCTCATTCACCTGGTGGCACAGTGGGTTAAAGTGTTGAGCTGCTAACCACAAGGTCGGTGGTTTGAACCCACCGACAGCTCCATAGAAGAAGGATGAGGCAGTCTGCTCCCATGAAGATTTACAGGTTTGGAGACCCTATGGAGAAGTTCTACTCTGTCCTGTAGGGTCACTCTGAGTGAGAATTGACCCAACAGTTGCTGTTTCTCATGCTCTTGAGATACAAAATATGGTTCTTACTCCTAGGAAAAGAAATGAGAGGTAAAGATCCTCAATGTGATAGATTGGCATAGTGGCAGCAGCAATGGGCCCAAGTGTAACAATGATTGTGTAGTTGGAGCAGGACCCAGCAGTGTTTCGTTCTGCTATACATAAGGTCGTCATGAATTGTAACAGACCATGGCACAAAACTATAACCACCACAGCATCTGACAGGGCAACCACAACCCTGTCCTTCTAGGTTCTGTCCACTAGATGGCAGCAAAGTACAGACATTCTATGGTGGGGTCTTGGTTTGAACTATTTTATTGCTTCCTCCCCAAAAGAAAAGAGGTCTCCCTCTCTCTTCAGAAGTCTTTGCAGTACCCTTTCTGCAAGTGGACTCCCTTTCCTGGGCCACTAGGGATGATTCTGAAGCACTGGTCAGACAGAGATTGGCTCACACACCCCCAAAAAACTCTCAACATTCTCACACATACTGAGTGTCTAACTGATCCCTGAACAATGGACTTGCAAGGTGAATGGTCAGACCTGGCCCTTTACTCAATCACACACTTAGTTGCTCTAGTTTTGTTTTTTTGCCTCTAGTTTTCCCTCTTTTTCTCCTCAAGATGCTTTTACCTGTAGCATCTGAAGGACTCTCCCCACTCCACACTGGCTCTAAAACATTCCTCAGTGACCCTAGGGAGGGAAAGAAGGGTGAGAGAGAGGAGCTGTGCAAAGCAGGAGCCTGGGGATGGCAGGGGTGGGGGAGGGTTGGGGTAGGTGTGTGCACTACTTAGCTACACACTCATCCCATGAGAAAATGGAAACCATGCAAACCTAAACCACTACCATTGAGTCGATTCTGACTCACAGAGTTGACAATGTGATTTCTTACTCATTCCCGGCACTTTGCTGTTGCCACATGACTCGTAATGCACACAGTTTCTTGCTGCTGCGTTAATAATTTACCAACTTTAAAATACAAATTTTCTGTCTTATAGCTCTAGAGGGATCCTGGTGTGGTGCTGTGGGTTAATGCGCCAGACAGCAAAGCCGTTTGAACTGCAAGTCGGCGGTTCAAGCTCACCAGCTGCTTCTCAGAAACCCTATACAGGGTCGCTATGGGTTGGACTCAACTCGACAGCACTTAACAACAACAATAATAAATAGCTCTAGAGGTCAGAAGCCCAAAATGAGTTATCAGAGGTGGACTCCTTCTGGAGTCTCTAGGGAAAGCTCTGTCTGCTTGCCTTTTTGCACTTTGAGAGGCTCCCTGAAGTCCTTGGCTCGTGACCCCTTCCCCATCTTCAAATCTCTCTCGAGCTCTAACCTCTGCATTTTAACATCTCTTTCTTGGACTCTCCTTTTCTTTATAAGGACCTTTGTGGTGTTGTACATACAGAAAGCACACCCAGATAATCCAGGAAAACATCCCCAGTCCAAAATCTCTAATTTAGCTACATCTGCAAAGTCCCTTTTGCAATGTAAAGTGAAATATTTACATTTTCTGGGAACCAGGATTTGGACTTCTTTAGGGGCTGGGAGGTGGCATTATTTTGCCCTTCACACTGTGACTGAGACCTTGAACAAATGGCTTGGTCTCAGTACCTCTGTTTCTTCATCTGTAAAATCAATATAATAATTGAAAAAACCCTCAAGCCTGTTGTCTTCTAGCGGGTTTTGACTTATGGCAACAGTATGTGTTATAGAGTAGAATGGCTCATAGGATTTCCTTGACTGTCATTTTTATGGACTGGAGTCCTGCTGTGTAGTTCTAGGATAAGCACTGGATTTTGCTAACCTTAAGGTTGGCCATTCAAATCCATCAGTGCCTCCTTGGAAACCCTATACAACAGAGATGGGGAATGTCTGGCCATATTGTTGTTGCTAAATGCCGTCGAGTCGATTCTGACTCATAGGGAACCTGTATAGGGTTTCTGAGGAGTGGCTGGTAAGTTTGAACTGCCAACCTTGTGATTCAAATAAACCTTGCAGTCGAGTGTTTATCCTACAGCACCATACCAGGACATCCGCCATCACATTATGGATGAGTTAATTAAATGTTTGACCAAATACAGCAAGCTAATTTTTAAGTTGACAATTTTGTATAGTTCATGAATGATGTTAATAGATTTTGGCAGAAAAAAGTTTCCCCACCCCTGCTATACAAGGTAGGTTTGAGTCAGAACTGACTCGAAGTCACTTAACAGCAATCTTTAAGGAAACCGATGCTCAGATCTTTCTTCCACAAAGCAACTGGGTAGGTCCCAACCACCTTACCTTTTCAGATTTTTTAAATCCTTTTTTCGCTAGCTCTTCTGTCTTAGCAATATTGAGAGATTTGTCTTCCAGCTCACTGGTTCTGGAAGAACCATCACTTCAATTCTGCTCCTTTCCCCTTTCAGTGTATTGTCCATTTCTGATATTTTATTATTAATCATCTGGACCTCTTTTTGCAGGTTTTGAATTGTTTCCAATGTTGTATCAATCTTGTTTGCTTGCTCTTGTAGTACTTTCCTGACTTCTTCCTTGTTTTCCTCCACCCCTTTTCAGAACATTTGAATTTGTTTCCATATCATTCTTCTGAATTCCTTCTCAGGCAAATCCAAAACCTGCTCTTCTTCTTCTAGAAAGCCTTTGTCTGTCTCCAGCTCATTTGTCTCAGCTACTCTTTTCTGGTTTTGGACATGTTTTGGTATCTTTTTGTTGTTTTTTGTTTGTCATTTCCAGTAGTTGTGCGGCTTTTTAATGCTTAAATGGATGTTTGTTGCTGTGTTATTGGGTGTCTCTCGGTGGATATGATCAGGAGATAGACTTTCCTTTTCACATGTAATGTTTAGCAGCTGTTATTAGCTCTTGTCTCAATGGTGGAATATTATGGGGTATGCTTGTAGCTTGGCTATATGGCCACAATTGCTGACTCTTCTTGAGTAATGTAGGGAGAAAAAGCTCCCATCTCCAGGACAAATGTGTGATCAATAGGACCAAAAGCAGAAGCAATATAAAAGCAGAGACACAAACCACCACTTTGAAACAAAAATAAAACTGTGGCCGACTGTCCAGTTGCTTTGCTACACAGGCAGTGTGTGTGTACTGTAGGAGCCTTCAGCAGTGGGTGGGGTGTCCACTCACTCAGGCCCCTCCTCTAGTCACCACTATGGAGGTGTGTAGATAAATAATGGCAAGTTAACAAGAGAGAGGTTGTCCACTGTTTTTGTCTCTGAATGTTAGTTAGGTATCTGCGTGTGCACAGAGTACTTCTCAAGATAGTTGCGTCCTTTTATGTTGAGGTTTTACAGATTGTTCTATGGTTTGTCTGTCAGGCCTAATGGGCCTGCTTTTTTCTTGCTAGATAGTAAAGGGTCCTGCACAAGTTAATTTTAGGGCTGTGACCCCGAGGCTGATGTCATAAGTAGCCACCAAGCTCTTTCTCTCTGCACCATGGGTAAACTGTGGTGTCAGTGCTGGACTTATTTTTTGGGGTGGTGCGCACCCACCTGCCTGAAGGCATCCAGGCTGGGCAAAGAAGGCACAACAGGGAATAGGAGGAAAACATGTGTAGAATCCCCTGCACCTCCTTTTGCAAATGTCACTGCACCGCTTTTAGCGCTGGTTCCTTGTGCGGGTCTGGCTGTAGCCCTGCCCTCTGAACTCCGCCTGGGTGGAGTGGCCGCAGAGGGAGTCCCGTCTCCAGAGATTCCTATCTCACAGTATTTTCCTTTATATCATGATTTTTACACTTGCAAGTGTGGGAAACTGATGTCCAGGACCTTATGGTAGATCCAGAGTTCTGGTGTTGTTCTGTGAGTGCCGCTTCTCTGGGTTTTCAATCCCTCCCCCAAGGAGCCTTTCCTACCTGGCTGTTTCTGCCGCCTCCCAAACCGGAACTCCTCTCTCTGTCTCTTGACTGGTACATTTAATCCACATACACTCAATGTAATTATCTATAGGCATGAATTGATTGCTGTAAATTTTCTGCATGTTTTTTGTGATATTGCTGGGTTTTTTGCTTCACACAATTTTCTGTCCTGAGTTCATTTTGTTGTGGGTTTTCTTTTCATTTAAATTTCTCTTGTGTTAATGTTTACTAAATCTTCCTGATTTTCCTCTTTTTATTTTGATGTGCAGGTGCATTCATTTTATTTGAGGTTTCCCTGTAATTTATTATTTTTTTCCCCTGCTTAAAACAGTCTGTTTTATCTTGAAATCTACTTGACTTCCTTGCTACTTGGAAGTTCTGTACCTACAGTATTCCCTCTTTTTGCTTTGTAATTAACTTTATTTTAAATTGAGATTTTAAATCTTGACAGGTTTATTTTATTTTAAATACTTCTATATCTGAATTGAGTTCTGGATAGTAATCATGTATGGTAGTCTCAGGTTGTTGTCTGCTGTTGTTGGTCCTCATTGTGGGGTTGTCATATTTGTAAAAACAAGCAGTGCGGTTGTTGGACCTAGAGGGAAGAAATCTTTGGGGTGCACCTGCAATTCAAGAAACTCACAAGGTTGTGGCAGGCATGTGACAGCAGAGTCCCTGGCCCTAGATGGAGTTCCTGTTAGTCTTGGGTTATCTATATTCAGGGCACTCAATCTAGAAAGCCTTTGATGGAGCTGGTTTCAACGTCTGTTAGGACCACAGGAAAGTTGGGGCAGAGTGACTGGTTAACTACTGGTCTGGTGGCTCTGTGGGTTTTGTAGTTCTGGAGCTGAGCCCACTTGAATCCATGTGTAGTGGTGTAGCTGGCCCTTAACTCACACTGGAGTGGCTCCCAACCACAAGATTCCAAACTCCTGAAGTGCAGGTTCTATGCTGGGGATTGATGAGTATTGGAGCTGGCCATACTTCTGGTTGCCAGGGGAGTGTAGGAGAAAAAGAAGAAATTGCATCTTTTCTGTTGTCCATGTGAATCTGTTCTGCCAAACCTCCCTCCACTGCCAAAACTGTTAACAAGGTGGTTGAGCCATGTCTGGCCAGCTGCTCACCTGTCAGTCTCCCTCTGTCACCATCCCTGCTCAGCCTCTCCTCCCAGCAAGCACTCCATCCACTTCTCTAACATTTCTTCTGAAGTTCAGGGTGCCAGAATTTTCATTTGTGCCTGTTTTATTTGTCTCTGACATCTTTGTTGTAGAGGATCCGTGTAGTGTATCTGCCTAGTCTGCCATCTTGCCAGAAGTTCTTGTAGTGCTTCTGTGAATTTTTCTGAAGTTTTTCTCTGTGTTCTCATTGCTTTTCTCAGTCTTTCTGTTAATCCTTACAAGGTACCTAAATACCATTATTTTGAATTATTATTCTGTGATTTCCATTACTTTTTCTTCCTCAGAAACATTTTCTGGCTGTGCGTTTTTGTCATTTGTTTGAGCCATTCTCTCTTGTTTCTTCACATGAGCTAAGGTTGTCTGTTTTTCTCCAGGACATTGTGAGGTTGTTGTATTTGTATTTAATTGATGATTGTATGTTGATGTGGCCTTATGCTCTCTCCAACTGTCTCCTGTAGGTGCAGTTAGATAATAGAAGCATGTACTCCGTTCTCAATCACTGTTTGGGTACCTCAGCTTAGGGTGGGTTTGGCTGGTCTTGGCTGCTGTCTATTGTTGATCAAGAGGTATAGAGACTGGTACTGGCTAATGGCCAGTGGGTGGAGCTGCAAAGGGTATGGTTGTGGTTGGGCTGTATGGGTATGGTTGCTGTCACAGATGGGACAGAGAACCACTCTTCCCCACCACACACACAAGAAAACAAAATAGAATAGACAAACAAGGAACCAACAATGAAAGGAGAAAATAGTAAAGAGAAAAAATAAATAAAAACAGGTAACAATCAGAAAAAAAGAATATAATAACTATATGGACATAAGAAGGGCATGAAAATGGAGCTATAGAAGAGAAAAATAAATGAAATTAATTTTTAGAAAAAACAGTGAGAGGGAAGATGAAAAGAGAGAGAAGCGAGTAGTAAAGAAAGATCAAAAAGGGGGGGAAGAGGGGAGAAAAAGAGGGGAAATGAGAACCAGAAGGAAAAACAAAAAAAGAAAGAAAAGGTATAAAATTCAAGGGATTGGAAAGATAAGAAGGAGGAGGAGGAAGAATAAACAAACAAAAAGAAAAAAACCAAAGAAAAAAACTAAACCCCAAAACAAAAACACAGTGCAGCCGTTGGACCTGAGAGGAGAACACTCTGGGGGGCTCCTGTCAGCCAAGGAGCTCCCGAGGGAGTTGTGGGAGGGATGTGACAGAAGACCTCCTGGCCCTAGATGGAGTTTCTACTGGCCTAGATGTTATCAGAGCACTCAATCCAGAAGTAGTTTGTGAAGACTCTTGATGGAGCTGTTTTCAGTGTCTGTTAGGGTCACACGGGGATCACAAATGGGGACAATGTGACTGGTTAAATGCTAGTCTGGTGGCTCTGGGGATTCTGCATGTCTGGAACATAGCTCCCTGAATCCAGGCGCCAAAGGAGCACAGCTGGCCTCATTTCACACGAGCATAGTTCACAGCCACATGGCTCTGATCTCCCAGAGAGCAGCGTGTGCACTGGGGATGGATGGGGGTGGGATCTGACCACACCTCTAGTCACCAGGGGAGCGTGGGGAAAAAGAAGAATCATCCTTTCCCATCACCTGTGTGACTCTGCTCTGTCAGGCCACCTTCTGTCTTCAAAGCTGCTCACAAAGGTTCAAGATGGTCAAGCCATGTCTGACCGGCTGGCCAGTCACCAATTACCCTCCCTTTCACCGTCCCTGCTCAGCTTCTCCTCCCAGCAAACATTCAATCCACTTCTCTAACCTTTCCTCTGAAATTCAGGGTTCCAGAACTGTCATCTGTGTCTGTTTCATTTGACATCTCCTACCTGTGTTGTAGAGGGCCCATGTGGTGTGTCTGCCATCTTGCTGAAAGTCCTCTTCTTTTGTTTTTAACTGTCTTCCCCATCACCCAAGTTAGCATGAGTCTTCACTCTATCTATTGAATACTTCTCCCTTCCCGCCCAACCCTGGTAACCCACATAGATAGTTTATTATGGAATGAAAACTTTTTTTACTTTTTACAGTAGTGGTCTCATATACTATCTTATCTGTCTCTTTGATACTGACTAATTTCACTCAGCATAATGTCCTTCAGATTCCTCCTATGACGTGTTTTGCAAATTTGTTGCTATTCTTCACCGCTGCACACAACAGGTTTTTAGTGATGAACACTGAGCTCCTTTCTAACCTTGGCAGAAGGGGGACATGAAAGCAGAACCCTGGAGGCAATGAGTCCAGGACACACAGTTGCCTGGGGCTCTCCTAGTCCTGTCTGCAGGAGACAGAGGATGAGGCTAAAGGCAGCCTTTTTCTTCCTCTTCCCTCTACCCACCCCCAGGCTCTACCAAGCTTTCTGGGGAAAGGCAGAGATATTTAGACAGCAAGGGCATTGCTAGTTTAGTGGTAGAATTCTCGCTTTCTGTATGGGAGACTCAGCTTCCATTCCAGACACCTCTTGTGACGCCACCACCCATCTGTCAGGTTTCAGCAGAGCTTCTAGACTAAGACAGACTAGGAAGAAAGGCCTCTGGAAACCAGCCAATGAAAACCCTATGGGTCACAACAGTCTCTTCTGCAACTGATCATGGGGAGGGCACTGGACTGGACAGCATTTTGCTCATTGTGCATGAGGTAACCATGAGTCAGCCACCACCCTGAAGACAGCTCATAACAGCAGTAACAACAAAGGCTTCTTCAGAGTCAGGCAACTGGTGTGAAACACACAATGAGGGTGGAATCAGCGACCCCAGAAGCCTTTGCTCTTTTCCCAATCTATCTTCTTTGTTCAACCTAGAGAAAGAAAAACAGATAACAGATACGTGAATTTCAACTACATGAGAGTACAGAAGTTGGGGAGTTGTTGTTAGTACTGTTGCGTCGACTCCCTCAATATAGTTTCCAAGGAGCGGCTAGTGGGTTTGAACCACTGACCTTGAAATTAGTTGTTAGTTGTTGTTAAGTGCCATTATGTCTGTTTATGCACAACAGAATGAAACACTGTCCTGCACCAACCTCACAATTGTTCCACTTGAGTCCATTGCTGCTGCCACTGTGCCAATTCATCTTATTGGGGGGAGGTCTTCCTCTTTTTTGCTGATTAGCAGTCCAGTGCTTATTCTATAGGGTCACCCCAGGACGGGGGGATGAGCAGACTGGCCTGTAGAGGACCTTCCCAGCTTAAGGTCCAGGAAACCCTGCCTTTGCATCGAGGTGACACACAATCATGTCATGAGGCTCGATCAGTTACTCTTTGCTGACTTTTCTACTTCCCTCTCTGAGGCCCTTTCACCCAAGTTCTCATTTTTCCGTGTTTGCATCAGTGAAACTCAAATCTTTCTACCAAATGGTTTTGCCATTGGACATCAACCTCTGAAGGTATGCTGAGTGTTTCTCATACTCTTTTGTTGTTGTTGTTGTTGCTAGGTGCCGTAGAGTTGATTTGGACTCACAGCAACTCCATGTGACAGAGCAGAATTGGGCCATATAGTATTCTAAGCTGTAGTCTTTACGGGGGCAGATCAACAAGGTCTTTCTCCTGGGAACTTGCTAAGTAGGTTTGAAATACCAGCCTTTCAGTTAGCAGAGATGAACGCTTAACTGTTGCCCCACCAGGACGCCCTCATACTACTTTGTTAGAGTCCTGGTATGGCGCTATAGGATAAACACTGAACTGCTAATCATTAGGTTGGTGGTTCAAACCTACCAACCACTCCTTAGGAACCCTATGCAGTGAACCAACATGAGGGCACTTAACAACAACAACAGCAATCCCCCAACTTCTTTACTCTCACGTATTTGAAACTTCTTTATTTAGTGTCCAGCTATTTCTTTCTCTTGGCTCTTGGACTGTAGGTTCTGGAAGCCGAGCATATCTCCTTCCTGAACAGTGTTGACGCAGTGCCTGGATGCACACTACATGTTTTTCCGTTAGTGAATAAGTGAAAGAATGAACTGTGGCTGCCCTGAGACATCCACCATCCCTGCCATTGAGTCAATTACGACTCCTAGGGACCTTACAGGAGGAGACATGCTTCTTAGGGTCTCTGAGACTGCAAATCTTTATGGGAGCAGACCTTCATCTTTCTTCAACAGAGTGCTTGGTGGGTTTGAACTATCAACCTAGCAGCCCAACACTTAACCCACTGCACCACCAGGGTTCCTTTCTAGAGGGGAGAGTCACCTAAAATCTCTCCTCCTCTATTCATTGTCACTGCCAGTTTGTATTAGGAGGTGGGCAGCACGGAGTAGAGGCATCAGAGAGAGACCTGCAGGTGAAAGTGCACTGGGGAGTCTGGGGGGAGGGGGGTGGTCTTGAGGGGCAGGGTGGCCCTTGGAAGGGCCTGATATCACCTCCTCAGCAAACCTTCTCAGAGATCGTGTAATGGAGGAATCAAGCCCCCCTGGAATTGACACGCTGCGCCTTAGCTGGTTGGGCTCTGGGTCTGCCCAAACTGTTAGCTCCTGTAACAAGACTGGTGGGCTCTTCCTCGGGCTGTGCCTCCAGGACCAGACACTATGCCTGCTTCAGTAGTTGTTGAATTAACGTGGGGTGTGTGTGTGTGTGTGTGTGTGTGTATGCTGAATCTCCTTCCATTAGGATGATAAGTGCATTTCTGCCAAGGAAAGAGGGAGCTATTAACAATTGCGTCCAGGAAACATGCCTGGCCATCTGGGTCAAGAAGGGCTTATGGCCACCACTCCTCTCTTGATTCTGATTCTCCCAGGCTCTCTTTCTCACTGTGACCGGAACTCCACCTCCTGCATTAGATTCTGGATTTGCCCCCTCCAGCCGTAGGAGGGGAGGGGAGGCCTCAGCACAGTCTTTGTCCAGTGTGGGGATCATGATTTTCCTATTGAGGTTCCCTCAGAGGTTAGAGGATTTCCTATGGGGTCTCAGGTCCTCAGCATAGCCACCTAGAGTCCTAGCCTGGCTCCTCCTCCTTGTCCTTGGGAGGAAGGACGCTTTGATTCCAGAGCAGGAAGCCAGTGAGCACACGTCCAATGCCGAAGAAGGGCTCTGAGGACAGTCTCCCCATTCGCTCTAGCAAAGTCCTCTACCCGCACATCTGAGGATGCTCCCTTACTTGCCGTGGGGTGAAATGTGGAGGGGATGCTGTTAGCAGAAGGGGCATGCCCCATGGGGTTTAAAGTTGGTTAAATGGGACTGAGTGACAAGGGATGCCAGGATAAATGGTTGCCTTAAAAGTCTATTTTTCATTAATAATCTTTTTTGTGAAGAGAAACCCATTTGTTCCCCTGCAGAGTGAAGAGAGAGTGCAATTGTGTTGCTAAAGGAGGAAATGGATTTGGGTTTCTGCAGGACCTTCTAGACTGCTCCTTTGGGGGCTCCACATAGTTTGGATGAGAAGAGAAATCCTCCTGGGTAGTGTTCTTATCTAAGCAGCAGCCGCCAAGAGTCGTAGCTCATGAAGGTGGTGGGAAATAGGGGTGTATGTGTGGTGGGGGTTACTGAGTTCCTCCTCTGAGAGTTTACCTGCTGGACTGGAATCAGACTCACCTTCCCCAGAGTGCATCTTGGGCCCCAGCTTTACAGGGTCACGAGTGGGATTGCTGCGTTTTTACCACACAGGCAACTCTGACTCCATGCCCTGGGCCTTTATACATACTAGCTCCTCTACTTACCACCAGCCCTTTGTCACTTGGTGGCTTGCATGCTGCTATGATGCTGGAACCTATGCCACTGGTATTTCAGTTACCAACAGCAAGTTCAGGTACCAATCATGGTGGACAAATTATAGCAGCACTTCAAGATGAGGACAGATTAGGAAGAAATGCCTGGCGATCTATTTCCAAAAATTAGTCAACGAGACTTTACGGATCAAAATAGAATATTGTCCACTGTTGTGCTGGAAGATAAGCCCTCTAGGTTGGAAATATTCAAAACACACAGTGTCTGAAGCAATGCACCCAAGCTCAGCAATAATTGTGTAGATGGCGCCGAGCCAGATAGCCGTACACTGTACATGGGGTTGCCATGAATAGGAGCTAACTTAACAAAGTCTCTCTATCTTGTATGTCATTCTGGTAAGTTTCTAACCCACCTCCAAGATCCAGCTCAGATTTCATTTTTTCTGCAATGTCTCGTGCCTTTTTCTCTCGTATCCATACTATCCGCACATGCGTCTTAAACTCACTACATGGCATTGCAATGATCTGTGTAAGTGTCTGTCTTGCTTACTATTCCCAGAATCTTAATCTTTACTTCCCCATTTCTAGCACCCAACCCAACCCAACCCATTGGCATCGAGTGAATTCTGACTCATGACGACCCCATGTGTTACTGAGTAGAGCTACTCCGTAAAGTATTCTTGGCCCTGAGCTTTATGGAAACAGATCAACAGACCTTTCTTCCACAGTGTTTCTGGGAAGGTTTCTAGTACAGAGCCTGGCATATGGAGGCACAGAGTGAAGAATGTTGAATGACTATTGGAACTGGAAAAGCATGGAAGAACATCTTGCTAACTCTTCCATTGTATAGATGATGCTATTGCCCAAAGAGGTGAAGTGACTTATCCATGGTCACACAGGGTATTCATGGCAGACAGTGACTAGGAACATGAAGGATGGGCTCGGGCAACAACCACCCCCTCAGTATTGGAAACAGGCAGTGACCCTTATTCTGAGGACACTCAGAAACTTGGGGCCAAACCCTCTTTCTAGAAGGTCATTCCCTTTTGTCCTCTTCTCTCTCTTCTTTAACTTTCCAGCAATGGGTATTTTAAAGGGTGTTTTGACCCTCTCTGCTGCAATAAGCAACTAGCAATTAACTATTATAAGACTGTTTTACAATCGTGTGGAAGCCCCTTTTATCCACTTTGCTTTAAGTGGTTATATCTTTTATCCCTAGTTTTCAGGAATATAAAACTTTACAGCATTTGCTGCAAACCTTCATACTTTGCTTTGCAGTTTATTGCTCCCTCTGCAGATATATCTTTCACATAAATAAGACTTTGATCTCTACAATACTGGGCTTGGGCCACTCTGGCACTCCATGGTTTCCTCCATGAGACTCTGCTTTGGAACACAAGGTAACTCACATGGAGCAACTGGCCTGGTTGGTTACCTCTTTCACCCTCTGATCAGACCTAGTTTAGCATGAAACAGGGGAGAGTGAGATGTGATAGAAAATCCCAGAGGGGGCATTCTCCATTCACCTTGCGCCTTATCGAAGGTTTAGGTTCCCACAGACAGACCTGAGTTAGCTTCCTGAGGTGGTTATAACAAAATGTCACAAAATGATTGGCTGTAAACAATAGCTATACAAAGGGATTTCAAAAGTTTGTGGAAAGACTTCATGATCTTTTCATTCCATTTGTCCACACACTTTTTGAAGTCTCCTTGTATATTGCCTTCAGTTCCAGAAGCTGGAAGACAAAAACCAACATGCCCGCAGGCTGCATGGGAAGATGTTGTCTCCCAGCTTTTGGCAGCCCCAGGCATTCCTTGATTTGTAGGTATACTTTGCATGTTAGCAGCTATTCTTTCCTTATCTACCTGAGTCTCTTCTCATTTAGAAGCCCGCATCTTATCAGATGAGGGTCCATCCAACTCCACTATGGCTTCCTGTTAACTAATAAGACTTATTTCCAAACAAGGTCCTGTCCACTGGTACCAGGGGTTTCTCTGGAAGACACAATTCAATCGGTAGCACCATCCAAGAGTGGTCTTGTTTCTCCCATCCTTGGCTAGAAAAATCCTCCCTCAAAGTAGTGAGGGAGCAGCTACAGAAAGCTTAGCCAGGGCGCTCCAAGGAGTACTTGGAGCACAGCAGAAGCCAGGTTCATGGGCAACCTCTGCCCAGGCTTCCTGACGGGCCAGCCTGAAGACTACAGAGGACCAGAAAGGCAGTAAAGACCCAAGAAGGATTCTGACTTTGAACTGATTTTCTGCTTTTTAGTCTAGACAGTTTGGGTCAAACCCAAAAATGGATGGCACCTCTCATGGTGGCCATATGAATGCACCTCCCCTGGATCTCGTAACTACAGCAAGTCAATTAATCCAGGGTTCCAGCCACTCTGAAATCCACAGGAGTCCATGGCTACACCTCCTGTGGTCACTCCAAGCCAGTGACTGAGGGAGGCAGGGATGATAAGAGAGATCTAGTCTTAAGCACAGGAGTCACTTCTGATGGTCAGCTTTGGCTCAGCCTTGCCAGCCTTGCCAAACCTTCCTTATACCGCAGGGCTCTCCAGAAAGATTCCACACCGGCTCCTACCTTCCTTCCCACTCTCTTTCCCTCAGGTCAAACTGCTTCCCCAGCCTGCCTTGGGCTCCTCCTTATTTGCCCTCCTAGGCAGTTTCCTAAATAAATTCCTTGCATTTAATCCCCTCTTGGCACCGGCTTCTCAACACACTTCTCTTTTACCTAAGGCAAGAAAGTTGTATTCGTGAGTGTCATTGTTACAGATTGTGTACCTACATATTGTGTATGTAGATAGGTATTAAGAGGTTCATGATAATGCTGTTGGTGCTGTCAGGTTGATGTTGATTCACGGTGACCTGGTATATAGCAGAATGAGACATTACCCAGTCCTATGTCATTTTCATGATTGTTGGTAAATTTGAGTCCATTGTTGAATTTCTTCCAACCTAAGAGTCCTGGTGTGGCACTCCTTGGAAACCCTATACAGGGTTGCTGTGAGTCAGGATCGACTTGACAGCACTTAACAACAACAACAACAAGAGACTCTTCTAGCACTATATCAGACAGTATTCTGTTTTGATCCATAACACTTTCATTAGGTAATTTTCTTCCTGGTCTATATTCACCTGGAAGTTCACTGAAAACTGTCCACCATGGGTGACCCTGCTGGTGTTTGAAAAATTGCTGATATTGGTTATATTGCGTTTTCCAATGTCTCTCTATCTATGTAGACCTGTGACTAAATGTGTCTCACTATGATATTTTTTTTTCTTTTAAAGTTTTTATTGCGAATTATGTGATAGTTTACATGGGAGAACATTAGCTTTACATTCATCCTATTGTATTTCTTTTCATTGCAATGATTACAATCCCCTCCATGCATTAACAAACAACCAACAGGTACACCCCCAAGCTTAGCCCCTGGTCGCCAGCACACAGACCCTTTCTCTCCCAGAGTCCAGAGTCCCCAGCCACTCCATCTTTCCACATCATCATCTCTGCCTCCAACTCTGGCGTCACTGCTTCTCTGGGTAGGGTCCCTCACTCCACTCCTCTTCCTTGATGGTCCCAGGGACCTCCGCTCCTGGACTGCAAAATCAACCACTCCCCTCCTTTTGCTACAAAATGTCTACCTTTACATTTCCAACTCTCACAGTCAGTCCTGATAGCAACTATTCACTATTGTACCACAAGAGTCCTACCCCCAACTCCTTTCATCAGCCCTGTCCAGGCAGATTGGAAACCACTCAGTGGAGATGCTACCTTCCTCTGCACTCTCTGGAACTAGGCTCTCTCTTGAAAGCTTGTAAGCCAGTCACTTCTTGCCTTTGTAGCCCCCCACCCTCACCCTTTTGAATAGCCAATGTCTAAATTGCCCTTCTCTGTCAACTCTGTGTACCAGAGAGGATGGGAATGATCCTCACTATAAAGATTTGTTCCCTCATTTGAGCTACTACATCCAAAGTCAAGTTCATCAAAAGTCAAGTTCATCAAATTGTAGCAGATTACTCTTTTTTTCCCGTCTTCTTTCTTCTTCTAGTGGAGTTCTGATCATCCAGCCATTGAAACCTGGTCAAGTGTATACCATCTGCAAGTATGTGTGTCCTTGTGCATCTCCCCTCACTTCATATCAGCTGGACACTTCAATCTCTGCTCTAGTCCTCTGTGGCTATGTCACTGTTTCTGGGCCCAGGATTCCCCAGGTCTTGCTATATTGCTGGCCAACTATGTCTCAATCTGGGTACACAGGAGTCAATTAAACATGGTCACATTTAGCTCACAACTTCATTGCTGTTTTTCCCCCACTTCCCCTTATCGGTGACTAACGTGGCCACCAGCCAGACCACATGCCTGCTCGTGTATTCCCCTTGAGTCTTAGTCTTGGAAGGGGGTTTGCCTTGAGGGGACCCGACCACTTGCCTTGATGGCTCCTGGGCAAACAACTTGCTTGTTCTTGTAGTAGTCAATCTGACTGCCATTATTGTTTTTGGTTTTTCCTGGCTGGTCTTTCTTTCAAGAAATATCTTCTGTTCTTCTAGCCACTCTGGGCTGGTCTGCTTGTCCTTTCAAGTAGGAATTTCCCACCTCAGAAGATTCTGGATGGGGTTCAGGATTCCACCTATGGTTTTATGCAATGCAAAGGCTCTATAGTAAGCCTCCTTCACTGGGAAAGTTCTAGCCCCATTTTAGGTATTCCAATAAGTTATAGGCAGAAGACGGACTTACAAGCTTTTGATGGTGATGTTTCTGGCAATTCCTTTCTCTCCCTCTCAAGTGTCTATTTTACAATGGTAGATAAGTGAAACCAAGTTTCAAAAGACAGTCAAGCATCTTAACATTATTTCCCCTCTTTTACACATTCAAACCATTCTTCAGTCCCTGTATCCTAGAGCCCTATTGTTCCAAAGTTGTGCATACATCATTATTTACCTCTGTCCCACTTAGTCCACACAAACCTACCTAACTGTTCTCCCATCCGCATGGTTCTTTCTTCCATTACCCTCCCCCTTCTAGTGTATTGCCCCCCTGCTCCCAACACCCAAGTTATCCTGTGTCTAGTCCCTACCCTGTGCTCCACCTTTCCCTCCGTCCCCTCAACCTGCCCCATACATCTCAGTAACCAGCAAATAATTTTCCCCCTTTAAGTGTGGGTTCTTTTTCTTAATCTTTTACAATAATGGCCCTATGCAGTATTTCTCCTTTTGTGACTGACTAATTTCACTCAGCATAGTGCCCTCAAGGTTCATCCATGTTATGTGGTGGTTTGCAGCTTCCTTGTTATTCTTCAATGTAGCATAATATTCCATTGTGTGTATGTACCACAGTTTATCCATTCTTCCATTGATGGGCACTTAGGCTGTCTCCATCTTTTTGCTATTGTAAATAGTGCTGCTATGAACATTGGTGTGCATATATCTACTCGTGTTATGGCTCATATTTCTTGTAACCCATGGTATTTTTAATCACCTTATATGCATGTGAAGCCAGACAAAGAATAGGAAGACTGGAGAAGAACACATTAGAATTATTGTGTTGATGACAAATATTGAATATACCATGGATCAACAGAAGAACAAACAAATCTGTCTTGGAAGAAGCACAGTCAGAATACTTCTCAGAAGCGAGAATGGCTGTCCAGACCAGACACCTGGGAGCCACACTATCTTCTTTCTCTCATTTCTAAAACATCTAGTCAGCCACAAGTCCTGTTGAGGCTACCTTTCCTCCCTATTCGTTTTTGTATCCATCCCCTCTTTTCCACCCACAGTTTCTCAGAAAACGTTTAAATCCCTACTATTTTTGCCTGGGATTTTGTAATGCTTACCTCTGACCTTGAATTGAATAACTGCCCAGATTACTGACCATATAAAGACACATCTCTTAGATAGTTGGTAAAATGTATTGGTGAACTGACCTGAGTCTTCAGTTTTCTTTATGGGGAAATTTTTTCTAATTATATGTTCAATTTATTTAATAGATATAGAATTTTCCAAAATTTCTATTTCTTTTTGTGTCAGTTTTGTAAGGTATACAGTCATAGGAATTTGTTTATTTCATTCACATTTTAAAACTTATTGGCACATAAGTCTTTGTTACATCATCTTATTCTTTTTTATTGCTTATTCTATCTTAATGCATTTTATAAAAATGATGCAGGCCATGAAAAATCTTGTAAGAAGAATTACAAAATTGGAACAATAACAGCATTATTGGTTATCAAGACTATTATGACACAATTACAGTAACCAGACAGAATGGAATTAGTACAAGGAAAGATAATTATGTCAATGGAACAAAACAGAAAGTGCAGAAATAAACTCAAGCATCTATGGATATTTGGTTTATGACAGAGGTGGCATTACAGCAGTGGTGAAAGTATGTTTTGTTGTTGCTGTTTTTAACACGTTGAGTGCTCAAGTGGGGAAAAAGTGAATTGTGACTCCTACTTCACACTCATCTCAAGCATCAGTTCTAAATGTGAAATCTAAAACAAGAAAATATTTAGAAAAATAATATGGGACAATTCTTCATTATTTTATAGTAGGCTAAGGTTTTTTTTTGAACAGGATATAAAAAAAACAAACTAAGCTGTTGTAGTCATCTGTTGCATGGGTGATCCTCACCCACACTCCACTGTATTCACACCTTCGTATAGTCCACTTTGCTTGAATCTGGGATGGGCCTATGACTTTTATTTAATCAATAGTCAGAAGTGATGCTTCGCCAGTTTCCAGTGAGAGGAGCAGTCACCCCTGGAGCTCAGCTTAGGATTCAGGAGTCACTTTCTATGAGGACTCTCAGTAAATCCAGCATGCGGCACATCTCTGTAATTACCTTAGTCATCACCAGGCGTCTAAGCTTCTCACGCCACCGATTGATTATTGTTGGGTCACTGAATCCCAAACTGCTATCCACACCTTCTAAACTGACCCATTTCCCAGGACACCCCTCCAAGAGTCCCTGCCAAGCCATTCCATTTCTCCTATTCTTGGAGCTGCTCATCTATCACCCACTCACTTTCTCTTTCGTCCCTTCTTCTTTTGACCTTCTTATGTTACTGAAACTCAGCTGTCCTCTGTCTTCCCTGTGGTCTCCTCCTGTAGTTCACATTTTGTTTATTTATTCATTCATTGTTGATGGGCATTCAGTTTGTTTAAAATAATTTTTACAGTTGCCTTTCCTACTTCTTCACTTTCAATTCATTCTTCAACTTACTCAGTATGGTTTCAACTCCCATCATTCCCATCTCCGTACTTTGTCAAATTTACCAGAAGCCAAACATAATGGATCACATGAAAAGATGCTCAATGGCATTAAAAAAAGCAAACCAGAACCACAATGAGAAACCATTTCACCCCCTGCGCTCGGCTGCTAACTGAAAGGTTGAGGGTACAAACCCACTCAGCGGCTTCATGAAAGGAAGACCAGAGATTTGCTCCTGCTATGATTGCAGCCTAAAAAGCCTTACAGGGTCACTATGAGGTGAAATTGACTCAACAGCACCTAACAACAACAATGGAATGGCTATAATAAAAAAGACAAATGGTAAGGATGTGGAGAAATTGGAAACTCCACTCAATATCTCCATGTAAAGAAAAAAATATATACAAGTGGACTCATCAATTACCATAATATTTTATGATAAATGGAGAAGAGATAGAAGTTGTCCAAGATTTAATTTTATTTGGATCCACAATCAATGCTCACGGAAGCAGCTGTCAAGAAATCCAGCCATGTATTGAATAGGGGAAATATGATGCAAAAAAACCTCTTTAAAGTGTTAAAAAGCAAATACTTCAACTTTGACAACCAAAATGCACCTGACCCAAGCCATAGTATTTTCAATCGCCTCATATGAGTTTGAAAGCTGGACAATGAATTAGGAAGATCAAAGAAGAATCGATGCATTTGAATTATGGTATTGGTGAAGAATTTTGAATAGGTCAGAAAAAGCCATGAATATGTCTTGGAAGAATCACAGGCAGAATGCTCCTTAGAAGCCAAGACTTCTTCTCATGTACTTTGGACATGTTCTGAGGAGGGACCAGTCACTGGAGAAGGACATCATCCTTAGTAAAATAGAGGGTCAGCAGAAAAGAGGAAGGTGCCCGCCCCCCGTCCCTGAGATGGATGGCACAGTGGCAGGCACAATGGGTTCAAACATAACAATTGTGAGAAGGTGCAGGACCAGGTGGTGTTTCATTCTGCTGTACATAGACTTGCTATGAGCTGGAATCAACTCACCAGCACCTAACAACAACAACAATAGCACCCAATTTGTGGGACCATGAAACGGTACCATCACTTTGGAAAACAGTTTGGCAGCTACTCAAAATGTTAAGCACAGAATTTCCACGTTGTCATATTACCATATAATCCAGTAATTCTACTCTTAGGTATATTCCAAAAGACTTCACAGGACTTCAGACCCTTACACATTAACGGTCTTAGTAGCATTTTTCATACTAGCCAAAAGGTGGAAACATCCCCAATGTCCACCGACTAATAAATGATTAAACATAATGTGACATATCAATTCAATAAAAAGAAATAAAGTACTAACTCATATTATACTATGAATATACCTTGACAACATTAAAAGACGACAGAGACAGAATAACATATGTGATTCTATTTCACTATACTATCCTGAACAGGCAACTTTATCCTTACAGAAAAAGTAGATTAGTGGTGGTTTGGGGATGAGGATGGTCAGGGATAGGGAGGGGAATAGAGAATTACTACTAATAGGCATTAAGTTATTTATGGATTTTTTTTTTTTTGGATTTTTTTCTTAGGATTATGAAAATGTTTTAAAATTACTGAGTGTAGTGGCTGCACATCTCTGTGACTAAACCAAAAATCATTGAACAGTACACTCTAAATGGATGAATTTTGAGCCATCGGTTCATGAATGTGGATAAGACGTTTCTTAAGATGCCAGGAGTTCTTGGGGAGAATTTAGCAAGGATTTATAAGTGGAGCTTCACACTCATGAAATTAACAGTTAATGTTAATGGGTTAGGTAGCGTTTGTCCCTGTAAGCTGGTGAGGCTAAGGGTCAACCGGATATCCTGATCATAGTAAATGGAACCATCTTATATGAGTGGGCTTCAAAAAGCTTATGGAAAAATTCCATTATCTTTTTTTTTTTTTTTTAAAGTTTTTATTGTGAATTGAATGATTAGTTTACATGGGGGAATATCAGTTTTATACTCATTGTTACATTGCAATGATTACAATCTCCTCTCTGCATCATCATTCAACAGTATTTGCTTCTATTCCCTCTATATTTTTTTGTGTGTTTTTTTTGGGGGGGGGGGAATATGTACACAAAACACTCAGGAATATATAATCATTTAAACAACCAAAGGACACATTCTGCAAGCCTACCCCCTGGTCCCCAGCACCTGGCTGCCAGCACACAGCCTTTCTTGTTTCATGAGTCCAGAGTCCTCAGCTGCTCTCTCTCTCCATGCCCTCATCTCTGTCTCCATCTCTGGTGTTGCTGCTTCTCTGGATAGGGTCCCACATTCCGCTCTTGCTCTTTTCCCTTGAATGATCCTAGGGTTCTCCGTTCCTGGACTGTAAGATGAACTACTCCCCTCTTTTTGTTACAAAACTTCTACCTTCCATTATCTTTTAATTCCATCTTTCCACAAACTTTCTGAAAATCCCTTGTATTTAGACTTTCCAAACCAAAACCCAGACAGACATGATGTAGGCTCCTCTTTTCCCCTCATCTTTGAAATGCAATTGGTCTGAAGCTTTTTAATGTTTTCTAAGTGATACCTTCCTCTTTATTGCTGTGATCACTATTCTCCTTCAAGCCCCTATCCTCTCTCCCTTGGATTACTACACTGAACTAGGTTCTTCTTGTCTTCTGACACACCCCTTACTAAACCACCTTGACCTTCCATTGCCTTCAGAGTGATTTCCCAACACATAGTCTGAGCTATGCCATTTCTGTTTCTTACTTCCTTTAACGATTTCACAATGCCTTCAAGGTAAAATTAAGACTCTTCAACAACAATACAAAATCCTTCATCATTGACTTCTTCCCTACTTCTCCATACCCTTGGCTTTCCTCTCTGCTCACATGACTAAACTCTAGCTTTGCAGAAGTCTTCTTCAGAAGAGTATAGGACTTTGCATACAGTGTTTCGTCTGCCTGGAATACTCTTAAAGGACAAACCCCAGGTGGTTGGAGGGCTTGTTAGCCTGGCTCAGAGCCTGCTGGGTAACTGATTGCAGGCACAGAGGTCAGGAATGTGAGAGACCAGGCTGCACTGGAGAGTCTAAATAATATTTTGATTATGTCATAATGTCCTGTGCACACACCATAACACACACTTTCTGAGATGGTCATCACTTGGACCAGGTGAGGGTGATGGTAGTGGTGTGCTGTGGAGTTGGTTCTGACTCATAGTAACTCTACATAGGGTTTCCGAGGCTGTAAATCTTTACAGGAGCAGAAAGCCTCTTCTTTCTCCCATGCAATGGCCGGTAGTTTCAAACTGCTGAGCTTGAGGTTAGCAGCCTGACTCATAACCACTACGCTCCTTCAGGTGAAGGAGTCTCTGGCAAAAATGCTGTGTACTTTACATGCTGAACACTCGAGCTCTGTGTGTGGGTGTGTGTTTATGTGACGAGGTAAAGTGACCAGGAAGCCAAGTGTCAGGACCCCTCATTTATTTTTGTTTTTCAAATTTTTATTGTGAATTGAGTGAAGGTTTACAGACAAGATCATCAGTTTTACAAATCATACACTTTGTTTCATCTCAATGGCTGCAATCCCCTCCCTGTAACATCAGCTATCCCACTTCCTCCCTATGCTTCCTATTTTGTTCCATCCACCTTTGTTGTTCCGCCCATAGTGTCCCTTCTTAACTTTGTCCTTAGGGAAATGTTGCCCTTTTGATTTTGAATGATTGACCATTCCAAGGTGAGCCTACCTTTCTAGTGTTGTTGTCCCTCCCTATAAATCTATCTGCTGTTTGGCTGAAAATTGGGCCATGAGGGTATGTTTCTTTCCAGATGTGAAGGGTGGTCGAGGGCCATCATCTCAGGTTCCTTGGGCATCCTCAGAACCAAAGTTTCTACAAAGTCCCTCAGTGCAAGACAGTGGCATGGACCGGGTCCCAGCCTGACCAGCATGCCTCTCTCCTTTATATAATATGGTGTTCACACAGAACCTATTGTGAATGTTAAGCAACACATATTTATATGCACACACATGAATATATACGAGGAAGCTTCAAAAAGTTTGTGGGAAAATTCTATTATCTTTCAATTCTACTTTTCCATGACCCTTTTGAACCCCTATCTGCACACACACACACACACACACACAGACACACACACAAACATGCATCCTGGTGGCACTGTAGGATAAGCACTGGACTGCTAACCACAGGCAAGTAGAACAAAGATGAAAGTTTTCTGCTACTGTAAACATTTTCAGCTTTGGAAACTCAAACAGGGTCACTATGAGTCAAAATTGACTTGATGGCAGTGGACTTATATACATATATTTATATTTACATATTTATGTGATACATATACATATATATTTATGTGATACATATACATATATATTTATATGATATATATAAATACATATTTATATGTATCATATGAATATATATCTGCTTAACTGACTATACAAAGGCTTTCGACTGTGTTGATCATAACAAGCTATGGATAACGTGGAGAATGGGTATTCTAGAACACTTGACTGTGCTCATAATGAACCTGTACATAGAAAAAGACGCAGAATTGTTTAAATAGAACAAGGGTATGCTAAATGGTTAGGAATCAGGAAAGGTGTGCACACCAGGGTTGTATTCTTTCACCATATTTATTCAATCTACATGCTGATTAAATAATCCACGAAGCTGGATTATATGAAGAAGAACATGGCATCAGGATTGGAGGAAGACTCATTAACAACTTGTGATAGGCAGATGATACAACCTCGCTTGATGAAAGCTGCTAGCCAATAGGTTGGCAGTTCAAGCTCACCCAGTGATACCTTGGAAAACAGGCCTAGTGATCTGCTTCCTTCACAGCCTTGAAAACACTATGAAGCAGCTTTCCTCTGCACACAGTTCTACTCTACACTCCTCTGAGGATGTCGTAAGTCAGAATTGACTCAACAGCAACCACTGACACACACATAGCCACACACATACATATCACTAGTTCTAACTCTCAAGTGTACCTTGATGAAAATAGTAAGATACCTGGATGAGTTCTTCTTATTTCTTGGGCTTCCTCTCAGGAGCTATTGCTTCCAGGAAGTGTTTCTTGAAATGCTGTCAGTCCAGGCTGGGTACCTACACATAGTGGACATTGAACACATTTTGGCTGAATGAATGACTGGATCAAAGAATGCACCATATTCCACATTAACACATACAGCTAGTATCACTGATCCTTCAAATTGTTATTGCTTTTGTTGTTCAGACCATAGGAGTGTCCAATCACTGCTTATTGGAGTGTTAAATGAATCAATATGCAAACGCTGGTCAGCAAGCTCTGAATGCATGCTAACAGCGGTTATCAGGACTCTCATTCTCCACTCCCACCACCCACTAGCATCTAATTGATTACGACTCATAGCCACCCTATAGGACAGGGTAGAACTGATCCTTGGGGTTTCCGAGACTGTAAATATTTACAGTGGTAAATAGCCTTATCTTTCTCCCTTGAAGAAGCTGATGGGTTATCACAATGACGTTGTGATAAGCAGGCCAATTCTTAGCTCACTATGCCACCTAGGCTGTTTCATTATTCTCTGGGGGTGGTGGTTATGTGCCGTGGAGTCAGTTCTGACTCATAGCGACCCTGTACAGGATTTCCAAGGCTGTAAATCTTTACGGGAGCAGAAAGCTTCATCTTTCTCCTGCATAACAGCTGATAATTTTGAATTGCTAACCTTGAGCTTAACAGACAGACTCTTAATCACTAGGCTTCAGAGCTCTGGAATTTTCTCACTCTATGAGTCGGAACCGACTCCGTGACACATAACCACCACCACCACATTCTCACCACAGACTTAGACTAAGTTGCTCTGAGTCATGAGCAGTTCTGAGTTCTTGTAGGAGGCTCACAGGAGATCAAGATCAGGCAATGATGGATAGGGGCCCAGACTATGTCTGGAGCTCAGGGAAAAGATGTCTTCCTTCACCATTGGGAAATGAGGCTCAAAAAGACACAAGAACTTTGGGAGTTTCAGGCTGGCAGGACCCTGGGGAGACCTCTGCAGCCATCCCCTGACCTCCAGACAAGCTGTTTGTAGACACACTGCAAGTACAAGTCGCTGAAGAGCTAGTGACAGCGTGTGGCTGCCAAAAAGGTTTATGATGATGCACATTAGCTCTGGTGTCTATTCCGGGACCCACAAAGGTCAAAGTCAACCCCTGCCTGCAGGAATGGAGGGATGCAAACAGGAGCAGCTGGGTTCCCCAGCCTCCTGGGTCCCACTAACCAGGAGGCACGAACTTGGAACCCATCAAGCACAGGGACTGACATAAAACTTCAGTGCAGAGCCCAGAGGGGCTGCTCTGTACAGAATTCCCAATGAGCCGGATATGAAGAGAAATACAACTTCTCCTAGCTCATTCCAGGAGCTTGCCTGCCTCCTTCTACCTCCATTCGCACAACCAATGAAGTAGCTTGGTTAACAATTAAATACAGTAGCAATTCAAAACTGCCCTGCGGTGGGAGGCCCCATCAGCTGAACTTTTCTCAGCAGGCACAGGCTGCTGTTTATTCTGGTGGGGCTCACGATGCTGGCACTGAAAACTCCCCCATAAAACATCCTGTGAAATAAGCTCCAGGGCCCAGTGAGTCAGGCTGTGTCCTCAGTCCTTTTCGTTTTGTGCTGGAGTCCAGAGTATTCTGTGCTTCTAGGCTTTATTTTCCCAGGGACCTTGTACTTACAGGTAATGCAAGCCCATCAGTACAACTCCTTTGTTGTTGTTGTTATGTGCTGTGGAGTCGGTTTCGACTCATAGCGACCCTGCACAGGGTTTCCGAGGCTGTTAATCTTTATGGGAGCAGAACGCCTCCTCTTTCTCCAGCGGAACCTCTGGTAGTTTCTAACTGCTGACCTTACGGTTCGCAGCCTGATTCGTAACCACTACGCTATCAGAGCTCCTTAGAGGGATGGATTTTGGGGTATTGATGGAGATCTAATGGAGCACTTTGAAGAGGGAAGCCAGATGGGATGGAGGGACAAGAACAACAGATTTGGGAACAATATCAAACCTTTCTTAACACCTTATTCAATGGTTCTCAAAATGTGGTCCCTTAACTCAAGGCAAGGAGCCTTGAGTTAAGGTGATTTAGTGAATTAAACATTGAGCTGCTGACTGCAAGGTCAGCAGTTCAAACCCACTAGCTGCTCCTCTGTAGAAAGATGAGGCTGTTTGCTCCTATAAAGATTTATGGTCTTGGAAACCCTATACAGGGGTCACTGTGAGTAGGAATCGATATAATGGCAGTGGGTTTTGGTTTGGTTTTGTGTTAAATGAGATTTAAAAAAATTGCCATTGAATCAATTCAGATTCATGGAGGTCCGTGTGTATCAGAGTAGAACTGTGCTCCATAGCATTTCCAATGGCTAATTTTGGGGAAGGAGGCCACGGGACCTTTCCTCCAGAATGCCTCTGAGGGATCTTCGAACAGCCCCATAGGGTTCTCAAAGCTGTAATCTTTATGGAAGCATCCTGCCACATCTTTCTCCTACAGAGCAGCTGGTGGGTTCAAACCAACCATTTTTTAGTTAGCAGCTGGGCACTTCAGCCACTGTACCACCAGGGTTCATTGGCACCAACCTGTTGTTGTTGTTGTTAAGTGCCGTCAAATCAGTTCCAGCTCATAGTGACCCTGTACAAGGTTTCCAAAGAATGACTGGTGGGTTTGAACCACTGACCTTGTGGTTAGCAGTCCAGTGCTTATTCTACAGTGCCACACCGGGATTCCTTGCACCACCTAGGGACTCCTAAATATGATTACAGTCTATGGAATGACCTAGCACAACACCATGTCACACAAAAAGTGCTCTGCAAGCATTGTTGACTTGAATTGGGACTGAGGGTTCAGGAATCTAAAACCAGCAGTGAAGCTCGACAAGCAGGTGACACCAAAAGTCTAACTAAACTACAGGCTGGAAAGAAAACAAAGTAGAAGAGGAAATCAAAGACAGTGGGAGAGCCAGAGAAGACAGAAAAAGGCGGTTGTTGTTGTTAGGTGCCATCAACTTGGTTCCGATTCATAGCACAGAACAAAAGCACTACCTGTTCCTGTACCATCCTTACAATTGTTATTACACTTTTACCCAATAGGAAAAGGTTAGAGATTGAAGATGAGGAGTTTGATGCTAAGTGTAAAATTACTTGGGACAACTTGGTTGACTTTGATGCTCATGGTCACCTCCTCACAGAGATACTTATGGTCATGGAATTGTCTTATTGGCCTTGGATTGTTGTTGTTGTTATGTGCCGTGGAGTTGATTCCGACTCATAGCAACCCTGTACAGGGTTTCCGAGGCTGTAAATCTTTACGGGAGCAGAAAGCCTCATCTTTCTCCCACGGAACAGCTGGTAGTTTCAAACTGCTGACCTTGCGGTTCGCAGCCCGATTCGTAACCACTACACTACCAAAGCTCCTTGGATTAGGCAATGTTTCTAAGCTATGACACAAAAAGCACAAGCTTTCGAGAGACTCACTAGAGGTAAAGATAAGAAAGTCAAGTGGGGATAAAATGGCAGACTTGTCCCCTTAATTGCAATAACGAACTACAGTAATGGGTATTGTTAAAGAAGAAGTCTGGGTTGGCCAGGAGGCTTTTTTATAGGCTTTTGGAGTTGGTCCTAGAAGGGGGCATTGTGGGCCCAGTTGGGTGACTGTTTTCCACACCTGCTCTCTGCTGGGCTGGCTCTCTGCTGGATGAGCTCAGGAGGGGAGAAGTTAATGAATCCTCCAGTGATTGACAGGCCACTGATCCAGGAGAAGGCTGACTTCCAAATTACAGGGACCAGGCTGCTCAGGACCCTCATGCTCCATAAGGTTTTCAAAGGCTGATTTTTCAGAAGTAATTTTCCAGACCTTTCTTCCAAGATTCTTCTGGGTGGACTCAATTCTCCAACCTGTGGCTTAGCAGCTGTTTGCATCACCCATGGTTACCTTCTTTAAACATATCTGCAGGTGTAAGCAGCAGATCTTGGATACTTTGGAATCTTAGAAAGAAGATGAACCACACTGCAATGACTGCTTGTGTGCCTGGAATACTTAATTCCAATCTTTTATTAAATAACCACTTGTAAGATACTCAATAAGGAGCTCTGGTAGCGTAGTGGTTACGAATTGGGCTGCGAACCTTAAGGTCAGCGGTTCAAAACTATCAGCCGCTCCGCGGGAGAAAGATGAGGCTTTCTACTCCCGTAAAGATTTACACCCTCGGAAACCCTGTACAGGGTCGCTATGGGTCGGAACCGACTCAACGGCACTTAACAACAACAACAACAACAAGATACTCAATACTCATACGTGGTGGTGGCGGCGGTATGCCATGGAGTCAGTTCCGACTTACAGCAACCCTGTATAGAGTTTCCGAGGCTGTAAATCTTTATGGGAGCAGAAAAGCCTCATCTTTCTCCCTTGGAACAGCTGGTAGTTTCGAACTGCTGACCTTGAGATTAGCAGCCCAACTCGTAACCACTGCGCTACCAGAGCTCCTTAGTCTCATACATAGCACATACTAAAAAGATAGCCCATGTCCTTGTGTTAAAAGAGAACTGCTCTTTGAAAACCTTCTTCCAGAAAGAGGAACTTGGGTACTTTTGTCTTACCTCTCTCCGTCTCTTTGGTTCTCTATGTATATGTTTCTCCCTTTGCAAATCTCACTAGGAATCTGGTAAGATTCAGATAAAGTCTGGAGTTTAATTATTGGTGTTGTGGCAATATTATTTCCCTGGTTTTGCTACCTGTGCTGTGGTAATGGACAATGGTAAGAGTTAGGGGAAGCTGGCTGACAGCTACATGGGAATCACTGTGTTTTAGCTTTTTTGTAAATCTAAAATTAGATTTAAAATAAAAAAGGAATCTCACTCTGAATTCATGGACTTTGACTAGTCTTTTTCCATCTCTCTCTTTCGGTCATTCTGCATGCCTTTTAATATCTCTTTGATTCTGCTTTCTATTATTCCAGGGGGGGAAAAGACCCCAAATTCAAATATATTTTACACAGACCCCATTTATTAAGTCTTAAACAGGAAAAAGACAAGACAAAGACAAATCACCGGGTTGAGGGAGACCATCAGCATGAGGCTATAATGACATTCCAAGGATTCATAGCCACATGGCTAATTATACAGAAGATGGAAAACAAAGGAAATTGTCTCAAAATCATGATTGGTGGCAGATCAATCCATCACTGTCACAGGCGGGACTACAGAAGTGGGAGAGGGACTATGATTGGAACACATATGCCATTGCAGATTAGAAAAGCTTACAGGATGGTTCTGGGGCCCTCTGTTTCATAACTATGAGGCTCTGGTACCCCAATTTCCATTAAGAGAAAGCCCAGACAAATTCCTGAGCGTGAGACTGCTCCTCCTTGGGCTAGGGGAATCGTAGTAAACTGCTTTCAAACACACTGAGGGAAAAGCTTTTTATAGTGCTGGTTAATGTTCAGACAGAACTTAATGGAGGCCGAATTTATGTCAAGACTCAGAATGGATTTAGAACATCCACTGTAAACTGTAGACTTCTGCTAACTAAGTGCTCAGAAGGTAAGCTCTAATTCACGGTTTCCCTTTTCTCAGTCACTGTCTTTGTTCCTCATTTTACCTTCCCACAATAATCTATCTTCTCCCAGATTTTACCTCCTCACAAGGATAAATCTAATTAGTCACCCAATCCTATTAATTAAGTCTTTCCTACAACTCTTACAGTTTCTCCATGCCTGCTTCCCAGGTCATCATCACCTCTCATGGGATCACTTCAAGAGCCTTCTCCTTGTACTTCCTACTTTCAGCTCCAGTTAATTTCGTTCTCCAGGTTTGCTACTGTTCTGACTATGTCTCTCCCCTAACCAACATTACCACTGGCTCTTCATGTTGCAGTTGTGTTGTTAGGTGCCGTTGAGTCAGTTGCCCCTCAGTGACCTTATGTCCTACAGAATTAAACACTGCCCGGTCCTGTGCTATCCTCACAATTGTTACACTTGTGCCCATTGCTGCTGTCACTGTGTCAGTCCATCTCATTGGAGGTCTTTCTATTTTTTGTTGACCTTCCACTTTACTAAGCATGATGTCCTTCTCCATTGACTGGTCCCTTTTGATAAAGTCCGAAGTATGAGAGATGAAGTCTGACCATCCTG
Source organism: Chrysochloris asiatica (assembly GCF_000296735.1). Taxonomy (NCBI): domain Eukaryota; kingdom Metazoa; phylum Chordata; class Mammalia; order Afrosoricida; family Chrysochloridae; genus Chrysochloris; species Chrysochloris asiatica. The sequence goes on from NW_006408526.1 coordinate 24,818,184, forward strand.
GCTTCTAAGGAGCATTCTGACTGTACTTCTTTCAACATAGATTTTTTTTTGTTCTTCTGGCAGTCCATGATACTGTTAATATTCTTCTCCAACACCGAAGTTGAAATGCATCAATTCTTCTACGGTCTTTCTTATTCACTATCTACCTTTCACACGCCTATAAGGTCAGGTACACTTTTAGTCCTCAAACTACTTTTTGCTCTTTAACTTTTCATAGAGGTCTTGTATAGCAGATTTGCCTAATGCAACACATCATTTGATTGCTTGACTGCTGCTTCCATGAGTGTTAATGGTGGATCCGAGCAAAACAAATTCTTTGACAGCTTCGATGTATCCTTCATTTATCATTAATACTATTTATTGGTTCAGTTGTGAGGATTTTGTTTTCTTTACATTGAGATGCTAGTCATACTTTAGGCTGTAGTCTTTGATCTTCATCAGCTATGTAATTTTAAGTCCTTTTCGCTTTCAGCAAGTAAGGTTGTGTCCTCTGCATATCACAGTTTGCTTACAAGTCTTCCTTCAACCCTGATGCCGCATTCTTCTTCATATAATCCAGTTTTTCAGATTATTCTTCATCATATAGATTGAATAAATATGGTGAGAGAATACAACCCTGGCACACACCTTTCCTGATTTTAAACCGCTCAGTGTCCCCTTGTTCTATTCAAATGACTGTCTCTTGGTCTACGTTCAGGTTCTTCATGAGCACTATTAAGTGTTCTGGAATACCCGTTCTTTGTAATTTATGTATAGCCTGTCATGATTGACACAAAGTATAATCAATAAAGGACAAATCAACATCTTTCTGATAATTTTTGTTTTCAGCCAGGATCCATCTGATGTCAGCAATGATATCCCTATTTCCATGTCCTCTTCTGAATCCAGCTTGAATTTCTGTCTTTGTCCTATTTAAGGCTTAATAAAAGGGTCTCTGTAAAACATTTTTTAATCTAGGGCGACTGCTAATGGGTGTGGGGTTTCTCTTTGGAGTGATAGAAATGTTCTAAAATTGATAGTGGTAATGCTTGCTCAAGTCTGTGAATATGCTAAAAGCCATTGCATTGTACACTTTAAAAGAGTAAATTGTATGGTATGTGAATTATAGCTCAGTAACTCTGCAAAGAAAAAGCCTAGCCAAGCTTCATCATAATCTGGTCCCTATTTCCTCAGCTCCATGTCTTCCCACCAGTAGCAAACTAAGTTCCAGAGAGAAGTCTAACAGGGGCTTCTGTAATGTTAACAGAAGGAAGAGCACTGTTTCTACCGAAGGCAGGGCAGATAGATTTGTTGGAATAAAGTTGGGGTCCTTGAACTGGATGTGGAAGAGAGAGAAGGGGATGGCACAGAGAGAGAGGAGAGAGGCTTTTATATCAGTATCCAGCTGGGGGAGCCTACGAGAGAAGAGAAGCCTTGAGGCTTCTCGTTCACACGATTTTTATGGTCGTGGCTGCAGAGCAGGACCAGTGGTCCCATTGTGGATGGGATGGCTGTGAGTCAGGGGCTGACTTGATGGCAGCTAATAACAGCAATGTAAGTGTGGAGTTCCTGGGGGTGTCAGAGGTAAATGTGCTAGGTGACTAACGGAAAGGTTGAAAGTTTAAATCCACCCAGAGGCACCTTACAAGAAAGGCCTGATGGTCTACCCCTGGAAAACCAGCCACTGAACACCCTATAGAGTACAGTTCTACCCTGACACACACGGAGTCACCATGAGAGTTGGAGTTGACTTGGCACCAGTTGGTTTTGGGTGGCTGCCATAGAGGGAGAACAAGGGGCAAAGCAGCCATGTCTCTCAGGTGGATGGAAAGCAGAATGCGATCTGAGCAGAGACAGTGACCCCTTACCATCACACCTGCACCTTGCCTCTTCCACCTGCCAGCTTTCAGCAATGCCACCTCTGGCCTATCATTGCAATGAGCTGAAGTCAGACCTCTTAAAATCCCACAGGCCCTGGGAAAACAGGACTTGCACAGTTCTAGCTTTTTTTTTTTTCTTTCTTTAAATATATATATATGTTCACACACACACACAAATGTTGTTGTTGTTGTTAAATGTCATCGAGTTGGTTCCGACCCATAGCGACCCCATATAGGGTTTCCAAGGAGCGACTGGTGAGCTTGAACCACTGACCTTCTGGTTCAAACAACTTTGCAGTCTGGTTCTTTAACCTACAGCTCCACACCAGGACTCACTCTCTCTCTCTTTCTCTCTCTCCTGAGTTGCTATAGTCAATTTGGTTCTATATTGATAGTTCTTTAAAGTGTACAATACTCAAGGCAGGCATTCATCACTAGTTAAGCCAAACTATTATTTGGTTTTAAGAAGACTTCATATCCATCTGGACCTATCCTCGATAGCTTGATAATCAGAACTTGACTAGAGGAAAATAAAAAAGAAAGCAATTTTTGATAAAGGAAATGAGGATTAATTTCTACAATTTGATGAACCTGACCTATATTCATAGAGGTAGTAGCTCAAAATACCAACAGAGA
>NW_006408526.1:24821698-24858363 GCF_000296735.1 Chrysochloris asiatica
AAGGTTTAACGATTATCTCAAGGGAATAGTTTCAGGGGTTCATCCAACCTTTGTGGCTCCAGAAAATCTACCCACCTACTCCTCAATACTTTGTTTCAGCAAAACCAAACACATTGTAGTACTGAAGCCACTGGGACAAGGGAGCTACAGTGTTTGTGAGTTTGTATCCATCAATCACTGGTTCAGGACTGCTCCCAGCAGGTTTGGGAACAGGGTTATGTGTTCCCAGGCATGGCCAGTAAAGTAGGTCCCAGCAGCCTGAAGGCAATCGTCCAGCAGACTCAGGTGCTCGCTGTTGGGTGTGACCACACACTGGGAGCCCATGTACACAGAACTGGCATGCATGGTATCTACTACACAAAGTGGGCTCTTGCAGTTTTAGATGGAGACGGAGGTGGGGAGCAGCTTCAACAATGACCTCAGAAGATGAATGAAAACCTGCAGGAATGGGAGCAAGCCATGCAGATATCCCACTGTCCACCCAGGGCCTGACGACAGAAACTGTGTTTATTTGTGGGATAAATGAATGGATGGATGACCAATGAATGATGTTCTGAGAATCTTTACAAGGACTCCAGTGGAGGCTAGCTACAGTTGGTGACTGCCTCAACCAGGAGTTCTATTACAGGTCTCTTTTGGCTTCTCTCCTGCTGACCGCCCATATCTGGAAAAGAAATTAGTAGCCCAAGTTCCATGCATCCTTGTGAAGAAACACTGCAAGTGTTGGAGAGATGCAAACTTGCTGGGTGCGTGTGGGCTGCCTCGGGAGCAACAAACGAGCCTGTGCAGATGGCGCTGAGATAAACGGCGCCATCCTTGTACTGTAGCAGTACAGTCGTAATTTTCCAGAGACGTTTATTAAGCGGCGTCTCCCTTCTGTGGGACTGCGCTGTGGCTGGTGTGCGGAGCTGCTGCGAGCAAGGTGGGGGTGCAGAACACAGTGCTAATGGCACGATGGGCACCCACATCTCTTCCATCCTTCCCTCCCTTACACGCTTCTGACAATTTATAGGTTAGTGCGATGCCTGAATAGCTGCGTGTCTCTAGTAATATGTATTCTTTGTAAGTAATCCCTGCTGTGGCATATCCTAAGAGAACTCCATCAAATAATTATCTTCACTTTTATTTATTATCCTTCTTTTCACTTGATCTGCATCACTATAAAATATTCCAATGGTCTTCTCTAAGTAGAAAGCCTTCTTTCTCCATGATTGTAAACTGTATTTACGTACCGTATTAAATTCACCTTTGCCGGCTCTTCATCTCAGGACTTGCTTGATGTGACAAGGCTTTGGGCCCTCAGTGGGTTCCCACACCTTCTGTTGGGAAAGGTAGAGTAGGGGTCACTGAGATCATTGGTGCTCGCCAATTGATTTGTGTAACCCCAAACACACCCTGACTTTGAGAAAACAGCTCTTCTTCCAAGGCTTCCAGACTCCTAGTCCAAGATCCCAAGCAAACCCCGTTTGGACTCATATCAAACTTGATCAAACTCTCCCCACTTCACAGAATCTAGAGAAAGTGAGAGTTGACTAGACGATTGCGGTTGTTGATATTAAGTGTTGTCAATTCATAACAACCCTGGAGCAGCTGGTGGGTTTGAACCGCTGACCTTGTGGTTAGCAGTCTAGTGCTTTTCCTACAGTGCCACACTAAGACTCCAGCTAAAAGACTGTTGTTGCTGTTGTTAAGTGTCATCGAGTCAGTTCCAACTCAGTAACCCTGTATAGGATTTCTGAGAAGCGGCTGGTGGGTTTGAACCACCGACCTTGAAGCTCAAACTGACCTTAGGTCCAGCACATTATCCTTCATTATCACATCAGGACTCCAGAGCTCCTAAAAGTCTAGATCCCACAGCTAAGACAGATGCCTACTTCAGTAGTCTCTAGTCGCTTCACGAGCATATTGAGTTTCCATTTAGACTGGACGTTCCCTCCAGGCAGACAGAATATCTTTTATGTCTCTTGATTTTTCCAGAATCTTCCCATAACAAATGTTGTTGTGAAGTGCTGTCAAATCTGTTTGAACTCATGGTGATTCTGTTTAGGGTTTCCAAGGAGCAGCTGGTGGGCTTGAACTGCCAACCTTGTGGTTAGCAGCCCAGTGCTTATCCTACAGCATCACACCAGGGCTTTCATAAAGAATAGTAAATATGTATTGCCTTGAGACTATTTCTAGAAAAGTCTCTCTGATTACTTTCTTCATTCCATGGCCGTTGCACTCACAGTAACTTGAATATTTAATGTATAGTTTTACAGGTTTGTAAAGAATCTTTCCAACTAGACAGCAAGCTATTGTACCATCTTACAGTCTCCAAACTGGAAACCTGCAAAGGAAAGAAGAGGAGACAATATGTTCTAGAGATACCTGAGTCCTAGTCCAATCCCGACATTGCCCTTCAGAGAGTCTCAGAATACTGTTGTTGTTATTGTTAAGGGCCATGGAGTCAGTTCTGACTCATAGCAACCCTGTACAGGGTTTCTGAGGAGCGGCTGGTGAGCTTGAACTGCTGACCTTGTGGTTCAAACCGACTTTGTAGTCCAGAGCATTAACTCACAGCACCACACCAGGACTCTACCAGAACACTGTGAGCATTCAGTTTTTCCTCTATAAATATGAAAATACTTAAAAGATTACAAAAGCTACACATCTAGAGGTAATTGAATTCATCCTTCTGTCTCCAGATATGTCCCCATCTAATTTGGAAATTTACCAGTGAATTTGACCCAGGGTTTACCCACCCTGGAGTTAAGTATGGCTTCCTTCTATCTGTCTATCTTGACTGCAATTTAAGTAGAATCTCTATTTTCTCAGTAGTGTAGTGGGGAGGGCTTCAGTATTTCTCCTTCCACCGAGTCTGGAGATGAGTGAGAGGTTAGCATGAAGGCAGAGTGTAGAACTCTCCAGAGAGAGAGTTTTCCAACCTGCATCAGGACCACTGGTGAAACTTTAAATACATACATAAGTCAGGGATCTTCTGGATCTCTCTGGGGCTTGGGTTCCTGCATTTGTGTTTTGTAAAAGCTCTACAGGGTTAGAGAGGTGGGGACCTGCGTCCATCCTTCTCCTCAGACCCCCATAGTCAGGTGCTGGGAAAGTCTTTGGAGTGTCAGCTTCCCCTATCACTGGATTCTGGTGGCAGGATTTAGAGACCATGCAGTGAGTACCATCACCTCAGGACCATAGCAATGGCGGCACATGCAAGCCTCGTATGTCTTGTACCAAAAAGGGTGCCAAATATATATGGATATATGCATAGCAAGATTGACTTCAAGGAAATGACCCACACAGTCGTGGGCACTGGTGAAACCATATCTGTAGGTCAGGTGGCAGCCTTTTCACATCCTAAGAGCTGAGGATTTCGTGCCAAGAAGAGTACAGGATGGAGAGAGAAGGAGTTTTACCACAGCATCCATTTATATATCCCCAAGGAAACGCCCCTTCTAACTAACGGGTGGCTCGCTTCAGATCACAAAATGAAGATAAGTGCATCATGCTTGCCAAACCTTTACCTAGAATCATAGCCTAACCTAGTTGGTATATGGCTTTAATAGCCACAAGGGGTTTGAACATGAGGTTAGAGCCTATCTTTCCTTCCTGGAGGACCATGGACATCCTATGCCCTGCCAGGCTGGCTGAAGGAAGTGCTACCCACACTCAGTGACTGGCAGGGGGCTGACACTGAATAGGTATTTGTCACATTCAAGTTCTTGAGTGTGCACAAGCTGGCTGCCAAGATCAGTCAATTCCTTACCTTCAAGAAATTTAGCATTTACAGCAGTACTCCAACCTCCAAACTCACACGCCACTGTGTGTGCAGAACTTCCCCATGCCAAATCTAGGAAACTCAGTAGTAAAACCAATTTCTAAGTTGTGTCTACCTAAGGTCTCCTGTCTACCCTGCCATCCAGATGATGCTGGATAGACCATGGTCCAAGAGGGAAATGGGCTTTGTCCTGAACTCTATGGGGAGGAGTCACAGGGCCACACATGGTCCCCTCTTGCATGGTCTCACACTTTGGGCCAGAATCTGTTGCAGACCGTGTAAGACTAGTCAGAGGTTCGAGGCCCTCTAGGGCCGAGTGTAACAAATGAGGCCACTGGCAGTTAATGGCAAATTGCTTTCATATTAATATTCAGGTATATATATTAAATTAATACACTGGAGCCTTTGAAAATCCACAGATAAATGTGATATTTTCCTAAAGCAGAGACTAAAGGTTGCAAGGTTAAACCTTTCTCCAAAGGATTAACTAAAAATATCTTAGCTACTTCTCAGTTCTTTGTTCTATAGACAAAGAACCCATCCTCCCTAATCCCTTTTCCAGGTGCAGCCCATTCACCTGGGCGTCACCTACAGAACTCTCAACTTCCCCCAACTGACCTCAGGGGCTATAGATATGTTAATTGGGCCTGAGAATCCAAGTTGCTGGCCTGAGATTCGAACCAGTGAAGTACAATGTAAAGTTACCTGAATGTCTGGAAAATTACTGATGTTAGCTGTATCCTGTGTTAGTCCCTCCCAGCTTGGTGTGAAACTCCTCCCCTAAATAAAGCAGAGGCCCGGGCCTCCCCAGGTGTGCATTACTGGTTGGCAGGCATGGAGTAAAGATCAGTGCATTACTGGTTGGCAGGCATGGAGTAAAGATCAGTGCATTACTGGTTGGAAGGCATGGAGTAAAGATTGCGGTGCATTACGGGTTGGAAGGCATCCATTAAAGATTGCAGGGCAGTGAGTCGCTGCCTGCAGAGGCCATGATGCCTGTAGTCCCAAGCCTGCCCACCAGTGATGTATCCACCCTGGCTTTGGGGTGCCTCATTGTCTCCCTTCTTTTGTTTCTCTGTGTATTCTTTCGCTATCCCTATCGCCGCTGGATCTCGCCTCCCCGTGAACCAAACACGCGTGACAACTATGTCGGGGTCAGACCCCGGCAAGAATCCTCTTTGCTATCTGGCTCTGCCTCCCACCTGGTCTCAGGACCTTCCTGACTCCCTCAAGGAAACAACGGAAGAAGTTTAGCCCCTCTGAACTTTTTTTTTTTTTTTTGGTTTAGCTGGCCTGACCTTCTTCCATTGTTTTCTTAACTTATTTTCAATACCACCATCTATCTGTCAGTTTGTCATAATGTGGGGGCTTGCATATTGCTCTAATGCAAAGCTATGTCACCAGTCTTTCAAATACCAGCAGGGACACATATGGTGGACAGGTTTTAGGGAGGAGCTTCCAGACTAAGTTGAAGTAGGAAGAAAGACCTGGTGATCTACTTCTAATAAGCCTGTGCTTATCCCTCATGAATCACAATAAACTATTGTCCAATATAGAACTGAAAGACCAGCCTCCTAGGTTGGAAGGCCCTCAGAAGACATGGTGTCCACAACACTGGACCAGAGCAGGCCAGTGATGATGAAGATGGGGCACGACTGGACAGCATGTGCTGCCCTTCAGTCCTGGCCTGGTCTGGCAGGCACTTGCCCCTCGTTGATTGTAGAAGCATCCAGGACAGGGAAAAGCTGATGAAGTTTCTTATCTCCTTCGGAGTGGGGGTGGGGGTACTCTTCTGAAAAGGAAGTTTCCAAGCTCTGTGATCAGCAGCCTAGGGCGTCACTATAGATGCAAGGTGCCTGGATCTATATCTCCTGAGGAGATCCACAACACTGAAGCACTCTCTCCCTTCCCACCTGGATGGCTGGCTCCAAGGAGACCCTTCTGTCTACAGCTGACTGTTCTCCTCCATGTTGGCCAGGGCTGTTGCCAGCTCCAAAGAAAAGGCAGAGGAAATGCCTTCCTCCCTGGCTCCTCTCCCCTCATCACGGTGTGCTTCTCTCTCTCACCCAGGGAACTTTCCAGGCATCGTTGAAATCTCAGCGACAGCTGCTCTGCATGTACATTTTACACAGTGCAAGGTTATTTGACTGCCATGATTTGATCTTCTCTAGTTAATAACCTTGACTTATGGAATAATACCAGCAATGGCTCTATTCCTTTCTCTTCCCGTAATTCCTGCTGCTGAGAGTGGTGGGTGAGCAAGGACCCCTTCTCTCCAAGACCCTCTGTCTTATTGCCCCATAGTGAAGGGGACCCTGTGGGACTAGAGTCATCCAGCATTCTATGCGGATGATGAGATCTTTGTCAGCATCTCTCCCACTCCCTCTCTTCATACAGCAAGATCCAATAGCACTGGTTCCCTCCATTGGGGACCACACCCTTCCTGACTTTCCTTCTCCTCTCTGGTCCAGACTCACAGGTAAAGCAGGCTGCCACCTTGATCCCTCTCCACTTCCAGAGTACTTCCTGGCAAGGGTTAACTGTGTGTATAAAATTGATTGCGATTTTAGTAATTCAGTATAATCACAGTCTACCAGCAGGTTGCTTTTCCAGCAGGAGGGTTTGGAATTATTTTCTGGAGTTTGCAATATAGAACTTAAATTAAGCCTCAGAAGTCAGGGGCGCTCTGCAGCATCCCTAATGTGGTGCTAAATTCTCAGCAGTGCAGTCTCCATATTAAAGCCTTTGCTGGCAATTAGGTTCATTAACTATCACAATACCTTATTTATTACTCGTCGTGCCATATGGTTTCCCAGCTAAGGAATGGTGCCCGTTCTCCTACAGACCATTTGGCATCATAAAAATGTTAACAAATAATATTATGGCTCTCGGGGGCGCAAGGCCTCACTGCGTTCCGGGTCTGAACGGTGGGAGAGAATATGAAAACATTTTTCTTCTATGGTGAAATAAAAAATTCCTCAAGACAGAAGTGTTCAAAGCATATAGCACTTGCATAGCATAAATGGGAGTTTTATTTACTCTCGTAATGGTTATGTCAATATTTGCCTTAGTTGGGACTTTCACTCATCTTCCTCCCCACTCTCTTTTGGGATTGTTTTCACTTTCATGTTTTCCTCTTACTTTTCTACTTCAGTGGTAGGAGGCCAACTACAGCGACACCACACCACACCAAGGGCTAGGGCTGAACTGTTGATGGAGTGTGGGCTGTACTCAGGATTCTCCCAGGATTCACTTGTTCTCTGTCTTCCGTGGCTCAGTTCCCAGCACTGGATGTCAACTCAATGCAAATCCCACCTGCAGCACAAATGAAGAAGGAATAAAAGTCTGTGCTGAGCAGACATGTTCCACTGGCCACACTATGTCAGTCTTCAAGTTGAGGAGGAACCTCGGGAAGATGGGAGAGGGTCAGTTTGAAAAAAGTCATCTCAAGAGACCCAAGCATCTTCCTGTCTCCTACTCCAGGGCTGTGAAAATACAAGGCATATGCTTTGGGGCTACAAGGGAAAATGAAATCTTCAGTGTATAATATGCAGATCTCTGCCTGAGAGAGGCTGCCTTCTATCATTGACATGGATGGTCTTCTTGGGTAGTCTTCCAAGGCCAGTTCCAGAAAGTACTTTGTGATTTTTCGTTCTCCCAAATGATTCCTCAGATCTGGATGGAGACTTTCCTTGGGAAGCAGTATAAGGTAATGGGTACAAAGCTCCTTCGTTCTGAATCTTAGCACTGCAAGCTTTATATGGCACAGTATCTTCTTCTGTAAAATTGGGATACCTTCACAAGGTTGTTCTAAGGACTAAATGGGTTGGTCTCTCTAAGGTCTGGGCCAGCAGCCGGCACCTAGCAAATACTATACAGGGATTAGCAGTTGTTAGGAAACATTCTATTGGACCATCTGTAATGCTTCCTTGTATCTTTTTGGTGCACTTGGAAGCATGGAAATTCCTAACCATACAGCCAAAACACATCATCTCCAAATCCTGATTGTGACCCAGATGGGGAAATGTGGGCAAAGGAAGTACCAGGATGACCCCAGGACATCAGCACACCATGTCTTTCACTGTTCCAAGGGTCTCTGGGGCTCACAGCTACAATGATGTCCCCTGTAAACTCTGCCCCTCCCCAGTCATGGTGGCTGATGAGGACTTGACTAGAAACACAGACTCATGTTTTCTGGTGGGATGGGACCTAAGAGATGACCAAGGAAGGTTGGCTCAACCAGTCACACAGCTGGGTGAGAGCAAAGCAAGTCCCGAGCCTAACTCCTCACTCCAACCTCCACTCAACAGACCAGTGAGGAAAGGAGTACTCAGTAGAGGAGAACTCAAGAGTCAAACAAATTCCATGAAGTATAAATTACCTGTGTCATGGATTGAACTGTGTCCCTCAAAACCATGTGTGAATTTAGCTGGGCCATGATTCCCAGTGTTGTGTGTTGTGATGTTTTGTAAGTCTTAAGCTCGAAAGCCCTTACCAACAACTCCAACAACATAGATTGATGAGGCAGGATCAGTGTGGTGAAACCCAATCAACACTTACTGAACCACACCCTTGCTTGAGGCACACCTTTTAATTTACAAGAGATCAAAAGAGAAAGAAGCAACCTGAGAAGAGAGGGCGCTCACACCAAGGAAGAAGAGCTGAGAGCAGAGCAAGGCCTTTGGACCTGGGGTCTCTGGACAGAACCTCCTGGACTTAGGGGACGACTTGATGAGAAAACACATGGAGGTCTCCAGGGAACACTGGGCTTACAGATGTTGAAAGGAAACAAAGAGTTTCCCTGAGAACCCACAGAGAGACTTCCCTTAGTCCTGGCACCCTGAATTGGGACCTCCAACCTCCTAAATGGTGAGAAAATAAATGTCTGTTTATTAAAACCATCCACTCATGGTGTTTCTGTTCTGGTACCACTATGTAACTAAGGCTACATGTAGAGCACAGAAACGATCAGACCTTGAATCGACTGCGAACCTCAAGGTCAGCAGTTCGAAACTACCAGCCGTTCCCTGGGAGAAAGATGAGGCTTTCTGCTCTCATAAAGATTTACAGCCTCGGAAACCCTGTGCAGGGTCGCTATGAGTTGGAACCAACTCCATGGCATGTAACCACCGTTGCTGTTGGAATTAGTGGGAGAAGCATTGAGACAGGCTGACTGGGGCCTGAGAGTGCCAGGAGGGTTACCCATCATGCTCAGTGCCAGGAGGGCTACCCATCATGCTCAGTCTGCTGACGCTCAGTGTCCAGAGATCTCAAGAGGCTGGCTACGCTGGACAAGGGTAGTGTCCAAAGGAAGCCTATTCCCGCTCAAAATGGGAAGTATGGACAGCTGACTGCCCACTGAGTCAGCCCAGCTGGTTCCTCAGGAATGTCTTTCTCTGTCCAAAGGCACTTGGCTGCCTTTATGTTAGTTTTCTTGTACTAACATAGTACTTTGTTCCCTTTTGGTTCTCCTGAGAATGATTCCATTGGGGAAATTGTCCTAGGAAGAGGGGTGTAGGGCCTTGGGTTGTGCTATGATATGCAAAGACTTGTGGGTGTTTATATGTATGTGCATGGTGATAAGGAGCTCTGGTAAAGTAATGGTTATGAATTGGGTTGCTAACCTCAAGGTTGGCAGTTGGAAACTACCAGCTGTTCCGTGGGAGTAAGATGAGATTTTCTGCTCTCGTAAAGATTTGCAGTCTTGGAAACCATGTGCAGGGTCCTCACTATGAGTTGGAATCAACTCCACAGTACTTAACAACAACATATAGTGATGGTGATGGTTATGTGCCATAGAGTCAGTTCTGACTCATAGTGACCCTGTATAGGGTTTCCCAGGATGTAAGTGGGATCAGAAAGCCTCATCTTTATCTCATGGAGTAGCTGGTAGGTATGAATTGTTGACCTTAAATTTAGCAGCCCAACTCACAATCCACTACACTATCAGGGTTTCTTATATGTATATATATGTGTGTCTTTACATATGTGTGTGCGTGTGTGTTCCGTTCACAGACACAGGCAAACATCATGCCTAAGATACGTACAGTCTAGTGATCTATTCTTGCAGGACATGTCAGCAGATTTTTAGAGCTCGTGTTCCAGATTCACAACTGGCACAGCTTTGGGCAAGTTTCTCAATACTTTCATGTCTTATTTTCCCATTTGTAAAAGGGAACAATATAAGGGTCCAACTCAGCGCATGCTGTGATAATTAAATTAAACAATATGAGTAAAAATATAAAATATTGCCCTATGGTGAGCCCTCATGAAATGTTAGCTATTACTATAATCATTAAATATTACTATCATTACTGTGTATGCTCATTCACTGTGGGTCAGGACCTGGGGATATATAACCATTTCCGATGTATTGTCTCATTTAGTCTTCACAATGACTTTTAAAGGGGGTAGTCTGTTGTCCATTTTGTAGATGACAAACTCAGACTAAGCCTTAGAGAGGTGGTGAATTAGCCAATGGCAACACAGGCATTGAAGCCCAAATCCTTAGTGGCTAAGACTGGTGTGCATCTCCTTGGGAGGATGAGCATAGGGAATGCAGGGCTCACTTTCCCCAGAAACCTCTACCTAAGGGTTCAGGCACCTTGACAGACTGGCTTAGTCAGGAGGGTCACACTGTAGGCCCTGCCGGCTCCTTCTGCAAGTCTGGGAAGGGGAGGGTCAGTCCTGGGGCAGATCTTACCAGGATTTCATCCTCCAGCCCAGCTTAAGGTCCGGAAGGACAGTTTGGGAGGAGCAGAACAATCAGAAGTGAATTTAGTAAAAGCTAGAACTGCAAGAAAGAGAAACAAATCGAAGCACAGGATCAGGAGATTGTTTTCAGAAACATTAGACAGAGACTAGAGAGAAGTGGGCAATTTTAATTCCATTCAGTTGTTGGGAATTAATTAAATTCTGCTGGTATGGGTTCTTCTCCTTTCCAACCCATTTCATCAGGGGCCTGATGGAATGCTAAGGCCGACCAAGCCGGGCAGCCTAGGGCACGACAGCCCCCAGTTACACTTGCAGTTCCTATGATAGCTAACAGAGCTGAGGGGGTGAGCTGCCATTGCTTCAATTGATCCAGTTCTCCTGTTGAAAGGTGAGACAACAGGAAGAACTTCCCAATAGCAGTGTGTGATGGAAGCTATAAACCATTTTCTCTGATTCTTAAGGACACAAGATAGATTGCTCTCAAGGGGAAGGACTTATTGGTCCGTGCTAAGATCTTGAGTTCCACCCATGCTTGCCCACCTCACACAGCCACTCACTCAGTCCTGGGGACCCACATCTGTGGTCAGGCCCCACCATCACAATGCACTGTCAAGCAAAAATGTCCACAAATGTGCAGGGACACATATCTGGACAAATTCCACATCTTCAGACACTTGCCATCATAGGCACCTACTCTCACATCCCCACACTAGAGTCAAGCAAATGCATGCTTTTCATCGTTGAGGTCCTATCTCTGGACATCCTGATTTAATTAAGCCTGGACAATGGTTCTAATCTGCAAACCAGAGTTCAAACGCTGGCTTCACATTTTGGCCCAGGGTTCTGTTCAGTTCCACCTTGTGACCACTAGAGGTCAGCAGGGCTTGGAGGAAATAGCAGTGGGTGGCCCTTGTAGAGCCCTGCCTAGCTCCCTGCAAGCAGAACCTTGGAGCCTTCTGTCCGCGGTGGTTCCAGCAGATGGAGGTCAGGAGCCGATTGGGCCAAGGACTGAACACCACAAGGGGTCAGAGTTGGGGACATGCTGCTGGCAGGATCAAGGCCTGCGAGCCGGTGAAAATTCACTTCCCTTCCAAGATTTTAAAAAAGCATCCTCGATTAAAACCTCACAATCCAGACCTGGCTGCACTCCCTTTTCTGACCTAGCCACTGTCTGTCTGTCGCTGTGCACAGGTGGGCTGGCGCTCCTGTGCATAGGCCCCAGTGCCCAGTACACCAGGCTTCCATAAACATAAACGAGAAATAGTTTTCTTTTTCCGTGGGAGGAGCCAGCATTTGGATTCCAAGCAAGGGCTGTTTGTTTTGACTCATTGCTGTTTTTGCTGGAGAAGAGTAAAGCAGAAAGTTCTTTACTTTGGCTAAAACGGAGCCAACTTTCAGATGAGTAAACAAAGGTAGATCAGTGTGGCTCAGTCTTTGTCATCATCTCCAAGAAAAATAGCAGTGAAGGCCGAGAGAAAGGCAGCGTTCCACATTTTAGTTTACGAGAAATGAAAGCCAGACCAGCCTGCCACTGAAAACACCTGTGGCCTCTTGCCTATACTTCTCCTTTCTCCTCTCCCTCCCCAGTCAGCTGCTCCACACCTCCATGGAGCCTGGTGCTCTGAGTTTGGCCCTAACAACTTATTCTAATTCCTCATGATGGAATCTACCTCTCCTTCTCACCCACTAGGATGCTTGCTGCCAGAATATGATCCTTACCCGCGTCTGCCATGTGCCTGGTACATAATCCACTCACTTAACAGGCATCAAGTCGGTTCCAACTCACAGTGACCTTATATAAGGTTTCTGAGACTCTACTGGGAACAGAAGTTCATTGTTCTCCCTCAGAGCAACTGGTGGGTTTGAACTGTCAACCTTTTGGTTAGCAGCCCAACGCTTATCCCATAGTGCCACTAGGGTGGTACACAACAAGTACTTGTCAAACTAAAATGCTCGTTGCCTCCTTTGTTTTAAATCCGTTTGCCTGCTACTATTCATAGCAGTGTCTCAGAAGAAAGTCCTGACAATCTGCTGCTGCATGCTGTGGAGTCGGTTCTGACCCATTTAGGATTCCTGAGACTGTAAATCTTTACAGGAGCAGAGTAGCTGGGGGATTTGAACTGCTGCCCTTTCAGTTAGCAGCTCAATGCGTAACCCACTATGCCACCAAGGCTCCTTGGTAATCTACTTTGTTGTTGCTGTTGTTAAGTGTCGTGGAGTCGGTTCCAACCCATAGCGACCCTGCATAGGGTTACCAAGGAGCAACTGGTGAGCTTGAACTGCCAACCTTACGATTCAAACTGACTTTGCAGTCCAGCACATCAAACCACACTAGATCTCCCTGTACAGCTCAGTTCTACTCTGTAACACCTGGGCCACCAGAAGTCTGGATTGCTGGCAATCGGGTTTGTGCAGTATTTAAAATCAATCTATAGAGAAACTTTTCTATAGCTACTTCTCAGTTTAACCCTGTTATGAATTGAATTGCGTCCCCCCAAAAAAATGCATGTTGTAAATCCTAACTTTTCTACCTTTGGAATTGAGTCCTGGTAGTACGGTGATTAAAGGGCTCCGCTGCTAATGCAAGGTTGACAGTCCATCCCATCAGCCACTTCATGGGCAAAAGTTTTATGGTAGTTCCTTGCCATAAAGATTTGTTGTTGTTAAGTGCCGTTGAGTTGGTTCCAACTCAGAGAGACCCTGTATAGGGTTTCTGAGGAGTGGCTGGTGAACTTGAACCTCCAACCTTGCGGTTCAAACCGACTTTGAGGTCCAGTATCACACCAAGCCTTGGACCCAAAAGGGAAGGTGTTAACACGCTCAGCATTTCTCAAGCTGGGGGGACTGAAGAAAAAAATGCAAGTCTCGATTTTCTTTACTGAAAGATTCTCTGGGCAAATTATTGAATGATGCAGACAGAAAACATCAAAAGAAGATGGAAGGAATACACAGAGTCACTGTAGCAAAAGGAAATGGTTCATGTTCAACTATTTCAACAGGTAGCATATGATCAAGAGCCAATGATACTGAAGGAGGAAGTCCAAGGTGCACTGAAGGTATTGGCAAAGAACAAGGCACCAGGAATTGATGGAATAAAAATTGAAATCTTTCAAGAAAGTGAGGTGGCACACAGGAGGCACTCACTCATCTCTGCCAAGAAATTTGGGAGATGACTATCTGGCCAACTGATTGGAAGAGATCCATATTTGTACCCATTCCAAAAAGAGGTGGCCCAATGGAATGCGGAAATCATCGGACAATCTCTTTGATATCCCATACAAGTAAAGTTTCACTAAAGGTAATACAGAAACGGCTGCAAGCATACATTGACAGAGAACTTCCAGAGGTTCAAGTCAGATTCAGAAAAGTCTGTGAAACGATGGATATCATTGCTGATGTCCGATGGATCTTGGCTGAAGGCAGAGAATATCAGAAAGATATTTACCTGTGCTTTAGTGACTACGCAAAAGCTTTTGATTGTGTGGATCATGACAAGCTATGGACAACATTGCAAAGTATGAGTATTCTGGAACACTCAATTGTGCTCATGAGGAATCTGTACATGGATCAAGAGGCAGTTGTTTGAACAAAACATGGGAATACTGAATGGTTTCAAATTAAGAAAGGTGTGCGACAGGGTTGTATTCTTTGATCATACTTATTCAACCTGTATGCTGAGGAAATAATCCAAGAAGCTGGGTTATATAAAGAAAAATGTGGCATCAGAATTGGAGGAAGACTCATTAACAACCTGCAATATGCAGATGATACAATCTTGCTTGCTGAAAGTGAAGAGGACTTAAAACATTAGCTGATGAAGATCAAAGAGCACAGCCTTCGGTATGGTTTACATCTCAATGTAAAGAAAAGAAAAATCCCCACCACTGGATCAATAAACAACATTCTAATCACCAGAGAAAAGATTGAAGTTGTCAAAGACTTCCTTCTCTTGCATCAACTATCAACAATGGAAGCAGCAGTCAAGAAATCAAACAACGTATTGCATTAGGCAAATCTGTTGCATCAGAGCTTTTTAAAGTTTTGAAGAGCAAAGATGTCAGCTTGAAGACTAAGGTGCACCTGACCCAAACCATGGTATTTTCAATAACCTCATATGCATGTAAAAGCTGGACAGTAAATAAAGAAGACCATAGAAGAATTGATGCATTTGAGAAGAGAAATGATGTTGGAGGAGAATATTGAAAGTGCCATGGGCTGCCAAAAGAACCAACAGATCCGTATTGGAAGAAGCACAGCCAGAGTGCTCCTTGGAGGCCAGGATGGTCAAACTTTGTCTCTCATATTTCAGACATATTGTCAGGAGGGACCACTTGCTGGAAAAGGATATCATGTTTGGTAAGGTGGAGGGTCAGATAAAAAGAGGAAGACCCCCAACTAGATGGATTGGCCTAGTAGCAGCATGGGTGGATTTAAGCATGACAACAATAGTGAGGTCAGCCCAGGATTGGGCACTATTTCGTTCTGTTGTGCATAAAGTTGCTATGAGTCAGCACCAACTCGATGGCACCTAACAACAACAACAACAACATGGGCTGCCAAAAGAACAAACAGATCTGTGTTGGAAGAAGTGCAGCCAGAGTACTCCTTGGAGGCCAGCATGGCCAAACTTCGTCTTTCATATTTCAAACATATTGTCAGTCACTGGAGAAGGATATCATGCTTTGTAAGGTGGAGGGCCAGAGAAAAAGAGGAAGACCCCCAGCAAGATGGATTGGCAAAGTGGCAGAATCAATGGGCTCAAGCGTGGCAACAATTGTGAGGTTGGCCCAGGATCAGGTAGTGTGTTTTTCTGTTGTGTGTAGGGCCATTATGAGTTGGTACCAATTCGACGGCACCGGTACCAACTCAACGGCACCTAACAACAACAACAACCAGTCAGTTGGCCAGGTAGCTGTCTTCCAAATTTCTTGGCATAGATGAGTGTGTCCCTCCAATGCCGTATATGTTTGTTGAAAGATTTCAATTTGTATTCCATCAATTTCACGAGCCTTATTCTTTGGGAATGCCTTCAATGTACATTGGACTTCTTCCTTCATTATCATTGGCTTTTGATTATATGAAGGATTCTCTGGACAAAATATTGAATGATGCAGAAAGCATCAAAAGAAGGTGGAAGGCCCCCTCTGTATACAGGGTTGACAGGGATGTGCAACTTAGACTTTGGGTCCCCAAAATGGGGGGCTACAAAGGCATGAAGTGACTGGCTTACATGTTTTCAAGAGGGAGCCTAGTTTCAGAGAGTGCGGGGGGAAAGTAGAATCTCCACTGAGTGGTTTCCAACTTGTCTAGATGGGGTTGGTGAAAGGAGATGAGGATAAGACTGTTGTGGTTCACAAATGAATAATTGCTATCCGGACTGATTGTAAATGTTGCAAATGTAAAAGTAGATGTTTTGTAACAAAAGAAGGGTAGTGGTTGATCTTGCAGTCCAGGAGCGGAGAGCCTTGGGATTATCAAGGGAGAAGAGCAGATTGCATGACCCTATCCAGAGAAGCAGTGATGCCAGAGATGGAGGCAGAGATGAGGACGTGGAGAGGTGGAGTGGCTGTGTATTGACAGTAGGGGAGCAGGTTTGTGGGGTGTATGTACTCTTTGGTTGTTTGAATGGTTATATATTCCTGAATGCTTCAGTGAACAGTCAAAAAACAACAACAGAGGGAATGAAAGCAAATGCTATTGACTAATGATACACGGAGGGGATTGTAATCATTGCAATGAAACAAAATACGATAGGATGAATGTAAAGCTGATGTTCTCCCATGTAAACTATCACTCAGTTCACAATAAAAACTTTAAAAAATCCCACAAAAAACCAAGATGGCTGCATCAGTCTACGGGGGGGAGGGGGGAAAGTGGGAGGAAAACACAGAGTCACTGTACCAAAAAGAAATGGTCAGTGTTCAATCATTTCAAGAGGTAGACTATGATCAAGAGCCAATGATACTGAAGGAAGAAGCCTAAGGTGCATTGAAGGCATTGGTGAAGAACAAGGAGCAGCTGGTGGGTTTGAACTGCTAATCTATGGCTAGCAGTTCAGTGCTGATCCTAGAGCACCAAAGCAGGAGTTGCAGCAGAGAAACAGCAGCAGCAGAGGCAGCGGAACCATGATTTGTTGTTGTTGTTGTTAAGTGCTGTAGAGTCAATTCCGACTCATAGTGACCCTGTATAGTGTTTCAGAAGAGCGGTTGGTGACTTTGAACCATTGACCTTGCAGTTGAAACTGACCTTGCAGACCAGTGCTTATTCTACAGTGCCACACCAGGACTCACCTTTGTATACTTTGTATGAAGAATTATATTAGTGTTGGGCAGTAGGACCATATATACGATATTGTATATGGATCGTATATTGTTGTTGTAAGGTGCTGGTTTTACTCAGAGTGGCCCCATGTGACACACAGCAGAACTGCCCCCATAGGGTTTTCTTGACTGTAATCTTTATGGAAGCAGAGCGTCAGGTCTTTTTCCCAAAGAGGTACTTGGTGGGTTTCTGAGATGCAGCTGGTGAGTTTGAACCGCTGATCTTGCAATTCAAATGGTCCAACGCATTATCTCACAGCGCTGTACCAGCCAATCTTTCTATTGTTGTTGTTGTTAGGTGCCATCAAATCAGTACCGGCCCACAGCAGAATGAAACACTGCCCGATCCTGGGCCAACCTCACTACAATTGACACGCTTGAGTCCATCGATGCTGCCACTTGGCCAATCCATCTCGTTGGGGATCTTCCACTTTTTCTCTGACCCTCCATCTTACCAAATGATATCCTTCTTCAGTGACTGGATCTTTCTATTAGCACCTAATAAGTAAATGTTTGCATCACCAAGTCTCCTTGCTTATATGCTGGTATCACTATTCCATTTTACAGGTGAGACAGAATGTTTAAAATATTTGCATAGGATATGCAGCTAGCAAGCAAGCAGCAGAGATATGATTTGAATTCAGATTTGTCTGGCTAAACCTCTAAAATGTAATCACAAAACTAAATAAGAGATAGTCTTTTATTATGCTGGCCAGGGCTGTTTTATGCATAGGTCAGGGGCAGCGGATTAAGCAGTTTTTGTGACTTTCACACAATGACTGTTTGTTGTTGTTATTAAGTGCCATTGAGTTGGTTCCAACTCACAGTGATCCTGTATAGAAGTGGCTGGTGAGTTAGTCTGTAGCTAGCAGTTCAGTGCTTATTGTGCAGTGCCATACCAGCATTTGGATGATGAGGTGGGACCATGGAAATCAGGTGTAGGGCACGTGTGAGACTTGGGGTTCTGTGACAACTTGACTAGGTCATAATTCTCAGGATTGTGTGGCTGCCTTTCTGGAGAGATCTGATGTAATTATCCCGTTGTGTGTGTTGTAAATGCTCTATGTTAATGAGGCAGGATAGGCTATGTTAATGATTAGGCTGTGTTTGTTATGTTAATGAGGCAGGGTTAGAGTGGGGTGAATTCAAGCCACCCTTATTCAATTCACCACCTTGCTTGAGCCACACCTTTTACCTTACAAGAAATTAAAGGAAAGAGAATGGAGCAGAGAAGGAGGACCTGACTCCTCCCAAGAAAGAAGAGCCAGGTGTGGAGCACATCGTTTGGACCCAAGGTCCCTGTGCCAAACACCTCCTAGACCCAGGAAACAGAGTGAACTGTAACACCGGAGGGGGCAAGAGAAGTGAAAGGTAGCAGCAGAGAAACCGCAGCAGAAGAGGCAGCCGAACCAGGAGATTGGCAGGAGGGTGGGTTGGGCTTCCCTGCCAGTGGAGTACAGGGAGAAAGCAGATAGCCTTCGGAAAGCAGGCTTGGCTGTTGGAGCTGAGTGCCTCTGTGCACTTGGCCGAGTCAGGTCCGACAACCTACAAAACAAGAGAGAGCCAAGAGCCTTTGAACAGGAGGCATCCTGGTGGAGTGGGGTGCCTCTGGCACTTGTTCGCAGAATTAGATTTGCTGACCCACAGAACAAGAAAGCTGAGCACCTACAGGTGGGCTGAGGCTTACTGGTGAAGTGAAGGGCCTCTGAGCATTCATTGGTGGTGCTAAAAGAACTTTGTAACACTTGCCCAAACAGTACAGAGGCTGACCACAGGGGCTGAGAGGACTGGCAGCAGGCATGGCTGAAAAGCTGTTCTGACCAATGAACTGTATTCTGATTTGTACTGGATCCTGAATTGTAACCTAATAAACCCCAAGTCAGGAGTGTTGTCTTAACCCCGTGTGGTTCTTGCCACCAATTATTGAACCCATGAACCCAGCAGAGGGGTGAGGGTTGGAGAGTGCTGTGGCGGAGGGAAAGGTGTCAGGTTGGTAAAAAGGTTCGAGGATGGAGGCCTGTCTGACTTCCGTTTCATAGAGATAGGCTTGGTGGCTGGTGGCTGTGTGCCGAGGAGTTGGTGGTTCCGACTCATAGTGATCCTATACAGGGTTTCCGAGGCTGTAAATCTTTACAGGAGCAGAAAGCCTCATCTTTCTCCAGCGGAACAGCTGGTAGTTTCAAACTGCTGACCTTGAGGTTCGAAGCCCGATTCATAACCACTAAACTACCAGAGGTCCTAGAGATAGGCTTAGGACTGTTGATTTTGATTCTTTTTCCTCCTTGTGAAGTTAGAGGAGGCCAGATGACCCCACCATGCCATTTTTGCAATAAGCATTTTGGGCAAAGTGTCTGCGCTCAACAAAGGTCTATGAAAACGGCTCGACACCTGAAATGTTGCATTGTCCCCTAAATACAAAAAGGAAGTCACAAAATTGAAATAAAAAACAGCAACACGTGTATTTGAATGACAATAAAATGATGTTATGACAAATAGTTAACTGCAGCTTACATCTTACACAGCTTTATCAAAGTGCAGTTGGATGTACATTCTAATCATCTGGGAGTAGCTTCGAAAGGAGGTATGTCTAGTGCCTACCACCACCAGAATGTTCTCCCCTAAACCCACCTCACCTTACCCATCTATAAACAGGGACGATGTCCCCAGGGTCAGGCTGGGCCCAGGTTCCTGCCATAGAAACATGAAGGGATGTCAGGACAACCTGCTCTAAACCATCTCCTAACAACCATTTACCATTTCCATTTTCCTGCCTGCAAAGCTCTGGTAGCGTAGTGGTTACGAATCGGGCTGCGAACCTTAAGGTCAGCGGTTCGAAACTACCAGCTGCTCCGCAGGAGAAAGATGAGGCTTTCTACTCCCGTAAAGATTTACACCCTCGGAAACCCTGTACAGGGTCGCTATGGGTCGGAACCGACTCGACGGCACTTAACAACAACAACCTAATGCTAAAGGTGGAGTTCTGATGTGGCACTGTAGAATAAGCACTGGATTACTAACTACAAGGTTGGTGGTTCAAAACCACCAGTCGTTCCTTGGAAACCCTATCCAGGGTGGCTATGAGTCAGACATGACTTGACGGTACTTCAAAACAAATACAACGCTAAAGGTAGAGGAGCCCTGATGATGTAGTGGGCTAAGCATTGGACTGCTGACTGCAAGGTTTGGTGGCTCAAACCCCACCAGCTGCAGCACAAGAGAAAGATGATTTTTTTCTGCTCCTATAAAGATTTACCATCTCAAAAACTCTAACTCTGTTGTATAGAATCAGAATCAACTTGAGGGGGTTAACTCGGCAAAGTGGTCAAGAGACTAAAATAAGACCATACTTTGAAGAACACGAAGTCCCATAGTCTGTCCAAAGTGCCTGGATTGTGAATGATGATAATTTGTCAAAGCAGATGGGGTCTTAAATCAAAACACGGAAGCAACACAAAGAATTTTTATGTGTGTAAAAGGATTCCCAGTGTCTCATCTGTTTCTATTCTATCCCAGATCTTAGAAAGCATGACACATTCCTTATACCATGAGGGGAGCATAACAGTCTTATCAAGTAAGCTGGACCTTCTTGGTTTTTGGTATCAGTTAAGCTGCCACTGAGACACAGAGGGGTGATGCTCAGAGCTCCCAAATAGCACTACAGCCTATAAAACTAACCTAGACGCCAGCCCCACTAATAGCTATGTGAGCCTGGGTTACATAAGCTCATTCTCTGAGCCTATCATTCTTCATTTAGAAATGGATATAATGACTTCCATCTTTAAAATGGGTATATAGTCATTGTCCTTACCTTCGGGAGTCCCTGAGCCATGCAGACAGTTAACACACTCAGCTGCTAACTGACAAGTTGGAGATTTGAGATCACCCAGATGATCCTTAGAAGAAAGGACTGGTGATCTTTCAAAAAAAGCAGCCATTGCAAACCCATGAAGCACTGTTGTACCCTGACACATAGAGGGTTACTGTGAGTGGGAATAGACTCAGCTCAGTGGTAACCGGTTACAGTGGTCATATCTATCCGTTAGAAGTGTTGTGAGATTAAATGAGATAAAGTATAAAAAAGCACCCAGTACAATCAGTGGTTCAAACCCATCAGCCACTCCTTGGAAACCCAACACAGTCTCGCTGTGAGTTGGAACCCATACCACGGCACTTAACAACAACTATCACTCTGTAGGTCGTGCTCAGCAAATGTAGACATTATTTTGTATTATCAATAGTTAGTACTATGACAACACACATTCATATTCTCCTTTCCTCTCTAAAGCCTCTCCCAAATTAGCACATTTATTCCAGGAATAAAGATCTCCAATCTGAACTCCTAGGAGAGTCTAGGCCAAAATGTCAGCCTGACTTTGGCTAGATTCTCAAGAATCAAGAAGACAGAAAAGTTAGGCACAGGGGAGGAAGGAAAACAAATACTATAGATGGGAACACCAAGCAGAAGAGCTGGGCTCTGCAGATCCAGTGTGGAAAAGCTTCCTCACCCGCTTGGCTTGGGGAAGCCTGGCTACCAAAGGGCAGAGTCTAAAAATAGGCCCTGTGTGGACCGGATGGTCACGGAGTACTTGGGAACCAGGTTGCATTTCATTACCAACAACTCAGACCCATATTGTGACAGGAAAACATAAACAAGTTAGTTCAAAGACCAGATTCACACTTCATCCAGCTATAAAATTAGCGTCGCCCAGGCTGAGAACTGACAAATTTCTCTTTGGTGAGGAAACTTTAGGGAGTGAGTCTTGGGAGGTCCTGACTGGCTGATTTGTCAGGATCCTCAGTCTGTTGCTGGCACAAACCTCCTAGATCTGGCTTCCCTCTTACCACCAATAGTGAGCTAGGTTTGTGTGAGCTTTGCCTGAGTCCTTAGGCAGGCTTCCCCTGAGGAAGTGGTACCTCACCAGAGGCTAAGCAGGATGAGGTATCCTCTAGCTTTTAAAAATTCCATGACACATGAGTACTTGCCAGAACTAGTACAGTAAATGGACTCTCCTTATACTGTGGTCTGCACCTGCTCACCCATATCCCAGTATGTGCATGTTTCCTTCCTCATATCTCTTCATCATGTTCAGCATACTCCTTCTTTAGCCTTCCTGGTGGCAAAATAGCAGAGGAAATCTGGAATCTGATGTGTTATGAAAAGACATGGCATCATCTTTCTTCCTCCTGACAGAGCTCTGGTGACACTGTGTGTTAGGTGCTGACTGAAAGGTCGGCGGTTCAAACACACCAACAAATTTGAAGGAGGACAATGAGGCTGTCTGCTCTCATAAAGATTTATGATCTCAGAAACCCTATATAGGGTAGCTATGAGTTGGAATCGGCTTGGTGGCAATAGGCTTTTGGTATTTTTTAATTTTTTTTTTTGGTCTTCTTCCTGTGAAGAACTAAATGTTCTTCCAATCATCTGAAGGCAGATAATGTGCTGGGCACAGATGAGCTTCAATAGACTTTGAAGGGAAAATGATTTAGGTCCAGACAGGAAGGGAAGGGTACCTTGGCAGAGACACAAGGCTGTCCCAAATGGAGGAAGCGTTAGAAAGCTTGGTGTGATCAGGGACAGAGGAGTGCTCCTTCAGGGTAGGAGAACGGAGCCAAGTCGTACTGGCCTTAAAGCCCATGCCAAGGAGTGCATGGCTTTTAAAATGTGAGCCATGAAATTATTCATTGACGGGTTTTCAGGAGGGAGTGACACATCTGTCCTTTAGAGAAATAATTTCTAAGGCCACTTAGATGGAGGTTGCCAAGTGGTGGCAAGAAGCAGGTTGGCAAAGTGAGCTAAATCATCCCCCAAGATCACTTTACCCTCTAGTTATTTTTATGTTATTTCTAGTCTAAGAAGTACCTTCTGACGTAATAGAAAGGGGCAGACAACTTGCACAAACTCAATGAGCTGTATCAGTAGTAGGTGAGGCGAGTGACTTGCCCAAATCCAAACTCAAACCCACTTGTATCTGGTGGATGACCCTAAAGGACAGAGTAGAGTGGTCCTGTAGGGTTTCCAAAGCTGTAAATCTTTATGGAAGCGGACAGCTTTATCTTTCTCCCATGGTGGGTTTGAACACCCGAGCTTTCAGATAGCAGCTTGGTGCTAACACACAGTGCTACCAGGGCTCCTGAGTGAAGTGCCTAGGGTGCAAAATTCAGAGCAGATTCACTCTTAGAATCATGCAAATTCCTAAGATGCCCCCTTAAATTTATACCCTCGATGCCCTGCTCCCTGCACTCTAGTCCTGGCTCTGCCAGCTAGCCTGCTACTGGCTATGACTCTAGGTCATCAGTTTTGACTTCCTGAGAGATGGGCATGGGGAGCCCACAAGTCTGCATTCATTTACAGAATGCTTAAAGGCAAAGAAACACAAGAGTATTAATGTGGAAGCCCTAACTCTGATTTATAATCAGAGTCAAGTTGCATAGCCTTGTGAGCTTCAGGTATCTCATTTATAAAATAGGAAAATAAGATATTGTTACCTGGAAAAATACAGAGTCTAAAACAAAACAAAGCTCTCTGCTGTCAGGTCAGTTCCGACTCCCGGCAACCCCATATGTTATAGAGCAGAACCGCTCCAAAGGATTTTCTTGGATGTAATCTTTAGAGAAGCAGATCACCAGGACTTTCTTCTGCAGTCCAGTGCTGTGCAAATTCTAGGCATTGTCGTTGACATTGCCTTCTCATGGGCTGGCACACCCTTAGAGAGCAGGAACATGAGGATACATGAGAATGTTTCTTTTGGCAGAAGTACTGCTAAAAATGACATGGCACCCCTACCCCCTCCCCTGCTCCAGATTATGGAAGGACAGGCTCCTTTCACTTACTGTGTTCATTATTTGGATCCACATCTTGAGCTCTCTTGAGAGTTCAAGTTCTCTTGAACTTGTTGTCTGTTAAAATCTTCCTGGGGAGAAAGAGAGAGAGACACACACACACACACACACACACAGAAAGAAGCAGCACATTTCTTGTTTCGTTGTTTCAGTCTTTGAATAAATATTTACTATGAGTCTAAGTCCTGGTGTGGCTCTGCGGGATAATGCACTAGACTGCAAGGTGGGTTTGAACCACAATGTTGGCTCCTTGGGAACCCTATACAGGGTCACTATGAGTTGGAACTGACTTGACGGCACTTAAGAACAAGAACAAACTACATGCCAAGTAAGGCGTCCTGGTCGTACAGTGTGCTATGCAGGGCCAGCAGTTCAAATCCACCATTTGCTGCTTGGGAGAAAGACAAGGCTTTCTGCTTCCGTAAAGAGTTACAGCCTCCGAAATCCTCTACAGGGTTGTTATGAGTCAGGACCGACTCAATGGCTCCACACTCCAAGTGGTGTCTGCGGGTGATGCAAATGGTTATTGGTGTGCTCATCTGCTAACCGAAAGTTTGGTGGTTCGAGTCCAACTAGTGGAACCTCAAAAGAAATGCCTGGTGATCTACTTTAGAGAAATTAACCATAAAAAACCTCATGGAGCTCAGTTCTATTCTGACACAGGTGGGGTCACTATGAGTTGGAATTGACTTGAAAGTAACTTTTTTCCTTTCATATGCCAAGCACTGTGCTGGCACTTGGGGTACAACATGATTGAGAGAGTCCAAGTCTCTTTCCTTGTGATAGTTGCATTAGAGTGGAGGGGAGCCAAAAAGTCAACAAACAGTCCTATAAACAATGGAAACAATTTCAGGTGGTCACAAGTGAGAAGACAAAGTGGGGCAGAGGGCCTGGGGAGGCAGGAGTTGGGGCAGCTACAAACAGGGCTGTTAAACGAAGGTCCTCTTTAGGGAAGTGCTGTTTGAGTAGTTGAGATCTTAATGATAAAGAACCTTAGAAACCAGAGTACTGCCCACTGGAAGGAGAGATTGACATTCCAGGGGGCAGAAATCAAGTGCAAAGATCCTGAGATGGGAACTAGCAACTTTTAGTGATGGTATCTGCTTTGAATCAGGTATACAGTGGTTTGGGATATGATTTATGAACAAGTGAGGAACAAATGCATTTCTAGACAAAATTCAGAGCAATATATCTCTATCTCTATTAATAATTTTGGGATACTGGTGTGGAGTTGTAGGATAAGCACTGGACTGCTAACCACAAAGTCGGCAGTTCAAACCCACCAGCTACTTCTCCTAAACCCAATAAAAGTGTCACTATGAGTCAGAATTGACTTGATGGCATACAACAACAACTACTGTTGAGTCAGTTCAGACTCATAGCAGCCCTTTATAAGACTTATAGGGTTTCTGAGGAGCAATTGATGGGTTTGAACCACTGACCTTGCTGTTCAAACCAACCTTGCAGTCCAATGTTTATCCTACAGTTCCACGACAAGGACTGTGCTCTGTTGTTGTTGTTGTTGTTGTTAAGTACCGTCAAGTTGGCTCTGATTCATAGCGAGGGTTTCTGAGGAGCGGCTGATGAGATTGAACCACTGACCTTGAGGTTCAAACCGACACTCTACATTGCTCTATATAATTTTCCATCTTCCTCTCAGTACCAAATTCCCCTTAATTCGGTCATAGCTAAACCCTTCTATCTCTATGACCTGCCAGGACCTCCCATTGTTATTTCCTTTCCTTTCTGGAACCACAGTACGTCATCACAAACACAGGACTTTGCAGATTCCTGAAGCCAAGTTTGCTCTGCCTGTTCTCTTCTGTTTCATCTGCTCCTGTGTGTAGGTAGAAGGCTCCCTGCACTTGGCTTCTTTCATGATGAAAGTCAAAGCTATGATAAAGAGAGACCCTCTTCCTTTAAACACACCCCTCACATCCTCTCACTATCAGAATGTGCCTGCACTTAATTGTGGTGTATCTGATTGAGTTCACAGAAAATGCTAGCGTTTCATAGGTAGAGTAGACTTTACAATAAAACGAGTTCAATATCTTCCTTACCCACAAAGGACCTGAGGCCTCAAGGAGGGGAAGTAGCTCACTTACGATAACACAAGGTCTTTGGGCTCTTCTTAAAGAACTGAACAAGTGCTTGAAAATGTTGTTATTAAGTGCCATCAAGTTAGTTCTGACTCATGGCGACCCTGTATAAGATTTCTGAGGAGTGGCTGGTGAGCTTGAACTGCTGACCTTGTGATTCCAACGGACCTCGTAGTCCAATGCATTGGCACACAGCAGTACACCAATCGTCAAAGGCATTTCCATATAATCCCTCCAGTTTTACACTTGAGCAAATTAAAGAACAGAGAGATGAAGTGACTTACCCAAGGTTATTACCATAGGTGGTAATTAGCAGAGTTGGCCTTGAATGCTGATTGACTGAAAATCTAGTATTCTTATCACTTTCTCATATTCTTTCCAATCTTACTAATGGAAAATCATTAAATGAACATTCCAGAACATTCCTAAGATATGTTGAGGGAGAAAAAAATGATCATTCCTCCATGATGACTTATCTTTTTTGTTACTGAAGGTACTTTCACAAGGCAGCAGATTCAGTAGAAGATAGATTCTTTTTTCTGGGAAGATAGGATACTAAGTCTTACTTTGAAAAGAACTTCCATACAGTCAAATATTGGAGTTGTTTGTTGGAATGCTTTCCCTTGAGTGAAAACCCCGTCCTATGATGGAAAGTTCCAACGTTGTTGTTACTGTTAAGTGACATTGAGTTGGTTCCAACCCATAGAGACCTTGTATAGGGTTTCCAAGAAACAGCTGGTGAGCTTGAACCACCCACCTTGTGGTTCAAACTGACTTTGCTCATTAATCCAGAGAGCCACACCAGGACTCGAATATTCCATTGCTGTTGTTATGTGCCGTGGAGTCGATTCCGACTCAAAACGACCCTGTACAGGGTTTCCGAGGCTGTACATCTTTACGGGAGCAGAAAGCCTCATCTTTCTCCCGCAGAACAGCTGGTAGTTTTGAACTGCTGACCTTAAGGTTCGCAGCCCGATTCGTAACCACTACACTACCAGAATGGGGTTTTTAATAAATCACAGACATCCATAGACTCTCCAGTCAATTTATAATCTTTCCTGCTTTTCACCAAATCACTCTTCCTCCTGGCAAGATTTTGGCATTTTATTTTTAGACCTGAGTGAGGAAACAGGAACGGATTTTGTTTCTCTTTTAATGAAATCTAACATGTCTATCACAGGAACCATGTGTAATCTTAATCTATTGTTAAATGCTGTAGAGCGGGTTCCAACTCAGAGTGACCCAGTATAGGGTTTCTGAGAGTGGCTGGTGGATTTATATAGCCGACCTTGTGGTTATCACTTCACTGCTTATCCTACAGTATCATACCAGGGCTCCATCTAGTTAGATCCAAAAAGATAGCTAGAAAAAAAAGGATCTGGGCAGGGTACAGTTCTCATTGCAAATCCTAAAGACTGCTATTCTTCCTAAGGAATTAATTGTTCTCTACTTCCTCAGGCATAGGAGCCTTGGCAATGCACTGAGTTAAGAGTTCAATTGTTAACACAAGGTTGATGGTTCACACCCACCAGCCATTCTGCAAGAAAAAACTGAGGTTGTTTGCCCCCATTAAGATTTAGCATCAGAAACCCTATGGAGCAGTGTTACTCTGTCCTATAGGGTTGGAAAGAGACGATGGAAAAGCTCCAAATCATCAGTCAAAACAAGGCCGGGGACAGATTGTGGAACAGGCCATCAATTACTCATATGTAAATTCAAACTGAAGCTGAAGAAAATGAAAACAAGTCCACAAGAGCTAAAATATGTCCTTGAATATATCCCACCTGGACTAAGAGATCATCTGAAGAACAGATTTGATACATTAAATACTAAAGACCTAAGACCAGAAGAGTTGTGGGATGACATCAAGAACGTCATACAGGAAGAAAGCAAAAAGCCATTGAGAAGACAAGAAAGAAAAAGGTCAAAATGGATGTCAGAAGAGACTCTGAAACTTGCTCTTCAGCATAGAGATGCTAAAGCAAATGGAAGAAATGAGTGGGTATGAGAGTTGAACAGAAAATTTCAAAGGTCAGCTAGAGAAGACTAAGTCAAATATTACAATGAAATATGCAAAGATCTGAAATCAGAAAACCAAAAAAGAAGAACATGCTCAGCATTTCTCAAGCTGGGGGAGCTGAAGAAAAAATTCAAGTGTTGACTTACGTTAATGAAGGATTCTCTGAGAAAATCATTGAATGATGCAGAAAGCATCAAAAGAATATGGAAGGAATACACAGAGTCATTGTACCAAAAGGAAATGGCTGATGTTCAACCATTTCAAGAGGTAACATATGATCAAGAGCCAATGATACTGAAGGAGGAAGTCCAAGGTGCATTGACGGAATTGGCAAAGAACAAGGCTCCAGCAATTGATGGAATGAAAATTGAAATTTTACAAGAAAGTGAGGGGGCACAGGAGGCACTCACTCATCTCTGCCAAGAAATTTGGGAGACAACTATCTGGCCAACTGATTGGAAGAGATCCGTATTTGTGCCCATTCCAAAGAGAGGTGACCCAACAGAATGCGGAAATCATCAGACAATAGCATTGATATCCCATGCGAGTAAAGTTTTACTGAAGATAATACAGAAACGGCTGTAAGCACACATTGACAGAAAACTTCCAGAGGTTCAAGATGGATTTAGAAGAGGCCGTGGAATGATGGATACCATTGCTGATGTGTGATGGATCTTGGCTGAACACAAAGAATATCAGAAAGATGATTACCTGTACTTTATTGACTATGCAAAGGCTTTAGATTGTGAGGATCATGACAAGCTATGGATGGCATTGTGAAGTATGAGTCTTCTGGAACACTTAATTGTGCTCATGAGGCATCTGTACATGGACCAAGAAAGAGGCAGTTGTTCGAACAGAACATGGGAACACTGAATGGTTTCAAATGAAGAAAGGTGTGTGACAAGGTTATATTCTTTCACCATAATTATTCAACCTGTATGCTGAGGAAATAATCCAAGAATCTGGGTTATATGAAAAAAAACGTGGCATCAGGATTGGAGGAAGACTCATTAACAACCTGCGATATGCAGATGATACAACCTTGCTTGCTGAAAGTGAAGAGGACTTCAAAGAGCACAGCCTTCGGTATGGATTGTATCTCGATGTAAAGAAAACAAAAATCCTCACCACTGGGCCAGTAAACAATATTTTATCAACGGAGAAAAGCATGAGCTTTGGTATTGTTTTTTGTTTTACCTGAAGCATGCAGTGGTAGAAGGGTGTCTAAGAGAGTCAGCTTTGAGAATCTCATAGCCCTAGGTTTAAATCCCAGCTCTGTTCCTTTTAACTCTGGAATCTGAGGTCATAGGGGTCTTAAGTGTCTCATTATATAGGTGAGAAAACCAGGCTTAAAACTAAGAAATCTGCTCTTTGAAACCCACGTTAGTCTGATTTCAAAGTCTAAACACTGACATGGCACACGTCTTCTTCACAGAATTGACTCCATTGTTGTTGTTGTGTGCCATTGAGTTCATTCTGGCTCACAGCAATCCTGTTAGGATGGGGTGGAACTGTCTCATACTTTCCTAGGCTGAAATAGTCATGGCAGCACATTGCCAGGTCTTGCTCTCAGGGAAAGGCTGTGAGTTCGAACTGCTGACATTTTGGTTAGTATCTCAGAGCTTGACCCCTGTGCTACCAGGGTTTGTTTTTATCACCACTAACTGTCAAGGGAACACATTAACAAATGGCAAGTTTAGCAATCACGACTACAGAGTAATAGAACCCATGAAAACATATATCAGAATATATTGTTTTATGTGCTGTTAAGTTGGTTCCAAGTCATTGAGACCCTGTATCTGAGGTTTCTGAGGCTGTGAATCTTTATTGGAGCATAAAGATTCAGTAAAGAAATCTCATCTTTCTCCCAAGGAGTGGCTGGTGGGTTTGAACTGCCCACTTTCTTGTTAACAATTCAGTGCTTATCGTAAAACATCTCCAGCACTCCTTCATATATGTGCATATGTATACAAACACACACGTGGAGAGAGATATTGATAGATGGTATTTGGCTTCAAATGTATATTACATGCTTCTAACTATCTACAAGGAGTCCTGGCATAACACTGTAGGATAAGCACTGGACAGCTAAGCACAAGGTTAGTGGTTCAAATCCACCAGCCGCTCCTCAGAAACACTATATAGGGCTGCTATGAGGCAGAACAGACTTGAGGGCACTTATTAACAACAACAACAGTAAGCCACAATGGGACAGACCCCAAATTTTATTACCCAGCCTCATCACCCTCTTGAGTTTGTTTTGAAATTCAGCTCTTCTCCCTACAGGCAAGATTTCCCATGACTAAAGCCTTTAAAAAGATTAAAGTTATGTCTGTTGCTGGTAATTCCATAAGAAGATTTCCAAGGATAGACGGAATCACTTTAATGCAATCCTCATGATGGTCCTCAAATGGGCTCTAGTTCTGAGTCCTGCCTTAAACTGGCTGTATGGCTTTGGAAAAGTTGTATCACCTCCCATTCTCCTTCCTCTCTTGTAAATGATGAGGTTGTACTAGATGAAGTGTTAAGTCTCTTTCAGTTTAAATCTATAAGTCACTTTGAGGAGTCCCTGGATCATAACTGAAAGGATAGAGGTTTGAGTCCACCCAGAAGTACCTCAGAAAGAATGCGGGGTAATAGACTTCAGAAATATCAGTCATTGAAAACTCTACAGAACACTGTTGAGCTAACTCCAAGTAGGGTACACCCACTGCCATGGAGTTAATTTCCGACCCATAGGGTTTCTGAAGCTGTAAATCTTTATGGGAGCAGACAATCTCATCTTTCTTCTTGATAGCTGCCCATGCCTAACCCAGAGCACCACTAGGGCTCCTTCCAGATAGGGTCAGGGAAGACAATTTGCAGAGACAACCCTTATTTAGTTGTCTAAATTCTTTCATGCTTTTAATAAAGTTACTCTGTTGCCTTCTAAAGTATGCGAGTAGGTACACATGCCTGGTGGGTCCTCCTTTAGAAAGAAATGTAACCATTTTACTAGCCTATCAAGTTTTCATATTAACCTTCTTCCTCCTTTCCACAGGACCCAGGAGACTCGAACTCCTGCCTATCAGAATCTGGACTCTCTTCCTGTTTCCTGAAATGTTACACCAGCATCATGTGCATTTCCCCAGGTTCTGTCCTCCTCAACTTTTCCTCTACTGCTTGTCTGGTAGGTGCAGCTAGAAAATAGCTTTTTCTTCATGGTTTGGGAATAGCGAAGATCCTGGGGGCCTAAGGAAATCTGCCTCAGACATGTCACTAGGGGTTTATGCTCCTTGACTCCCCAGCCTGCCCAGTTTACAAACCAGTGGGGTCCCACTGCCCAGTTTACAAACTAGTGGTCTGAGTCGAAAAACTCAGTGGTTTACAAGTCAATTCAGTCATTCTCCTTCCTTTCTATTAATGAGGAAACAAATGTTGCAGCTACCAGGAAGTGAAATGAATCCCAAAAAGACATACTTGACAGTGGTTCCAAGCATGGACTCTGGAGTCTGGGAACTGGCTGCCCCTTACTAGCTAACTGCATAGTCTTCCTCCTGCTCTTCCCTCCCCATCCCCGATTTCTCACCAATTGCTGTGGAATTGATTCTGATGTATGGGAAACTCATGGATGTCCAAGTAAGACTGTCCTCCATCTGGGTTCAAATGGCTGCTATCTTCTGTAAGTAGATTGCCAGGTCTGTCTTCCAAGATACCTTTGGATGGACTTGAACCTCTGGCCTTCCCATTGGCAACCCAATACATTAACCCTTTGTATCACCCAGAACCATCACGTGGCCTTTTGGAGGTCGTTACATTTATCTAAGTCTCAGTTTGTCTGGCTGTAAAATGGAAATGACAGAGTATCATGGTGTGTTGAGAGCTAGTGCCTCACACAGCAAGGACTCAGCATGTGTTAGCCTTAGTTATTACCTTATAAGTAGCATTCAATAGATGCTGTGGCAAAAACAAATTGAATGTGTGGATTAAGTGTGTTTAAGCCTAGCAAATCAATATTCATTTGACATAAAGGACAGTTTATCACCCTGTTGGCTGGATGACTATGGGAAGGGGCTTAACACCATGGCCGAGGTAGACAATTTGGGCTTCGTTGGTTACTTTGTTATCTTCCATCATAAGCAGATTCAGTGCTGTGGCTGCCTACCACACTGTTTTACCACTCCGCCATCCACTTGTAATTTGGAAAACAAAGAAGCAGTATCACAAAGCCCCCTTCTGCCTTCTCCCGGGCAGATTTCGTTTTTCTTTGATTACCTGTTTCACTCAGTACAGTATCACAGGTACACTTTGATTTTTAACAAAGAAGTAACACAAACACCCCAAGACTAAGGTTGGTTTCCTTTCTTCTCAGAGATTTTGAAGAAACCAAACTGTTCCCAAAAGTAAAACAAGCTGTCTACACTCAGGGAGGGGCCATCCTTGCCAATTAGAGATTAATGAACAGGGAAGAAGGTTCCCTTAAGGAAAAGGAAGGAAAAAAGCAGATACTGAACGAGAGAAAGAAATGAGAACTGGGAACCTCTGGAGAGAGCTTGCATAACAGTGTTTCCCTTCTCTGGAGCCTTCTGTGATTCTTAGTGCCCAGTATTGCTATTATTGCTCTTGATAGTTACTGTTTACTTGGTCCCTGACTCCTAGAGACCCTAAGCACAACGGAACAAAATGCTACCCAGTTCTGCATCCCTAATCCATAGGGATTTCATTGACTGGTGCTTGGAAGTAGATGACCAGGCTTTTCTTCCTATTCTTTTGACACTGAAAGTACTGATGAAATCTCTTCAACATCATAGCAACACACAAGCCTCCACTGACAGATGGATGTTGGCTCTGCTATGCTGTATTGACCAGGAATTGAACCTGAGTCTCCCATATGGAAGGCAAGAATTCTACCATGGAACCAACCACCAGTGACCCCCCATAGAATGATGCCACATATACATGCTGTTATTGTTGATAAATGACATCGAGTCTGTTCCGACTCATAGTGACCCTATACAGGGTTTCTAAGGAGCAGCTGGTGGCTTTGAACTGCTGATGTTGTGGTTTACAGTCCAGTGCTGATCCTACAGCGCCACACCAGGAGTCCAACATAAACATGGTGGTAGTGTTAGTGGTGTGCCGTGGAGTTGGTTCAGACTCATAGCAACCCTCCATAGAGTTTCCGAGGCTGCAAATCTTTACGGGGGCAGAAAGCCTCATCTTTCTCCTGCGGAACGACTGCTAGTTTCGAA
Organism: Chrysochloris asiatica; assembly: GCF_000296735.1. NCBI lineage: Eukaryota > Metazoa > Chordata > Mammalia > Afrosoricida > Chrysochloridae > Chrysochloris > Chrysochloris asiatica. The sequence continues at coordinate 24,854,695 of NW_006408526.1, forward strand.
CCACTGATCTTGAGGTTAGCAGCCCGACTTGTAACCATTATGCTACCAGAGCTCCTTAACATATACATATAAGTAAATTTGCTAACAATGAAGAAGTGGCCATTGTCTCTGCAAAGTTGCAGCTGGAAAACTTAGTATCTGGCTAATAAACATGTGGCAAAGTGAAAAACTTTTGCCTGGCAAGTGTCTTCTGAATATTGAGATGTCCATGGAAGGTCTCATTTCTAATGTTTTCACAACTCAGCTTCCTATCCCCAGCCAAATGAAGCATGTTATAATCAACAGTTCACCATTCACCTAGCATTGCTAAGTCCAGGCTGGTGGGCTGGAGTCTCTTTGCAAGGAGAAATTGAACACTCATGTGTTTTGTCTTTCTTGTCAAGAAGAAATGGAGCCAGGACCAAGGTGGTGGTGGTGATGGGGGCGGGGGAGGGGGAGGACTTGAGCCCCCTACCTACACCTGCCTCAGCTTCTCTATAGACCCCCTGATCTTGTGAACGTAATCCTAAAGGTTAATCATAACCGCAACAGGCAGCCCATCATTGCCTCCCTGTCTGGCTGAGAGGTTTACAACTAAAACTCATGGCAGAGGGAGAAATTGGCTCAATCACTTGGAGTAATGGTACATGGAGAACCAGTTGGGCATGACCGCTATTTAACTCAAGGAAACCAGACTGCCGTGTTTAACGTATGTACACACTAAAAAACAGGTCATGCTATGAAGCAAACATTACCAACGCCCCATGCTCATCCTGCCTCACTCCCAACTGAAAAAAGTGGGTCAAGAGCGGGAGAACGTGGCCACAGACAGCTAGCTCTTCACAGCTCCAGTGAGAAGCCACAGATGTCGACTGAGTGTTTCAAATAGATTTAAAAATGATCTACCACAAAACCTAACCCCAAGACATTCTGTAAGGGAGAGCGGAAAGAAAGATTATTTCACATCATCACTAACAATATTTAACATGTTCAGGTCTTTTATTGTGGGCCAAGTACCCATTATACCTGATACCATCTCCTCTAGGTAGGTGGGTATTGTTGTTGTCCCCACTTTGCAGATGAGAAGGCTGCAACTCAGAGAGTTTAAGCACCTTTCCCAAGAGCACACAGGAACTAAGTGGTCGATTTGGTATTTGAACACAGATCTATCTGACTAAACGAGAGCCCCGATCTACAGCCTTCATACAATCCTGGCTGTTTACCATATAAAGGAGGACTCTTAGGGTGAGAGTCATTGGCTTGCACAGTTCGGTTTTGCTCTCTAAACCTTTGAATGGACCCACATTAGGTCCTTCCCCAGCAGGGATGCTGATTTCTCAACCACAAGTAAGAACTCAGCGGTCACCATGTGCCAGGTACTATAGATACAGAAGTGAAACTTTGCCCCATATATCTCATAATCTAGTCGAATAGGCAGCTAAAGAAAAATAAGGTTCATAGGAAAACAAAAGGTAAATTAAGAATTGTCAGGATCTTTCCTAGTTTCTCTTAGTTTTCACATAGGGCACCCTAGTTTCCAAATGGAACTGTCCTATGCCTGGCCTGATTGTCAGGAAGGCTTGTGGGCAGCTCATTTTCAAGGCCAGAATCCCTGCTCAGGTTCCATGGTCTTGGAGCTTCTGACAAATGAAACAAGGTGCATTAGTTACGGTGATGCTGGTTAGTATAATAAACACACTCTAAATATATATAATGGCTCAAGACTAGGGTTGACAGATTTAGCAGAAAGAAAACAAAGACCATTTAAATTTAAATTCAGATCAATAGTAACATTTTTTTCTCCCTAGTATGTGTATGTCCCATGCAATGCTTGAGACAAACTTATACTAAAAGAGTATTTGTTACTTCTCTGAACTTCAGATGTAATTGGGCATCCTGTATTTTATCTGGCAACCCTCTGCAAGACATCAGAAGTTTATTTCTTGTTTATGTAAAGTCTAATATGGTTGTGATTAGTATGTAGGCAACTCTCCTTCAAGTTGTGATTCAGGGATCCATGATCCTTCCATCTTGGCTCTGTCTTCGTCATCAATCAGTTTCCAAGACACACGCATGTGGTCAAATCACAGAAAGGGAAAGGACACAGAGAATTCCATGTGGGAGTTTGTATGGCACAACCACCAGGACTCATAGACCATTGACCATAATAAACTGCAGCTAATGGCAAAGTAAGCTGGGAAATGTAGTCCAGGTGGGTTAGCCAGTCTTTGCCACAACTGGTAAGAGCAGAACGAATCTGTCAGTATTTGTGTTCAATGCATGCTAGGGTTGGACTCAGTTAGTCATCCTGTGCCCATTGGTGTCCCTTGCATGAGATCAAATGCTCTCCTTCTACCTCTGGACTGGTTAACTAGTGGTTGTTTTAGATTGATTAGACTGTGGCCTCGTGTAATGAGTAGTGTATAATGAGCAGTGTGGTTCAAATCATTCGTTTCATTTCAAATCAATGCATTTTAATAAATATTTATTAAAGCTCTAAGGATGTTGAAGAAAGCTTGGTTTTAGATCCCTTGGGAGACATAAAAAACCTGAAATTGAACACAATTATACCCTTAAGGAACTGTATAAAATTAAATTAAACAGAAACCCTCAATCCCTATCTAAATTCCATCGATCTTTTAGGGACTTGCTGAAAAACCCATAGCTGAAAGAATTCTGCCCTAAGTATTAGGGTAGAGAATGATTCCACCTCTCCTGGATTCCTAAAACATTTGATGTTTAAGTCATTCATACATTCATTTAGTTCTAGCATTTACTGTATCTAACATTTACTGTTTGGAGTCCTTGTGTGGTGCTGTAGGAAAAGTACTGGACCAAAAGGTTGGTTTGAACTGTGAGGTCGGTGGTTCAAATTCACCAGCAGGTTTCCTCGGAAACCCTACACAGGGTTGCTATGAGTCAGAACCCACTCAACAGCACTTCACAATGACAACAATAACACTCTGTGCTTAAAGTCCTGGTGTGGTGCTGGCTGTAGGATATGCACTGGACTGCTAACCACAAGGTTGGTGGTTTAAACCCACCTTGGAAATCTTATACAGGGTTGCTATGAGTTGGAATTGACTTGATGGCTCTTAGCAACAACAGCTCTGTGCTTAAGGAACCTTTGTGGTGTAGTGGGTTACGAGTTGAGTTATTAACTTCAAGGTCAGCAGTTCGAATCTACCAGCCTCTCCTTGGTAGAAAGATGAGATTTTTTTGCTCCTTTAAAGATTTATAACCTCAGAAACCCTATACAGGGTTGCTATGAGTAGGAATCAACTTGACGGCACACAGTAGCAGCTTGGAATCCTGGTGTGGCACTGTAGGATAAGCACTGGACTGCTCACCACATGGTTGGTGGTTCAAACCCACCAGCCATTTCTTGGAAACCCTATACAGGGCCACTGTGAGTTGGAACTGACTTGATGACACTTAACAACAGCAATTCTGTGCTTATGGCAACTAGCAGGCACAAATGGGTAAGCACTTGACTGTAGTTACCCAAAAGATTGGTGACTGAAACCCACGCACAGACACCTCAGAATACAGGTCTGCTGATCTCCTTCCGGAAGGGTCACAGCATTGAAACAGTTCTACTCTGCGCACATGCAGTCTCCAGGAATTGGAATCAACTTAACAGAAATGAGTAACTCTGCTTGGAATCTCTAGGTGGTTGCACATGGCTAA
>NW_006408526.1:24862369-24865304 GCF_000296735.1 Chrysochloris asiatica
ATATATATATATATTCATTTAAATATCCAAAGGGCACATTCTGCAAGCCAGCCTCCTGCCCACAGGCACACAGCCTCCTTTGTCCATGGGCCTAGGTCCGCAGCTGCTCGGTCTCTCCATGCCATTGCCTCTGCTGTTATTCCTCTTATTGCCGCTTTTCCAGGTAGGAATCCCACACTCCACTCATACTCCTCCTTTTTCATGATCCTGGAATTATCTGATCTTGAAATGAAAGATTAAGTACTCCCCCCTTTTAATTACACATCTTCTATAATTATAATTTTGATAATCACAATTAATCCTGCTAACAATTACTCACAATTGAAATAATAAAATCCCATCAGCATCATCCCTAGCCCCCTTTCACCAGACCCATCTGGAAAAGAGGAAAGCTAGTCAGTAGGGATTCTCCCTTGTCCCCTCATTCTAAAACTAAGCACACCCATAAAAGCTTATAAGCCAGCCACTTCATGCCTTTATAGCCCCACATTTTTGATAGTTAATGTCTCAATTGCCCATCCCTATCAATCTAGTACACTGAGGAGACAAGCATGTTCCTTGATCTGAAGAATCTTCTGGTTGGAATTTTGAGCAATTACATCCATAAGCAAAAGTCCAGTCCATCAAATTGTAGCAATTGGCACGTGTTCACAGTATTAAATGTCTTTATTTTCATCTGATTGAGTTCTGGTCAGCTCAGCCCTAGCCATCCAATCTAGGTCAAATAGGTACCCGCTGTAAGTTTGGGAGTTCACACACACCTCCCTGTACTTCAGACCAGTTGGCTCCTTCACTCTCAGCTCTATCCCTTAAGGACTAGGTCAGTACCCGTGGGCTCAGGAGTTCACACAACTCTCTAAACTTTCCTTCCTCTTCTCTCAACTCAAGGTTAATGGGTGTCAATAGAGCATGTCCAAACCCAACCCATTGCAGCATTTCCTCCAATTCCACTCATAAGTATACCTGGTGGTCACCAGGGAACATAGAACCCTCTGGTTCTCTTTAACTTTCAGTCCTAGAAGAGGTTATTCTCTGACAGGCTGACTTTCCTTGCCTTGATGCCTCAAACTGCTTGCTCGAAACCCGAAAGCCAAACCCGGTCATAGATTTTTATGGAGCATAGTTCTACTCTGACACACCATAAGTTGGAGTTGCTATAATTCGGGGTCAACTCAATGGTTATTGTTTTTTGTTAGTAACTGCAGTACTTTGTGGTTAGCTGCAGTACTTGTATTCTGTTCTATGTTTGTGTTGTTATTAAGTGCCGTTAAGTTGGTTCCAACTCATAGGGACCCTGTATCTGGTTTCTGAGGAGCAGCTGGTGAGTTTGACCTGCCAACTTTTCAATTCAAAGTGACCTTGCGGTCCAGTGCTTATCCTTTCCATCCTATAGGGCCCTGCTCTGAGTTGGAAACAACTCCATGGCAAGGGGTTTGGTTTCTATGGTCTGGGGATGCTAGACTGAAGAAGATGAGGCGTTTCAGAAATTCACAATGTAGGGGTGGTCAGAAAGCAGGGTTGTTGTGTGCTATCAAGTCAATTCTGACTCATAATGACCCTGTAAAGGGTTTCTGAGGCTGTAAATTTTTATGGGAGTTGAAAACCTCATCTTTCTCCCACAGTGAGGCTGGTGGATTTGAACTGTTGACCTTCCAGTCATCAGCCTAACTACGCTATAAGGGCTCCTAGATACAGGATGTTGTTATTGTTAAGTGTTGTTGAGTTGGCCCCGACTCATAGCGACCCTGAACAGGGTTTCCAAGAAGTTTCTAGTGGATTTGAACTGCTGACCTTGCAGTTAGTAGTCCAGTGCTTATCCTACAGTGCCACACCAGCATCCCAGATACAGGGTTGTTGTTGTCAAGTGGCGTTGAGTTGGTTCCAACTCATAGCAAGCTTATATAGGGTTTCTGAGGAGTGGCTGGTGAGTTTGAACCACCGATCTTGTGGTCCAGTACTCATCCTATAGCACCACACCAAAAAGTGGTGAATATTATGATAAATATCTCAACAGTGCTAAAGGAGTTATGAAGGAGGGAGAAATGAATTCTGACTGTAGGGTGAGGTAGAGAAGGTTACATTAAAGATCCAACAATGACTTCCAAAATAAACAAACGAGCCTGCCCTAGTACACTTGACAGAGTTAAAGTGTCTGGCTTACAGCCCACAGCAGCCCTATTCACTTACACAGCCCCAATGGGAAAAGGCACTGAGCCAATACTCGGAGCCTCAGGGTACCTAACCCTAAGCTACCTTCCCCAGGGGAGAAATCCCAAGGCAGCTATTCATTTTATCTTAAAAATTCATGCAAATTTTGAATTCTACTCCACAGGATATAAGCTTTTGCTTTGCTATAATCATTTTAATATAATTAACTTAAATTACCTGTCATTGAGTAAGAGCATTTCATCCTAGGATGTGTGTGCCCTTTATTTGTAAGCGTACCTATTCCAGAAATTCAGTTTCTGAGAGTGTTCACAGGAAGTTCTTTTCGATTTTTTTATTTTCACTTACCTGATCCCTTGTCTTTTCTCAATTTCAAGGTAAATGAACTATTTTGTTTTAAGGAGTCTACCAGTTGCCATTGAACCTATCCTATCTCGTGGCTGCCCCAACTATGTCCGAATAGAACTGGGCTCTATGGAGTTTTCGGTGGCTGATTTTTCAGACTGCCAGGTCTTTCTTCTGAGGTATCTTTGGGTGGACTTGAACCTTTAACTTTTCAGTTAACAGCTGAGCATGTTAGCCATTTGCACTATTTCAGCAATTCTGTAAGAACTCTAAGGCTGGTCATTTTATGCTTTGTGAACAAACCGAACAACCACCACAAGTGAGACCTGGATTAGATGAACAAAGTGGTTTTCAGATACTTCCCTCAGGTCAAACCCTAACCAAATCCACTGCTGGTGAGTTATTTCCGACTCAGAGGGACACT
>NW_006408526.1:24866764-24867327 GCF_000296735.1 Chrysochloris asiatica
AGGAGAAGACAGACAGAGAGAACCTTTCCTGTCTGTTTATTATATTTAGAGCAGGTCACAACCCCATGGAAGCATCCCTTCAATTAATTACCTGCTCATAACCACTCATCATAGAGTTAACTATGCCTGCATTAGGTTTCATCACCATGGGAATAAGCACATCTTAACTGCTAAACCACTGGGAATCCTGGCCTAGTCAAGTTGACACAGAATCCTATTATAGTCCACCCTTGTCAACTTGACATCCATAAACTATATGCATAATCTCTAAATAAAGAAAATTGTAAAGTCATACTTGTGCCTAACATGATACATTTGTTATACATGATATATAATGCATACAACTGAAAACACACTGGCCCCATTTACGTCTTATACTTCACAAATGAACAAAGCAAAAATGTTTGATGTACATATATATGACAAAACAGAACAAAAAATATATATTCAGAGAACCAACAAGATGGCGGATTGGGCGGACGTTTAGCAGAGAGCTCCGCCAACAACAACACAGAATACCCAAACAAGCAGGCTCAGGAGATGGTCCCAGAACTCTGAACCAC
>NW_006408526.1:24872292-24926390 GCF_000296735.1 Chrysochloris asiatica
TGCTAGACTGAAGAAGATGAGGCGTTTCAGAAATTCACAATGTAGGGGTGGTCAGAAAGCAGGGTTGTTGTGTGCTATCAAGTCAATTCTGACTCATAATGACCCTGTAAAGGGTTTCTGAGGCTGTAAATTTTTATGGGAGTTGAAAACCTCATCTTTCTCCCACAGTGAGGCTGGTGGATTTGAACTGTTGACCTTCCAGTCATCAGCCTAACTACGCTATAAGGGCTCCTAGATACAGGATGTTGTTATTGTTAAGTGTTGTTGAGTTGGCCCCGACTCATAGCGACCCTGAACAGGGTTTCCAAGAAGTTTCTAGTGGATTTGAACTGCTGACCTTGCAGTTAGTAGTCCAGTGCTTATCCTACAGTGCCACACCAGCATCCCAGATACAGGGTTGTTGTTGTCAAGTGGCGTTGAGTTGGTTCCAACTCATAGCAAGCTTATATAGGGTTTCTGAGGAGTGGCTGGTGAGTTTGAACCACCGATCTTGTGGTCCAGTACTCATCCTATAGCACCACACCAAAAAGTGGTGAATATTATGATAAATATCTCAACAGTGCTAAAGGAGTTATGAAGGAGGGAGAAATGAATTCTGACTGTAGGGTGAGGTAGAGAAGGTTACATTAAAGATCCAACAATGACTTCCAAAATAAACAAACGAGCCTGCCCTAGTACACTTGACAGAGTTAAAGTGTCTGGCTTACAGCCCACAGCAGCCCTATTCACTTACACAGCCCCAATGGGAAAAGGCACTGAGCCAATACTCGGAGCCTCAGGGTACCTAACCCTAAGCTACCTTCCCCAGGGGAGAAATCCCAAGGCAGCTATTCATTTTATCTTAAAAATTCATGCAAATTTTGAATTCTACTCCACAGGATATAAGCTTTTGCTTTGCTATAATCATTTTAATATAATTAACTTAAATTACCTGTCATTGAGTAAGAGCATTTCATCCTAGGATGTGTGTGCCCTTTATTTGTAAGCGTACCTATTCCAGAAATTCAGTTTCTGAGAGTGTTCACAGGAAGTTCTTTTCGATTTTTTTATTTTCACTTACCTGATCCCTTGTCTTTTCTCAATTTCAAGGTAAATGAACTATTTTGTTTTAAGGAGTCTACCAGTTGCCATTGAACCTATCCTATCTCGTGGCTGCCCCAACTATGTCCGAATAGAACTGGGCTCTATGGAGTTTTCGGTGGCTGATTTTTCAGACTGCCAGGTCTTTCTTCTGAGGTATCTTTGGGTGGACTTGAACCTTTAACTTTTCAGTTAACAGCTGAGCATGTTAGCCATTTGCACTATTTCAGCAATTCTGTAAGAACTCTAAGGCTGGTCATTTTATGCTTTGTGAACAAACCGAACAACCACCACAAGTGAGACCTGGATTAGATGAACAAAGTGGTTTTCCGATACTTCCCTCAGGTCAAACCCTAACCAAATCCACTGCTGGTGAGTTATTTCCGACTCAGAGGGACACTATACAAGATTTCCAAGATTGTAAATCTTCATGGTGGCAGGCAGTCTCATTTTCTCCCTTGGAAAGATGGTGGGTTTGAACTACCACTTTATGATTAGCAGCCGAATGCTTAATCCACTATGTCACTAGGGTTCCTCATGTCAGAGAAGCAACATATACCATAATGCAACTTGGGTAAGTAAACATGGTGTTGAATTCCTGGTCTACTGAGTCTCTGGTTGTATGATCTACCTCCCACCTGCCTTCCCAGACTTGGTCCACCACTTATGGGATTCCTTTTATAAAACAGGTACCATGTATAAAAATCCAAAATATGAACTCAGAAGTTAAACAGAAGACTAGTTAAAGTTAAGCAGCATAAGAAAACGTTATATATGTCCTCTCTTCCCCAAAGAAACACCAAAGCATTACCAAGCCCCTGTTTCCAATGAGGACTTGGGGGTTAATTTTCAGCATGGTGCCGGGGGATTTAGCTGTGGGACTCCTATTACCAGTAATGGGAGTCATGCTGTTTCATTTCATGCACTCTATGGAAAACGCACCCCTCGATAGCTACAAAATTTTGGTTTTGAAATTGAGGCTGTCTTTCCCAGAACAAAGCCGATTTCCAGAAACATAAAAAAAAAAAAGGCTCAATGCTGGCCTGGGGCCTGTGTGTTTATGCTTATGTGTGTCTGTGTATGCAAAGGGGAGAAAATACTTTTCTCTAAGCCCACATGCCCTCTTTCAAAGACAACAAAGTAAAAAATTATGGCTAGTAGCAAGCAGCAATGGTTGTTATGCCTCACCCCAAAGCTTTGTTGGGAACCCCATAGAACCTGGCACATGGTTTGTGACATCCAGTAAAACACTGAGTGTCTTCCGTAACAACCTGAGCCCTGCTGCCTGTAGTTTCGGGACTTCTCTTATTAAGCATCTCTTTCTTAAATGGCTGCTATCATCTGGTCCCAGTGTACATTAAATCCCATTATAATTATAAACACACTTCCCCATAACATCCGCTGCAGATTTCATCCACACTGCCTACCCCCTCAGGGCATCTTTGCACTAATAACAACTCAGATTTGCTATTTGAGTTGACAACATTAGGTCCCAACACCATTTGCAATATGCTGGAGAGAGAAAGAGAGAGATGAAAAAGCTTTCTTTTTCTCAGTCATGAAGATCTTGGGGCCACAATGACCCAAAGGCTAAAAGAACGGATTCTCCTTTCTTCTCTTTCTTGGTCACTCTCTGAAATGAAGGGAATAGTTAGAACCTAGAAGGGAAGCCCAAGTCTGTAAACACCTCTAACAGTCTCCACAGGGAGAAGAGGGCTGGTGGCAATTACTAACCAAAGAAACCATTTCTGATTTGGCTTCGAAGCCTCAACTAGTCAGAACCCACATATCACTGGTGATTTCCCACTCTGCTTTCTCCAGGAGCCATCTAAGGAAGGGACATGACATAATTGAATTTGAAAATGAAAAACAACAACAACAACAAGGAGCAAAAAAACCCCAAACCCTACCAATATTTGTACTGGGGGAAGAATTTTCTCTCTCATTTTTACATCACTTGTGTTATAGATTTAATTGTGCTCTCCTCAGAAAGATGTGTGGAATCCTAACCCTTGTACTTGTGAATGTGGCCTTGCTTGATGAAATGGGGTATTTGGTGTGGTGCTGTGGGTTAATGCTCTGGATTGCAAAGTTGGTTTAAACCTCAAGGTCGGCAGTTCAAACTCACCAGCCACTTCTTGGAAACCCTATACATGGTCGCTATGGGTTGGAATTGACTCGATGGCACTTAACAACAACAACAACTGTGAGGTTGGCAGTTCAAACCCACTAGCTGCTCCCTGGGAGAAAAACGAGGCTATCTGCTCCTGTAAAGATTTATAGTCTTGGAAACCCTATACATGGTGCCTAGGAGCTGGAATCGGTTACATGGCGGTGGACTTGGTTTTTTGGTTTTGGCTCTGTCAAATGGGGTTCTACCCATGTAGACAGGGTCTTCGTCCTAATTCCTTCTGAGCGTTGTTTTGCAAAAGAGGGGGAGACACACAGGAGGGGGACAGATACCACGCGGCCATGACTGTAGGTGCATCTGTAGCACAGCAAAAGGACACCACGGATTGCAGCAGCTACCAGAAACTGGGCCAGAGGCTCACCAATGGAGTTCACATAGCCGAGACCCTGATTTGAACTTTTAGCTTTCAGAAATGTGAGAAAATAATTTTCTGTGCTTTAAAACCGCCCTTCTCCCTGCTCCAGTTTGTTGTATTTTGTCAATGGTAGGTAACCATAGGAGACCAAGAGGAGCCTCTGAGTGGCACAAATGGTTAAGTACTTGACCACTAGCTGAAACGTTGGTGGTTCAAACCCACCCAAAGACATCTTGGAAGATGGGCCCGGTGATCTGCTTCCAAAAGTCACAGTCTTAAAAACCCTATGGTACAAGTTCTACACTGCACAAATTCGGCCACCATGAGTTGAAAGACCACTAACAACAGGCATTGAAGACAGTCTGCATCTATATAGTAGATATTTGGAATGATGCCCCTGAAGCGTCTTAAAACCCCTTTCCTGTAGAAGAGGATACACTGGGCTTTCTGTGTCTTCCCCTAGGAATCCCTAGTGGGGGTAAAGATCTTCAAGATGATGGGATGAGCCTAACCTACCCCTGGCAGATCCCTTAGTGGCAACCTGGTGTCCTCAGTTTGGCAGAAGACCACTTCTTTTCATTCAGTGGCTCTGCTGACTGTTGTTGTTGTTAAGTGTCGCGGAGTCAATTCTGACTCATAGCGACCCTGTACAGGGTTTCTGAGGAACAGCTGGTGGGTTTGAACCACTGATCTTATGGTTTGCAGTCCAGTGCTTATCCTTCAGTTGTTGTTATGTGCCGTGGAGTCGGTTCCGACTCATAGCGACCCAGTACAGGGTTTTCGAGGCTGTAAATCTTTACTGGAGCAGAAAGCCTCATCTTTCTCCTGTGGAACAGCTGGTAGTTTTGAACTGCTGACCTTGAGGTTCGCAGCCCGATTTGTAACCACTACGCTACCAGAGCTCCTTTTTCTTCCTGAAAATGCCTCGTTCCTCAATCATCACAAGGTTTGGGGTAAATGCAAGGTAGCTTTTTCCCCAAAAAGTATATTAACCTCAATTTATATATCATGGTTGTTATTAAATGCTGTTGACTTGGTTCGGACTCATAGTGACCCTGTATAAGATTTCCAACGAGTGGCTGGTAAGTTTGAACTGTTAACCTTTTGGTTATCAGTCTAGTGCTTGTCCTACAGGGCCACACCGGGACTCCATACATCATGTTGTTAAGTGCTGTTGAAATGGTTCTGATTCAGAGCGACCCTGATTAGGGTTTTCAAGGAGTGGGTGGTGAGCAGGATAATGCGCTGGACTGCAAGGTTAGTTTGAGCTGCAAGGTCGTTGGTTCAAACCCACCAGGAACTCCTCGGAAACCCTATACAGGGTCGCTATGAATTGGAACAGACTCAACAGCACTTAACAACAGCAATCTTCATAGGAGCAGATTTCCAGGTCTTCACTCCCACAGAGCCACTGAGTGGGTTTGCACTGACAACATTTCGGCTAGCTGCTGAGTGCCTGACCATTGTGCAATTAGAGCTCCTTACAGATAATACCAATAGCTGCATTATGAGTGTTTCTATGAAGATCAAATCAACAACACAGGTGATACGTTTAGATTCATAGTTAGTGCTCAGAATGAGTTCTTATTCCCACACTCAGTCCCTTTCCTCTATGAACCCCCTATTCCCTTAGACCTGATATACCCTCCCCTTCCACAAGCTGAGCCCTAAAAGCAGGCCCTGGTGGAGGTGTATGGGTGCAGGAGGAGAGGAAGCAACTAGAGAGTCAGCTGTGGAATTCCATCCAGGGGTCAGTTCCCCTGTGTCCAGCATGAGCTCTCCAAGGAACCAAGGTCTCTCCTGTTTGTAGGATGCTCCAAAACTTAAGTCCCAGCTTCCCTCCCACTCCAAGAAATAATTGTAAAAAACAAAAATAGCACAAAAACATGGACATTCATACACACACATACACACAATAGTTTTCTGCTGTAATTTTCCATCCTGTTTGTTTTTAGGTGCTGCTGTATGAAATCTCTGAGCTGGGGATTCTCATCAGCCTTCCCAGGACCCAAGGACAGAGCTCTGCCTATAAATGGTGCCAGTTTTGGTGGGGGAGCTGCTACTGCTTTATCTGGGCCCAATAAACCTTATCAAACTGCTGTGCAGCCAGCCTTCATCTGGCACCCAGCCCATAGCTTTGCCTGCCTTCCTCTTTTTTTGTTACCTTCTCCACCTCTTAAATCCAGGCATTAATCTCTCTTTAACACTTACTAACAAGGGCTGGGATTTTTAATGGGCAGAGTTTATGAAGCAAGGGAGATTTTCACATAGAGTGAATATGGTAAGGGGGTGGAGGAGTCCAGGGCCCCAGAGGGATTGTTTTTTCTCTCCCATTGTTTCTCTTCCTCTGATTTGAGGATTTATAGGAGATTAGGATCAGGGGCCACCACTCTTCTGTCAGTTTGTCCAGTCATCTGTCAATTTGTTGTACTGTGGTGGCTTGTGTGTTGCTGTGATGTTGGAAACTATGCCATTGGTATTTCAAATACCAGCAGGGTCACAGATGGTGGACAAGTATCAGCAGAGTTTAAAAACAAAGACACACTAGGAAGAAGGACCTGGAAATCTACTTCTAAGAAATTGGCCCGTGAAAACATTATGACTAGCAGCAGTATATAGTATGATATAGTGCTGGAAGATGGGTGGCTCAGATTGGAAAACTAGAACCAAACTTATTACCTGTCAAGTTGATTTTGACTCATAGAAACCTAGAAGACAGAGTAGACCTGCCCCATAGGGTTTCCAAGGACTTCGGTGTGGCAATATAGGATCAGCATTGGATTTCGAACCACAAGATGGACAATTCAAACCCACCAGCTGCTCCTCGGAAATACAGGGTCAATACAAGTCAGAACCAACTCCATGGCACTTAACAACAACAACAATCATTCCAGAAGTTGGCTGCTACATCTTTTTCTCATGAAAGTGGTTAGTGGGTTCGGTTACCAGCCCAGTGCTTAGGCACTGTGTCACCGGGGTTCCTCTCAGGTTGGAAAGGTACTCAAAATATTACTGGGGAGACAATGACTGCAACAATCAGTTCAAACATGGCAGATAGGGAGGATGACGTAGGACCCAGCAGTGGTACCTTCTAGTGCTCATAAGGTCCCACTAAGAATGGCCAGGACATCACCTAGCAACAATAGGATCAGGGGTTGTGTACTTCTGCTATTGCATCCAGGAAGGCTGATAGCTGAACGTGGAGAGTCAGGCAGCCCCTTGCTGTGGCATCTTCTAGGCATAAACTCAATGAGTTTAATGCTTGTTTCATCTACTTCCTTACCAAAAGCCAAAACAAAACAATCTGCCCCCTAAAACCACAAAACCCTCAATCAAACAAACAACAACAAAAATACCCCCAAACCTACTGTCATCGAGTTGATTCCTACTTATAGCATCCTATACAGGGTTTCTGAGGCTGTAATGGAGCAGAAAGCCTCATCTTTCTCTTCTGAGCAGCTGATGGGCTTGAAATGCTAACTTTGATTGGTGGTGGTTATGTGGTCGGTTCCAACTCATAGCGACCCTGTACAGGGTTTCCGAGGTTGTAAATCATTACAGGAGCAGAAAAATGAGGCTGTCTCCCTCGGAACAGCTGGTGGTTTCGAACTGCAGACCTTGCGATTCACAGCCCAATGTGTAACCACTACGCTAGATTGTTGTTGTTGTTGTGTGCCATCGAGTCGGTTCCGACCCATAGCGACCCTGTATAGGGTTTCCGAGGGTGTTTAAAATCAACTCTAACCCACTGCCGTGAAATCGACCTAGAGCAACCCTGTAGGGCAGCATAGAACTGCCCTATAGGGTTTCCAAAGTTGTAAATCTTTGTGAAAGCAGACTCGTCTTTCCTCTGTGGAGTAGCTGGTGGGTTCGAACCACCTATTGATTACCAGGCAAGCGCTTAACCATTTCGCTTTTCTTCCCTCTTGCTATATTCACTGCAGACCATTTCTTCCTTAACTTCTTTAAATTTCTTTTTTCGTATATCGTGGGAAGACCAGAACTATACAAATAGGTAATATCAAAATAGGGACTGTTTAGATCAGAATGAATGACCACGAACTGGGCTCTTCCTGGATGCTGTGTATACTGTTTCTAAATCGCCCCCCCTTTCTCATGTTCACTCCACTGACTGACTGCATTTGAGTGCTAATTCTGTAGGTCTGAGCACTTGCTCTGTGAACAGGAAGCAGGAGAGATGTTTGCTGGAATGAAATGATATGTCTTTGGGATTACTCATTAGCAGCTCTCCAAAACACGGATCAGTTGCAATCTGTAAACTCCGTGGCCTGGCCTTCTTGCAGACGTTGCAGACTTTGGCCTCCAGTAGGCGGCTTCTGCAACCTTCTACTACCCTATAGATGTTGGGGCCTCCGAGCCTGGAAAAGTGCCAGAGGCACGCGTCGGGGATGCGATTAAACGTAAATCCTGCGGCACACCGGACGTGTCACGGACAGAGGGCTTGGGCTCCAGGACTCTGATTGAAGTATGCCCTCTACTCCTGAGTGTCCCGAGACCCTTACATGGCTCTCTCCTGCCACCCCCACCCTCCAACTCTACTGAATATACTAAGTCCGAGGCCGAGGTCCGTGCCTGTGGGAGCGTTTCAGGTGTCACGCCTTCTACCTTCACTCAGCGCCTAGAAAAGGGGAGAAGGGTGCTCCTTGAAGCCCCAGGAAAGACATAGCTCCCCTGATTGCTGTATCCCGGGGTTAGCGATCTGAACTGTACCCTTTAAACTGGAGGAGGGACTTTTGTGGGGCCCAGAGCTTCTTCAAGTCCACAGTTGACCCTTAAGGACTTCGCGCTGAGCAAGGCACAGTTCTCCGGAAACAATTCTCCACCGGGTTCCTAGGGGCACAACTGAGGGAATGCTCAAGACTGGGAGGGAGAAAAGTTTCTTTCACGCTTCGACCTCAACCTGTCCAGATGGCGACAGCTAAAATGCAGCGTCTCCCCTCCTCTTGGATCCTTTCGCTCTGGGTTCATTAAGGACCGTGAACCCTGAGCTCGGGAACTTCACACAATCCCGGTGTCTACCTCTCCAAGGACGCTGTGGGGTTGGGCTGGGAAAGAAGCTTTTAAAACCGATGTCGGAGACAGAAGGATGCACCCGAGTCCAGGGAAAAAGTGAAAGGCGAGATGTCACGCACGGAATTGGGGCAAATCTTGGAACCCGGGAGAAAATTCCAGCCTGGAGCACCGGGGGGATGGGGGGTGGGGGGAATAAAATCCGTGATGGGTGTAAATGAGAATCCTGGGGGTTGCTGCTCGCCTTACATCATCATTGCCCCCATAAAGATTCCGAGCCCTTGCACGCCTCTCCACCCGCACATTCTTCGCTCTCTCCGGCTAGGTCGGCGAGTGGCTGCCGCCCGTGCCCCACCAGCAGCTAGATGTCAGGCAAAGCCCGGAGCGCGGAGCCCGGGGAAGGGAGGGGAGGAAGGGGTGGGGCGGGGAGCGCGCGCCGGCACGGCCAGTGCTGGGGGTGGGGGTGAGCGGGGGACGCGAGAGGAGGAGGGAAGGGGGGCAGCTGTGGGCAGTGAGCCGGGCTCCGCCGCCAGCACTAAAGATGGAGAGGCGCCGGGGCCTCGCAGGGGAGGGGGCTCAGCGTTGACGTGAGACGCGGCGGAGGCGCCGCTGCCGGTGGTGATTTGCTAACCTCGCAGCAGAGAGGAGTTGAGGGCGATGAGAGCGGGTACTGCGAACTGTCGGGCGATGCAGCCGCTGCCGCGGTGATACCGAGAGCAACAGTTCCCCAGCACCACCCCTTCTAGACACAGCACACACCCCCCACAGGCACGCACACCCACCCCACAGCACCCGACTCGGCAGCGGTGAGTGGGGGGCCAGGGAGGGGCGCCCCGCCTCGCCAGCGCTGCGCGCCACGGCGCCCCGGCGCCCCCGGGGTTGGCGAGGTCTGAGGGGGCGCGCTCGCTTCGGCCACTCGGACGCTGGACGCGTGCCTTATTTTATTCCGCTTTCCCTCTTCCTGCGGCTGCAGCCGTCTCCGACTGGGGGTCGACTGGAAGGGGGAGTCCCAGCTGTCAGCTTGGGCGCAGCTGCTTCCCCAACCCTTCTCCTCCAGGGCACGATTGGGGTGAGAGTTGGGGGGCTGCCTGGCCTGCGGGGGCTGAGGGCGCGACGGAGGGCTGGGGGTTGGGGGACTGTGGACTGCCAGGGACAGACGGTGGAGCCGGGAACCGGTGGGTGCTCATATGTATGCGGACGGGTGCACGAACGCGAGATCGGGTTGTGGTTTATTTGTGTGTTTATTCGCCGGCGGACAGGAAAGCTAGGATCCGAGGACCCAAGGAGTGGATCTGGGGGCGGGAGAGGACTATGACTGGGACGCGCTGGATTTTGTTTCTTTTTGAAAATCGTTTGGGCTCTCTCTCTCTCTCTCTCTTTTTTTTTGCTGGACTCAATGTTCCGCTTTGGGGGCAGCCCTGTCGGAGCTCTGTAGGGTCGCCAGGACTCCGAGTCCTCCTCGGCTCTCGGCGGGACCGGCCGTGGCGCCAGAGCTCGCCGTGCGCTCCCGGCTGCGCATGGTGGGCGCCTCGGCTCTGCACCTGATGCTTTCGGGATGCTTAAATCGCGCTGCTTTCATGCACAGCACCTCGAAACACTTCCTCTCACCCCGGCAAACACACAGAGACTCCTGCTCTCGTAAGGCGCACGATCCCGCCAGCCCGCGGAACCATTTGAACGCACAGACGCGCTCTGCACGGACACGCTCGCCCGCTCCCCCGGACACTCGGACACGCCAGGGCGGTGCATGCTAGCGATTGGCGCCCGCCGGCCCGATCCCAGACCCGGGACTCGACCCGTAGCTCCTGAGGGGTCACGGCCCCGGGTCGGAGAGGGAGGGCCCTCAGACCCCTTCTCGGCTTTCCTCCCACAACTCGCTGCGGGGCTTTTGTGCTTTCCAGTCGCCTCGGGGCGGGTCCGCCTCCTCGCTGCTCTGGCTATGGTGTCCAGTCCTCCCGGACTCTTGCCTTTCGTTCCTGTCTCTTTCGCTTTTCCTTCTTCGCGCCGATTTCTTGCTTTCTTCGGTCTGGCTCCCCAGGAAAAGTTGAATCCCCAAGTTTTCTGAAGTGGTCTTCAAGTCGCCCTGGGGTCGCCGAGACTGTGTGTGTGTGTGAAAGAGAGCGAGAGAGCGAGCGAGAGCTAGAGCGAGAGAGCACGATCGATCCCTGGAGCTTGAGCGGGTGAGCGCTGGCTTTCCCCCTATTCGCCTCGCTAGGCGCGCTGCAGCCAGCACGGGCCGGATCGCAGGCATCGGGTGAGGGAGCCCCCTGACCCAGGGCCCCCCTGATTTCTCTTGAGACCCAAGGAGCTTGCTTTTGTAAGGGAATTTGGGTAACCAAGCTTCCATTCTTTCCGCTGCTCCCTCTTAGTTCCCTGAAATCTCCAAGTCTGCGGAAACCCACGAGTGGTTAGGTGCAGATGAATTGCTGACCTCAGTCTCCATCTCATGTTGGCAGCAAAAGTATCTTGACCAAGCGTCCTATTAACCCTTTCTGCTTGCGCTTTGTGCCACTGGACTCAGTAGGGTTCTTTTTTGGGGGGTGGAGGCAAACTGAGTTCTCAGAGTGAGGTAGTCATTGGTCTGCTTTGCTCCCAGTTCGTTCACTGCAATATTGACCACAGCAAGACAGAAGCTGGAAAGAATCTGGGCATGTGAGGTCTTCTAACTCTCCTGGCATCCTCAGAGAGAGAGAGGCCTTTGTCTTGCGGGCCCTGTCTTCCCTCACTGGTTGCAGTGTGGGGTAGATCCTGATGCCCGTATCAATTCTGGTGTCTTCCAGCCATGACCACGCCTGGGAGCTCAGAGGACTCATTTGCACTTCATGGCTCCAACATGTGCGCTCCTGGCTGCAGGGATACATATTTCTTATGACATTGCTCTCTACCTTCCTGGCCCATTATCCTCCTTTTTTTTAGAGCCTTCTGTCCTGGGCACTTGTGGCAACATTTTACATAAGTGTGTACACATGTATTCACTGGCACTGGCACGTGCAACGCACACACATTTTGGGGCTGCACACACCATAACCCCTAACTCAGGGGAGCCTATGGTGGTGGTGTTTATGTGCCGTGGACTCGTTTCTGAGTCACAGCGACCCTGCACAGGGTTTCCGAGGCTGTAAATCATTATGGGAGCAGAAAGCCTCATCTTTCTCCCACGGAACAGCCGGTAGTTTCAAACTGCTGACCTTGTGGTTCACAGCCCAATTCGTAACCACTATGCTACCAGAGCTCCTTGGGTGGAAGGAAACTTTGGTGGCACTACAGATTAGGCATTGGGCTGCTAACTGCAAGGTCAGCGTTCAAACCCACCAGCCACTTGTCTGGTCCCGTAAAATTTTGGAACTTGAGTCGATGGCAGTGGATTTTTGACAGTGGGTATGAATGGAAGAAGGAGCCCTGGTGGCACAGAGGTTAGTATGCTTTGCTAATAACTAAAATACCAGTGGTTGGAACCACAGGAGTAAAGACCTGGCGATCTGCTTCCATAAAGATTACCCCAAACCAAAAAGCAAACCCTGTGCTATCAAGTTGACCCTGGCTCACAGTGACCCTATTGGACAAACTAGAACTGTTCTGTAGGGTTTCCAAGCCTGTAATCATTATGGAAATGAACTGTCACATCTTTCTCCTGCAGAGTATCCAGTGGATTCAAACCACTGACCTTTTAGTTAGCAGCTGAGCTCTTCATCATTGTGCTACTGTGACTCCTTACATGAAAATTTTAGCTTAGGAAAGAAGCCCTCTGGGGCAGTTCTACTCGCTCCTATAGAGTTGCTTTGAGTTGCAATAGGCTTGACAGCACACAACAACAATATGGGTGGATGTGCTCTGAACTAGTAACAAGTGAGTGTGTGGGTTATATGCATGTGTGTTCCTCTACTAGCTTCTCGGCAGTCCTGGAGAGGTCTGGCGTTGGAAGGGATTGACTGGTCTTAAGAGAATGGGACTGCTTTGCTCCCACAGTGAGACACAGTAGAAAACTTTGTTTTGATGGTGAGGCTGACTCTACCGGGGTGTGAGAGTGAAGTTGAGTACATAGGGCAACTAAAGGAAGGGTTTAAGTTCTCATCAGATTTAAGTGAGAGGCACCTCTTCATAATGAGTGTTGGCCAAGCACAGGAGACTCCCACTCCCAGAAAGCCCGGGGCTTATGGGACTCCACTGTAATTTTCATTTCACTTGACATAACAGTTGTCATAGAGCAGTGAATGAGACATATGGTGTGGCAGAACCTTCACCGGGCTTATAATTATGGCAGATTTGCAGATTTCTAGAATACTTTCTCTGTGTGTGTTGTTTTATGTTATTTGAACTCTCACTTTCAGAGACAGTAACTAATTTGTCTTTTGCTCTCTCGTCTCTTTTGCCTCTTCTTCTCTTCTGTCCTCTAGCCCCCTCGGTTGGCTCCGGAAACCCACTGTGTCCCACCACGCAGAGCCCAGAAGGGAAAAGAGCCTCATGCCTGAGCTGCAGGGAGCACCATGGATGTGACGAAGATGGGCATGATCCAGCTGCAGAACCCCAGTCACCCCACAGGGCTCCTGTGCAAGGCCAACCAGATGAGGCTGGCCGGGACTCTGTGTGATGTGGTCATCATGGTGGACAGCCAGGAGTTTCATGCCCACCGGACAGTGCTGGCCTGCACCAGCAAGATGTTTGAAATCCTCTTTCACCGCAACAGCCAGCACTATACTCTGGACTTCCTCTCGCCCAAGACCTTCCAGCAGATTCTGGAGTATGCATACACGGCCACGCTGCAAGCCAAGGCAGAGGACCTGGATGACCTGCTGTATGCAGCCGAGATCCTGGAGATTGAGTACCTGGAAGAGCAGTGCCTGAAGATCCTAGAGACCATCCAGGCCTCAGATGACAATGACACAGAAGCCACCATGGCAGATGGTGGGGCTGAGGAAGAAGAGGACCGCAAAGCCCGGTACCTCAAGAACATCTTCATCTCGAAGCATTCCAGCGAGGAGAGTGGGTATGCCAGTGTAGCTGGACAGAGTCTCTCTGGACCCATGGTGGACCAGAGCCCCTCAGTCTCCACCTCCTTTAGTCTGTCAGCCATGAGCCCCACCAAGGCTGCAGTGGACAGTTTAATGACCATAGGGCAGTCTCTCCTACAGGGAACTCTTCAGCATCCTGCAGGGCCTGATGACCCGACTCTGGCAGGAGGTGGGCGACACCCTGGGGTGACTGAGGTGAAGACGGAGATGATGCAGGTAGATGAGGTGCCCAGCCAGGACAGCCCTGGGGTAGCCGAGTCCAGCATCTCAGGTGGCATGGGGGACAAGGCTGAGGAAAGGAGCAAGGAGGGACCTGGAACCCCCACTCGGAGCAGTGTTATTACCAGTGCCAGGGAGCTTCACTATGGGCGAGAGGAGAGTGCTGACCAGCTGCCACCCTCAGCTGAGGCTGGCCAGATCCCCCCTGGTCGACCAGAGCACCCCGTGCCCCCAGCTGAGAAACATCTGGGCATCTACTCCATGTTGCCCAATCACAAGGCTGACGCTGTGTTGAGCATGCCCTCCTCAGTGACCTCTGGTCTCCACATGCAGCCTGCCCTGGCTGTCTCTATGGACTTCAGCACCTATGGGGGGCTGCTGCCCCAGGGCTTCATCCAGAGGGAGCTGTTCAACAAGCTGGGCGAGCTGGCTGTGGGCATGAAGTCGGAGAGCCGGGCCGTGGGCGAGCAGTGCAGCGTGTGTGAGGTAGAGCTTCCTGACAATGAAGCTGTGGAACAGCACAGGTAGGCCACTCACAAGGCCCACACCCCATCACCAGACCTCCCGCCTCAACATCCTCCCTTCATACCCTGGCTACTCCCAAGCCCTGGGGCCTATTTGAAAAACAACACACATTGTGGGGAACACAGGTGGGATGGGGGGACTTCAGATCTTTCTCAGGCATGGGGGAACCCATGGTAAGAATTCAGCACGGTAAGAACGAAGGTCTCTCACTGACTGCATCTGGACACAGTACCAGCATGGTCCCAGGTTTTAGGTACTTGTGTCTCTCCTGCCCTGGGGTTTCTGCAAAGACAGGCTTTTTGCAGGTCAGGATTTGGGAACCGTAGGATGGGAGAAACTTGAGGCTGTAGGTTCTGAGTATCATTTCTGGTGACTGTTCATCGTATTGCTTCCTCTCTCTTCTCATTCTCTGTTCTTGCAAGCACCTTTAGGAGGGGCCGCTTTAAATTCAGGGGGAAAAATTGGGTGGGTATGAGACTTGTTCTCATCCCATCCCTGCCATTACTGGAGCCAGTGCCACTTTGGGCTGACATCAGCTTCTCTCTGGAGTCTGTTTCCTTGGCTGTGAAACACCCAGTTACCGAGCTCTCACAACGTGCCTGGTTCAGTGTGAAGTGCTTTATGTGGACTGACATTTTTGTTACAACAGCCCTGAGGTAGGTCATGTTCTAAGACTCAGATGTCAAATGCCTTTCCCAGAGTCACGCAGTAAGAGGCAAAGCTAGATTTGAATTCAGGTCTGAACTCCCTTTGCTGCCGACAGAGCAGAGGGTTTTGAGTATTGTTTCCAGAAGCAGTGAAGCTAGAAGGAATCAGAATGGGTTTGTCTTTTCCCCTCCATCCATTTGTCATAACCACATGTCCTTCATTTTACTTTCTAATCCGTGGGCCAGATTAATGTAAACAAATCCAGGTTTCTGTTGTTAACAACGGTAATATTTTTCTTGCATACTGTCTCTCTCTCTCTTTTTTTTTCTGGTATGGAAATGTTATGCCCTTAGCTTTTTTTTTTTAAATCTCTTTGGTTTTGTTTTTGGTTTTATTGTTTACTGAGTGATAGTTTACATGGGAGAACATTGGCTTTACACCATTGTTTCATTGCAATGATTACAATCTCCTCCGTGCATCATCATTCAACAGTATTTGCTTCCATTCCTTTTCTTTTTTTGGGAGGTGGGGGTGGGGGTGGAGAGATACACACAAAAACACTCAGGGATATATAGTAATTTAAACAACCAAAGGGCACATTCTGCAAGTCTGCCTCCTGGCCACCAGCTCTCAGTCCCTCTTTTCCCATAAATCTAGAGTCCTCAGCTGCTCCCTCTCTCCACGCCGCCATCTCTGCCTCCATCTCTGGTGTTGCTGTTTCTCTGGAAAAGGTCCCGCATTCTGCTTGTACTCTTCTCCCTTGATGGTCCTAGGGTCCTCTGTTTCTGGATTGTAAGATTAACTACTCCCCCGATTTTGTTACACAACTTCTACCTTTACAATTGTGACAGTCGCAATTAGTCATATTCTTGCACACTCTCTTGACTGCTATTTGTTCATCTTGGGTGGATTTTCCATTTTTGTATACCTTCTCTCTCCATCCGCATTCTCTGTTGCTCAAGCAGGTATTGGAGTGGATTTGACTGAGAGGGTGTGGGGTGGAGGCCTCTGGAGGTCGATCTAATCACTCTGAGCTGGAACTGACTCTGTCGCGGCCTAATAGGTTATTGTTGCTAGGGGCTGTCAGGTCAGTTCTGACTCATAGTGACCCTATGTACAATAGAATAAACAACTGTTTAGTCCTGTGCCATCCTCACAATCATTGCTGTTAGAGCTCATTGTTGTAGCCACTGTGTCAAACCATCTTATTGAAGGTGCTCCTCTTTTTCTACTGACTTCTGCAGGGACTGATCTCATCTGATAACAACATGTCCAAAGTACGTGAGTTGAAGTCTCGTCATCCTCACTTCTAAGGCACATTCTGACTGTACTTCTTCCAACAACGATTTGTTCGTTTTTCTGGCAGTCCATGGCATATTCAGTATTCTTCACCAGCACTATAATTCAAATGCATCAATTTTTCTTTGGTCTTTCTTTTTCATTGTCCAGGTTTTGCATGTGTATGAGACGACTGAAAATAACATGACTTGGGTCAGGCTCACCTTAGCCTTTGGGGTACCTAAGGTGCACCTTACTCCTAGTAGGTGGACTTGTGGAAAGTACTGCTAAGTTAAATATGGCCCCCCGGTTGTTGTTTTTTTTTTTTTAACCCCAGTGTGTGCGAAAAATAACCGCCACCAAGGCGTGTCTTCTTACTGCTTGTACTGCTCAGAAACAGAAAGAGGTTGTGTTTATTTTTGCTCAAACTTTCCTAAGGAGGAAACCCCCTCCCCAAACTTTACCAGATAAAATGTAACATCGTATCCGGATGTGAATAACTGCATTTCTGTGCTATGAAAAATAGCATATGGTGGAAAGTAATTTAAAATAACTTTTTTTTCTGGGTTTTGATGGGCTCTGATAGCTGCTCTGTGCTCAGGAGGGTCACAATGGAAACCACTCTCTCAGGAGTTCCATCCCTCTGAGGAAAGTTGGCCATGTTACCTTCCAAAGAACATGCATGGGTGATGGGGATTGGCCATATCTAGTGGGAAGAGCTTTTGTGGTAGTTCTTTAACCTTTCTTGAGCTCTGTTTGTTCTGGCTTTGGTGCTGAATTACCAAATAACATCTAGAAGTCACTACAACTGTGACCAGTGTGCAGTAACCATGAAAGTGAAGAATTGACCTTTGTGCCTCCATCTTGTTTAGGTCTCATCGCTGCTGTGTCCCTATTGGCTCTAAGTTCTGGTGGGTAGTTTCCTCAGTGCTGTCTCCTACGAGGGTTGTGTTGGCTGTGAGGTGACATAAGGAATGTCCTGTCCTCCTGAACTTTTGATGGTGGGTGATGTCCTGGGACCCTAGGTGTCATGTTGTGTGCTGCTGACAGGAGGAATGTACTTTTGACTCCAGGCTTCAGCCTACAAAGCTAGAGCTAGGGCTGTGCTTTTGGTGGAAAGCTGTGTGGGTCTAAAGAAAACCCAGAAAACCCCCAGACCAGTTGCTTCCGTGTCAATTCTGACTCATGGCTACCCTGTACATGTCAGAGCAGAACTGTGCGCCATAGGGTTTTCAGTGGCTATCTTTTTGGAAGTAGATTTTTGGGCCTTTTTTTCTGAGACCTGAAATCTCTAACCTGTGCTGAGCACATTAACCATCCAAAAAGGGGAGAAAGTGTTTCCGTGTGTGTCCATGACTTATTCTGAAGCCTTCCTTTCTTTCAAGACTTCGTGGGATGCTGTTCCTCCCTTTTCTCACCCTTAAAGCTCCAGGATTGGTATACTACTTTCTTACTCACCCCTCAACCCCACCCAACGCCATCAGCCATCCCAAAAATGCTTGGGTAGAAGAAAAACATAGCACAACTACTATAAAAAATTTAAAAGAAGACAAGACAAAATTCAGAGTGGGAGATTTTGATGTTAGGAGACTGTAGAATTGGCCATAAATATAATATGATAAGCACGATGAGGCAATGAGCTACAGGATTTTTTTTTAAAAAAGCCAAGAGACTTATTGATGTTAGTAGCCATTGAGTTGATTCCAACTCAGACAACCTTATGTGAAACAGAATCAAATGTACTGTGTTCAGTACTATAGCAGTGATTGTTTGTATATTTGAGTCCATTGTTGTGATTTTTGTGTCAGTCCATATCATGGAGGGGTCGCCTTGCTTTGGTTGGCCATAATGTCCTTTTCTAGCAATTGGTGTTTCCTGATGATGCATCCAAAGTAAGTAAGTTGGAGTCTCTCCATCCTTGCGTCTCAGAAACATTCTGGTTGTATTTCTTCTAAGATGGATTTTTTTTTTTTCTTTTTCATTCTTTTGGCACTTCAGAGTATACTCGTAGTTCAACATCACAGTTTGGATCCGTCGAGTCTTCTGTTTTCCTTTTCAAAACTTTTCTTAGAAATTTATTTTGTAGTTGTTGTTATTGAGAATACACCCACTCCTCACTTAACTGACATAGTTCCAAAGACCAGAGGTCGTCATTATGTGAAACTCAGTATTGTGTGAAAATGGAAGATGACCACAGCAGATCACAGAGTGGAAGATGACAGCATTATTATGTATCTGCCAAATTACCTCATCATGTAACTGACAAACCACTGAGAATCATGGCCCACCTAAGTTGACACATAACCTTAAACATCATAACCAGCATTTCTTTGATCTCATGCCTCAGCCAGATGTACATCATTATTTCTACTATTGTTGCAAATGTGAAAAGTTGGGTAACAAGCTAGTTGGTAAGCGAGGAGTAGTTGGTATGCGTAGTAACACGCATCAATTCAGCAGTTTCTATATGTACCATTTTAGTGACATTGATTACATTCTTTGAGTTGTGCAACTAACCTCCATTTTCATTATCCAACTGTCTCAAGCACGTGAGGTGATTGAAAAGACTATGGCTTGGATCCTGCACATGTTAGTCATCAAAGTAACATCTTTGCTTTTTGATATTTTAAAGAGGCCAGCATTTCTAGATTATTTATAAGGGATAAGTGCCCATCAGTTAATATTTTCTTTACCGGGGGGTGTGGAGGGGGGCAGTGGATGGACATGGAGAGAAAGGAAGAAAGAAAGGGGACAGTGTGAGGAAATGATGCAGGCAGGAGAGTTATGGAAGCCACATGACACCGTTGCAAGCAACTGTGGAGACAGTGGGGGAACATATTGATGCCACAGATAGTTAAGGAGGGAACAGTAGTAACATTGTGATCATGGTCTCTGTGGTGGATGACAGACTATAAAAGCTAAATTAAAAGTGGCCTTGGATTGATGGAAAGACTTGGGTAAATTAAAAGGGGCTTTATTATCTAAATGATCCAGAAAGAAATCAGAACAGTTAAGAGACCTACTAGATAGCAGCGTTTTCTAGATGGGTAAAGGAGTACACTCTGGACCCCAAGAACTCCCCCAACCGGACCCACATTACACTGCTCACTGTTTTTCTTCTTTCCTTCTGTCTCTGAAAGACTGGAGCAGTTCTACATACAGGCTTGTATGGGTGTGGGTTAGGGACCAGCTTAGGGGGGCCAGATACACCTTTTCATACTCAGAGCTAAATGCAATATGGTTTTGTTAAGCATGAACACAATCCTTTATAACCCTTAGTCTCCCCAGGCTCATTCAGACTTGCCTTAATATGATTTTGAATTTGGTGCTGCAGAATCAGAGCCTCTGGGTGTTAAACAAACCAGCCTTTGGGCCAGCTCTAGTCTGTGTCCTGCACACAGTAGGGCTCATGCCTAGTTCTTGCAGGGATACTTAGTAGCCTTGAGGGATGGTCTCCTAGGACCTGTGTGTGCAACCCTTCCAGATGCTTCTTGGAGTTGGCTGAAGGGTGTGTAGCCATGTGGTTCAGATGCCACAGTGTAGCCTGGTCCTTTGCCTTGGTTTCTCCCAGATGGTCAACTGCTCTGTCTTCAATGGTTGACTATGTAGAGAGTCAACTGTTGGATTAGGCTACTTTTGGGAGGTGGGAGGTTGCCTGGAACTCTGTCTCCTTCATCCTTCTGCCCACTTTAGGCTTGTGTTATCAAACAACTAAACTCTGTTCTCTTTGGGAAAGGGTATGCCATCGAATAATGACAACACCAGCCACCATATTAATAATGCCTTTTATCAGTGTAGCCCTTTCTCCTTTGCAAAGCCACCTTTAATGACCTTATCTTCCTTACCCTCACATCCTCCCCCAAGGTAGTGCAGGTCCATAATCCTCTATCTGTAGTTAATTATGAAGTCTGGAAAGCTCTCAAAACCAAAAGGTTTTACGCCAGTGTTCAGCAGCTTCATTTAGTGGCAAAACCTGGTCTCAACTGACATGAGGCTATATTTATCCCACTTATTTTGAATATTCATATGTTTTGCTGTAAAAATATTAATGTGTTTGATTATAGAGTGCTGCCCTAGGCTCTGCTGGGTCTGTTATTTAATAAACACTATAGATTCCAGAAAAACCTTTCTAAAATCAGAAGCATTCTGATTCTAAAGTGCCTGGGGATTTGAGATAAGGGATTGTAGACCACTATCTGCTCCATTTTCTAGATGAGGAAAACGAGCTTTGGAGCAAATGAAGGACTTACTCAAGGTCACACAGTTATGAATGCTCAGCTCACCTTCTAATTTCCATTCCTGGGTGCTCTGCGCCAGGCCATATAAGAACATGGACATTGCCGTTCTGGGTTAGAGCCATATGACCTAGTCTTTGGTTGCCAACAACATCCCGAAGATACCACTCTTGGAGGCTGTGGCCACCTTCCTTGACGTCAATCCTAAAGGTCAGGTGTATCCCAGCTTCTCTTAGTAGCTATTTCTGGGCTGCTCTGTCATTCACAGATTTGCCCAAATCCTTTTTTAATCCGTTTCTATTTCCAGGAAGTATCCTTTTTGGGGTAATGAATGACTGAAGTTCATGACCTCTGGGGCTCCTGGAAATCTCCTGCTCTTCTGGAGAGGTCGTTGGTTGTGAGATAGGAAGGTGGCAGGAGCGTTTGTGATGTTGGACCCAGCTATTATGGAGGCTGGCCTTTAGGCCCAGGGATGCAGTTTTCATCTGTTTCCATTGTCCATCCTTTTTTCACTTGGAGCTTGAATTTCTTTATTTGGAGTTTAAAGTAGATACTTTGGTGAGATGGCTCCAAATCATGGTGAACTCTTCGAGAAAAAGAGGATATTTTATTCCTTGTGCTCTCACTTATATCTTCATGAAGTCCTTTTGCATAATTGAATTCTTGTCCTATTTTGGAATCTGGATGAGCAGTTCAGCCAGCTAAATGTTGGATATGGTTCTGTTTATGCTGACTTGGTTTCCCAATACTTCCAACCTGCGTAAGGTCACTGAGCCGTCTGGGATCCAGACTAAACTCATGGAACTTTTGAAGATGACTTTTTTTATTTTGGTTCCAATGGAGCAAAGTTGACTGCTCTTTCATCTCAGTAAGGAGTCCCGTTTTAATCTGCTGTCAGTATTGGACAGAGCTGCTAATTGCTGGGAGTAGAAAGCTGTAGCATTGAGCAACACTTTCCCCTCCTGCTTGTTTTGGCAAAACTGTTTATGAATCTTTAAAATAGTGATTATCCTAAACTGTTAAAATCAAACTCCATTCACAGCTCTTGAACTTCTTGCTAATTTAGGAGGAAAACATTTCAAATCACTTTAATTTCTTTTGCTTTATCAATGACTTTAAAACAAGTCCAATTGAAGTATAAAACTTGAGTTTTATTCATTGAATACATATATGCCTCACTTTACCCATTGTAGGGTACTTGACTTTTTCATGATAACTAAACATTTTCTTGGTCAAATTCTGCTTAAGTGGTGCAAGAAGAAAACCTTGATTTGGTGGCAGATATTTTGGTAGAAAAAAATGTTTGCTAGGGTGCTTCTTGCCCGACCACCCCATTCCTCCCAGACCTGTGCATTTAGAGCGAATTAAGAGTATTGCGGATTAGAATCCTGGTGCCGCTATATACATACTATGTGATGATGATTGCATTGGTGAACCTCTCCATGCCGTGTTTCCTCATGAGTAAAAAAAAAGAAAATGGGAATCCTAACAGTACATAGCGTAGTTGTTACGAATCGGGCTGCTAACCTCAAGGTTGGAAGTTCGAAACTACAATCCGTTCCGTGGGAGAAAGATGAGGCTATCTGCTCCTGTAAAGATTTACAGCCTCGGAAACCCTGTGCAGGGTCGCTAAGAGTCAGAAACAACTCCACGGTACTTAACAACAACAACAACAACAGAAACAACAATAGCAACAACAGTACATGCTGTTTCATTATAAGGTCTCAAGCAGTAAATGGTTCCACAATACAAGTGCTTCTTCCATGCATGCATGTGTCTTGTAAACATGAAAATGTTTTGGTTATCAATTGATGTGGAGTGGGCCATGCTAGCAGTTAAAGGTAAAATTTGGATTGGTAAGTACCAGTCAGGATTTGTGCTAGTCCAAAACCAGCTTTTCCCCAAGGGTTGTTTTCACCATAAGGCGTGGATTCACATCTCACTGGAAAACTGCTGCTCCTGGCTCCTTGTGTTGGCTGCGGAGGGATTCTCCTTGTGCACCTGCATGTTTCCCAAGAAGCTGATCTCTTGTTCCATGGTGGCCAGGGTACTGTTTGTCCCATTGACCTGAGGCCTGGTGAGTCATGCAGTTCTTGTTTAAATTTAGCTGGGCAAGTCGCCACTGTCATCGGTTCCAAATACCGAGGCGGCTCACCAATGCAGCGGCCTCTTGCCTGTGCAAATGGCCAGGCATGCAAGTCACCACGGTGAAGGCAGACTCGAGGTGCACACAAACCATCTTGCTGATGGAAGTTGTATGTCTGGGCTAGTAGATGGGGGGCCTTCCTGAACTCTTTCCCTTTCTAGACCCCTTCATATTGGGTGCTTCCAGAGTAGGCTTAGAAAACAGTTTTGAGGCCTTGTCCAGTTCTGTGCTAAGTAGATTCATAGCATCTCTTTAGATTTTCAAGGTTTAACCCTGGGAGGTGGATATTCATTTTGCATTCACTGTCCGTGGTGAAACAGTCAGGGATGGTGCTAATGTTTGTACCCAAGTCTTCTGGCTCCATGTCACTATTCTTTCCACGTCACCGTAGCAGCCATACTTGGGTCATAAGCTCCTGGTGGGATCAGAAGGGACTGGGGGATGCAGGGAGGACCAACTTTGTGTTCCCTGCAGCTCACGCATCACATGGGCCTTACTTCCTTCTTCTGGCGTGAGAGGAGGGAGGTAGTGAGAGGGTAACTTATTACAAAGAGTTCACATTTGGGGGGTTGAGATCACTGGGTCCAAAAAGTGCTTCGTCTACAGATACAGCCATTTATGCAACCCCCCCCCCAAAAAAAACAAACAAACAAAAAACTGAGAAAAAGAAGCCCATTTACAAAAATAAAAATTCCGTGTCGTCAGTTTCATGCTGGCGTACTCATAAACTACCGTTTCTATCATTTCACCTTAAAAACCCTAGTGTCCTTGTTGTGCTGGCTCAGTTTGGAAAAAAAACTATGATTGGGTTTTGCCTACGTGAGGCTTATCTCTGCAGCTGCAAGGAGGGGATCCGGTATGTTATTGTCAGCATGGAAACTTTGGATGAAAACTGGCAAACCCTTGCTTAATTCTCAATTCATATCTCACTTTCGACCCTGTCCTTGAGACCTGATTTTCCTGAGTGTGAACAGATTGTGTTTAGCATTACAGTCGGAAGAACCATAGTTAGATGTGAGCAAGAACTTCCTGAAATCATGCAGCATTACTGACGGAAATTATTAGAAGCCAGTCACAGACATTTTGATGTAAAGGAGAAATTTAAGGATCCCGTTGGAGGTGATGTTTAGATTTCTTAGGGCAGTTTGATTTCCCAGAAATAATAAAGACATACGTTGTTTTTGACTCATGGTGATCTTATATGCAATGGATGAGACACCAGTTCTGTACCATCTCCATGATAGGTTCCGGGTCAGACAGATCACACGATAGTGTGATCTATAGGACTCTTATTGACTCGTTTTCTAAAGTAGAACCATGCCGTTCTTCCTGTTGGCTTCATCTGGAGACTACTGAAACTTGTTCATCATCATAGCAACATGCAAGCCACCACTGAGGGTGGCTGTGCAAAAGTGAACCCAGGTCTTCTGTATGGGAGAGGAGGATTCTACCACAGACTCACCAGTGCCTCATAAAGACATACGTTGTTGTTACGTGCCATGGAGTCGGTTCCGACTCATAGCAACCCGGTACAGGGTTTCCGAGCCTGTAAATCTTTACAGGAGCAGAAAGCCTCATCTTTCTCCTGTGGAACAGCTGGTAGTTTCAAACTGCTGACTATGAGATTAGCAGCCTGATTTGTAACCACTACGCTACCGCTACCAGAGCTCCTCATAAAGACATATGCATGCACACAAAACGCGACCACTAGGCACACCGAGAACAAGATAGATGTACCATCTTCAAGCTTTGCTTTTCTGGAAAGTAAGGTGTGCGGAGCACAGAGTTGCAAATCAGTTAGACCAAGGTTTGAATTCTAATGCTGCAACTCATTAAACACTGTGAATTTGGGCAAATGACTTAACCTCTCTAAACTGCCAGGTTCCTCTTCTGTGAAATGAGGTTAGCCCCTACCTCTACAGGTGTGGTATAAAGTGTATTAAATATAAAGTTTAAATTTAATGTAACTGATAAATAAAGCACACAGCAGAGACACAGCTGTGAAGTCACCTCTCTGTTTCCCCTTTCTTTTGTGACCCCCCTCCGCACTCCCAACCAGGCAAGATCTAGAGCTAGAGATCTTAGACTGGGGGACATTGCCACCCTCACCCCAGTGCTGGTCTCTAAGTGAATTAGCAGAGCATTTCTATCTTAACGCCATTAGTCCTGTTGGCAGGACTCTCCCTGCCGTAGTGAGAAGCAGATGTGGCCGACCATAATGGCCCTCAGGGTGAGCCATCAGGCCTGGAGTGCTGGGGGAAACATTGTGAGTGTTAATTTTGGGAGGGGGTTCTTTTATGGTAGCTGGGGGAAATGCAGGGGGATTGTTTGAAATTTATTTATTCAGCAGGTTAGGTGCTGCAGGGGTCTGCTGTGGTTAAGCCCCATTCTCCCCACCCCTCTCTTTAAGGAAAGCCCCTCCCCAGTGGCGAAGCCCAGGGTTGATTACTTCCAGAATTGGAGAGACAACTTAGCAGGCTCTTGTTTCTTGCCGATGTACCTTATTAGTAGCACCTGGCATCATAACCCACTAATGGGAACCAGCGCTCCCCTCCTGCCCGGCTAGTGACAAGTAGCCCTGTCAGCCGGAGCTCGCAGTGCGAGGAAGTTCCTATTAGCTTTATGGTCGGGAGAACTTGTCCTGTTCAGGAAATGAATGTTGCCGCTAAAGGTCCGAGGCCCTGACCCTGGCGGCGTAACCTGTGCGGGCCAGGGAGACCCCGCACAGGATGCTTGGGATTTCAGCCCCTCTCTGGTTCTTGTCATACGTAAAGAGAGAATCATTGTGGTATGTTGAAGCCTTGAACTTTTGATTTATTCAGTGAGGGCGACTTAACCACTTCCATGCCTGGACGGCTGTGCCGTGATCGAACAGTGTATGTGCGCGCTTGTGTCTAGATGTGTGCATGGAGTAGGGGGACGGAAAAGACCCCAGCAGTTGTCTCTGGATGTTGAGTTTCTCTGGATGTGTATTTTCTCTTTTGACTCATGTAGTTTCTGTTTTCTGATGCCGGTCTGTGTTGTTGGTGGCAGAACTGTGGGAAGTTTTGTGCTGGTGTTGGAGCTGGGTTTGAATTCATCTTGGACCCCTTAGAAGCTCTGTGACTATGGAAAAATACCTAACCGCTCTGTTTCTTTGAGATGCAGTCAGTAAGATATGTACCTCATGGTCACAGTGTTGCCCAGTTGGATGCTGTATATGGAATGTCAGTATGTGCATGATTAGCATCTTCAGGTTTTTGCTTTTTGTTTTTCCCCTCCATATGGTAAAAATGGATAGACCCTTTTCCCTCTCAACATATTGAGACCTTCCCACCCCTCATCATAGCCCAAAAATCTCACGTAAAGAAAGTCTGCTTCCGTTGTCTCATGCTTTTCCCTCTGCGAGAAATGTTTCTTAAGTGTGATTTTTGCAGAGTACAGCAATGTTTGACCTCATTCTCAAGGGAAACTTTTGCCTGACTCTTTGAGAAAAGATGTTTGTGATTGTCTGGCAAATGGATGTGTTACTTTGGCTGCTGACCCTGTTTTAAAGGCCCATGGTGACAAAGGAATGAAGTGTACGTTCCGGGGAGCTACACGGGTGTCTCACCCAGATAGGATGGGGCAGGGGAGAGGCTAAAGAGAAGGTCACCCTTGGGGACTTTAAAATGAATCTGTTTCTGTCATGTATGGCACTGCTGACAGCGTTCAAGGAAAAAGAAAACTGGGTTCGTATCCTGTTGTAGGGTTGGGTGCAGAACAAAAGGACAGGAGTGTCCCGTATGTTGAAGCACCTTGGCCTGGAGTTTTGGAGAGTGGTTCTCTGGATTATTTATGGGTACACACACTCACGGGAGACAAGTGTTCACTTCCTCTTAGCCTCCTCTTCATTCTCTATGTGAAAAACAGGCTCAAGTCTCAAATAAAAATCAGTTTTGGCCCCCTGAAAGCAGGTGAAAGCTGCTTTGAAGGCGTTTGTAGAATTGGGATCTGGAACGTTTGATGTCAAAGTTAAATCGTGACAGTTGTCCCCTAAATTAAGGCTCTGCTAACATTTGTGAGTCTACCTCCCTGCACACCCCCACCCCCGCCCCATTGGCAGCAGAAATGAAGATGGTACTCAAAACGCAATGTGAACGGCTGCTATATTGAGTAGCTCCAAAACTGTTTTGCTTTCCTTGAAGTTCAGTGTGGAAAATCTGGGCTGGACTCGAGAGGGATGCAAACGCTTTTAGGGCCCATGTGCCTGGCCCCACTCCTCAACTCCGAGCACAATGGTTTTCATTGCCACACCTCCCTCCCTCCTCTCCCCCTTCATAATTATCCACTATATTACTTTTTTTTGTGTGTGTCCTGACAGCTCGGAGAGTGGTTTTTGTTTTTTGAGCTGAGTAGCTGCTAAATATTTCCCAGCAGTCAGATTCAATGGGTGGGGGCTAGAGGAGGGTGTGTGTGTGTGTGTATAGGCCTAACCTTGGCATCTCTTGTTGCAAAAGTGAAAAATATTTCTGTTTGCAGTTAATTTTAGTGGCAAGCAGATCATGTTAACTGGGTGTAATTGCTTCCAGATATGGCAGAGGTTTTGTGTGTTGGGATGAAGGGTCTGGTAAGTGCTTACTTCCTGTGTAAATTAGCTGATTCCATTCAGTCTTTCATTCTGGGTAACCCTGGATTCTGTCATTTGGCTCCCAGTCTCCCCCTCCACGGCCTGCAGCCCTGGGGATGAGAGGCATTCTACTCCATCCTTCCATGGACAATTCTTTTGTCATTTGCAGCCACTCACCCCATGTGAATTTGCCCTTAACATAATAAAGTGGGTTTCAAAAGATGCCACCTGGACCCCAGGCTGCTATCACTTCTTTTCGTGGACTGTAAGCAGATGGACAGAGTCCACAAGAAGGCTTCAGTTCCTGCTCACGTGGATTGTATCTCAGAACTCATCCTGGCTTCCCATGGATTCCCCCACCCCCGCCACCCTACTCCAAACCTTGAAGAACATCTTTATCTCCTTCTCAGTTAGTCCTACACGCCAGGAACCCGAACAAAGGCCACGCCAATATGTCTGAAATCCTGGAGAAATGAAAATGGCTGTTGCAAGAAGGAGATACTTCTGAT
Organism: Chrysochloris asiatica; assembly: GCF_000296735.1. Classification (NCBI taxonomy): domain Eukaryota; kingdom Metazoa; phylum Chordata; class Mammalia; order Afrosoricida; family Chrysochloridae; genus Chrysochloris; species Chrysochloris asiatica. Next base: position 24,900,107 of record NW_006408526.1, read on the forward strand.
CAGAGGTGGGGGTTGTTTCAGTTATGCATGAAAACACCACTGATTTCTTCCAAGCCATTCAGGCCTATGGGCGCACCTGTCCCTCCCTGCAAGAAGATAGTTAACAGGTTGCCATTGAGTCAATAACTCATGGTGACCCCATGTGTATCAGAGAATTGTTCTCCTTAAGGTTTTAGTGGCCGATTTTCAGAAACAGATTGCCAGACCTTTCTTCCAGTGTACCTCTGGATACATTTGAACCTCTAACCTTTCGGCTAGCAGCCCAGTATGTTAACCCAGAGACTCCCTCTTTAAAAAAAAAAGAAAAGAAAAGAAAAGAAAAAAATCTACCCAGACACTCTTCTCCAAGCTCCCGAGGCTTTCTAGAGTTGGGATGGAGGAAAAGTGTTAAAATTCTTATTCTCCTAAATTCCACTTTTGTCCCGTGGCCAGCCCCACATTCTTAGTGTTATTTGCGTAAGAGGTTGTTGTTTATCTTCCTATATCAGGTCCGCTGATAACCCCTGTGGTCTGTTTAACAATCTATGAGGAATAGATTACTTGATAAATGGCAGTTTTTTTCCAATATGCAAAGATAAACTGTGGGGGTCAGGGTAAGGGGTGTTGTGTTAGAAGGGATGGGCCAGGTGGGTAGCTAGGACCCTCTTTCAGATCAGCCTGGAGATTTGTGAGGCACCTGATGGAAGAAAGCAGGCATCTTGAAAACTACAGCCGTTGCATTTATCAACAGGTTTATCAGCTTCCGGCTCTCACCTACTTTTCTGCTCCTTCATGCGGACATAGAGTCTCTGAGAGCAGTTCACACAAGAGGGAAAAGTGTGTTGGTAATCTTTGCTTCTGTAGTTCCATTCTCTTAACCCTTTCCCACCCCCACAAGTAAGTAAGTTGTGCTTACTAAAAGTAAAAAAAATCTTTGAAATTGTCAAGAGGTAGACTTTTTCTACCTGCCCTGATGTGTTGCTTCTTCAAGCAGATACTGGGTTCTGGAAGAGGCTCGGTGAAAAGACAACTTCTGACCCCATCACCTAGTTCAATAAGCTGTCTGAGAATCAAACAAAAGAGTTTGGACTGGCTGTTAAAGTTAGGCACCCAGCTGATAGCTTTGTTTTGATGTCCTTGTAATGTTTGCTGACCCTGGAGGGTGCTATTTAGAGCAGAGGGTATCTACTGGGGTAGACTTCCTGGGAGTTGGAGCAGAGCTAGCACAAAGTCCTGAAGATGCTGATGATAGTGAAATCAGCCCAGGAAATGGGGATCAGGGTTGGAGGTGGTTCCTCAGTGAAGAAGGGCCTTTCAGGGTGGTGGTGGAGGTAGAGCTTTCTAGGGACAGTGTGGAGTCATGGGAAGTGTACAAGCTTCAGAGTAAGGCATCCTGGAGGAAAACCCTGGCTCCAACGTCAAATCACTGTATGCCTTGGGTAGGCTGGGGTGCATTAGTGTCTCATTGGTAGAACTCTTGCCTCCACATGGGAGAGTTCCTGGCCAGTGCACCTAATGTGGTGGCTTGCATGCTGTTATGGTGCTGAACAGTTTCAGCGGAACTTCTAGGCTAAGATGAACTAGGAACATAGGTCTTGTGATCTGCTTCACATAATCAGCCAGTGAGAACATTATGGATCACAAAGATTTGATCCCTACCCAATCAGGGGATAGAGCAGGACCCAACAGTGTTTCATTGGTATATGTGGAGTTGCCATGAGTAGGGGCTAGTTGCTCAGCCTCTTTGATCCTCTGTTTGACCTGTAAAACACAAGGCTAATGCCTTGTAGGTGGTTATAGGATAAAATATGTATAAAATGCATACCACAGTGAAAGTACTGGGTAGATAGGAACTAGTTAGTGAGTTACAGAGCTAGGCTCTTAGAAGAGTGATACTTTGGCCCAGGGGAGAAAGTATGAAAGAAGCCCGTGAAATCCTTTGGGGCACTGCTAAATTGATGATCAGACTGATCCTGGACTAGTAGCCAGAAGGTAAAATAATGGGGGAATAATGGAGTTCTGGAGTCCTGGTATGACGCTGTGGGTTAATGCGCCAGACTGCAAAGCCGTTTGAACTGCAAGGTCGGTAGTTCAATCTCAACAGCTGCTCCTCAGAAACCCTATACAGGGTCACTATGGGTCGGAATTGATGGCACTTCACAACAACAACAATGGAGACCTGGTGTGACACTGTGGGTTAATGCGCTGGACTACAAGGTTGGTTTGAACCACAGGTCAGTGGTTTAAACTCACTAGCTGCTCCTCAGAAACCCTATATATGGTGGCTAGGGGTTGGAACCAACTCGATGGCTCTTAATAACAATAATGTAAGTGCCTTGTGACTATAAGGATCTCCATAGGTGAAGTGCTGCTGCTATTCCAAAGAAGCCCACACATCTAATAAGCCATCATTTAATCCGGAAATGCTGCTAAGGCCCAGAAATGATGGAATCCTGTATCGGAATCCTTAACAACATTTGTGCCATATATATATATATATATAATTTCTTTTGCCTTGTCCTTTGGGAGTGTCTGTTTAACTTTGGAAATAGCCCAAACAATTCAGTGACAAATCTGGTGTAAGTATTGTAGGGTGACTTTGAAGGGTGGTTGCAGACATGATGCAGCCTATTGGTGGAAGATGAACAAGCCCAAGGGGCTTGTGATTTCCGACTCTGGGGGGATTCCCAACGAAGAAGGAGCTACTTTCCTTTACTGCCCCAGCTCCTCCTACTGCTGTAATGTTCCTGCATTTGTGGTTTGGCCTCCTGTGAGTTTGGACTCCCGAGAGGCACTTCTGTTGCTAAAAATCTTGGACTACCACCAGTAGGCGTTGCCTGGGGTCAGAAAGAATGGCTTGAGTTTTGACCTATAACAGCCCAAGGGAGTAGGCATAGGATGCTTGGCGGCTTGAGTTTGAATCCTAACTCTACCTCTTGGGAGGGCCCTGGAGGGTCAAAGGAGCTGGTGTGTTAAAATCCTAACCTAATTCTTGGCACATATTCAGCACATACTCATTTCCTTTTCTAACAGCGTTACTTGCCTGAACACTTGGGTAGTGGAGGGAGGAATGTCTGCCTTCCCTCTCTATGTGAACTATCACTCAGCCATCTCTACTGAGCCCAGAGTCACCTTAGGTTGTCTGTGGGACCTGGCTCTTTGGTGACCTGGCTGTCCAGCACCCTGGCCAGCTGTGTGCTTGCTTGGTCCTGCTCTCTCTCTGTCTCAGTCGCTGCATTATTTATAGTAAACCATATTAGAACAGAGTGTTAAAGAGGAAGGGTGAGTCATTCCCATTGAACCCATTGATGACATAAATAAAAGCAAAATGCTTACTATGTGTTTTGCTCAGTATTTAAGGCCAGGTTGTGCTAATTTGAACACTCCCCAAACTGGATCTGTGAAAGTACACATCTGTGGGGAAAAAATTTAGGTTTTTAACTAGAGGCACATTGTTTATTGAGAATCCATTTCAGTATCTGCTTCAGTTACTTCAGATCCATATTCAAATCAGGCTTGCCATCCTTCCTTATAAGAGGAGGGTCTGGCTGATTCACTGGCTCAGGCTCTGAACAGCCCAGAGGGGGAATGGAGTCCCCTAATGATTTCCATCTCACCTCTTGCCACCAGTTGGGAAGGTACTTGTAGTCTTCTACCTGCTTTCTTGCAGGTGTGGGTTATCAGAGTGACCAAGAATTAGAGAATGTATCACGGAGAAGCCTTGAGAGCATTGATTTCAACCTGCTTATTTTAGGGAGAATGCATGGAGTCCTGGAGAGGTTCTGTGACTGTAGTTACCCAGCAAACCAGAATCTGCATCTCTCATTCCTAGCCTGCTGTAATTCCACTGTCATAAACTTGTCTGTGCTTGCCCTAGTCTGCTTGAGGATGTGAGAATAGAATCCAACTTATGAGCAGTTTCAAATCTCTGTGTCTGGAAAGGGTGAAGGGTGGGTTTTGGTATGGTGACTTGCTTTTGAGACACTGTTTTAACCTCTTTTCTGCTCAGCCCAAATAGACGAACATATGAGGGGGACTTCAAGAAGTATGTGGAAAAATTCGATTATCTTTTCATTCAAATTTTCTATGAACTTTTTGAAGCCACTTTGTACATTGAGTGCTATAGATTTATGGGTGGATGCACTTTGTTGAGTTGTTGAGTGCGGTTGAGTCAGTTTCGACTCATAGCGACCCCATATACAGTTTCCAAGGGGTGACTGGTGGGTTTGAACTGCCCGTCTTGCGGTTAGTAGTCCAATACTTACCCTATAGCACCACACTAGGACTCCTATATACTCTGCTGTTGTTGTGGTTGTGAAGTGCTGTAGAGTTGGTTCCGACTCATAGCGACCCTGGATAGGGTTTCCGAGGAGCAGCTGATGGGTTTGAACTGCCGACTTTGTGATTCACTGTCCAGTGCTGATCTTACAAAGCCACACCAGTTAAGGGTTTTTAAATATAAAAATGAGTAATACATGGAACTTGCCCTTAAGGATCTTATAATTTGACCCCCCACCAAAAAAAAAAAAAAAAAAACACCACCAAACCACATTTATTGCATTTTGGAGTCACAGAGTAGACTGCGTCTTAGTTTTCTTGGCTGTCATCTTAATAAAAGCAGATCTCCACGCCTTTTTTCTGAGGTACTGTGAGTGGGTTTGAACTACCAGCTTTCAGGTTAATAGTTGAATGCAAACCATTTATACCATCTAGGACCCCTATATGAAGGAGCCTTGGTAGCATAGTGGTTAAGTGCTTAGCTGCTAACCAAAAGGTTAGTGGTTCAAACCCACCAACCATTCTTTCTGTGAAATATGTGTCAGTCAGCTTCTGTAAAGATAATAGCCTTGAACCTGGTAGGGTGCAGTTCTACTCTATCCTGTTAGGTGATTTCACTGCGAGGTGAAATCAACTGGATGCTAACGGGTTTAAAGACTTAATATAATTTTTTTTAAGGTTTTATTGTGAATTGAGTAATAGTTTACGTGACAAAACATAAGCTTTGTGTTCATCCTATTGTATTTCGTTTCATTGCAATGATTAAAATTGCCTGCATGAATCATCAAATAACCAAAGGGTACACCCCGCAAGCCTGCCCACTGGCCGTCAGCACAGCCCTCTCCCTCCCTGAGTCCAGAATCCCCAGCCACTCCATCTCTCCATGTCATCATCTCTGCCTTCATTTGTGGCGTCACTGCTGCTCTGGATAGGGAAGGACAATATAATTTGAACAGAGGAGTTAAAACACTTGTAACGTGTGTATTGATAACTACAGTGTGTTGCTGTAGGATAAGCACTTGACCTTAAAGTCTATTTGAACCCCAGTTCAAATCTACCAGTCACTCTTCAGAGACCCTATACAGGATCACTACGAGTTGGTATTGATTTGACGGCTCCTAACAACAACATGAGAGAAAGTACAACATCTTGCAGTTCAAACCAACCTTGCAGTCCAGCGCATTAGTCCACAGCACCGCAACAGGACTCCAAAGACTGGGCTTGTTGTTAAGTGCCGTTGAGTCGGTTCCAACCCATAGCGACTCTGTACAGGATTTCCGAGGAGCGGCTGGTGGATTTGAACTGCTGATCTTGTGGTTCAAACTTACCTTGGGGTCTGGCACATTATCCTGCAGTGCCACACCAGGACTCCAAGGGCTGGGCCAGGCCCAGAGAATACAGTGATGAGCAAGATTAGCAAGACCTCTACTCTCATGACAGTTTCAAAATAACTGCTGCTGTTCCATGCCTTCGAGTTGGTCCCTGTACATCATGACCCTGTATAGGGCTTCTTAGGAGTGGGTGGTAGGTTTGAACAGCTGAGCTTGCCACTCCAGGCATCAGTGGCAATTGAGACAAGGGCTGGCATCCTACATGAAGTAGTATGTGAGTTGGCTTAGGATTTGAAGACAAGGACAGTAAAATGAACTTTGTCATCAGGACCAGGAATGAGAACAAGCAGACACTTCTCTTGGAGAGAGAATGATGAATCCTGCAATGGGAGGTTGGAATCAGCTTGAGGTTGGGCACAGAAGAATAGGAAACAACATGGGCTTGAAGCTGAGCAGACCCAAGTTCAAATTCTCTTGTAGATTATGGTCTTGGTCACATGCCGAATCCACTGTGAACCAGAGTTGCCTCATTCTGAGGATCTGAGACTTTAGTGTACCTTGCACAGTGCCTGGAACAATGTGCTCTACTGGTTATCGTCAAATCAACTGTGACCCATGGAGACTCCAAGTGTGTCAGGGTAGATCTGCGCTCCATAGGGTTTACATTTGCTGCCATTTTGGATATAAATTGCCAGGCCTTTCTTCTGAGGTATCTCTGGGTAGACTTGAACCTGTAACCTTTTGGTTGGCCGACTGAATGTGTTAACTGTTGTTTGCACCACCCAGGGACTCCTAGAATAATAGGAGTTGCTTGATATTTGTAACTGTGGTTTGGGGATTTGATTCTGGGCAAGTTGGGAGCCTTGGAAGGGATTTGAGAAGGAGAGTGACACGAACGGAGCTTTCCACATTCTGCAGTCCTGCTGCCAGCCCTTGTTCCCTTTCTGCATCTCGGAGTCTAAAAAGGCACTTGGAGGGTGGTCATCAGTCCTGAAGGAGACCTCTCCTTATGTCGTGTGGCTGGCACTCTGCCAAGATTTGATGGAAGTGACACAAAAAGGACTCTTGCCATCTCTCTGTGGCTTGGGGCGAGGTGGGTTTCAGCTGCCAGGATCAAAGGAAGTGACACGAGAAAGCTGGTCATTGGGACTGTTAACCGGTCTCTCTGCCTCTCTTTTAATAGAAACCCAAATGTCTGAATTCAGGCTAACCGTCCAGTCTCCCCGCTTAGCTCCCTGATAGTAAGCGAAGAGGCAGCTATCTCTGGCTGCCCAGTCTCGGCTGTGGTTGTAGCAGTACGCAACGTCTGCAAACCGACAGTGGCACAGGGAGATAAGGGCCGTGGCATTGTGTAACGAGTGGCTCCTGGCCTCTGGTTAACTGCTAACCTCAACGGAGGAGCAGGCCCTTGCTTGGAAACGCCGTTCCAGGGCCCCTCGCTGGTTCCACTGATGTCTTTTTGTGGTTGGATAAAGGAAACTCATGTAGGCCGCCCACAGCGCAAACATGGGCTTGGGCTACGAGTGTTTGGTTGTTTTGTTTTTCTCTTTTAAAAAAGAGAAGCTAAAAGGGGGATGGTCTTGCTCGTCACCGACCGCCCTTAACCCAAAACGAAAGAAAACCAACAATTAAGATCCAACAGGTGATATACTTGTCCTTCTTTCCCTCTTGAAATGCATTGGTCACCAGAGACCAGCTTTGAGACAAAGATCTTGGGAACACTGGATATTGTCCAGAACCCCTGTCCTGTAACCTCAATGTCACACAAACTTTCCAAACAGCCTAAAGATCTGCTTTCAGGGAGCAGTGGTAGGAAAAAATAATTAAAAAAAAAAAAATCTTTCTTCGGTCTTCCTCAACCACCGACTGCCCTTTCATGATGTACAAGGAGGTTTCCAAAAGTTGTTTATGGAAAAATGCCATTCTATTTTAATTTAATTTTCCATAGGCTTTTAGAAACCCCCTTGAATATGTGAGTCAGAGTTCTGTCACCCTCTCTTTTTAGGGGTGACAGAGTCCAGTCCTTACCCTGACTACTAGTGGTATCCTCTTCTGCTATGATGGGAGAAGTGGCTGGATTTTTGTGGGCAGCCTCCATCCGGAGACTTTCTTGTGCTCCATGCCCTGAGCTGCTCCTTGGGCCCCCGTAGGAGAAGGTTCTTACTGATCCCTGAGCAGCAGAGTTCCTCTATCTCCAGGTTCTCCTGCTCAGTGGAGTTTCAGAGACCCTGGGCCACAGCCATTGATGAGTTCGTAAATTCGCTAGGTGTCTTCTCAGTTGGCAGAAAAACACTGCTCTCGTCGTTTTTGTGCCTCTCCCCATTCTTCGCTGCTAACCAAAAGGTCGGCAGTTCGCACCCTAGGAGCTCCATGGGAAAAAAGACTCGATCTGATCCCATTAAGGTTACCGCCTAGGAAGACCTATGGACAGTTCTACTGTGTTCTCTAGGGTTACTATGAGTCACAGTTGACTTGAAGACACACAGCAGCAACCCCATTCTTATAATCCTCTTCAGACACTCTCAAAACAAAAACAAAACCAAAAACAAACAAAAATCAAAACCAATTCTATTGAGTCGCTCAACACTGGAAATACTCACTCATCTCTGCCAAGAAGTTTGGAAGACAGCTACCTGGCCAACCGACTGGAAGAGATCCATATTTGTGTCCATTCCAAAGAGAGGTGACTCAACAAGAATGAGGAAAGCATCGAATAATATTATTAGTACTATATTGTTGTTGTTGTGTGCCGTGGAGTTGGTTCCGACTCATAGTGACCCTGTACAAGGTTTCCGAGGCTGTAAATCTTTACGGGAGCAGCTGGTAGTTTCGAACTGCTGACCTTGCGGTTCGCAGCCCCATTCGTAACCACTACACTACCAGAGCTCCTTGCAGAAGATAATTCAAAAATGGTTGTAGCAGTAAATTGACAGGAAACTGCCAGAGGTTCAAACCAGATTTAGAAGAGAACATGGAGCTAGGGTTATCATTGCTGATGGCAGATGGATCTTAGCTGAAAGCAGAGAATACCAGGCTTGTGCTTTATTAACTATGCAAGAACTTTCAACTGTGTGGATCATAACAAGCTTATGGAAAGCATTGTGAAAAATAGGTATTACAGAACACTTAATTGCTCTCCTGAGGAATCTGTATATAGAACAAGAGGCAGTCATTTGAACAGAACGAAAGGGCACTGAATGGTTTAAAGTCAGGAAAGGTGTGTGCCAGGGTTGTATCATTTCACCATATTTATTCAATCTGTATGCTGAGCAGATAATCCGAGAAGCTGGATTATATGAAGAATAACGTAGCATCAAGATTAGAGGAAGACTCTTTAACAACCTGTGATATGCAGATGGTACAATCTTCATTGCTGGAAGCAAAGAAGACCTAAAATACTTACTGATGAAGATTAAAGACCACAGCCTGCAGAATGGGTTGCACTCCAATGAAAAGAAGACAAAAATCCTTACCACTGGACCAATAAATACCATCAAGATTCATGGAGACAAGACTGAACTTGTCAAAGACTTCATGTGCTTGAATCCACTGTCACTCATGGAAACAACAGTTAAGAAATCAAATGATGTAGTGCATTAGGCAAATCTGGTGCACAAGACCTCTTTAAAGTGTTTAAGAGCAAAGATATCAGTTTGAGGACTAAGGCACACCTGACCCAAGCAATTGTATTGTCAGTAATATCACATGTATGTGAAAACTGTACAGTGAATAAGGAAGACTTGATGCATCTGAGTTATAGTGTTGGAGAAGAATATTAAAAGTACCGTGGACTTCCAGAAGAACAAACAAATCTGTGTTAGAAAAATACAGCAAGAATGCTCCTTAGAGGCCAAGATGCCGAGACTTTGTCTCCCATACTTCAGACATGCTATCAGGAGGGATCAGTCCCTGGTGAAAGACATCATGCTTTGTCACAATGTCTTTGTCACAATCAACTTGAAGGCACTCCATTCTCAGAATCCTCTTTGTTGTTGTTAAGTGCCATCGAGTTGGTTCTGAGTCATAGAGACACCCTGTATAGGGTTTCCAAGGAGCTTCTGGTGGGTTTGAACTGCTGACCTTGTGGTTAGCAGTCCAGTGCTGATCCTACAGTACCACATTAGGACTCCAGTCCTCTGTTAGACACTCTCAGAAAACAGCAACAACAAAAAAGGAGAGAAAAAAACAAACAAACCCCAAATCTAACCCATTGCTTATTGAGTAGATTCTGGTTCATAGTGACCCATAGGCCAGAGTAGAACTGCCCCCACCGGGTTTCCGGGTTTTCAAGGTTGAAATTTTGATGGAAGCAGTCTGCCGCATCTTTCTGCCGTGGAGTAGCTGGTGGGGTCAAACTTTCTGCTAGCATGGAGCTCATAACTATGGTGCCCACAGGGCTCCTTTAGACACCCTCCTCAGGTTTGTAAATTTTAGTTTGATGTTTGAGCTGAACACTTCAAGGTGATTACAAGTATACCTTGGTGAGATGTATTGTGGGTCCGCTTCCAGACCACTACCATAAAGCCAATATCGAATCAAGTTGAGTCACGTGAATATTTTGGTTTCCCAGTGCATATGCAAGTTTACATTATGTTGTAGTCTCTTAGGTGTGCAATAGCATGATTTTAACAAATTGAAAATACTCTGAAAATTACCAAATGCGATACAGAGACCTGAAGTGAGCACATAACTGCTGGATGATGGCACAAATAGACTTGCTTCTAGCAGGGTTGTCACAAACCTCTAGTCTGTAAAGAAAAGGCAGTCTCTGTGAAATGCAATGAAGTTAGGTACCATACAGTGACTTTACCTGGTGCATTTGACCCACTGGAAAAGAACCAGATTCTCTCCCATTGTCTGGGATGTTCAAATGTCTTCTGAGTACTTCCCTTCTGTTGCTGTTTGCCTTGTTCTGAGCTGTCTGATCACTCACAGACGCTGCGGTGATTGTTTTGTTTGGGGTGCTGGGTGACAAGAATCGGGTTGGGTTGGAGAATGATGTCTCTTTTGTTATTAGCTTGAATGAATAGTCTTTCCCAGATTTGGAGGCTGCCTCATGCCCACTGCAGGGCTCTGGCCCAGGGATGGTCAGGGAGGGAAGGTGGTGATTTAAAAGATTTGGAAGCTATTGATTTTAGCTTATCTGACCCTTTAGCTAGAGGCTACTCTTCCCTCAAAGTGTCTAACTAGCTGTAACTTAAAGCAACAGAGAAATATATAGCATCCCTTTTCTTGTATTAATTAGGCCTGAGAAATTCATTATTTAGAGGGATAAGAGCTCCCGAGGAGGGAGGTCTCTAAAGTGCTTTAGAGATCAGTGGCCAGGCTGCATGATTCCCAGGTAGCATGTGGTGGGGTTGGTGGGAGGTGAAGAGAAGGAGCTAGTGCCAGATTCAGACAGGTGACACGGGGTTGAGAGAGTCCATGCGTGCATCTCCCAAGAGCCCCAGCACAGCCAAGGTGCCAGCAGACACTCTTCTCTGAAGTGGGTCCTAAGTTAGCAATCCTAGGAGCAGGTATCACCACCCTGGATCATCTGGGATCCCTGCTTCTGGGTTAAGAAGCAGTATGTGTTTAGATGACCTGTTGCTCAGATACATGGTCTGGTTTACCAAGAGCTAAAATCCTACCTCCCTTTTAGCCATAAACCAAGTCTTCTCACCACGGAACTATGTGCCTTTGGACCTTAGTAAGCAAGATGGAAATCCCCGGGTGTCACAAACAATGACTTGACTGCTAACTGAAAAGTTGGAGGTTAAGGTGCATCCAAAGGCACCTGGGAAGAAAGACTTGGTGATCTACATTCCAGAAACCAGCCTTTGAAAAGCCTATGGAGCACAGTTCTACTCTGGCACACACAGGATCACCATGAGTCAGAATCAACGCTACAACTCTTTACCTGGTAAAGCAGAGTCTAGGGGACCTTCCAGAATGTTCTGTGATGAGGAATCTTGCCCTCCCCCAGAAACTTGTCATGACAATTCTGCTCTAACCCTGCACCTGGTATGGGTGTCTGAGGGAATGTGCAGTGGCCCGGGGAATTCTTCAGACGTTGTAATTTTGACGAAACCTCTGATAACTTGGGTTTTATTTGCTCATTTGTCAGAGAATGATGGTTACGGCCAACAGTAAAGCAGTGCATTTTGTATTCCAACCCAGGGCATGCACAAACTTACTTCAAACAGTAGGGCTGAGGAAATCTGTCTATTTTAATTTTACTCCATGCCATCCATGTACTCCGATATTTTCTCTTCTGGTGATACTTTTTAAAAATGCTAATTGAACCCTACTAGCGGCTTGAAGAACTGCTGTGGCACACTGTGGGATCAACACTGGATTGCGAACACAAGGTCAGCAGTTCAAACCCATCAGCTTGCTCCTCAGAAGCTCCACACAGGAACCAACTCTATGACACTTAACAACAACATAGAACAATGAGGACTTGACCATGAACCATATATATTCGAGTATATGAGTTAGACTCTATCTGAGGGCAAATAATGGCAGCATTGCATACATGTATGCATTTATGTTGTTCTCAGTTGCCATTGAGTTGATTCTGAGTGAAGATGACCCCATGTGTGCCCAGTAGAACTGCTCCATGGGGTTTTTAAGCTGGTGACCTTTCAGAAGCAGATTGCTGGGCCTTCCTTCCACAGTGTCAATCTTTTGGCTTTTAGATGAGTGCTTACCCACGTGAGTCACCCAGGTACTTTTGTGTCTCTATGTGAGTGTGTGTGTTTCTCAGGCTGGATGCTCACCTATTGTGTCACATTAGCGAGGGTCTGGAGGAGCACAGGAGAGGAATGGAATGATTCCAATGAAAGATTCAGGAGAGTTTCACAGTGGAAGTAGAATTTAACCAGTCCTTGGAGGATGCCTAGACTTGAACAAGCTGCCCTTTCTAACTAGGAGGTGAGCAGAGATGTGTCTGTGTATGAATCAGGTATTGTGTGCTGGAAGGGAATGGGGTGGGATAGGCTGAGAGGCCAGGCAGGAAAAGTAGATTGGGGCCACATCATGGACCCCTTTGCCATGCTGGCTTTCTAGGCATTTGAAAGGCTTGCTTGGTTGAAGGTTGGGTAGTTGAGATTTTAATAGAAAACAAACCTGGGGGAAGGTAACGCTATGTGACTGCTCAGAAGGCGAAATCCCCGCTGCTGTTATCCAGCCTTCTCCGAGTATTTGGCAGTGGTAGCAGGGGTGGATGTGCTTTGATAGAGAACTTTGCAGACAGTCTTGGTGGGGTGCTTGCTCGTTTCTCTGAAGTTCCTGCCTATCCTCACTTCTGCCTGCAGTCCATTATCCTCTTTGGGGAGACAACCACCTTATGGAGACCATTTACGAGTGATGTTGAATGGTGGCGTTAGACCTGGTGCACACCTGTCCTTTTGCACATTCACATTCTAACCTTTGCAAACATTACCAGCAGCTGTGCAAACCCAGATCCAGACCTCAAAGAAGTCACAGCACTTCCGGGAGAGCAAGACTTGGGATGAAAGTGTTTTTGTTTTGCTGTTCATTCTTCCCTTCCCTTTCTCCTTGTCTCCCACACTTGTCATCCCCACCGCCCCACTAAGCCCATCAAGTCTTCAGACCTGCTCAAGTCAGGCTTCCTCTGAGAAGCTACTCCTCACTGTCTTGGATTCTCACTGATTCCTTCTCTTTTGTCTCTTGAGGCATTTACAGTCGACACTGTTTGATTACAAGCTCGCCTGATGTGTTATTAAACTGTTTGAGGTCATGTTTTGTCTCTCCAGTTAAAACATAAGCTCTGTAAGAATAAAGATTGTGGTTTCTCCTTTATCCCTACACTATCTGATACTATGCTAAACATATAGGAAGAACTCAATAAAGAGTAGGAAATTGAGTATTTACTATGAAGAAGTGCTTTATTTACATTTACATTTTTTTATTTGTGTTAACATCCAAAGGACAACCCTTTAAGGTGGGTACTATTAAACTGAATATTTGGAGGCTTGTACATTTACTCTCCCTGGTCCTGGTGTGGTGCTGTAAGATAAGCACAGGACTGTAGGATAAGCTAATTAAAAGCTCGTTGGTTCAAACCCAACAACAACTCCTGGGAAACCCTATACAGGGTGGCTTGGAGTCAGAGCAGACTCGACGGCGCTTAACAACACAAAGATTACGTCTGTCCTTTTAGGTTCATTTGCTCCAAAGGAGTTCTGTGTTGTTGTGTCAGTTGCTGTTGATTGGCCCCCAACTAAGGGTGACGCTATGCATAATTGATCGAAATGCTGCCCGGTTCTGCATCATCATGTGATCCATGGTGCTTTTATGGCCGATTCCCAGTCTTCTTCCTAGGCAGTCTTGGTTTGGAAGCTCTGCTGAGTGTCATGGTAACACCCAGTATAATCAGGCTTCCACCATCGTCCCTTGGCTGGCATTGTTCTTTCAGCGGTCCCTCTAAAACAGTGCACCTCCCATGGAGTCTAGCATTAGCCTTGGTTGATATCTCTGTCCCCGTCTTGGTCCGTCATGGACTGAATTGTGTCCCCCTCCCCACAGAAAGCATATGTCAGCTTGGTTGGACCAGGATTCTCAGTGATTTGGCAGTTATGATATGATCTGGTGTGATAAGCCAATAAGAGGATTGAGGGTGGGATGTTGTTAAGTGCTGTTGAGTTGGTTCTGACTCATAGTGACCATAAATTAGGATTTCTGAGGAGCGGCTCGTGGGTTTGAACCATCAACCTTGTGATTCAAACCAACCTTGCAGTCTAGTGCTTATCCTACAGCGCCACACCAGGACTCCAGGATACACTATCCTTAATCCTGCCATAACTCTGATTTGTTGTAAGGGAGATCCCCAAGGATGTAATATGCAACAACTTTTATCTTACAAGAGATAAAAGGAGAGAGAAGTGAGCAGAGAGAGACCCAGTTCTACCAAAAAGGAAGAGCCGGGAGTGGAACGTGTCCTTTGGACCTGGAGTCTCTGCACTGTGAAGCTCATAGATTCAGGGAAAGAAAGATCCCAAGACACATGCAGATCTGCAAGGAATGCTGGGCCTACTGATGCTGAAAGGAGACACAGACCTTTATACAGAGTCAGTACTCTGGATTTGGAGTTCTTGCCTTTTAAACTTTGAGAGGTGAAGTTCTGATATGGCCCTGTAGGCTAAGCACTGAAACACAAGGTCACTTTGAATTGCAAGATTGGTGGTTCAAACTCAGCTGCTCCTCAGAAGCCCCATACACAGTGACTATGAGTTGGAACCAACTCAGTGGCACTTAACAACAACAAACTATGTGAGAATAAATTTCAGGTTGTTAAAGTCATATACTGTGGTATTTCTGTGATAAGTACTGGATCTCTAAGAGATCCCATTCCCTGATATTTCCAAAACTCCTTCTTGAGGCTGTGTGTTCTGGTGCACGGAGCTCTATGGGATATGTGTTGGAAGCCCAACTTTGCCTCTTACACTTTTGTCCTTAAAATCTGTTTCCACATCTGCAGAAAGCTAGCTGTTTCTTCTCTTTTAAACTGTGCCGAGGATAATGTTTGGCCTTTGGTAGGTTGTCAGTGTATACCAGCTGATGCTGAGTATAACCCTCTCATCCAGAATGTAGATGTTCTGTAAGTAGATGTCCTTGGCTATTTCTCTTCTCCCTCTCAAATCTCTTCTTTCTCTCCCTTTTCTGCAAGACTCTGGTTTCCACGATCAACTCTCTGAGGATGACTTCCAGATTCTAATCTTTAGTTTTTCCTTTCTTTTCTGTATTCCACAAATTTCTTTCTGGTCAGCTTCTGGGCATACCAGTCTTGCTAGCAACTAGATGTTATCGAGCACCGATCTGAGCTCAGTACTCTGCCCTGATTCATCTCTGTCCTCAAGTTCCACCAGAGGCCCTGCCCTCTTACCCGGTACCCAGCCACCACACTTTGATGTCATCCATGGCTCTTTCTTTTGCTTTTCATATGCACCTTGCCTCTCCAACTCCATATCCTCATTCTTACACATCCAGGTGATCGTCCTGGTCCCTTCACCAGTCTTCCGCCCTGATTCCTTCACATGAAGGATGAGATGGGTGGCTCATCACACTCATCTGCCCAAACAGAACTCTGATCATGCTGCTGTCTTGCTCCAAAACCATAGAGGTTGCATGGCTTGGTGTTCAGAGCCTCTGCAGATCCTGGACTCTAGCTACGTTTCCACTACTCTTCCATTCCTTAGCCTGTGCCCTGCTATCCACGTACCTCAAGGACAGAGGTTGTGTTTTTCACATCTGTACTGTAGCCTTTTAGGCCATCATCCAGCATGTGGGAGCTCAGTAACGGTTGCTGTTGAATTGAACTGTTTCTTCTTTCCTTTGCTTGTCTTTGCCTTTTCTACTCATCACACCAGGGCCAAGTCTTTCAAGCTTAAGCATAAATGTTACCTCCTTCATGAAGCCTTTCTTGAATTCTTCCCATTTGCTTCCGATTGGAAATAATACATCTTTCCTTTCAACCCCCATATCAGAAGTCTTATAGACAAAACTTGATCTTTCAATATTGATATTTCTGCTCATTTCTTCCCTAATAAAACCAGTTGTCCTGTAGTCGATTTTGACTCATGGCAATCTCATGTGTCAGAGGAGAATTGTGCTTCATAGGATATTTTGAAAGTAGGTCAAGCTTTTCTTCTGAGGTACCTTTGGGTGGAGTCAGACCTTCAACTTTTTGGTTAGCAGCTGAGTGCCGTAACCCATCTGCACCACCATTTTGTTGTTGGCTGCCAAAGAGTCAGATCCTTGCCTCATGGCAACCCCACGTACAAAAGAACAAGACGCTGACTGGTCTTAACATTTCCTTGATTAACTAACTGGTTCTGCCATTCCCTTGATTGATTATAGATTCGTTTTAGTATGATAGCTTCATTGGAACCTCTTCAACATCGCAGCAACTTGCAGGCCTCCACTGATAGACCCGAGGTGGCTGTGTATCATGTGCTTGGGCCAGGAATCAAACCTGAGTCTTCTACATGGAAGGCAAGAATTCTACCACTGAGCCACCAATGACTTCATGTAAATTCCAAGATTTTGTGAGTAGGCTGTACATTAAGTTACATAGCCATCTCCTCTCTCTTCTCTGCCCAGAATCAAGTGCTTTGTCCTGAACTTTGAAGGTGTTCCATAAATCTTGTTGACTTAATGACTAGGAAGTGTTACTATGGGTTGAACTTTTTGCATATCTACCTGCAATGTGGTACTAAAGGGTTAAGTATCAGGGCAATGCTAGGAGTAAGGGATACCTAGAACATAAGCCCAAGCTCAGGTATTATCAAAACAGAAGTGTCTTTGCTCTGGATTTTTTCTTCTGTCTTTTTTTGGAGGGAGTGGGATGAGCGGGATGGGTGGTATAGCTATCCAAATTGGCATTTTTATTGTGGCAGGAAAGGAGAGCTGGGGGAATGTGAAGGCAGGTGAAGGGATGTGGCCAGGGGTACATACACAATTCCTCGTTTTACAGACATGGTTGTCACCTGGTGCTCAGGGCTTTGAGCATCCTTCCCCATTGAGAAACAGTCGGTGAGGAAAGCCTCCCTGGAGAGTTTTGCTGAGAGGAGGAAGTAGGGAGCAGGACATGGATGGAGGGACCCTGGAGCAAAAGGCAGGTGCGTGAGTGCTGAGAAACTAGGGCTTTTCATGTGTATCTGCCATTGACTTAGTAGAGTTACTATATCATCATATCATTCCTGGAGACACAGAGAGTTAATTAATGGACTACTAGCCAGCTGACAGAGTGGCAGTTCAAGTCCATCTAAAGGTACCTTGTAGAAGTCAGGTCAGACGATCTACTTCTAAATGACCCTCTGGAGCCTGGGGTCATTCATGAGTCAGAATTGACCTGATGACAAGTAGCAACAGCAGCAGTGCCATCTCAGATTGAGAGCCTTTTAGGGCAGTGCTGGTGGCTTTTTCTCCTCTTCACCTCTGTGTCAGCTTGAGGACTAAGGTGCGCCTGACCCAAGCCATGGTATTTCCGATAACCTCATATGTATGTGAAAATTGGACAGTGAATAAAGAAGACCGTAGAAGAATTGATGCCTTTGAGTTACGGTGTTGGAGGAGAATAATGAAAGTGCCATGGGCTGCCAAAAGAACAAACAGACCTGTGTTGGAAGAAGTACAACCAGAGTGCTCCTTAGAAGCCAAGATGACCAGACGTCATCTCTCACACTTTGGGCATGTCTTCCTTGGAGAAGGACATCATGCTTGATAAAGTGGAGGGTCAGAGAAATGGATGGATTGGCACAGTGGTAGTAGCAACGGACTCAAGTGGAACCACCATTGTGAGGATAGCTCAGGGCCGGGTAATGTTTTGTTCTGTTACGCATAGCTTGCTACGAGTCAGAATTGACTTGATGGCACCTAACCATAACAACAACCCCTGTGTTCAATTCAGTAATTTGTTGTTGTTGTTAAGTGTCATTGAGTCAGTTCTGATCATTGTGACCCTGTATAGGGATTGAGGCGCGGCTTATGGACTTGAACTGCCGACGTAGTGGTTAGCAGTCCAGTGCTTATCCTACAGCGCCACACCAGGACCGGATTGAATTGTAGATGGGCCCTCAGATCTCAGATACCTGGGGATGGCATCATTCTACTCTAGATCACCTGGAAATCACTCCCACTTGGACTTGGGCAAGGGAGAAGAGAGGCTTCTGAGTGAGCTCATGGGACCTGGTTATGAGGAAGAGGAGAGAGAGTCCTCAATCCCGTTGGGGTATTGCCTTTGTCATCTGCACATGCCCTACATGCTGTCTGTCCTCTGCAGAGTTTGTGAGCCTGGAATAGGTATGAACTAGACCTGGAGATGATGGAGGCAGCAAGCTTGACTGTTCCTCTTTTCTTCTCTCTAGAATTCTAGAGTTTGCAGGGCAATCCCAGAGTGTTTGCAATGTAAAGGTCCAGTGGTTTTATAGGCACCCAGATGGCAGTTGTGAGTCTGTAATTCTGCTTGGGGCCTACCTGGTGAGTCAACCAGGCCCAGGGCAGGAAGTGGCTGCTTCTGGGTCACTTGGTTTCTGCTGCTGAGATTGTGTTTGTAATCAAGATCTTAGATCTAGAAGGGACATTGGGAAGTCATCTTGTTCGGTTCACAGCTTTCAGGCCAGATCATAACGTTATTATTCTTATATCCATTTTATGGACAAGTCACGGAGGCCTAGGATAATAGAATGGCTCTTCCACAGTCATGAAATGTAACTTCCTGTTGTCTGCTTCTTTGGTTCCATGCCAAGGTATGCTGTACATGGTTGGGAGTGGAGAGTCTTGACTTGGCTTTGACAGTGCACTTGTTTGTGTTCAGTGAGGCCATTTTTATCACTCATGTATCCGAGGCCTAAGAGTGTCCAGAAAGACACACATGTTTCATCCCTGCAGTCTGACACAGGGAGGGTGAAGGGAAGACAGGGATACCTCTTGAATTTTTGGATCTCCTTGCGTTGAGGGCTTGTCTGAGTCACCTGGGAGGTTGTTGGTGACTTGGGAAGCAGGATAGGGATGTCTATCTATCCAAACAGGTTCCTGATTTTCTGTCTTCCAACCCCACCTCATAAAAATGCCTGGGCCTTCTGGTGGTGAGACCATTGATGAGTCCCTGTGTGGCTGAGGCATTGTGTGGGGTTAGTCTGAAGTCTGGGTGAGAGAGCTTCATGATCTTTGGCTCAGGGTTCCATCTTATTTTGGTCTTTCAATTCTGAGAAAACCATTTAACACTGAAGAAAGGACTTGATTTGGTTGAGGACTGTGCTGGCAGGCTCTGGGCTATTGTGGACAGAGGTCCTTCTGGCAGTCCTGTTTACCCTGTGACCCCTGCCCTTTCAGGTCAGATATTAGTATCTCTACCAAATCCTCACTTTGTCTCTGCTCTTTTCTGCTATATTTCCTCTTTGTGGGTATGAGGGAGAATTTATATGGCTTTATTGCTTCAGTTTATTCTTCTTTTCTGCTCCATGTTTCAGTACTCCTCCAATCATGCCCACCCCCTGGCCTGCCTTAAGGTGGTATTGGTGAAATCCCAAAGCTGTCCTGGAGACATTGCATTTCCATTTTCCCTCCCAAGCTGTCTGTCTACTTACTGTGTAGACTAAAGCAATGGATGTTCATAGAGATCCTTTTCTTGATGCAAGGGACTTCAAAAGCTCATGGACAAATGGAGTTCAAAGGTAATGGAAGTTTTCCATGAACTTTTTGGTCTCCCCTTGTGTTAGCATGCCTTTCCCTCCCGCACCCCAAATCCCAATTGAGTAGCCAGTAGACATGCAGTCTCAACTCAAACTTGTGGATTTCAACTGTAATAAATACTAATGCAGGGTACCCAGGTTCACTATGAGTTGGCACCAATTTGATGACACTTAACAGCAATAGCAAATTTGCTATTTGGGTAGGAGGCCATGAGGGTTTGACTCACGTCTTCTCCGTTTGGAGAAGTACATGTATATATTCATGTATAGATCGTTGCTTCTAAAATAGAAAGCTGCTTTGGTTCATCCTTTTGTCCTCTTTTTCTCCCTTTTATCTTTCCTTCCTTCTCTTTTATAAAGTCTGAGTGCATGTAATGTGATATAGTTCCTATATGCTTCTCAAATGTTCTGGATCTGTGTCCTGTGTATGTGTGAGGTTGTGGATGCTAGTCCTTAGCCCACTCTCCGTGGCCTTTTGTTTTTGTCCAGTAGGTTTGGACAAAGAAAAAACAAAAAAACAAAAACCCAATCCTAACTGGCCTCCCATCCCCCACTCCTGAGCTGGTCAAGCAGTCGTGTTCTGGGATGATCTTCCTGCAACCATTTTAAAAAAGTGCTCTCATGCCTTAAAGGTCCTAGCAGTGGTGGGGTCACGCCTCTTCATTGAGCGTTCCGTCCCTACCAGCTGAGACCCGCACGTTCACCCTTTCTGCCCCTGGGAGCACCGTGGGCACTGGGTGGTGGGGCTGGGCAGGGCCTGCGAGGCTATGCTGGCGAGCGGCTCTGTTACAGTAAACTGCAGAGAGGTCTGGGGGCCAGAGCAGGCAGGTCAAACAGGCCTCTTTTATTTACAGTACTCCCTTTCACCACCGGGTGAAACAGGAGCCCTGACAGGCTGTGGTCAAAGAGTACTGTGTTTGTGCATTCAGGCCTTCCCGGGCTTGCTACAAAAGGTGGGGGAACAGCGGAGCACTGAAGGGGCTTTTTGTCGTTGGCCGTTTGGCTTGGGGGAGAAGAGGGACTGAGAGTGTGGGGGCTGCCTCTAGTTGGCGTGTATTTAGATAGCTCCAATCTGCTCCTTAAAACTCATTTTATGGTCCAAGGTTGGTGGGAGGGGATGCGTCACTGTCTTGGTCCTTTTGTTATACTGAACAAATTATTTCTGTTTCCCTTCATGTCTGGTTGTCCTCACATGACTCATGGTTAGGGACAGAATGGGAGGTGGGGGCTTCACACTACTCACCTTACACTCCTCCCTCCGAGATGAAGTTTCATGGACAGTGATCACCTTCTGTGTAGCTGTCATTTTTGGATTGCTACTCTCTCAGTCTTATCACTTGAGGTGTTAGTTTGTGCATCTCTAAAATGGGTGTGTGTGTGTGTGTGTGTTTGTGTGACATATCTCCTATGTGTGACTCTCTGGATTAATGTGCTGAACTGCAAAATCAGTTTGAACTGCAAGGAAAGGTTGGCGGTTCAAGCTCACCAACTGCTCCTCGGACATGCTATACAGGCTCTCTATGGGTCAGAACCAACTTTACAGCACTTAACAACAACAACAACGACAACAGGGCCGCTGTAAGCATTAGGTTAGATGATGAATAGAGTTGGCACCCACAGGGCGCTTTCCTTTCAGACTGACATTGGTATTGTTAAGTGCCGTCTAGTTGATCCCTACTCATAGCCATCTT
This sequence comes from Chrysochloris asiatica, assembly GCF_000296735.1. Classification (NCBI taxonomy): domain Eukaryota; kingdom Metazoa; phylum Chordata; class Mammalia; order Afrosoricida; family Chrysochloridae; genus Chrysochloris; species Chrysochloris asiatica. Next base: position 24,921,584 of record NW_006408526.1, read on the forward strand.
GTATGGAGTTTCTGAGAAGCAGCTGGTAGGCTGAACCGCTGACCTTTTGGTTAGCAGTTCAGTGCTTATCCTAAAGCGCCACACCAGGATATTAAAACCCATAGGAGACCACAGTCGTTTTATAAGTTTGAGTAACCAAATTGAAAGCCTGACTTTCTAGGCCCCTCAGTTTGTCTACCCTGCCCTGCCTCTTGGGGTTCCTCAAGCTTGCCTCTTTCTGGTGTGTGTTACATGGAAAGGGGAAGATAACTTTCTCACAGGAATATTCATAGGATTAGGGCTCGAAAGGTGTAGAATAAACTAAAATGCATTTGGGGTGATGTAGCATTTTGGAAAATGGACAGTGGTAATGGTTGTATAACACGGCAAATGTAATTAATGCAACCGAATTCTACACTTAAAAATGGATAACAAGGCAAACTCTTGAATATATATATATATTGGAGCTCTGGTAGCGTAGTGGTTACGAATTGGGCTGTGAACCACAAGGTCAGCAATTTGAATCTACCAGCTGTTCCGTGGGACAAAGATGAGTCGGAGCCGACACAACGACACCTAACAACAACAGATTTCATCTACAAAGAGCAGTTCACGGTGGGATTCAACTGAAATGTCAAGGGACCCTTTTTCTTCCTGTATTTACATGTGTTTGGAATAGTTTTGGTGCCCTTGGTTCAGACTTTGAGACCTTCTCTGCCAATCTCTTAACCATGTTGTTGTTGGCTACCTGACTCACGGAAACTCTACGCACATCAGAATGAGATGCTGCCCAGTCCTGCCCATCACCGTCACTGATTGTGAATTGGACTTTTGTGATCCAAAGGGTTTTCATTGGCTGATTTGGAAGTAGGTTGCCAGGCTTTTCTTCCTTTCCCATCTTAGTCTGAAAGCACCGCCTGAAACCTGTTCAGCATCCTAGCAACGCATAAGCCTCCACTGACAGATGGGTAATAGATGCACATGAGGTCTGTTGGCCAGGAATCTAGCCATCATGGCAGGTTACTACTAAAGCACCACTTTGTGTTGTTGTTAAGTGCTGTTGAGTCAGTTCCAGTCTATAGTGACCCTGTATAGAGTTTCCTAAGTATGAATGGTGAGCTTGAACTGCTAACCTTGCAGTTCAAACCGACCTTGCAGTCCAGCTTGTTAACCCACTGTGGGTTAACAAGAATACCAGGATTCCCACTGCTTTCTTTTAAATATGGTAATGGTGGTTGTGTGTCATTGAATTGGTTCCGACTTTATAACAATCCTATATAGGGTTTTAGAGACTCTAAATCTTTACAGGAGCAGAAAACCTCATCTTTTCCCTCAGAGCATCTGGTGGATTCAAATTACTGACCTGTGGCTAGCACCCCAACTTGTAACCCACTATACTTCCAGGATTTTTTCCTTTTAAATATAAGCCCTTTGTTGTTGTTATTGTTGCTATTAATTGCCATTGAGTCAGTTCCGACCCATAGTGACCCTGTATAAGGTTTCCGAGGAGCAGCTGGTGAGCTTGAACTGCCGACCTTGCAGTTCAGATGGCTTTGCAGTCTGGCGCATTAAACACACAGTGCCACCCCAGGACTCCTATAAGCCCTTTACATTTATTATTATTATTATTTTTTTTAGTAAAACAAGAGCTAAGCTAGTCTGCTAACAATCTGAGATCTTGGTTCATTCAAGCATTGGAATTTTGGAATAAGTCATATGGAAAGGTTTTTTTCTTTCCTAGTTGATGGAGGCATGTACCACATGAATTACAAGGCAGTGAGATACTTGGACTTGTAGGCAGTGGGAAGAAGGTGTTGGTCTCCAGAGAAAGCTATTGCTGTTCAGGAAATTTCTGTGTGGGCTCAAGCATGGCTGCCAGGAGCCCACACAGTGCTTTTGTGTGAATTCAAGATGGCGTTCTGTTTCTTGGATGGCCCATGATGTTCAAACCCTGCCTAACCCTCAGCCTGATTCATCCCCCTGACTCAAGTGGGTTTTAAGTCAGAGATGTTCTGGTGAGGTGTTTTGTGGTGACTGAGGTTCAGCCCCAGAGAAGCTGAGACCTCTCTGCATGTTCTGGCATCCCTGAAGCTGCCTGGGAATGTAACACAGGGCGGATGGCATCTTTTTAGCATGACTGTCTCTTGTGACCAATGCCAAGAAAAATAAAACAAAGGGGTAGGACTGGGCACATGCCCCATAGTCAGAGTCATCATAGACTTTATTTAAGGTTTTGTTTGGAAAAGCACAATGTCTTACGTATGCAGTTTCTCATCCATATCTATGGGGCATGGAGAAAGAGACCTGTTAACAAGGCAGAATTAAATCTTCTGTAAGAAGCTCTAATTCTCATGGTTTTGCTCATAAAGGCTAGGCCTTTTAAAAGAAACTGCTGGGTCTGGGCCTGGACCTGGAACTGGACCTGGACCTGGGGGAGCAAGAGTAAGCTCAGGGTCCCTTTAGTCCACTTGGGCACTGCATTGACAAGGGTCTGAAGTGCCCATGCTAAGTTGCCCTGGCCCGGAGAATAACTTCCATTTAACTAATTATTATTCTTACTCCAGTAGATTTGAAATCTATTTAACTTTTCAGGGTCCCATAGCCTTTTAAATGTTTCAAGTGTATTCTCTCTGATAGGTTACCTTTTCTCTCCCTCTAGGCTATAATTAGTGTCCTTTACACAAAATTGGCTTAGAATTGGATTTAGAGAAGATAAGAATCAAATTACCAGTATTTATCTTGTAAATTCCAAAAGATCTACTTAAGACACTGTATTAAAAAAGGAGTTTAAAAGAAAAGTTTATTCTATGAAAAAAAATAAAAAAGTAAATTCCTCAGGGTCTGAGCAACTAAGGGACATTTTAATATCAAAGCTGCAAAATTCCCTGGGAGGAACCTAAAATTGCCTTTTCCTTTGTCTCTAGATTTTATCTCCAATTGCGCTTCTGAAATATGTAGCCAGCTTTTGGGTAGTGGAGAGCTGATATGGTCTTGGTTTTCATTAAAATTTGGAGAGTTTAGATTATTATTTCTGATTTGTGGTAAGACATAAAGCGTGTAAATGTGCCTATCTTTAAGAAATACATGCAGTGGTTTTTTTTTTTTTTTTTCTTGGCATTTTAATTTGTTGAATTGTTGTGAGCTTGCAGAACATATCCCTGTGGTCCGTTGTATGTTTAATGTCCTAAAATGTCAGCATGTTAGTTTTCAGGTGTTGCTTCGTATAGTAAGTTCCCAGCAGGTTTATATAAGGTCATGTCAAAAAACTATGCCTGTTTTTAACACTGTTGTTCAAGGCACACATTAAGGTGCCTGGCCGTAGTGGCATATTTGGTTTTCACGTAACTGTTCAGTGACTGTCCCTGTTCCTTATGCGTCACTCTCTGGTTATACACTCTCAAAATTGACTTTCACTCTTTGAGAGATGAAAAATATGGGAATTTCAGTGACAACCTCCACATCCTTCCCTCCCAGAAGTACACAAGCACTTTTGTGACCACGTTCCCTCAGTGTGGCTTTCTGCTTCAGCAATATTGTTGACTTTAGTTTTCTAAATTAATTCCATCATTTCTCCCTGTTTTTGTATTCTTATGAGGGTATGGGATGCCAAAGTTGCAAATGATGCATTTCTTTTAAAGGATCAAAGATTTTGTGCTAATTGCAATACCTGTCATTTGAGACAAAATTTCTTGGAAAAGACTTAGACTATCAGAGTGTTAAACAAAACACAAATAAAACTATGCTTCACACAATAGCCAGTGTAGTTGTTGTTATGTGCTGTTGAACCGACTCACAAGGCTGTAAATCTTGGTGGGAGCAGAAAACCTCATCTTTCGTCTTTCAAGCTGCTGGTGGGCTTGAACCACTGACATTGTGGTTCGTAACCCAGCGCTTACCTTGATTCAACCCAGTGCCGTTGAATCAGTTCTGACTCATAGCGACCCTGTATAGGGTTTCCGTGGAGTGGCTGGTGGGTTTGAACTTCTGACCTTATTTAGGTGGTAACAACTCATCTGTTCATCAGCAGATGAATGGATAAACCAAATGCTATATACCGCAGTCAGGAACAAAGTACTGATCAATGCTACAATGTGTACACCTTGCAAATGGTATGCTGAGTTATTTGTAACTCAGACACAAAAGGACACATATTGTATGATTTCACTTATTTGAAATAGCTGCAATTGGCAAAAGCATAGAGATTAATAGTTACCAGTGGCAGGGGAGAAGGATAAATGGGGAACTACCTGGTGTGATGCTGTGGATTAATGTGCTGGACTGCAAGGTCAGTTTGAACCGCTAAGTCGGCAGTGCAAGCTCATCAGCCGTTCCTTGGAAACCCAATACAGGGTTGCTATGAGCCGGAACTGACTCAACGGCACTTAACAACAATAACAACAATTGCTTAATGAGAGTCCTGGTGTAGGATAAGCGCTGGACTGATAACTATAAGGTTGGTAATTCAAACCCACCAGTTGCTTCTTAGAAACCCTCTTCAGGGAACTGGTTAGACAGCACTTAACAACAACTCCTTAATGGGTATATAGTTTCTGTTGGGGGTAATGACAAAATTTTGGAAATAATAGTAGTAATAGTTGCAACCCCCCCCCCCCGGCATCCTTTGCCCAATTAAAAAACAAAACCCTATGCAGGGTTGCTGTGAGTTGGAACTGGCGGGATGGCATTTAACAACAAAAGTTTTCAAATTTAGACATCTTTGTTATTAACTACAGAGTTATTTTTATTGGGTGCTGCTTCTCAAGTGGTATGATTACTTATTGCAACCCTGTGGTTTTACTCACATGACTTTAGAAAAGTGCTCCCCCCG
>NW_006408526.1:24926490-25130888 GCF_000296735.1 Chrysochloris asiatica
TTTTTTTTTTTTTTTGCACAGAAATAATTAAAAAATACATCCGTTGACTTTACACACAAGGGTTTTAGGAAGAAAGGAAATTTAATCTAAGCTTGCAAAATTTCTGAGAATTGTGGAAGAGGTGTTTATGTTTTTAGGCTTTGTACCTATGTGGTCAGGTTTTTAGCAGTTTTATGTGCACCATCTGGGGTGTGCGTTGTCCCTTGCGACTGGTTGCAGATAATAACCAGAGATTTTGTGAGCTTCTGAGTAGAAACTTTTCCCTGATTTTTCTTCCTTTACTCTCTGTTTGGCTTTTATTTAAAATAAAATGGAAAAAAAAAAAACTTCCAAGGAGACTCAGAGTGAAGACTCTATGCCCAAATAAGTTTAGAATGTCAAAATGAAAATAAAAGTTCTGGAAATGGCAGTTTTCTTCACCCCGTAGCAACATCAGAACCAGCAGCCTTGTTTTTGTGCTCCTGAAGATTTGATGGTTAGCATCTGAAGGTATGGGCTCCACATATATATAGTACCAGGCGTGTGGGCGAACTGGCGCTGGTCTGAAAAAGTTTAACTTTGGCATTTTTAGGTTTATTTTAAACTTACAACCTTTAAAGCCAGACACAGAGCTGCTGCTTTTCCACTTAATGTAGCTATGCATTGATTGCTTTTAATTAATGTTGGATCTTTTTTTGGTGTTTTACAGCTTGGAATATATGAAAAGTCTGCCTTAAAAATTAAAGAAGCAAAGGCAGAAGCAAATTGCTGACATTCTCATGAGTCTTGCAGAAACCAGCACTGGAGCCTTTGAAATCCTAACCTCCCTGTCCTTTTTATTTTTATCTTGGAGTCAGGTGGGCTGGGAACCAAAGTGAAGAGTCTAAATCAACCCACATAATAGATGGAGGTAATTTCCTTGGACTGTTTTGACAGAAATTAAGCATCGTATTTAAATGAAGGCCACAGTGAGCCAGGGAGCTGCCGTATTTTCATAGCGTAAACATAGTTGAGGAAGATCAATAGTGCCCAAGTAATGGACTCTTGGCTTCGGGTAAAGGAGAGGGTGGTGGCGGTGCCGTTTCTTTCAACAGTTTGGAAATGCTAATGATCATTTGTGGTTTCCAACCCAGGTTTCTTCTTCTGTGCTTGCAAATTGCTATGACTTGTGGGAAGACTTGGTGCCACTGCCTGCCCAAATCTACAGTAAATATTTCAGCCATCCTCAGCCCTGGTCTCCTCCCTGCAGTAAATTACATATTAAAGTAGCCTGGTAACTGAATGCTGCTTGCTGTGAGATAAGACCTGGGAAATCAATATGTTTGCCATGTGGCTGCTTGTTTATGACACCTGCCTCTGGAGCAGTTGAGCAATGTTCTGTTTGTTCAGGCTGCATTTCAGAAGCTTGTATCTTCCTAAAACAGCCACACTCTTCTCACCGGTGGAAGAGAGAGAGGCGCTACAACAGATATTGATTTTAGTTTTTCTAAGTATGGAATTGCACTTCTAAGCAGTGGCCTCAATGCTTGGATTTTTTTTTTTTTTGTGTGTGTGTGTGTGTGTTTTATTTTAATTTCCCTTGAGGAGGGGAGGTAGATACTCTAAGACTCTGACCAGACATGGCACCAATTCATTTTGGAATGTTTATGATGTGGTCTGTTAAGAGAAAGAGTGTAATTTATACCAAGGAAGTGTAGGTGGTGTATAATGGATCTCCTCGCTGAATACCTGACTTCCACCGGTTCTAATCTCTTCACCCCTCCTGATCTTCCCAGAGCCATGCTTTCCCTAAATTTAAAAACATGAAATAAAAAGCAATAAGAAACATAGCTGCTGGTAAAGAGGTATTTTGACTTCAGTCTGGAGTGGAATTTCATGTTAACTAGTGCATGATGCTGTTGTCTTGTGACCCAGCCTACTGGTGAGTCAATGATTATGAAAGCTGTACAATGTCAACTCAAGTGTGTGTGTGCGTGTGTGCCTGTGTGTGTTGGAAGATAAGGGGATAAAAGGAAGTCAGCTTTAGAGACACTAGGGAGGTAGCCTGGTCCCTTTTGCCAACTGACTTTCCATTTTTGATAACAGCAGCCATGGTACAATTTCTCTCCTTGCCTGAGGAATTTGCTAGAAACACATAGATTTCCAAACATCTTGCTCTAGAGCCTTTGGATGTCAGGGCAGTAAACAGTGATAGTTTTGATGTGCTTGTGGGTGTCAGTGGTCCACATCCATGTAGTGTTCTTACACCTTTCTAAGAACTATTCAGCTGCCTCTACCCCAGTTTGTGTTATGGAACTTCAAATGGATTTATGCATAAACATTCAGCTGCTTTGTTTGGCCAAAAAGTTAATGTTTAAAAAGAAACATGAAATCCCTTTATTGTGACTTGACTGAAATTCCTGTGGACCAGGGAGAAGACAGTCTTCAATGGCACTAATATATTTTGAGACCTGATTTTTTTGGTTTGTTTGTTTTTAATCCAGATTGGCAGGTTTTCCTTAATCAATAGTGGCAAAATGTCTCTTTCCTGTCTGGTTTCCATGTGATGGCAAGTGGCTTTTCAAATCATCTCTCTCTGCTTGTGTTCAGTTCAAGGTGACACTTATAATTGGGTGGAGGCAGCTTGGCATAGGAGGGCTTACTGAATTTGGCTCTACCACTCCAAACCCAACAAACCTGAAGCTAGTTATGTACAGCTGACTGAAAGATTGTGTAGTGATCCAGAGATCTAGTCCCCAAACATAGGAGTATAGTAAGCATGGTTTGTTGTTAAATGCCGTCGAATCAGTTCCGACTCATAACAATCCAGTATACGGTTTCCAAGGAGCAGCTGGTGAGTTTGAACTGTTAACCTTGTGGCTCGCAGTCCATTGCTTAGTTGGCTTATAAACACTGGGCTGATAACTGAAAGATCAGTGGTTCAAACCCACCAGCTGCTTCTTGGAAGCCCTGTACCGGGTCGCTGTGAGTTGGAACTGACTTGAGGGCATTTAACAACAACAACAACAATAGTATGTTACAGCTCTGGTGTGGTGCTCTAGGATAAGTATTGGACTGCTAACCAAAATATCAGCAGTTCAAACTCACCAGCTGCTCTTGGAAACCTGTACAGGGTGTCTGTGAGTCGGGAACTGATTTGACAGTACACAACAACAGCATATAGGATGTAAGGAGCCCTGATGGTGAAGTGGGTTAAGCATTATTGTTGTTGTTAGGTGCCATCAAGTCGGTACCGACCCATAGAGACCTTATGCACAGCAGAACGAAACACTGCCCGATCCTGGGCCAACCTCACCACTGTTGCCACGCTTGAGTCCATCGATGCTGCCACTTGGCCAATCCATCTCATTAGGGGTGCTATTTGAGTCTACCTACTATTGTCTGCTCCCATAAAGAGATGTACAACTTTGGAAATTCTGTACAGGGTCGCTGTGAGTCGGAACCGACTCTACAACGCATAACCAGCCAATCAGTGTGTTTTAAGGAGTCCTAGTGGTGAAGTGGGTTTAATGTTGGACTTCTAATCAAGGAGTAGCAGAGGGAACCCACCATCAGAAACCTGGGAGAAAAATGAGGCTGTCTGCTCTTGTAAATACAGATAACACCATAAGGAGCTACACTACTCTGTCATCTTGGGTACTTATAAGTTGGAATCAATATGACGACGATACACTTTTGGTAAGTAGAATGTGTTATAATACTTAAAGAAGTAGTATAATATGTATGTATGTATAGTATGTATGCATAGTTTAGTATGTATAGTAATATAACATGTATGTATGTATATACGTGTAGTATGTGTTATGGAGTCCTAGTGTGGTGCTGTGGGTTAATGCGCTGGACTACAAAGTTGGTTTGAATCGCCAAATTAGTAGTTCAAGCTTACCAGCCACTCCTTGGAAAACGTATACAGGGTCGGAACCGACTTGACCGCATACAACAACAACTACAAGTATGACTCAACAGTAACAACAACACAGCATATGTTTGATGTTCTGTTCTGTTTGTTTGGGTAGTCCTGGTCTGGCTGGATAACAAAAGTGTTTAAGCCCAAACTGATTTGAACAAGTATTTCATCCTGCTTCTCCAGGGAGTAGAGTCCTGGGGTGTTGGCCAGTTGACCTGTTTCCTCTTGAGCTTACTCAGGCACCAATAGACAACAAGATGGAACTCAATGGGGACTCTTCTCATTATTTTGATTTCTGAGAGAGTTTTAACCATAGAGCAGTCTGAGAATGGGAGTAACTCTGACCTTTTGAAAGACCCTTTTGTGAGAAGTGACACATTTAACTTTGTGACATGATTAACCTTTTGTGAACTTAGAGTGAGGCCAGCAGGCAACAATGGTCAGATTCTTCACTTGTGAAGATCAAGAATTTACTGAATTCACAAAACTTAAAACTTATCTAGGTGGACCTACTGGGATGAGAAGGAGTTAGGGGATGGTGAGTGGCCCCATGTAGTTCTCATTGTTGTTGTTGTTAAGTGCTGTCAAATCCTTTTAGACTCATAGTGACCCTGTATAAAGTTTCCAAGGGGCTGGTAGGTTTGAACCACTGACCTTGTGGTCCAGTGCTTATCTTACCCCACCACACCAGGACTCCAGGTAGTTTTTAGTGAAGCGATACTCACGTGGGCTAGCATCTTGGGAATCCAGAGGGTCCCTAGGGGTCCGCAACAGTGTAAGCTGGGCTTACAATTTTTTTAGATTAATGTAAATTAGCTTTAATATTTTATTGTGGTGACATATATACAACAAAAGCTTGCCATTTTAACCATTTAAAGTGTATAATTCAGTGACATTACTTATCCTCACCATACTGTGCTATCATCACCATCCCACCTCCAAAATTTTTGTAACACCTCATATATAGAAACACAGTACCCCGTCAGTGATAATGACCATTTCCTTCTCCCCCAAACCCTTATAATTATTAATAATTTTTTGTGTCTGTGTTTGCCTAGAAATAACTGTTAACAACAATGGCAGTGTGTTTGATATTAGAGATATTTAAGATGTAAGAGGGGTCATACAATTTTTGTCTTCATGCATCTGACTTACTTCACTCAGATGTTTTAAACGTTCATCTATGTTTTAGCATGAAACAGAACTTTATTTCTCTTTATGACTGAATATCATTGCTTTGTGCCACATTTTGTGTTAACTATTCATCTGCTGACATTTGGGATGTTTTCACATTTTGAATATTGTGACTATTCCAGGGAACATTGGTGTGCACCTGTCTATTTGAATTGTTACTTTTAATTCTCTTGAGTTTACTTCCGAGAGTAAGTCCAAAAGTGTTGCTACTGGGGTTCCACTTCATACATGCACAGGTTTTTTCCCCAAACAAAATGTGTTTAAACATGTCTCTGTGATCACTGGATGACCGCAGATAAGTAATTTCAGTTATGCACATGTCTTAGTCTTGTTAGGTTGCTTTTTAATAAAGGTCCAGTCAAAAGAGTACCTTCTGAGGGGATCTGCTGGACCAATGAAATTCAAGGCAGAGGTCAACTCAGTAGCTTCTGATGACTGTTTTGTTGTTGTTTGGATTCCAAAGAAGGAGTAACCTTGATAGATTTTCTTGAAGGGCACAGGGCGATCATGGGGACTTATTAGGAAATTTTACAGAAATTGGAAACTGCATTGGTGAAAAAAGGACCTGAAAAGTTGCACTAAGGAATTTTTTTTTTTCCCATCATAAAAATGCACCTGCTCATTTTTGAGGGTAACAAGGACTGTTCTATGGGAATTTCATTAGGAAACCTTATACATCCCATCCTGTATCTCTGCTCTTCTCCCTTAAGACTTACTTTTGTTCCCAGAATGCAAAGAACATTTAAAAGGAACACGATTTGAGTCCCTTGAGGGTGCCAAAACTGCCATTTTGATGTGGTGTAAATTGAAGCATGCAGAATTCTTCAGGGGGAGGGTTAGAGAAATGGAAACACCATCTTCAGGAGTGTATAGACCTATGTGGAGGAGATATTGAGAAACAATGGCTTCATATTTTGATATTTTAAATTAAGTTTTCTATGAATTTGCAACAGTACTTTTTCACTTCCCCTCGTATACTTAGGAGTGGAAAAGCTGGGCTTGTTCTACTTTTTGGGGGGTACAGTTTCTTCCTGCAAATGCTTTTGGAATATTTAGAATACTCACTCAGTTAAAGACCTTTTCCTTCTCACATGCTCCAGCTCCACATTGAAGTTCTTTGGGGCCATAAGGGAAGGCTTTCCTAGGACTGATGAATTTGTATAGTTAGCCAAGTTGATTTGAGGGGCTTGACAGAAACTTACTGACGAAGAAAGAAAGAAACATGATGTGGAATGGTTGAGAGGGCTGGGAATTTGCAGTCAAGATAGGCCTGGATTTGAGAGCATGATCATGTATTCATTTGTATGTCCTTAGACATCCTAGTAAAAACCTCCCCAGCCTTGGTTTCCTCTCCTGTAAAATGGGGATGTTATTGTCCAATGGCTAACCTTTAAGTTTTATTATGAAAGTTTTACAAATGAAAACCACATGTAGGTGTCCTGGTTATTACTGCAGTGGTTAGAGGGAGGACATCAGATTTGAAAAGACAGCCAGTGACAATGCGGGCGGGCTCAGTGACGTGGGCTGACACAATAACACACGTACCAATGGTCATGGAGGTGGCTCAGGACCAGGCACTGTGTCCTTTTGTTGAACACGGGTTCATCATGACTCAGACATTACTCCGTGGTAACTAACACCAATAAATGCTGATTTCCTTGTCTGCTTTTCTCTTCTTGTGAGCAGAAGAAACTGATTTGATTTTTAATTATTTTTGTCATGTCTTTGCATACAGTGGGATTCATGTGCTTAGTTCTGTATAGATTACAGTGGTGATAAAGTAACTGGGATATGGGGCAGGTGGGTGCCACTAGTGGTGTCAATTTTTCTTTATGAAATCAGGGAGTAAAAGTCTCACTGTTGTTGTTAGGTGCTGTTGAGTCGGTACTGACTCACAGTGACCCTGTGCACAACAGAACAGAACACTGCCCAGTCCTGTGCCACCCTCACAATTGTTGTTACGCTAGAGCCCATTGCTACTGCCACTGTGCAAATCCATCTCATTGTGTGTCTTCCTCTGTTTTGCTGACCCTTCACTTTACTAAGCATGATATCCTTCTCCAGGGACTGCTCCCTCCTGATAATATGTTCGAAGTATGAGAGACGAAGTCTGGCCATCTTGGCTTCTAAGGAACATTCTGGCTATACTTCTTCCAACACAGATTTATTTGTTCTTTGGCACTCTGTGGTGCTTTTAATATTCTCCTCCAACACCATAACTTAAATGTATCAATTCTTCTAGGGTCTTCTTTATTCATTGTTCAGCTTTCACATGCATATGAGGTTATTGATAATACCATAGCTTGGGTCTTAGAGACAATTACGTTTCCTTTGTCTCTTGGCAACCTCTTTGCCTGTAGTCTAGTGGTCTGTGTAGAAGGTCCTTGTTATCCAGGGCTGTTGAGTGAATTCAGATTCACACTGACTCCATGTTACAGAGTAGAATTGCCTATAGGGTTTTCTTAGCTGCCATCTTATTGGAAGTAGATGGTCATGTCATTCTTCCCTGGAGTCTCTGGGTGGATTTGAACTGGTAACCTTTCAGTTAGCAGCTGAGTGCTTACCTGTTGTTTCACTCTGGCGCCTATAAAGTCTCTGGGTAATGTTAATGGTTTGCGTTCTACTTTTGTCTTAGTGATCTATTGTTGCTAAAACACAAACACTACAAGGTATTATAATATATGGATTTATAACACGTAGGATAACAGAAATACCACAAAGTATTATAATCAATGACTTCGAAAGATATGTTATAGTTTAGGAGGCCAGAAGTCTGAATTTAGAGCATTCCTAGGTGATTTCCATGTGTGTTGCTATTAGCCTTTCTCTAGTTCTAGGAGCTTCACAGTGCAGGGATCCTCTACATACTCCACTCCGGCTCTTCTTTGGTCCCTCTGAGAGATGCTTGCTTATTTAATCTCTTTTATATTTCAGAAGCTGGTGACTCTAGATACAACCTAACCCTGCAGATTACATCTGGCCTCGTTAACATCATAGAAGTGGGAAATTTACAACACATAGCTTAATTAGATCACATCAGGGCTGATGACATCAGACCACATCATGGGAGGATGATTATATCATATTAGATCTCATTATGGAAGTGATAATGATGGAATGGTTAACTGCTAAAACTACTGAGGATCTTGGCTCAGCCTGACAGAAAACCTCAACTATCACAGCTAGCAAACCACCCATTCACTGGTGTCACAGAAAAAAAGCCTGGAAACCTGCTCCTATAAAGAAATAGTCAAGAAAATCCGATGAAGAAGTTCTACTTAGTAATACATGATGTTGTCATGATTTGGAATCGACTTGACAGCTGTGTTGTTGTTGTTGTTTGCCCAGTCTGTGGTGGGTCTTGTCTGTGTGTTTGGGATTGGCACTGATAATTGGATGGCCCTTATTCAGGGACCCTCTGAGATATGAGCCCCAGCTGCTTTACCCCCAGCTCTGTGCTCAGTTGCTATTTCTCTTTCCAGGGGGGAAAAAAAAAAGACTTTAAAAACTACCTTGGACAGGTTTTCTCATTGTGCTCCAAGGCGTTGGTGAGTTATTGGCAGCCAAGTTTGAGTTTGAATCTCACTGGGGTTTGAGGCAGCTGAACTGCCAGTCCTCACGTGCACTTGGCTTTTTATGCATGGACTGCCCTCTGGGTCCTTAGTGAACTTTCCACTTGGGGCTTTTCAGGAGAAAGGTTTGTCATTCACCATCACTGCCCTCATCCATCACAGCAGCAGTGTGAGTGGTTAGAGGGAGCAGGTGGAATCAGTTGTTCACATTTTCCTTCACTCCAGGTAAGTCAGTCTTTCCCCTGTCTTTCTGGGAAGTGACTGAAAAATCAAGCAAACAACACCCAAACCCACTACTATCGAGTTGGTTCCAACTCATAACTAATCTCTAAAGAGCAGAGTAGAACTTCTTCCTAGGATTTCAGAGTCTGTAAATCTTTATGGGAGCAGACAGATAGCTCATCTTTCTCCCGTGAAGAGATTGGTGGTTTTGAACTGCTGACCTTGCTTGCAGGAAACAACTCAATACTTAACCCACTGTGTCATCAGGGAAGTGAACCTACTGGGCAGTGCTTGGACTAGTGTTTCTGGAATGCTTTTGGCCTATGTAGAAAAAGGGATGCTTTTTTGCTGATAGTCCTGAAGTGTGATTGAGTAAGCGGTGAACAGTCATTGATTTGTTGGGTGTTTGGAGAACTTTATAGGAAGTTGCCCAGAGCACATTTTACAATAAAGTTCCAGCCTAAGCTGGAACTTTCTGTGTCTCCCTACTTAGCCTTGAAGACTTTGATGCTCCTTGACATTTCTCATAGCCCCCAGAGCCAACTGTGAGTCAGGCGGGGAAATAGCGAAAGCTCTTTCCTTGCATTTGCCCTTACTAACCAATCCAATAAAACATAGATGCCCGTCCAAACCATTATGTCTTGCTCTTCACAGCTGCTGGAACATTAAAAGATCTTATTTGAAGGCAAGCATTACTATATCAATGATGCTGAAATTGTAGGTCTATAAAATGGCACTTCATTACATTGATAATTATTTCTGCTTTGAACCAAAACGCAGTGATTCTTAAGGTTAACATTTAGAGACTGAGACAGCCTTTGAGGTCATTGAAAACATTCTCTCGTCTTTTGGCAAGGCCCTGTGTTCTAGGAAGTGGATGGTGGAAAGAAGTAGTTAAGATAGTGCCTTGAGTTCTGAAGGTAGAGATTTGGCTCCTCAATCTCCATCCTCTCCACCCCAGCCTGAGACCAAAGCACATTGTAACTGCTTGGTAATGGGCATAAAAGGAAGTGGACCACAGAAGAACGGCACGTTGGCAGAACATTCTGCTTAAACATGCTTTTTCCTTCCCATTCATTTCTTTTTTAGTGTGTGCCGTCTGCTAAGACTGAAGAGGTTTTGGTTGTTGTTATTTTTTTTGTGTGTGTGTTTTTTTTTTCAACTTTGGGGCATTGAAGTCTCTACTTGCATTTGTCTTGGTAACCACATGTAACAGCCGGTGGAATCTTTCTTCTCTTTGCTTTCTCTGAACTCCCCAAAGAGTGGGCCCCTATCTCTCAGGGATTAACTCCTTGTGACCCCTGTGTCGTTGGTTCTCCCCACCCAACACCAGCATCTAAAACCTCTGCACACAGGATGTTTTCTCTAGTGTTTATCAGATGGTTTAGGAGATGCGGGGTAACGTTTGTTTAACCCATCCTGAATTCCTTTCATGAGTCTGGGTGCAACGTGAAATCAACCACAAAGGAGGGTTTGGCCAAAGCAGAAGACACTAACTAGGCCTATATTGATGGCGGTGTGGGAGCCTGTAGTGGGGTGGCACAAGGGAGTGGCAATTTGGTGGTTTACTTAACACTCTCTGTGACCAGAACATGTGGGTTTGGGGACTGGGGGATCAAAGAGAAATTTAGCAAGCCATTCTTTGTGTGTGTGTGTGTGTGGAAGAGTAGGGGGCACTGAGTAATTCAGTGTGTTGGTTCTCCATGCCACTGCTTTTCTTTCTCCGTCTTCCTTCCACCCATACTCTCGGACTAGCATTTTGGCCAACATGCTCAGTTGGAGCTCATTAACCAAGAGTAAGTAGGGAAGAGAATGGAAATCAACTAGACCATTCTGCAGCAGTGTGATGCTCTTTTCTACAATGATGCGTTTACTTTGTGTAGGGGTTTGGATTTTCCATTTTATCCCAGGTGGAACATGTATAGAAAACTGGAAACCAACCGTGTTCTACTCTTGAGTCTCACAGGAATGACTCCTTTCAAGGCAGAAAGGTCGAAGTAGAATAGGAATTAGTTTAGCAGAGCTTTGTAAGTGAATACTAAGCATGTGCTGCTCTGTTCACATCACCTGTTAGCAAACACAAGGACAGAGTTAGCTGATGAACACTGATCTTCACTTCCACCACTCTGTCTGACCCAGATCCTCTGTGCTTTGCCTTTGCTTTCTTCCTACCCCTTTTTCTCCACAGCAGGAAGAAAAAGTACCTTGCGATAGCCAAGAGTTAGCCCTGGGCCCTGTAGAGGCTGTGTATCACTGGGGTGGAAGGTGAGCTGGGAGGAAGTGTGGATTGGTGCTGTTTTGTTATACGTTGCAGTGTGTTTCCTGAAATCTTTTGAGAGATGAGTGTCACATTCAGTGATGGGATGAATCTTCAGGAAGCCAAGAGGTTAGAGAACCAGGAGACCTAGGGTGTAAGAACAGCTCGTGGTTGGGACCCTAGCCCACCCAGCCTCCAAAACATCTTTCTAGCTTCTGCATCCTTGTTTCTATTGGAAAACCATTCTGTTGAATGGATATTGACTAATTCATGTCAAAGAAAAAGTTAGTGATTCTTGTTATCTGGACTTTCTTGTTGTTGTTATTAAGTGCCGTCAGGTCGATTCCAACTCATAGCAACCTTGTATAGGGTTTCCGAGGAGCAGCTGGTGAGCTTGAACCGCCAACCTTGCAGTTCAAACGGTTTTGCAGTTCTGATGCATTATCCCATGGCGCCACACCAGGATGCCACACCAGAACTTTCTTGTAGGGTCACCTTAATACGTGGTTAAGTAATCTTAACCACATTGAATAACAGGATTAAGTCCATTTGGGCATCACAAAGGAATTTGTTTCTCCTGAGATCATGATTGCTTTAAACACCAGTAGTCATAATTTCCACTTCCTGACTCTTTTTCCAGGGGATCATCAACTTTACCCTCAGTTAGTCCCCGACCTGGAAAGGCCACATCTGCAAAAAATTAGACCACTTGGTGATTTGATACCATCTAGGCTAGGTAGGGTCCTAGGACTCCTAGTGTGGTGCTTATAGGATCAGCACTGGACTGTGAACCACAGCGTCAACAGTTCAAACTCACCAGAAGCTCCTTGGAAACCCTATACAGGGTTGCTATGAATCTGAAACTACTTGATGGCACTTAACAACGACAACAACAGCAGGTAGGGTTCTGGGATTCTGGCGAGGTGCTGTAGGGGATAAGCACTGGACTGCTAACCACTAGGTCAGCAGTTTCAAATCTACCATCTGCTCCTTGGAAACCCTATACCGGATTGTTATGAGTCAGAATCGACTCCACCACACTTGACACCAACAGGTGGAGCCCTGGGCGGTACTAATTGTTAACATGTTTGGCTGCTAACTGACAAGTTGGAGATTTGAGTTCATCCCGAGGCACCTAGGAAGAAAGACCTGGAGATCTGCTTCCCCCAAACCAGCCATTGAAAACCCTCTGGAGCACAGTTTTACTGTGACACGCATGGGGTTGCCATGAGTTGGAGACTACAGCAACTAGAAAAGTATCCATAGTCATGCACTGAGGAAGCGCCTCTTGATAGTTAATCTTAGTTTTTCTCGTCTTTTAAATATGTCTCTGATTCTTGAAACAAGTGTGTGAGCTGAGGTTGACTACACAGCCAAAAGCTCTGAATTAATTCTCTTGGATGAAACCCTGGGTGAGGTTGTTTTTGATAAAGTGACACAGAAGAGGTGGAGTTATCAATTTTGGTTTCATTCAAGGCAGGGACATGACCTCTGTCTGGGCTTCTTTATTTTGTAAACTATGCTTACAGGAGATTTCCTCCATTTTCCCCTCCCTGCGCCATTCTCCTTGCAGTCTCATAGGTAAACTTAGAAGGAAGACAAATACTTCTTGAACTGTCACCACGGGTACCATAAAAGAGACATTTGGACAGTAGTGCTGAGGAGATCCTTGTCTCTGCTCAATGTTAATACAAAGGGGTTGGGGGAGCCCAGATCACTGGGGAAGGCGGTTTTTCTTCATTTAGCTTTTAATTGCTCTCTTTCACTTTTATGTATAAAAGATTGTCCATTTAATTAACTCAAGAATGCAATTTCAAAAACACTAATGCTTTACACATGATGGCTTTTAAAATAAAAGTAGCATTCTAATATTGCATAATGTTTTCCTATCCCCTCACACTCCCCCTGCTCCAGCCACCATCCCTCCAGCCTGTATTAACCTTTAACAGCAGAGTTGTTTATGAGAGAAATGTTGGTCTTGGCAGTCTGTCTTTACCTCCACTTCTCACAGAATGACTAGTGTCAACAGTGATTCAGGGGTGCTCTTTTCTGGGGTGTCCAGTCACCTCTGTGAGGAGAATTCAGTTCATCCCTTCACCCTTGGCCTGATTTGTGCCTATATTGATCCTATTTTGGTTCACAGTGGCCTCTCATTCTGTGGCCTGCCTTAAAAAAAAAAAAAAAAAAATTAAAAAAACCCCAGCATTATGGTGGATTATATGGTAAAATGAAACAGAAAATAAGAACCCAACACTTAACTCAAGTTTCCTTCAAACACTTTAGAAGAAGCCAGTATAAATTGGCCCAAGGGTTGATGATTTCAGCACCTTCTCTTTTCTGACTGAAAAGAAGAAATTGAACTCTTTTTCCTTCCTTCTTATTCCCTTACCACTTCCAGAAATGTTGTGAATTCCCCATGTCTTTGGTCTTTTTCATGTTTGGTAGAGGATACTGAGGTACTGGAATTTTGCCCTTGATACCAGACTTGTAGACCAGCTTTTACAAGGTGGTTTTATTTTTTTCAAGGCATAGTAATTTCGACAGGTTTTATCTTCAGCAGTTGGAGTTTGGGAGGGACACGAGCACACATACAGACATATTTGCGGGGGCTTCAAAAAGTTCATGAAAACATTGGAATGGAAAGATAATGAAATTTCTCCACAAACTTTTTGAAGCCCCCTTCTGCACATACATCTGCCCTTGAGAAAGGGCTCTGTTCCCTGTTCCAGTGACTCCAACTTCAAGGTGGAGTGGATCTTGGTGATTCCTTTGATTTCTTGGTAAGATAAGGAACTGGAACCCCAGAGGGATGAAGGTCCTACTGCCTGCCAATGGATTCTGAATGTGACCAACTGTGAAGGCAAACAGGATCATGGATTCATGATCCAGGTCTTGGAAGGGACCTTGGGATGCTGTTACCCACCTACATGCCTTGAAGCCTTGATTGTGTATTTGGTTCTGATGAGGTCAAGATGAATTTTATAGAGGGTAAGTCAAGACTACTGCAACACAAGCATAGCACTTATTCAACAGACTTACTTACTTAGCAAGATGTGAGCCTGTTGTTGGAGGGACCAGTCGCTGGAGAAGGATATCATGTTTGGTAAGGTGGAGGGTCAGAGAAGAAGAGGAAGACTCCCAATGAGATGGATTGGTCAAGTGGCAGCATCGATGGACTGAAGTGTGAGGTTGGCACAGGAGTGGGCAGTGTTTTGTTCTGCTGTGCATAAGGTTGGTATGAGTCAGGACTGACTTGATGGCACCTAACAACAACAACAACTTTGTCATGATGGGAAAAAAGAATTGATCAGCACAACTTTTCTGGACTCCTGTATAGATACTAAAAGTGACTGAAAGATTGTTTCTTTCTCTGTGATGTGTGCGCAGCACTTTTTCCTGATTGTGTGATGTGGATATGTTGTTGTTAAGTGCTATCTAGTCAGTTCCAACAACAACATAATGACCCTATGAACAACAGAACAAAACACTGCCCAATCTTATGCCATCCTGACATTTGTTAAGCTTGAGCCTATTGGTGCTACCACTGTGCCAGTCCATCTCATTGGAAGCCTTCCTCTTTTTTTGTCGAGCCTCCACTTTACCAAGCATGATGCCCTTCTCCAGGGACTGGTCCCTCCTGATAACATGTCCGAAGTATGAGAGACAAAGTCTTGCCATCCTTGCTTCTAAGGAGATTCTGGCTGTACTTCTTTCTAACATAGATTTGCTTGTATTTTGGATAGATATGAAAGTAAGTAAAAAAATATTGCTACTAGAGTTCCAGTTCATACATGCATGAGTTTATTCCAAACAAACATGTATAAACATGTCTTTGCCATCAGTGGATGACAGTGGGTAACTTATCTCAGTAATCACTTGTCTTAGTGTCTCATTAGGATGCCTTCAAAAACAAAAAAGGGTCCAATTAAAACAAGGACTTCCAAAGGCATCTGCTGGGTCAGTTAAGTTCAAGGTAGAAAGGTCAGCTCAGGTAACTGTATTTGGGCACTTGAAAGGGGTAATCTTGGTAGATTTCTCGAAGAACACAGGGCGATCATGATTACTTTTTAGAAATAAGTTCTGAGAAATTTGTAACCTGCGTTAGTGAGAAAAAGGCCAGGAAAGTTACACTGATGATGTTTCCCACCACCACAATGCACCTGCTTGTTCTTTGAGGGTACCAAAAGCTGTCCTATGAGAATTTATTCGGAAAACCTTACCCCATCCATCCTACAGCCCTGATCTCACCCCTTCAAGTTTCTTTTTGTTCCTCAAAGAACATTTCAAAGGAACATAATTTGAGTCCCTCCACGATGCCCAAACTGCAGTTTTGACATGGTGTGAATCGAAGAGCACAGAATGCTTCAAGGAAGAGTAGAGAGATGGAAACACCATCTGTAGAAGTGTGCAGACCTAGTTGGAGGAGATGTCAAGAAACAATAGCTTCACATTTTGACTTTTACTTAATAAAGTTTGCTATGATCATACCTGGAACTTAACAACAACAATGATCAATATTTTTGACTTATCCATATAGTATGCATCTTGAGAGAATTTTATACTCCATACTCCTGGTGTGGTGCTGTAGGATCAGCACTGGACTGTGAACCACAAAGGTTGGCAATTCAAACCCACCAGCCAGTCCTCAGAAACCCTATACAGGGTTGCTAAGAGACGGAACCCACTCGACAGCACTTAACAACAACAACAACAATTCCATAATGTGTTTGATAAAAATGACTCAGGACCCAAATTTTCATCAAAAAGAAACATTACTGGGATGAGGGGAGTAGAGCTTAGAATAGGTGTGCAGTACAACACTTTTTTTAGGAGAGAGAGGTGTTTACTTTGGGAGAGAAGTTTTCAAGTTAACCTGGAGAGAAGAGAGAATATGATGGAGATTTGGGAGCAGTGTGTTCTACTTTTCCAGTCTGCCTTCTTTGTAATGGGATCGCCTTTCCGCCTCCCACCTTATTATTACTATTACTGTTTTGTATGGGGAAGCATTCATTGTTGACGATGGCTTGGAGGGTTTGAATGCCGTTTGTGAGCGGAAGCTGACGGGCACCATACGGCTTGCTCGTGCATTCATTCCTGGTTCATTCATTGAGCTCTTTAAACTTCTGTGTGTAAGACGGCAGCCACAGATGGTCTTTTGGTGCCAGCTTTTGCTCTGAGACCCCAGGCCCTGACAAAGGGGGGCTCAGAGAGCAGCTGAGTGTACAAACTCTTTCCAGCCATTAGAAAGCTAGTCTCAAGCTTGAGACTTCAGCGCTAGACCACCTATCATCTCCAGCAGCTTAGGAATCTTTTCTTGTCTTTTTCCTTTTTTAAAACCTAATGTGAATCTGTGAGCCCAATTCTATAATTGTAACAGCGGCCACAGTATCTGATTTTTAGAGTGCAGTTGATGACTGTGTGTATTCATAAACGTCCTCAGCTTCCTGTTCTAGAAGGAGTTCTCATCTCCTTCTCCCACTCAATTGTTAAGACACTGATGCTATTAGGAAATTGCAGGTAGGCATTGATGGGGGTAGATGGGGGCGGTGGCTGCTTTCTTAGATCGGGGGAGGTGGCTACTGTGAGCTCAGCACCTACTATGTGTTAGGCTTTGAGCTCAGTGATGATGCATATGACTATAGTCAGCCCCAACAGGTCATTGGTATCAAACGTTACAGATCAGACAACTTCTCTATACAAAGAAGCCTGATATTAAGCTCATGTTTTCAAGTTGGGTACTTCCTAGGTGGTGCAAAAAAAAAAAACCCAACAAAAACAAAACAAAAAACTCCACTGCTAACTGAAAGGTTGCAGGTTTGAGCCCATCCAGAGACACCTTGGAAGAAAGACCTGGTAATTCCAGAAAACCAGCTATTACAATTCCTTAACAGCATAGTTCTACTCTGACACACATGAGATTGTCATAGGTCAGAGTTGATGCAGTAACAACTGCTTGGGGGGGAGGGGTAGGTATAATATGATTGCTAGAAATCAAACCCAGATCTGTCTGACTGCACTCTTAATACCTTTTTGGATTTTTAACAAAATGTATTCCAGAATAGGTTGGCTTCAGTGTTGATGGGCTTCACCAAACTGTGGTTATACCTCCCTTTTATGTCAGCTCCATTTTCAGGGTAGGTTTGTAGTCCTGGCTTGTGATAGATTCAGTTGAGCTGAGACTTGGCACCATTGAAGGGGGCGAGGCTTTGGGGAGAGTCATGTGGAGGAAGGAGACACATATGGGGTGCACCCCCATCACTGAGATGTCTTTTTCTTCTTCTAGCTGAGTTCACTTTAGAGTTTTAGTAGTTCTTCATTTGAATGTGGCCATTGTCTTAAGGAACATTGTCTGTCCTATGCTGAACAGGCCTTCATTGCTCTTCTGAAAGCTGCTGTTTCTCAGAACTAATAGGATGGCCCGAGTGGGCTGGTCTATGGCCAATGAGGTTGGTTCTTGCTGCATTGACAGCTGACATAACTAGCTCCTTGACTAGACTAAAAATGTCTATCGTCTCCTGCGGCCCCAATCTCTGCAGCCAGACCCTCTCTCCCCTGGGCTCTGTTGTGGCTCACTATTAGGGATATTGGGAGTTTGATGGAGTTCCCCAAGGCCAGAGCTGGGG
Source organism: Chrysochloris asiatica (assembly GCF_000296735.1). Classification (NCBI taxonomy): domain Eukaryota; kingdom Metazoa; phylum Chordata; class Mammalia; order Afrosoricida; family Chrysochloridae; genus Chrysochloris; species Chrysochloris asiatica. Next base: position 24,944,245 of record NW_006408526.1, read on the forward strand.
AGCACAGAGAGGTCCAGATGTTTTACATAGTTTTTTTCCATTGCTCTGATCAGGAATGTGTTCCCCCAGGACGGGTTATGGCCTGGAAATGAGTTTAATGTAAACATCCTTGTGCTGCCAGCTCCTTTAATCGAATAGAAACGGTTAGGGGATGAGCGACTTGGGTCGGGGGAGGGAAGAGAGGCAAGAGGGGCCAGTAAGACAACGTGAGAGGTTTAGAGATTGAATGCAGAGAGGACAGTGTCCATGGCTCTTCTCCCAGTGGGTTCCCAGGCAGACACAGGGCAGGTCCTGGCAGGAATCCTGGCTTAGCTGGCTTAGTGGAGCTGGTGTGCTATAGACAAGCTGAAGAAAGGATGGAGACTCGGTTCTTGTAGGCAGTGTGAAAAGTTGAAAGAAAGTATGGAAATTGTGGTTCTGAGGTATTGAAAGCATGGACAGAGGCGAGAGAGAACTCCAGATATATTAGAGGCACCAGGGCTGCCTGAAGTGGTGGAGAGCCACAGGAGGAATACTGTAGACAGCCAACTCACATACCTTACGGGATGCCCACATCATAGTCAGAACCGTAAGACTTTGAAGCTCTATACTTTGAGGGAACTGGAGTCCTGCCTGGTGTGGCACTGTAGGAAAAACACAGGACTGTAAGGTCGGTTTGAACTGCGAGGTTGGCGGTTCAATCCCACCAGCTACTCCTTGGAAACCCTATATAGGTTTGATATGAGTTGAAACTGATTTGATGACACTTAACAAGAACAACAACAGGATACCACAGAAGCCATGTTTTCTCCACAATCATCTAGATAACAACTATGATATAGTGAGTGAATCCATGGGTGGTATAAATGGTTAATGTGCCCAACTGCTAATTGGAAGGCTAGATGTTTGAGGTGACCCAGAGGTGTCTCAAAAGAAATGCCTGTTAATCACTTCTGGAAAATCTTCCGTTGACAGCCCTGTGGAGCACAGTTCTACTCTGACACAACCTGGGGTCACCATGAGTTTGAGTCCACTTGATGGTAATTGGTTTTAGACTTTGAAAAGAGGCATGAAGAGTTTGAGAGGTTATATGTGTCAGCGTGTGTTGGGGGTGCTTCAGTTTGGCGTTGGGGACCCTCCATGCTGTACAGTCTCACTTTTTCCACTCTGCCCTCCACCTGTTGTTCCTGTTCCTCTGAGAACCTCAAATGTCCTGAAATTCGGGGAATTTAACACAGACCCAGGTGGAAGACTGTGCCTCACACGGTCTTACATAGCTAGCTGTGCACAGACCCCCATGATAGCAATCTGTGGTCACCAGGGGCAGTTCTGTTTTACTAATCTGACCTGAATAACTCTCGTTTTTTTTAAGGAGAGTTTAGGAGCAAACCAAGGACAACTATGGCAACAGCCTTGCCTGGCCAGTAAACTTTTTGGGCTGTTGTGTGAGGCTGGCTTGAAAGAATTTGCAGCGATGCCAGTGAGTGTTTGTTTCGATGATGCCGATTCAGGGAAGGAGTGGCAGGCAACAGAGGGGGAGACCACAGGAATAGGGAGTCGGGCAGGAACTTTTCTATTCAGATATCTTTGAATCTTGGCGCATGAATGTGCCAAGGAGAGGGAAAATGTAAACAATTTAGTTTGCCTTAAGGATGCAGGATCTAATCTAAACATGATTAAGTTGATTTGATTTTATAGATTGGAATTTCTAAGTGATAGAAACTGATGAGGTTAATGTGAAATATTTACTTAATAAAAAGCCTCATTACCTGATGCTGAAGGGTAGAGGAAAAAACAGATTCTTGGGAACGTGTTTGATCTTTTGGAAATGAAGTTGGGTTCAAGTTTTCTTGGTAAAAACTGAATTCTGTGATCTTGTTTTTACACATGCTGTGCTTAAATATTAACACCAATTGAGCAAATTGCCTTTTAACTGCCTTTATTTGCTTTCATTAACAGTATAATTTAAAAGCTCAAGAATTTGCATGGAACCTGTTGTGCATGTTGTGTGTGGGGGGGACTATTCATAAATTAATTAATCGTGAGAACATTATCTTTAAGGAAGGTCATGAAACACGAACATGGTTTCTGAAAAGCAGTGACTTGTTTGTGCTGGTACTTGGGGACTTGATGTACTTTTGGCTTAGCAATCTGGGTTTGCGTGTGTGTGTGTGTGTGTGTGTGTGTGTGTGTGTGTGTGTAATAACTTGGCAGGATCAAGAAAAAATTTTAATGACTGGACATGTTTTAAGTTAAGTTGAGTGAACCTAATTACACTGTAGTTTCCAGAGAGCTAAAGGCAATACCATTGGTATTTAAGCACTAGTTTCAAAATTAAAGCCAACCTATGCAATTGTCTGTGTTCCTAGAATTGTTTATCTCTCTCCACCCTCCCTCTCTGATCTCCTCTTCTCTCTTCCTCTCTCTCTTACACATCTACACCAATAAGGAACGAGAGAACCTGGTCAAGTCTTGTTGACCTCATGATTGTTCTTCCAGTGAGTAATGTTATCAACATTGCCCTCTCATGAAATTACTCTAAAAATGTTAAAAGTTTCCAGGGTGATTTCATTGAGATCTGTTGTTTCCTTCTGTACAGATTTTTTTTTTTTTTTTGTGGTTTAGAACTTGAGCCAAGGCAAGCATTATGAATGAGGTTCCAAGACCACTGGATACTATAAAGAGGTGACCGTTTCTATGGGAGTTATTTTACATAAGGTGCTCTGTTTTGACAGCACCTTAGTTTTTCATTCTCCTTTCACCTCCCTTTCCTGGTGCTTTTGGTTTGTTGTGGGTGGTTTTTCTAATTAATTTAGTCTGTAGTTGAGTTTTTCTGGGTCCACAGATGCCAAAATGCTGAATTTCTCTCTAGTGTTTTTGTTGGCTACTGTTAAGACACATTTTTCCTTTTATCTTTCTATCCCAAGTCTCTGTTCTTTTTTGAGGCTTCCAGACCTAATTCAGTGAAGACAGAATTTCACTCTTGTGCCAGTTTGTCAGATATATTTTCTTGGGGGTGTGAAAGTGAACGTAAATTTTCAAAAGGTCAAATACAAAACCCAAAGTATACACAGGAAGTTGTTGTTGTTGTTACGTGCAGTCAAGTTGGTTCCGATTCATAGTGACCCTGTATAGGGTTTTCCAGGAGTAGCTGGTGAGCTTGAATTGCTGACTTTGTGGTTCAGATGACTTTACAGTCCAGCGCATTAACCCAGAGCGCCACACCAGGACTCCATACACAGGAAAAGATGGATACATGTGACTACAAATAAAAATGAACACTTTTTGCCTGTTTGCTGTTGAGTTTTTTGTCTTTTTCTTATTTGCTTGTAGGTTCTCTTTTTACATCCTTTAGAAATGTTAAGCCTTAATTTGTCCAGTGCATGACAAGTATTTCCCCCAATCTATCATTTGTCATGTGCTTTATGATTATGGCCCCTTTTCTCATATCGCATTTTTATAATCTAATTTTAATAGGTTACAATGATGACTTTGAATGAATAATATAAAGCCTTTTTGGTAGTCACATTTTGGAATGTGACTTTGAGAAGAATAATCCACTAATGTGTGAGAGAATGAGAGGTAGATGAATAGAAGGATGAATGGATGGATGGATGGATGGATGGATGGATGGATAGGTAGGTAAATAGAGATATAATTGATAGATAGGAAAGTGAATGATATTGAAAGGTTGATTCCTCCCCGTCCTCCCCTGTCTTGGGAAGACCTAAAGGGGAATGTTGTTCTGGTGGTATTTTCAGTAGTCCTAGGGAGAAAGATGAGGCTTTCTACTCCCGTAAAGATTTACACCCTCGGAAACCCTGTACAGGGTCGCTATGGGTCGGAACCGACTCGATGGCACTTAACAACAACAACAACAGTGTTGCGCTGTAGGACAGTCATTAGATTGCTAACTACAAGGTTGGCGATTCAAAACCACCAGTTGTTCCTTAGAAACCCTTTTACAGGGTCGCTATGAGGCAGCATGGACTCAATGGCACTTACCAACAACAGTTTGAAACACAAAAAGAATTTCAGATTCTGCAGGAGACCCATCTAAGAGTCATCTGTCCGTAGAAGGCAGCTCCATCTTATCCTTTCTTTGAATTATTCTGAGCCCTTGTTGAAATACAGGCTCCACAGAGCCACCCCTGTTTCTAAAAACTTCATATTTACCTCTCAAGGTACCTATTGCTTTCTGGATTATGGTAGAAGTATCTGCACATCTCACCTTTCTTTTTAGAGTGTCACTTGAGAGTACCCTGTCTCACTCATCTTTGAACTCTGCACTGCCTTTAGCAGCAAGTGTACATTAGCCATCTTTGAATAAGCAGACCAGTTCTCATCCAGACCTTTCTCTGTTATACGCTTCTGAGGCTGGTCTATCTTTCAAAAGAGAGTTTTAGGGTCTTGAAGTCCAGGTATGTTGCAGAATGAGAATGATGTATTGACTTGGAAGTTGGTTAGAATTTTAGGAATAAGGAAGGGGAGAGAACCAGGAAAGAAGGAATTCTAGAGTTGCCAGCATTGAAGTCATCTTTTCTTAAAGTTGAGTTTGTGGCAGCGAATTCAGTAGGTATTTATTGAGTACCTCAGAAGTGTTTTGTTTTGAGTGAGGTGGCGTTGGACAAGTAGAAATAAGACACGATCTTTGCACTTGTGAAGCTGGTCTTTAGTTTGGGATTTAGAAAATGTGTTTAGGAAGAAGGGTCAAAAACAAACAAAACAGACATTCTGTAAATGATGCTCCTGTGTTATTCCTCATTCTGTTTTGATTACTCATCCTGCTCTTTCCTCTTCCTACCTATCACCAAGAAACTTGTTGTGACTGTCTCTTTCCAGACCACCTGTACTAAGGTTTTTTTGGGGCTATCATACATGTTTATCTAGTTATCCATTTGGGTTTGAGTTGGAAACTGACATTCATCCTTTCATCTGTGTGTACATTGCTCAATCAATATTAGCTAGGTTAGCCAAATTTTACAGAAATACATAGGAAAAAGAAAAGGGAGTTCATTCTTTTCTAGTAGACACCTTGATTTATTAGTTGAAGTAAGGATGGGAGGGATAAAATTGCAATGGAAAAACTCATCCCAGGGGCTGTCTCGTAATCTCCAGGTGATTCAGTAGAAATAGTACTATTCTGAGCTCCAGGATTTATTTTCAGGAAATAATCTGAAATAATAGAGTTCATCTCTTAAGGATTTCTAATAACTTGATATTCCAATTCTCCAGTGATTTGGGATGATTTGGGAAATATATCCCTGGACCTCAGCACAGTGTTGGCCACAAAATAAAGGACCAATAAAATATTTCCAGAAAATATCTTAATAAATATTTGCTGAAAGACTGAAGATTGAAGGGTGGAAATTTCTGATAGAAATTATTTTGGGGGTAAGGAGAGACAGAAGGGAAATCAGAGTGGGGAGGTATACACAGGGGCCTTCAGTATACGTGGATAGTTTGTTATATTATTATTTAGACCATTTGAATATCTGAAATATTTTTTAAAAATGTTCTTACTCTTCTCCTACTTGGATGCTCTTAGATGTCTTTGCTGCCGAATGCCAGCCATAGTTCTGTTGAGGGAGCATGAGAAGTTGTAAGCCGTTCTGTGTGTTTGTGTAAAAACCTTGCTTGCGTTGTTGTTGGTGTTCATGTCTGCAACAGAACATACGTTACCTTCCAACACTGGGGACAGAAGTCAGCGTGGAAGTAAATGCTTTCCCTGGAATGTTCTAGTTCTGAGTTGATGTCCACAGGCTTTGCAGATCATCCTACACTGACTAGTGCTAGAGGCACAGAAATAAAGATCTTGAGGACCACCTGTTCTTTCTTCAATCCCTCCTTCCATTTCTTCTTTTGTAAAGAGAGACGTAGGGGAGGGGAGGTTAAGGGTGGCACATTGTTGTAGTCCTGGGCAGGCCTCAGTTTCTTTCCTCTCACCTGAGGAGCCTGAGCCTTTATTACCATCCCTGGGAAAGGCACTGTGACTGTTACATGTGCGTGTGACTGGGGAGTACAGTGTCTATCCATCCTCCAGCTTGGTTTAGAGCATTTGGGGTCTGTCACCTCTCTGGAGGTCAAAGGTGAGACAGATTTTTTGTTGGTGTTGTTTCACTCCTTCCCTACCTTCCCCCACCCTCTGACTCCCTTTCCGTGTTATCTCAACTTCCAAACATCGGCTTTGATGTCTATTGTTGGGACTTCAAGAGGACTCTTAGCACATTGGCAGGTGTTGGTTTTAGTGAGCAGATGAGAGACCTGTGTTCTTCTTGGGGAGGGGAATGACACACCAAATTCCTTCGGGGGCTGTTACCCCAGATCAACCTCAGTGTGCTCAGTGGAGGTCTGGGCAGGAGTTTATCCGACATGCAGCTCTTCTTCCCCAGCTCCTGGAGTTCCTATCTCATGCCTTTGAGGGTGTCTCCTTGTGGGGTAGTGGGTGTGCCCCAGGATACTCTCCCCTTCTTTTTTAAAGCCTGTTGGCAGGAATCTGTCTTCCTTCAGAGCAGCTGAAGAGAGGTTGTCTAACAGCCTCGTATTAAGGTTTCATTAATCAAAGACACTTCCACTGCCCCTTTACAGAAACACAACTGCTCTGGCTGTCCTTTGCTGACAACCTGCTAATTTATCTTTCCCCTAGGAAGGGAGGGAGAAGCAGAGGGAGGCCGGCGGGTGCCTGCTTGCTTTGCCCAAGGTTCCTCATGCTGGCTCATGCGGTGGTGGTGGTATGCCGTGGAGTCCGGTTCTGACTCACAGCTACTCTGCATAGAGTTTCTGAGGCTGTAAACCTTTATGGGAGCAGAAAGCTTCGTCTTTCTCCTGTGGAACAGCTGATAGTTTTGAACTGCTGACCTTGAGGTTATGCTGGCATATGTTGTTGTTGTTTATTGTTGTCGAGTTGGTTCCGACCCATAGCAATCCCGTATAGGGTTTCTGAAGAAGAGCTGGTGAGCTTGAACTGCCAACCTTGCAGTTCAAATGGCTTTGCAGTCTGGTGCATTAACCCCACAGCGCCACACAAACCAGACCAAACCCAACCATTGAGTTGATTCCAACTCATAGTGACCCTCTAGGATAAAGTAGGCTGCCCCATAGGGTGTCCAAGGTAGTAAATCTTTACAGAAGCAGACTGCCACATCTTTCACGGAGTCATCAGAACTCTTTCCTAGCAGTTCATGCGTGTATGAGTTACACGTAGGGTCCAAGTCCCATGCTTCATGTTTCAGTTCATTCTTTGATCTTTGTATTTATCAAATCATTCATTTGTATACTCAGCCACTCAGCAGGAAACTGTTCAATCAATATTAAACCAAGACAGCAAACCCATTGCATTGAAGCTGGTTCTGACTCATGGCGACCTCCATGTATATCAGAGTAAAACTGTGCTCCACAGAATTTTCAAGGCTGTCACCTTTCCGAAGTAGAACACCCCCTGTCTTTCTTTCAAGTTGCCTCTAGGTGGCTTAGAACTGGCTGTAGAGTAGCACTTAACCCTTAACCATGTGCTCCACCAGGGAATCTTTTAGTCAATGTTGTTGTTTTTGTTGTTAAGTGCTGTCAAGTCAGTTCTGACTCATTGTGACCCTGTATAGGGTTTCCAAGGAGCGACTGGTAATCTTGAACTTCCGACCTTGAAGTTCAAACCAACTTTGCAGTCCAGAGCATTAACCTGCAGTGCCACACAAGGACTCCCTTTCAGTTGATGTTGTTGTTGTTGTTAAGTGCCGTTGAGTTGGTTCTGACCCATAGCGACCCTGCATAGGGTTTCCGAAGAGTGGTTGGTGAGCTCGAACTGCCAACTTTTCAGTTCACACAACTTTACAGGCCAATGCATTAACCCACAGTGCCACCCTAGGACTAGCTTATGATATTGAATATTAGCTATTAATATTGCCTGTACTCACCCACCTTCTACCTACACACACTCGATCCACTCAGCAGGGAATAAAGATCACTGAAAACGGATACTGGAGATCAGTTTACATTGTTTTTATTTTTTATTTGCCCAGAAAATGTTCACTTCTAACTTTCAGCCCCATGCCTTGCTGAAATTGGGGGCAGAAAGCTCTAGAAGAAAGTAGAGGATGAGTGTATGTGTTTAAACGTCTTTAATGGACATTCTTAATCAATTGAGAGGTAATGGGAACATGAGTGCTTGGGAGCCATTGACCTGAACAAGAACGGACTTCCTTTTCAGCTTTGCTGTCCTTCTCTTACTCAGGTTGGAATCTGACCTTCTGCAACTCTCAGCTACAAAGATGGCTATTTGGGCATTTGAGAGCCTCTTGGGACCTCCTAAGTAGGCTTTTCTGTTCTTTATTTTATTATTTTTTTAAACTAGGTCTTTGCTGAGGAATAGCTTTGAACTTACTTTATTCAATTCAGCAAGTATTTGCTGAATACCTATGAGAAGTGTTTGACTCTGTTGGAGAAGTAATGGTGAGGTCTAATCCTTTTCCAACTGAATTGGTTCTGACCCTAAAACAACAACCCAAGTTGTTTTAGGTAGAAGTACACAAATACCTATCTTTAATATAAAGGTAGAATCAAACATGCTTCCTACAAAAATTAGAAAATGTAGTGGAAACTCAACGAGTGTTTTTTAATCATATCTGACTCACTTATTCGACAAGTGCTTATTGAATCCTACTACTCACCAAGAGCCCTGGTGTGCCATGGCAGGATGATACACTGGGTGGCAAGGTCGGTTTTAAACTGCAAGGTTTGCGGTTCAGACCTACCAGCTGCTCCTCAAAAACCCTACACAGGGTCATTATAGGTCAGGACTGACTGGATCCATAGCCCTTAACAACAACAACTACTGCTACTACTTACCAGAGAATAGAGACAGAGAAATCTAAGGACGTGGTCTTTGCCCCCAAAATTTAATAAAGTTAGTTGAGGGAGGCAGGTAGGTGGACAGAACAGTATATATAGTATGTTTTTGTTGTTGTTGTTAAGTGTTGTTGAGTTGGTTCCAACTCATAGCAACCCTGTATAGGGTTTCTGAGGAGTGGCTGGTGAGCTTGAACCACCAACTTTGTGATTCAAGCTGACTTTGCAGTCCAGTGCATTAACCCATAACACCACACCAGGACTTCATGGTATAGTATAACATTACATTAAAAAAACAAAACAAAAACACCCAGTAACTGTCAAGTTTGATTCTAATTCATGGCAATTCCATGTGTATCTGAGGAGGGCTTTGCTCCATAGAGTTTTCAATGGTTGATCTTTCTTTCAAGGTACCTCTGGATGGAACTTCAACTGTCAACCCTTTTGTTAGTACCTAAGTGCTTAACTGTTAATACCATCCAGGTGGCCTCAGTATATACAAGCGATGATAAAACTAAGAACATGGCATAGTTGAAATGAAGACAAAACAGTGATTGACTATGTTTTTCAAAGACTGCAGAGAATACTTTTCTGGGGAGGTGACATTTAAGCAGGGTTTGGAAGGATAAAAGAAAAATCACCGGTAGACAAAAGGACTAGGCATTTCGTGTAGAAAGAGCACATGCTCTACAAAGGCCTAGAGGAGGGGAGAGCAGAGAACTTCAAGCTCTTTGGTTTCACTGGAACTTGAGTGATATGAAGAGGTAGGTAGAATGGGAACTGGAGGGGAGGTTGGTGTAGAACTCATTGGGATGGTCTTACTTGCTTGACAAAGGGGCTTGGATTTTACTCTGTACAGTTTGGGGGAAGACATTGAGAGGCATTTTAATCAAGGGAGTGAAACAAGGCAAAGTACGTTTTAGAACCGATATTCTGAGTGTGATACTGAGGATGGATTTGTGGAAGTTAGCCTGGAGTCCGGGGCACTGTTAGGAGCCAGTGGAGTGGTTTGGGGGAGAGACAAGGCAGGTCTCAATGATGGCAGTAGCCAAGGAGTTAGAGAGGGTTGGGAACACTTCATGGGTGAAAGGGTCAGGTCTTATTGATTGGATGCAGGCATGGTAATGAGGGAGGAATATGAGGGTGGAGTGAAGAGAAAGTCCTCAGTTTGTAAGTTGATGTATGGTGGGAATATAGAAATTCTGAGTGGAAAGTGAATCAATTTTCTATTTCAGACATGCTATTTGAGGAGATCATGGAGACACTTCGTGTAGAGGTGTTTGAAGTGGGTCTTGAAGGCAAGATACTTTGACAAGCAGAAACTGGGAGACAGAAGGACCCTCAGTCAGAGTTTCAGGGCTACAGATGGAAAGTGAGGGATATTTGCAGAAAAATAAGCGGTATCCTTTAGTGGCGGTGTAAAGTGTGAGGAAATAATAGGACTTAAAAGGTAGGCTGAGGACACAAGGTAGTGGGTGTGGCATGTCAACGTGAGGACTTTATATTTGTGCTTAGACTGTGGGGGACTATTGAAGAGTCTGAGGGCAGACTATGATGTTAGGGTTCTGGAGTATGGGAACTTAGGTTGGTTGGCTCTTCTGTTTAGCCAGACTGATACAAGCCTCCCCCTGAATGTACAAGGGTAAGTAAAAGAGTGGTGGTTATTATGTGCCGTGGAGTTGGTTCCGACTCACAGTGACCCTGTACAGGGATTCCGAGGCTGTAAGTCTTTACCGAAGCAGAAAGCCTCATCTTTCTCCCATGGCACAGCTGGTAGTTTCGAACTGCTGACCTTGAAGTTCGCAGCCTGATTCGTAACCACTATGCTACCAGAGCTCCTTAAGTCAAAAAGTACTGCTACAGAAAACATCATAGAAACCTTTTTTCAACAAAAATATCCAAATGTGGAAGTCCTTATTTTCCATAAAACCTCCAGTTAGGTCTATACACGTCTGAAGACTGTGTTTCCATCATTCTAACCCTTCTCTGAGAATTCTACGCACATCCATTTACACCACGTCAGGCTGTAGAGTAGATAGGGTAATGAAGTTCTTATAGGATAGCCCTTAACTTCTGTCGACGAATGAGCAGGTGCATTGTTGTGATGGCAAAAAAAATTCCTTGGTGCAACTTTCCTAGGTGTTTTCTCACCAATGCAGTTTTTACTTTCCTTAAAAATTCTTTATAATAAGCTCCTATTATTGTACTGTGTCCTCCAAGAAAACGTATCAAGATTATCCCCTTGGAATCCCATAAAACATTCGCCATAAGCTTCTGAGTTGATCTCTCTCGTGAATTGGACTGGCCCAGCTACTGTTCTGATTAGATCTTTTTCTGTGGGCACTGATGAGGAGTCCTGGTGTGGTGTTGTGAGTTAATATGCTGGACTGCAAGTCGGTTTGAATCGCAAGGTTTGTGGTTCAAGCTTACCAAACTCCTCGAAAAACCATATCAAGGTTGCTATGGCTTAGAACTGACTCGACAGCACTTAACAATGAGATGAAGACAAGAACTTGTCTACAGCCATCCACTGATCTCAGAGACATGTTTAAATTGGTTTTGTTTAGAATAAACCTGCACATGGATGAACTAGAACCCTACTAGTAATATATTTTGGCATACCCTTGTCCTGTGTCCTAACCTTCTTGGATTTTTCTCTTGGCTCTGGGCCCATACAGCCAGAGGGACCTTACCCTACTCTTGGTTCCCCTCCACCTGGCTCCTGGTGGCATACTTCCAGGGTGTTAGACTCAGCACCTGCTAAAGTTATCTCTTTCTAACTTCATGGGGAGAATGACTTGCGTGTCATGCAGTATAGCAGCAAATAATAAAATGAGGGTCCCTAGTAAGATATCCTGACAGGAAAACCTAAAGGCAAGTGCAGAGTTACTGAAGGGAAATGTAGTGGTCGAAAATGAGCCTCAGCCCCTTTCTTCCCTCCACCCATCAATCCATCCATTCTTCCACTCATCCATCTGTCTACCTGCCTACCTAGCTGTCAATCCATCATCTGTCTAGGAGGTGTCGTGAAACAGAGGCACACTCAGAGTCCATTTAATTAGAGTCACTTGGTTATTCTAAGCCTGGAGACAATTGTCTTATTCCAGGAAGTGGCAAGTTCTGTTTGGACACAGGAACAGGTGCCTGTTCATTCTCAAGGTGACTTGTTCTGCAGAGGGAGGTGCACTGGTTTTCTGGATTTAGATGATGTAGTCTGAGTTTCAAGTCTTCCCTTTGTATTCAATTCCCATTGAGTTTTTGTTTTAAATTGTGAAGAAAAGGTCCTTTTACCATGTACAATTCAGTGACATTGAGTCTATTCTTCAAATTGTACAACCTTTGTCATCATCCTCTTGTAACATAAGCACAATGTCCCTAGGGAAAAACTCTCCCTTTCCCAGCCTTGTTGTTGTTAAATGCTACCAAGTTGGTTCTGACTCAAACTGACCCTGTATAGGGTTTCCGAGGAGTGGCTGGTGGGTTTGAATCACCACCTTGTGAACCAACCATGAGGTCCACTGTTTATGCTACAGCGCCACACCAGGACTCCTTCCATCCTTGGTAATCGCTAATAATTTTTGGTGTGACTCACCACAAGGTTGACGGTTCAAACCTACCAGTTGCTCTTTGGAAACCCTATACCCTATACAGGGTCTCTACAGATCAGAACTGACTCGACAGCACTTAACAACAACAACAACAACAACATATATTTGATTGGATCCCTGAGTGGTGCAGGAGGTTTGTGCTTGATGATTAATCAAAATGTTGGCAGTTTGAACCCACCCAGGGCACCACAGGAAAAAGGCTTAGCATTCTGTTTTCAGAAAGAGTACAGCCAAGAAAAACCTATACAGCTCAGTTCTACTCTGTAACACATGGGGTTGCCATGAGGTGGAATCAATTTGATGGCAAAGGAGTTTTGGTTTCGTTGATTTGCCTATTTCACGTAAGTTCATTTGTGTCTGACTTCATTCAGCCTAATGTTTTTAAGGTTCATCTGTGTTGTGGCGTGCATTAGGACTTCCTTTCTCTTTGGGGCTGAGTAGTAGCCCGTTGTGTGTCTTTGCCACATTTTGTGTATTCATTCATCTGGTGATGGCCAGTGTTGTTATTTCCACTTTTTGGCTATTGTGAAATGTACTGCAATGAACATTTCTATGTAAGTTTCTATTTGAGTTCTTGTTTTCACTTCTTTTGGCTGTATGCCTAGGATTGGGAATGTGTTACTGGGTCATATGCTAGTTCTGTGTTGAACTTTTGGAGTCATTAAGTTTTGATGATATTTTAGAGTGAGTAAGAATGAAATGTATCTTAATTCCATGGCAGAAAACAGTATTTTTGGAATCCCCTGAATAATGAGAAGGGTTTTCATCAAAGACCTTTATTCATGTGTGTACTGACATCTGGGGAGCAGAGATAGGTATTTTCCTGAGGTCTGGATTCCCGAGCCATGAGCTCTTCCCTCGATCCTAATTAATCCTTTGTAGTTAGTGACTGATGAAATCATGACTCTATGAAATTTTAATCTTTGGCTGTATAGACACAACAGACTTTATCACAGAACCCCAGGTGTTGTGTCTGAAATTAGTGTACTGAATCTATTGCATTTTTTATTTCTTTATATAATCCACAGGATCTGAAGACTAGAGGTTTTTTTTTGTTTTGTTTTGTTTTTTAATAGTCTTGACTAATTCTCAAATATTTATCATGTAATCTTAGAACTTGGAGATCACAAACGTTACCCGAGGAAAACGTGAGCCTAGAAAGACAAAGTGGATAGTGCCAAGATCTCCTGGACCATATATTTCTTCTCTCGTACTCCTAGGGATGGAGAACTGTTAGGAAAGATGTTGTCTTGAATGAGGGGTTAGGAAGAGAATAATGTTTCTAATAAAAGGAGGAGCATGTTTCTGTGACTTTGCTGAGTCCTCAGGCTTTGAAGATTTTATCTGTCTCAAAGTAACATTGAATGGAAGCAGCAATGAATGGGGGTGCACAAGTTGCTCAGACAGTGACTGGGGGCTCAGGTTTTACAATTACGATGAAGAATTCAGGGATTGGTGTGTGTGTGAAAGAGAGAGAGAAAGAATATACGGTTAGGGAGTGTGTGTACATGCTGGGATGTTTGGGTGAGATCACAGAAGTTTAGAGATCAAATGCACATTAGAGGACTTCTAGCCTCACCTGGAAACATGGGAAACTTCTATTTGGATCCCTGCCACAAGGGGACCGTGGGTTATAATAACAGTAGCAACAATAGCAGCATCTTACGAGCACCTATGTTCTGGTAGTCCTAGTGTTAGGTGCTTTTAAGATAGATTTTGTTACTCCTCACACAACTTTGTTGTATTAGTAAATCAATGCATGGATGATCAACTGCAGCTCAGAATGGTTCTGTGCTTTGACTGGTATCAAGTGTTGACACGTATTTCCCACTGCTCTGGCATGCCTGTGTCTGTCTCGCATCTTCTGCAAGTGAAGGAAGTTCTTATCACTGCAGCTTGTCCACTGTGGAATAAAAGCTTTTCCAGAAGGGACTTCCCGGAAGGAAGACTGCTGAGTTTCCTTAGAGTATTTCAAGAAGGGAAGTGCCCTGTAGAAGCAGTTGGAGGTCTAGAGACAGTGGGATGAGCTCTCCTAGAGGCCTTTCTACAAGAGAAGTCTCTAAGGTGGGGCCCTCCATTGAATAATTGAGAAGACAATTGGTTGAGGACAGTAAAAATCTTGCGATATTTTCCCAAGGACTAAAGAGACCGTTGGAGCCACTCCAAGCCTGCCAATCCTTTGTTCCGAGTTTCTCTCAGAACTCAGTCAGTCACAGCAAATACATCCTGATCTTATGGAAGGGAAATGATTGGCGGCAGCAGGCCGGGAGTGGGTGGTGGTGCTGAAGACTTATAGCCACGATCTCATTTTATCCTCACAATAATCTCACGAGATAGAGGACATTATTGTCTTCATTTTACAGAGTCTCTAAGGAAACTGAGTCCCAGAGTGAGTAAGTATTAGACATTCTCTAAATAATAGAGCCAGAGATTGAAACCAAGAGTGTCTATTCCAGAGCCCAAACTCATAGCTACTACCATTGATTTTGTAACTTGGCACCCATTAAAAAGCCATTGCCATGGAGTTAATTCCAAGCAAAACTACCCCATGGGGATTCCCAAGACTGGTATGGCACTGTAGAATAAGCACTAGAGTATGAACCACAAGGTTGGTGGTTCAAACCCATCTGCTGCTTCTCAGAAACCCTATCCAGGGACCCTATGAATTCAGAACCAATTCCAAAGTACTTAACAAACCAAAAAAGTCTTTATGGAAGCAGACTGCCTTATCTTTCTCTCAAGGAGGTAGATTCGAACTGCCAGCTTTTTGGTTAGCAACTGTGAAATTGAACCACTGTGTCTAGCATTGCACAAACATCTCCAAATTTTGGCTTTACTCCCAAAGTTGGGTTCCTAGCGTGCCCTTAGTACCTGCTGGTGACTCTTCATTTTGGACTGTCAAGATGGAGTCTCTGGGGTGTGAGGTATCACTGCCCTGTCTTTGGCTAAGTTTGAATGCACAGTACTACTGGCTGTCCTCTTAAGATGCTTCCTGAGCCCAAGCCCACAAATTTCACCGAGGACTGAAATGGCTGCATTCTTCATAGATACTGGGTTTGCCTGTTCCAAAAATGGTGATTTCTATAGCAACCATTTATTCTAGCAGATGTGTGCCTGGAATGGTTGGCAGAGAGGGTGGGATCAGAAATGGAAACGGCCTTTTATTCTTCATTTTCTGAAAGCACACCCTCTGTGTGAGGCATGGAGGAGGGGGAAAATGGCTTCCTTAGAATCTGTGTAACCTACGGTCCAGCAAAGAAGTGATTGTTGCTTAAGACTGATTTTTGTTGAGAGCTTGAGTTGGACTGTGTTTGATTTGTTGTTCTTGAATGAGCGTTTGTTGGCAGATGTACCTGTTGGTTTCAGTTCAATGAATGTTTATTACCTTGGTCTCTAGGATGCTGTGTACAGTTACTGTGGAGGTGGATAATGAACATGAAGAAGATACTGCCTTTGTCCTTAAAGATTGTAAGGTCTACATTAATGTATGTAAGGTAGGGCTCTTGGTTTAAAAGAAAACAAAAACTAATTTGTGGTAGCTCTAACTGAACAAGAGAATTTGTTGTCAGATGATGGGAGTGTTTCATGGAACCCCAAAGCAGGAATACAACCCCACTTTTGAATCAAATACAGCCCTCACTTTGGACAGAACTGGGAACAAGCTAGAACAAGCTATCAGAAACTCAGGCAGTATTCTTTCCTTGCTTCTGTCTGTGTGTTTCTAGTTTCATCCATGTTTCTCTGCAGACTATAGAGTGATCTAAAATGACCACCCAGGGCTCCCAGTGTACATAGTACACATCCATAGCCACCTGGCTTTCATTCAGCATTCCAAATTCTAGAACGAGAGAGACTCTGTGTGGTGCAGCTCAGGTAGGTGTCCACCCATGAACAATGACTGCCAGCTTTGTGGTAAGGGTCATCTAGCAATCATGGCTGCTGATTTTCACGGCTGGGCCTTGTGGGTTGGAAGGTACTAGGAGATCCCCCCACCCCCCCGAAAGAGACCACTACAGATGGGAAGACTGAAACCCGCTTCCAAGACAACTCTGCCTGCCAGCTTAGCATCTGAACCTCAGCGTCCATGTGGTGCAGTTGGGGGAGAATATCTCTGCCATCTATCTAAGAAGAGAAGATTGCCTAAAGAAAAGAATACCTTGGGTCCGTTGCTGTGTGCTGTTCACACATTGTAATGATTTGTGCACATGGAGATTTACATTCTATATAAATTCCCATATCTGGAGCTCTTGTGTTTTCGGTCTTCCCAAAGAGCAGTTAAGAAAGTTAGATTTAAGAGTTTGCCAGCCTCTTAGCTCTGTGTTCCAAAACAATCAATGTACTCTTCTTAGCCAGTATGGTAAATATGTAATAACAAGCCACTTTGACATTTTTATGTGTGCAATTCAGTGTCATTAATAACATCCATCATGCTGTTTAGCCACCACCACTATCCATTTCCAAATGTTTCCATCACCTAAAATAGGAATTTTAATAAAACGGGAAGAGGAGATGTGGCTGTGTGTTCCTGTCACCTATGGCTAAGTGAGTAGATGGGCGCCAGGCTGTGTCGGGAGCTCTCTGTGGCGTAGACACGGCTCTAGTGGAGTACATACTGCTACAGAGACCAGATGATGAATATATTTTTAAACTTGGAACCCATGAACCACTTATTATTTCTGAATTAGGAATCAAAACATATGAATAATCTCAACAGGGTTTCAGCAGATGTAGTCTGCTTTTAAGGTCACTTTGCTTTGGGGAGATGGTTTGGGGTGATGGGATGGTGGGGTGGGGGCTGAGTCCAGCTCAGTTCTTTGTGTGAATCTTAGGACATCCATGTCATGTCTGCCCAGTGGACTAGTGACCGTTAAGTGTCATGGGAAGCACCGCAGGGTTAGGGTAACTCATGGCAGCAAGCATCTGTCTTTATTTTTTAATACATCAGCATCCCCAGTGCTCACACTAGATATGTAAGAAGGTGAGCTCCACCAGCCTTGTGTTCATGGTGGTGATGATTGAAAAGGCATTGGTCAGCAGCAGAGGTCTCAGGGTTTCCCCAAATGCATCTCCCATCTTGTCAGTCTTTCAGCATCTCTCCCTCTCTCTCTTTCCCCCTGCTATGAAACCAAGTCCAGAATGGAGCCATTCTGAAATTCCACCCTTGCTAAGCTCTGGGATTATGGCTAGTCATTTGGAAAGGGGATGGCGGGAGAGAAAAAAGAACCCCAAACATTAACCCCTTGGGGCCATAGCACTGAGAGACCATTTAAGCCATTGGCAAATCAGTGCGTCTTTACCACATCCCTGAAACTTGAGCTTCACACACAAGAAGGACACAGTTAAGCCAAGCCAGGCTGATGTAAATCTCTTTGTCCTTAATGACGGTGAAGGATACACCTGTCCCAGCCTCTCACTCGTTCTCCACGTCAAGTGGGGCGCAGGTATTGAATGACCTTCTAGTGTGGAGTAGAGCATCAGGGATCTTTGGAGGAAGAGGGCCCCGAAGCAAGAGAGACCCACGGTCTTGTCCAGGAAGAACATACACAGCAATCTTGATGGCATGCTCAGGACAAGGTGTGGGGTCGAGGGACACAGAAGGGGATTAGCTATTATTGACCAAATTCTGTATGTCAGGCCCAGATCCTAGATGCTTTCCTGTCAAATTCTTTGCCATGTATGGTTTGTTGGGGTTTCAAAGCATGCCAGCAGGTGTATGCGTACTCATTTTTAAAGTAAAGCTCTGCAAAGGAGTACAACGAGTTAGCCATCTCCTTCACCTCCTACTTCAAACCTCCTCTAAGATAGCCAATGTGTGCTTCATTTTTATGAAATAATTTCAGGCTTAAGAGAAATTGCAAGAATAACACCAAGATTCCCGTATCATCTTTAACAATTTTGGGCCTACCAATTTTTAACATCTTGATTTTTTTTTTTTTTTTTTTTCTTTTCTTGCTGACTTAATTTAACTACAAAACAGTCTTTGAGAATAGGTGATATTATCACTTCCCATTTTAGAGATGAGGAAACTATGACCCAGTGGAGTTGAGGAATGTGTCCAGTGGTGAGCAAATGGTGGAAACAGTATTCTAGCACAAGTCCCCTTGGAACAAAATTACAAAATTCATGTTTGAATTTTTGTCTTTCCTCATAGGACCTCTTTTCTAGGTGAGTCTTTAGGAAGGGCATACATTTCCTTTGCAAGGAAGAGATGGTTAACAGGGGATGGCCTTATAGTATAAGCACTGGACACTACAAACCACTAGGTCGGTCGTTCAAACCCACCAGTAGCTCCTCGGAAATGCTTTACAGGGTTGCTGTGAGTCAGAACCAACTCGACGGCACTTAGCAACAGGAATCCTTGCGTGGTGCAAATGGTTAGTACACCCAGTTATTAACCAGAAGGTTTGAGGTTTACATCTACCCAGAGGCCCTTCAGAAGAAAGACCTGACTACCAACACCTCAAACACCAGCCACTGGTAACCGTAGGGACACATAATGGGGTTGCCTTGAGTTAGGGCCAACTCAATGGCAACAGGTTTATAAGGTGAAATGTCTCCTCACTTTCTCCTCCCCCTAGTCTAATAAGCTTCCTCTTCACCCACTTTGGTTTTCTCTCTGGGATGGAGCCTAGGCTGGTGGGAGGAAGTCTAGGGTGTGGCTTGAAGCAGGAATGACATCTCATTTTAGACCCTTCCTGCTTTGGGCAGCTGTTGGAACAAACCTGACCCCATAAAAGAGATGCAGTCCACACGTGTTTTTCCATGGTAAGGTAATAGAGAACAAAGCAGTAAAGTGGCACATCTAATGGAACCAGACCTGGGTTTGCCACTTAAGCTCTTTTTATTTGTAAGAGGCAGGACTGGAGCGTGTTGGGAGTTGAGTCTTCAGTTATACCCACAGCCTCCCACTCTTGCTAAATGTTGGCTCCTGGATAGGAAGGTTGCAACAAGCTGTGTCCAAAGGTTCTACCACTTTCAGGATCTTTCCTGAACACTTTTTGTTTCAATGACCTTTCATGGGGTTCATCCTTTTGCCCAAGCAGGAAAATGCTTTTATCTACTGCCAGCTCTCTGCTCCATTTGGTGTTAAAGCAAGGCCAATCTGATGTTCTGTACTTGGATATTTTGATGGAAGCCACAAAATAGGAAATGTATCACTTCTTTCTCCAAGTTTCATTGTCAGTGCAAAGTATTTCCTGGCACCTGCCTCTCCTGGCCTTATGCCTATGTTGGGGATGTGTGTAAAGTTATTGGGGTGGTAGTGACCATCACCAGCCCACTCAACTGGCTCTGGTGGGAATGCTCTGATGTGGCCTAGAATGGAGAAAGTAGCAAGGCCTCACTACCCATCTGAGGGGGCTGAGAGTGGTTCTTGCAGTTTGTCTTCAGTAAGGATGGAGGTGGGCTGAAGGGGCAACCATGAGATTAGAGATTGGGAGAGTGGTCAGACATTATTGCCTTTTGAGAGAGGTTTGGAAAGTGTACACCCTGGAGATTATTTGTCAACTGGAGACAGCCTCTGCCTGTGTCCTTGGCTGCAGCCTGAGGTCTGGATCATATGCCTTAGCAGGGGGACCTGTGAGTTCCTGGCCCCAGGAGGTAGCTCTCCCCGTGCGTTTCTCCACCTTCCAGTCCACCCAACCAACAGCAGAGTCTGGGCACCTCGCACTGTGATGTGCCCTGGCTGTTTGGGGTGTGACCATCTCCTCATCCCCAGCAGATTGTATGGTGCAGAGTTCCCTGGGGACCATCTCATCCCAGGATAAAGTCAGGAGGAGACTGTGTGCATCTTATCAAATCTCCTTATGCGTGTTATGACCTTCTGGTATAGCTGCTTGCCTGAGAAAATTCTAGACGCTTCTTCTACTACAGTCCCCTTGATCTTTTTGCCTCGGACTTTTTGGGTGTGATAAAGTTCCTCAGTTTACATGGATAGCCTGGAATCAGAATGCCTAGAGTAGACAGAAATCTGTTTTAAATAAGCCCCTTTCCTGAGAAATATGAGTGTGCACTGAAGTTTAGAGAACCATGGTAAAATGGCACCAACCCATAACCCCACAACAGGCCCATATGCATACCAAATCAAAACCAAAACCACTGTCATCGGGTCAGTTCAACTCACAGTGACCCTAGGACAGAGTGGAATTGCCCCGTAAGGTTTCCAAGGTGGTAAATCTTTACCAAAGTGAATGGCCTTATCTTTCCAACTGTGGGTTCCAACCAGCAACTTTCCCATTAGCAACCCAACGCTTAACCCACTGTGACACCAGGGCTACACACACACACACACACACATCTTTTTCCCACAAAGCAGCTAGTGGGTTTGAACCACTGACCTTGCAGTTAGCAGCCCAACGCTTAACCCACTGTGACACCAGGGCTACACACACACACACACACACACACACACACACACACACACACACAGAGTTAAATGACTGTTTCCACTGCTAAAGGTTTTCTACCTTTGAGGTGCATGAGGTAGGTGGAGGTAGGGCCTAGGCATGGAGTAGATGGGCCCTTGGAGTTAGGGCAGGGCAGGGCAGGGTGGGGGCTCAGAACCGGTTCTTGTGAGGTTGCTGAGGAGGCAGAGCTGCCTGAAGCTGCCTTCCGGTTAGCCAGCCTATGGCTGTGCAGCTCTCTGACTCCAATCCGATGCCACACATACTCTTCTGGCAGCCCTGGAGTGGGCTCTGGGGTGTGTATGTGATTAATCTTATGCCCTGGAGACTGTGACTTAGGAAGGAGTGGTAGGATCTTGGTGTTGGCACCTTCTTGGAAAGATGAAGAATGAGCCCTGAGTGTAGGAAGCCTGCAGCCATCCTAGCTGCCTCACTGTAGCCTGAAGTAAGTTACTGACGTCTGGTGGGGATGGACTGCTATTGGGACATCTCTCTTCCTCTCTGTGACTTCAGTTCAGCTCCATCTGGCCCTGGCTTTAGTGCAGTGTTGCCTCGACAATGAGGGGTGAGAAGCCCCTTAGAGTGGTGTAGCATGCTTGGGACAGCCTTGGTGGTGTTGATTTGGAGAAATGATGACTTCCAAAGAGTGCCGTGCCGACCGACACCTGTACCTACCCCACAGAGCTCCCAGCCACATGCCACATGAATAGTGCAGCATCTCTTCAGTGGAATCCCTCCCAGGCAGCAACTCAACCTGTGGAGATGTATGATTCTAGAAAGTGGGGCTCAAAACAAGCGTCCTTGGTTTTGGGTTCTGGCCAGTGATACACTGAGCTGGCTTAGAAGGGCTCTAAGATGGTACAGGTCTAGGTTAATGTGCTGGTCCGCTAACTGAAAGTTGGTGGTTTAAGGCCATCCAGATGTGCCTTGGAAGAAAGACCTGGTGATCTAAAACATGAGCCACTTAAAACCCTACGGCACCCAGTTCTACCTTTATGTACATGGAGGTCGCCATGAATCAGAGTTGGAACCGGCTTGATAGCAGCTGTTTGGTTTTGAGCTTAAGCTGATACAGTCAGTTTGCTTTCCCTAGAAGTGGGCACATGCTTGTCATTTGTCCTATTCATGTTCCCTTAAGTGGAGCAACCCCAACCCCCCAAATCAAACCATTGCCATCAAGGTGATTTCAACTCATAACAACCCTACAGAACCAAGTAGAACTGCTCCTGAGGGTTTGCAACATGAACTCTTTAATGGAATGGACATGTCGCCTCATCTTTCTCCTGTGGAATGGCTGGTAGGTTCGAACTATCGACCTTGCGGTTAGCAACCCAGTGGGTAACCTACTGTGCTATCAGGACTCCTTTAAAACAGTCAAGGGGTCACCAAATCCCCAGGAGAAGCTGACTGCCCCACCAGGCTGTAAGGGGAGTCTGAAGGACATCCTGAGCCCAGGAGCCAGTAGGAAGGGGCAGAGACGGGTCCCAGTGGGGGGAAGGTGGGAAGAGGAGAATGTATTCAGGTGTCAAGAATCTGTTTGGCTACCTTTATTTTTAGCCTTGGGTCTAGATGGGAGGTGGCACACTGTAGGCCAGGCCCCATTCGGTACTAGGTATAGTTGGCTTTTCAGCTCCGGTGGTTACTTAGCTCTTCCCTTCTTTCTTCACTTTGAAAATAGTCAGCAAAATCCTTATTTCCATAAGCATTTTTTTTTTTTTTTTCTGGCTGTAAAAAGCTGAATCCCAAACCTGTTATTATAGCTGTTCATGCTATTTTAATCTGCTCTGTTTAGAGGTGAGAGGCTACCAGTGACTCTGCAATTACCCAGTACATTTGATCCACGGCACAGCTACCGAGCCGGCGGAGAGCCCTCCGAGGCTGACGTTGCTGTGTGTGGCAAATCACTTTCAGATTTACTAAAAATATGCCCCTTTGCAGCCATGCCGATATCATACTTTTCCTCCCGGAGACTTGTCGAAATTCCCATTTGCTTCCTGCTGCACTCATGCACAGTCCCAGCATGCATCCTTTGGCGTTTCTGCTTGTCCTCTTTTCTTCTTTGTCTGGGCCTCTTTGGCCAGACTATGTCTGATCTCTCTCAGCCTCCACCCCACCCTACCCCATCCCTTTTCTTCTTTCCCTCTCCTTATTTCCTGCTCAAAATGGTCTTATATTCTACTGACCCGCACGCTAGCGAAACCATTTTTCATGTGCCACGGTCAGAAAGAGGGATACTTAGATTTGAAATCTTCCAATATTTCACATTTAAACAAGCTGGCAAGCTGGACTAAGGCTGAGCCTCCTCCATGCAGTAATTGTAGCATCCCCAGGCTCCCTTTTCTATCTCTGTTCCCATTTCATTCACTTTTCTATTTGCAGGCAGCACAGAACCCCGGCTTCTCCCCTGCCCCCCCTCCTGCAGCCCGCTTTCTATCCGGTGACCTTGGCTTCCCCGAGCGCCGCATTGTAAATGAAATGTGGCATTGCCACATGTATCTTGATAAAATATATCAGTGGATGAATTGATTTTCATATTGATTTCCTTGGACGAGCAAGGTGTATGTGGAAATCAAGTGTCTCTTAATGGTAGTCCTAGAGAGAGGCAATGTGCCTAGGGGAAGCCTAAGCTTTGTTTTTCTTTCACTTAGGAAAAGTTTCTGCTTGCCAGCTTGTGAGAGAAGCTGCTTTTCTCTGTAGGTTCCCTTTCTCTGTAGAAGGGAAAGAGCATGTTGCAAGGGTGCCTTCTCAGGGATGGTCTGGGCCCTTTTGGAGAGAGCAGGCAATTGGATACCCCTAGCCACGTGGTCATCGGAAAGAACTGGAACTCTTTCCACATACCATACTGGGAGCTTGTGTGCTCCACCAGAGCTGGCAGTCTTGGAAGGGGAGACAGCTTTGCATGCGGCCTTCATATCCTTCCTCCCCTTCTACTTGGCCACTTCTACTTCCATGTGTCAGGATGGTTGAGATGTGAATCTAGGACTAATGCTGTTACCCCAAGGGCATCCTGGGGATGTGCTTGGCCATACACATTTCATACATGTCCACATCACGCATGGCTATGTTTTGGTATGTGTACATATGAACACCTGCGTGAGCCGCGGAAGGTGTATACGCTGGACATGAAGGTGTGGAGACCACAGTGTCCACCCTCATAGTGGTTGTTGTTAGTAAGCCCTAGACGCCAGAAAGCACAGTATCCAGTGAGGTGATAAAAACTCCATTTCCTCTCCTCTGCAATTGTTTTCCCAACAACTCCTAAATAAAACAGATGCTTTTAGACCTCTGTTCAATCCAAGAAGCGAGCTAAGAACTGATTCCTTTCATGAGGCCTAATCAGCATAGGTAACACTGTGCTTGTATGTGTGTGCTCGTGTGAAGAGAAGAAAACACCAGTTATTGGGAATATTTGGGGATGAAGCTATGATAATTCATCCAGTTTTCCGGTTAACTGAGACTTCACTGACAAATCTTTTTGGCTATAAGGTCCACTGAAACTCTGCAGAACAGAGTGGTGTATTTACCTGCCTTTGTGTGTGCAGTAATTGAATCCTTTGGCATTTCAGGATGGTGTACATACGGGCTAGTGTTTTGATGATCATTTATGATTGCACAATGGTGTAAGGAAGTACAGAACTGATGTGAATGAATGCTTACCCTAGAACGGTGGTGGGCAATTTTGTTTTCCCCAGAGACATTTGTTAATATCTGGGGATACTTCTGACTGCCACATCTCAGGAGGCCATGCAGTAGGTGAAGGTCCAGCATGCTTCTAAACATCCTGCAATGTACAGGACAGCCTCTTCACCACAGAAGTATTTGGTTCAAGATGCCAGTGGTGCTGAGGTTGGGAAATGCTGCCCTAGGATATATCCGTGAAAGTTTTTGCCCACAAAGCTTTTTACTAAATCCTTGCATGCAAAATATTTTATTTCACTGGTCTGGTTTCTCTTAAGAATCAAGAGATGGAAATACTTTGAATAACTGAAGCTTCCAATCCATTTAATTATATTGTTGAACGTTCATTGTGTGGAAGAAACACAGGGAAGCCTGACACTTTGCAGATAGGCAGACCTGTCCAAAGATGGCTAATGAGTGCCTGGGTTATAAGTCAGTTAGTGCTGTTATAAACCCGGAGGGTTAATAGCTTCAAATTGAACTAGGAAGAATAAATAATCCCAGAGGGGGACACTGTTGTTGTTGTTAGGTACCATTGAGTCGGTACCAACCTTATGCACAGCAGAACAAAACACTGCCCAATCCTGGGCCAACCTCACTGCTGTTGCCATGTTTGAGTCCATCGATGCTGTCACTTGGCCAATCCATCTCGTTGGGGGTCTTCCTTTTTTTCTCTGACCCTCCACCTTACCGAACATGATGTCTTTCTCCAGCGACTGGTCCCTTCTGACAATATGTCTGAAGTATGAGAGACGAAGTTTGGCCATCCTGGCCTCCAAGGAGCACTCTGGCTGCACTTCTTCCAAGATGGATCTATTGGTTCTCTTGGCAGCCCATTCACCCTTTTTTATTTTCTTTGGAATAGCTGAATTCTCAGAGAGTTCTTACCTTCTGATGATGCAAAACATTTTATTCTGTACTTGCTACTTACTTACCCGAGACAATTTGCCAGTGACACACTTTAAATGCCTTTAAAATAGCTAAGTGTGTTCATTGGTTTTGAATGGGCAAGTAAGCCTTTGGCAGGATCCATCTGGTTTTGATGTGTGTCTTCGTGACCTAGGGCGACTTTAACCAAAAAGAAATAAGTAAAGGACACAAAAAATCACTAGTGGATTGTTGAAAGGATAAGAATTTATTAGCTCACAATTTTGAAGACCAGAAGTCCAAATTGTTGGTAACCCCAGATGTTCCTGGGCGATCCTTGGCTTGTGGAGGGATCTTCACATGACGTCTGTCTTTCCGCGCATGTGTGTTTATCCCGTCTTTTATAAGACACCTCTTAAAAGGTTTAGGACTGGACTCTAGGACCATCAAGGGAGAAGAGCCGAGAGCGGGACCCTACCCAGAGAAGCAGTGATGCCTGAGATGGAGGCAGAGACGATGACGTGGAGTGATGGAGCAGCTGGGGAATTTAGATCCAGAGAGGGAGAGGGGCTGTGTACTGAAGACTTGGGGGGGGGAAGAGTGTAGGGGGAAGGGTTGCAGGGTATACCCTTTGGTTGGTTGATGATGCATGGAGGGGATTGTAACCATGGCAATGAAACAATATACGATAGAATGAATGTAAAACTAATGTTCTCCCATGTAAACTATCATATAATTCACAATAAAACATTAAAAAAAAAAAAAAAAAAAAAGGTTTAGGACCCCATCTTACTTCAGTATGTGCTCCTAAGCATAACAAAAGGAACAGGGGCCTATTTACAGGAATAGGTTAGGACTTTGACATTATATTGGGGAGAGGGACCCAATTCAATCTCTGATAGTGTAGTTGTTGCTGTTGCTACGTGCTATTGAGTCTATTCCGACTCATAGTGATCCTGTACACCACAGAATGAAACACTGCCCAGTCCTGCACCATTCTCCCAGTTGTTGTTATGTGTGAGCTCATTGCTGCTACCACTGTGTCGTCTTGTTGAGGGGGTCTTCATCTTTTTCACTGACCCTCCACTTGTTGTTGTTAAATGCCATCAAGTCAGTTCTAACCTATAGTGACCCTATATTCCAAGGAGTGACTGGTGGGCTTGAACCGCTGACCTTGCAGTTCAAAGGGCTTTGCAGTCTGGTGAATTAACCCACAGTGCCACACCAGGACCCTCCGGTAGGTGTACCTAAAGACAATAGGTGATTTTGATACTCTGCTTTCTTTGAAGATATTATTAAAAGTCAATGAATTCATACACTATAAGTCTTCTAAGCAGAACCTAGCTGGTTAGGAGGAGGTAGGAAGATGAAAGGACCTCCATTGTTGGGGTGAATAGAAAGCTGCTAGTATGACCTTTTTAAAAAAACAATTGGGGTAAAATATACATAACCTACGCATTTTCTGTTTTTACCCTTTTAAGTGTACAATCCCATGACATGAATTGCGTCTACGATGCTGTGTTACCATTACCACTGTCCACTGTTCCTGTGAATTTAATATCAAATGAAGCTCCAGTGTCAAATGTTCTGGAACGATTACACGTCATTCGATTAACCCACACCCCTTCTGTCTAGAATGCTGTCACAGGGTCTAATTAAACGGAGTCTGTGCATCTGTCTCTGTGTGTCAGGTGACTGCATGTGAGTAGTCAGAGATGGAATGTTCAACACTTGGTTTAATGTGTAGTTACCACTCCATGGTAAACCTCTGGCAGGTATTCATTATTTCATAGAAGCTAAAAAGGGAAAATATTGCCCTGCCTGCTGATTTATCTTCTAAATCAGTCTCAAAGGGAAGGACATTATATCAGTAGGGGAGACCGTAGAGCAAAAGGACATGGGGAGGTGTGTGTGTGGGGGGCGGGGGGGCGGCGGGGAATCAAAGGTTCTCTGTATGGCTCTATTGACTTCTAGCTGTGTGACTTCAGACAAGTTACTTAACCTCTCTGAACCTTCTAGGAGTAACAGCACCATCCTGCCCCCTTTGCAGACTTGTTTTCATGATGAGAAAGCCAGCTATAAATGGACAAGACTGAATAAATAATCAGGTAGTCCAGACATTGTTTCATTGTTAATCAATGGCAGGACCATTTGTAAGCCAGGTTTTGAACACACACATGTATTGTCTGTTAAGAAGCCTGAGCATCTCTGTAGACCCTCCTTGAAGAACTGATAGCATTGACAGCTTCATCTGCTCTTTTTGGGCTAGAATGCTAAATGGAATCATGAGTGTACCTGGGGTCTTTCTCCTAACTATACAGACTCTGAGGGAGGCTTGATGCACCACTCCCCGTCTTTCTTAGATGGAAGTGTATTTATAACCTTACATAAGTACAATCAGAAGGTTCCTATAAAACTGTTATTACTGCAGTACCAAGTTAGAAAATGCTTGAGGTTTCGGCTTCTTGGCTCTCCCATGCAGCAATGAATATTTTATGGAAAGGAAATACTTAGTGACTGACTCTTTTTATAGTGCAGCTACTCACAGGGCTGGTAACCTTCCAGATCTCACCAAAATCAAAATGGTTGCCTGTCCATCTCTCCACTTCCTTCTTCTTCTTCTTTTTAAATCCATCAATGCTCTGATGTGGTAAGGTTCTCTGGGTGAATGGATCCTTTTACAAAATATGTGAGATACTGTTTCCAGTCCTAAGTAAGGCCCTAAACCAGAGATGTTGGCTACTCACTGGATCTGCCCCTTTTGGTATTGTCCCTTCTGATACCAAACCACACCCTTTGAAGGTTCCCATCTGTATTTTCTACCAGGCCTTCTTTGCTGAGTGTCCAGTAGCCACTGAGAGGGGTGGCCCAATTGCTCCAAAGTTCACTCAAGCCTTGGATTTAAAAAGCAACAGGTGCATTTGAGGTCAAAAGCAGACCCCAATGGGGCTTTTCCCTTTCAAGACCAGAACTTTGAGCTGAAGTCCTTGCATAGAGCAGCCCTCAGGGGAGATGAACTTTGTCTCACAGGTCCTCTTACTGTGGTCCCTTCTGTGAACTCACGTATGAAGAAGGAAAATAGAGCCTCCCTGTCTTTCTAATTCAGTGACTTTTTAAGTAGAGGAAATGGATCCCTTTTCATGATACGCACTGTTAGCGTACCTACTGCTAATCAAAGGGTAGGAGTTTGAGTCCACCCAGAGGGGTCTTGAAAAAAGACCTGGCAATCTGCTTTTTAAAAATGATCCATTAGAAACCCGTGAAGGGAGGAAGTGGGAGAAGTGATGTTACATTATGGGGATTGTAATCAGTGACATAGAACGAACAATGTATGAATTGTTGAATAGAAAACGGATCGGTTCTGTAAACCTCTTCACAATAAAAAGTCATTTAAAAAATGAGTGGGACAAACTTCTTTTTATATTTTGTTATGAAAATTAATGTCATATAGAAAAATGTGTTAAATACATAAGAACATTTGAACAAATAAAGACAGAACTAAAAATAAAAATTGGAGCCCTATGGAGCACAGATCTACTCTGACACACCTGGTGTTTCTATGAGTTGGAGTCAACTCGACGGCAACGTTTTTTTTTTTTTAATAGAGGAAATGGATCTCCTGGCAAGGCACTGTCGGTGGAAATTGCTCTTCTGGCAGTGTGCGGCCATGCTGGCACAGGTGTTGAACTAGATTTGCCCTAGGGTCCTCAGAAATCTGTTTTGACCATAACAGTACCATAAACTGGGTTTAAGGCCAGATTATGGTCTTAAAACATCAGGTAACTGGGCCATATGGCTGTCCTGAGAGTCCCCCACAGG
Source organism: Chrysochloris asiatica (assembly GCF_000296735.1). Taxonomy (NCBI): domain Eukaryota; kingdom Metazoa; phylum Chordata; class Mammalia; order Afrosoricida; family Chrysochloridae; genus Chrysochloris; species Chrysochloris asiatica. The sequence continues at coordinate 24,973,439 of NW_006408526.1, forward strand.
CTCATAGAATATCCAGTTCTCCTGCGGACATGTGTTGTTGTTGTTACTGCTGTCCAGTCAGTTTGGACTCACAGCAAGCCCCGTATAGGGTTTCTGAGACTGTAAATCTTTGCGGGAGCAGAAAGCCTCACTTTTCTTCCGCGAAGCAGTTGGTGATCTTGAATGGCCGATCTTGTAGTTCAAAGTCCAGTGCTTATCCGACAGAGCTACCGCACCCCTGTGGTCATGGGTTAAATGCTCTAAATTTTTTTAGCAGTGCCCAGAAGACATCAGTGTGGAGGGGATGACAGATATGAGGTGTGGACGCTGAGGCACACAAGAACGAGCTGCTGACCTGCTTGTTTCTGAACATGGGCTCAGGACAGTTTTTCTTAGCAACGCTGGGTCTGGGAAGAATGCTTCGCATACTCAGAGCATGGGTTCCACAGTTAATTTATTAGGAGTCTTGGAGCTAAACGGCTTGACTTGTTTTTACCTTCTGCCTTTATCTTGGCTTCCAAAGTAGAAACAGGGGAAAAAGTGATTTGCAAACTCCTGCGGCTTTGGTTGGATCTCCCAATTTGGATTGCCTTAGAGTCGCACCACTAGCTCTGGTAGCGTAGTGGTTATGAATTGGGCTGCGAACCTTAAGGTCAGTGGTTCGAAACTACCAGCCGCTCCGTGGGAGAAAGATGAGGGTTTCTACTCCCATAAAGATTTACACCCTCGGAAACCCTGTACAGGGTCACTATGGGTCGGAACCGACTCGACAACACTTAACAACAGCAACAAAAGTCACACAGAGCTGTTTCCTTACTATGGTTCTTCCCGGGTTGGCTTGGCCATTCTGTCCTCTTTTTATTTTTATTTTCCTCCTTTTCTACTTTTGGGCCCCCACATTCAGTGATAGCAAAAGTCCAGGTGAGGAAGGGGAAGACTCTTCTGGTATTGAAGGATTTGATTCTGAGCTGTAACTTTTCTTGTGACGGCGAGGGAAGGTTTCAAGGAGTACATTTGTAATCAGTGGGAATGAAATTAACTGAAGGCTCATTGGAGAAATTGAGTACATCTCTTTATATTTGGAATTGACCACACAAGATGTAAAGTTGAAGACTTGAGAATGCTAATATATTATAAACTCTTCATATTCCAACTTGGCCCATACCCCCATCTGTGACATCATTAAAAAAAAAATTATTGTTTTACTTTGGTAAAATGTATATAACAAAACTTTTCCAATTTGACATTTCTTAGTTGTACAATCAAGGAGATCTGGTAGTGTAGTGGTTACAAATCGGGCTGTGAACCTCAGGGGTAGCAATTTGAAACTACCAGCTGTTGTGCAGGAGAGAGATGAGGCTTTCTGTTCCTGTAAAGATTTACAGCCTCGAAAACCCTGTACAGGGTTGCTATGAGTCGGAACCGACTCCACGGCACATAAAAACAACAAGTTGTACAATTAATGTCATTGATTAAGTTCATCACATTATATAACCATCACCACTATCTGTCCCCAAATGATTCCATCACCATTATCAGAAACTCAGTGCCCCCCCCCCCCCAAGCAAGGACAATTACCCCCTTCCCTCCCTCCCACTGCTGGTAACCACTAATAAGCTCTGTCTCTATTCATTTACCTATTTTAGATATTTCATTTAAGAGGGATCGTATAATCTTTGTTCATTTGTGAGTGATTCTTTTACATACCATAATGTTTTCAAGGTTTGTCTATGTTGTCATATATCAGGACTTGGGAAGTAATTTTTTTTTTAACACTTCAAAATGGATAAAAGACATGGAACCAGACATAGGGAAAAAAAAAGGAAAGCTTTTTATTAAGTGCCTATTATATGACAGAAGGTGCTCTGGTAGCATGGTGGATTATGAACTGGGATTGCTAACTCAAAGGTCAGCAGTTCGAAACTGCCAGCAGTTCTGAGGGAGAAAGATGAGGCTTTCTGTTCCTGTAAAGATTTACAGACTCGGAAACCCTATACAGGGCTGCTATGAGTCAGAACAGATTCGACGGCACACAATCACCCCCACCACCATTACTTGACCGATACAGCCATGTGCTACTAAACAAATACCTTTAGGTTAATTCCAAAGCTAAGATCGAGCAATTCCCTGATTCTGGGACTGGGATAATCCATAGATGGTATCATTAGTCCTCGAATCAGATAATCTATCAATACTTGAGTGTCTCATTCCATGTTCAGAGTTGTGCCACCTCCTATGGGGGAATTCAAAGACATATAGACTGTCATTCCTGTTCTTAGAGTTTAAGACCGCACAGCCATAATGTACACGTGCATTCTCTAAGACAGATACAGCTGATGGAACACCCCAATGTCAGTTACACATTCCAATGATCCGGATACCCACAGGGCACTGAACTAGGCTGCAAGCAAGGTGATAGTGAATACCTCTATGAACTAGCTCCTCTCCCTTGGGAAGCACTGTGGGCTGAGTATGGACAACTTCTGCGCATTAGGCAGAAGCTTTGAACAGAAGCAACCATTCCTCAAGATATTAAAGTTAGTAAATGTGGTAAGCAGAATAATTCCCCCCTAATGATGTCTGTGGAGTCCTGGTGTAGCGCTGTAGGATAAGCACTTAACCAAAAGGTTGGTTTGAACTGAAAGGTTGGTGGCTCCAATTCTCCAGCTGCTCCTGGGAAACCCTATACAGGGTCGCTAAGAGTTGGAACCAACTCGATGGCACTTAATAAGAAAGGATGTCTGTATCCTTCTCTGCAGAAATTGTGGAATATGCTAGTTTACATGCCAAAGTGGGATAGTTAAGATTGCAGATGCAATTATGGTTGCTAACTAGCAGACCTTAATTTAGTAGGTTGTCTAGATTATCAGGGTGGGTTGACTGTAATCTCAGGGGTCCTTAGATATGGAATAGGGAGGCAGAGGTGATGATTGAAGCAGAGAAACAGAGATGGCAGCACAGAGAGCACTCAGCCCAGCTTTCCTGGCATTAAAGATACAGGAAGGAGCCATGAACCAAGGAACGGAGGCAGCCTCTAGAAGCTGCCAAGGACACAGATTTCTCCCTAAAATTTCCATAATGAATGCAGTCCTGCCGACATCCTGATTTTAGCCCAATGAGATTTATTTAGGACTTCGGACTTCCAGAAGTGTAAGATAATACAGTTGAGTTGTTTTAAATATTTTCATTTGTAGCAGTTTGTTACAGCAGCAAAGAGACACTAGTACAGGGAGGCAGCAGAAACCTGAATGGCTAGTATTGGGGGGAAGGGAGTCATTGCTTTTCCTTTTCTGTTCTTACGCACTCCTGCAATAGGAGGTGACCTCCAGAAGTCATCTTACCCTTCCCTGGGCAACCAGGCAGAACTGGGCCCTTAACTTGTTTTTGTTGTTGTTAAGCCTAGTTGCTTTCAGTGCACAGTGACCCTGTAGAGGGTTTCTGAGGAGCAGCTGGGGGGTTTGAACTGCCGACCTGTGGTTCGCAGTCCAGTGCTGATCCTACAGCACCACACCGGGAGTTCTTTTCTAGCCCAGTTTTAAAAACTGTTTTATTGTGAATTATGTGATATACACTGGAGAATATTAGTTTTACAAATGATATCGTGTATCGTTTCATTGCCATGGTTACAATCCCCTCCATGCATTATCAACCAACCAGAGGTTATATACCCTGCAAGCCTGTCCCCTGGCTGTCAGCACACAGCCCCCCTCCCCCTCTGGGTCTAAAGTCCCCAGCTGCTCCATCTCTCCACATCATCATGTCTGCCTCCATCTTTGGCGTCACTGCTTCTCTGGGTACGGTCCCTCTCTCTGCTCTTCTCCCTTGTTGGTCCCAGGGACCTCCGCTTCCATACTGCAAAGTTAATTGCTCCTGTCCTTGCTACACAATGTCTACCTTTACATTTCCAACCCTCACAAGTAGTTCTGGTAACAATTATTCACTGTTGTATCACAAGAGACCTATGCACATTTAATTTCATCAACCCCGCCTAGCCTAAACAGATTGGATACTACTCAGTGGAAATTCTACCTTCCTCCATGCCCTCGGGATCTAGGTTCCTTCTTGAAAGCTTGTAAACCAGTCACTTCTTGCCTTTGTAACACCCCCCACTTTGGGTAGCCAATGTCCAAATTGCCCGTCTCTGTCTACTCTGTGTTTGGAGGGGGAGGGAGTGATCTTTGCTGTAAAGATTTGTCCCCTCTTTTGAGCTACTGCATTCATAGGTGTAGGTCACGTTCATCAAATTGTATCAGATTACTCTTTTTTTCCTCTTCTTTCTTATTCTAGTTGAACTCTGATCATCCAGTCATTGAAGCCAGGTCAAGTGCGTATTATCTGCAAGTATGGGTGTTTTTGTGCATATGCCCTCTCTTCTTATCAGCTGGACGCTTCACTCTCCACTCTAGTCCTCTGTGGCTATGTCACTGACTCTGGGCCGAAAAGCCCCCAGGTCTTGCCACACTGCTGGCCAACCAGGTCTCCACCCAGGTTCACAGGAGTCTATTGAACGTTGTAGGGCTTAGCTCATAGCTTCATTGCTGTTTTTCCCTCACTTTCCCTTATAGGTGTTGAATGTGATCACCAAGCAGAGCGTGTATTCCCATTGAGTCTTAGTCTTGAAAGGGGGTTTGCTCTGAGGGGACCCCTTGGTGTCTCCTGGGCAAGCAACTTGCTTATTCTTATAGTAATCAGTTGGTCTGCCTATATTGTTTTGTATTTTTCCTGTCAGTCTTTCTTTCAAGAAGTATCTTCTGTTCTAGCCACTCCAGGCTGGTCTGCCCATCCTTTCAAGTGGAAATTCCCCACCTCTGAAGATTCTGGATGCTGTTCAGGGTACCACCTGTAGTCTTATGTAATGCAGAGGCTACGCAGGAAGCCTCCTTCACTGGGCATGTTGTAGCCCTAGTTTAGATATTCCAATCAGTTGACTTACAAGCTTTCTATGCTGATATTTCTAGCTATTTCTTTCTCTCCCCCTCCAGTGTCTATTTTATACTGGTATGCAAGGGAGCTCTGGTAGCGTAGTGGTTACGAATCGGGCCGCGAACCTTAAGGTCAGCGGTTTGAAACTACCAGCCGCTCCGCGGGAGAAAGATGAGGCTTTCTACTCCCGTAAAGATTTACACCCTCGGAAACCCTGTACAGGGTCGCTATGGGTCGGAACTGACTCTACGGCACTTAACATGCAAGGGAAACCAAGATTCAAAAAACAGCCAAGCATCTTAACATTATTCCCTGCTTTTCCCCATTCCAATCATGTGTCAATCCCTGTATCTCAGAGCCCTGTTGTTCCAAGGTTGTGCATACATCATTCTTTACTTCTGTCCCACTGAGCCCATGCAAACCTGCCTAATTGTTCTCCCATCTGCTTTGTTCTTCCATTCCCCTCCCCCCTTTTGTATATTGCCCCCCTCCCAAGCACCCAAAGGATCCTGTGTCTATTCCCTGCCCTGTGTTCCACCTTCCCCTACCTCCTCTCACCCCACTCCCTACATCCCAGCAACCAGCAAAGAATCCCCCTTCCCTTTACTATGGATTATTTTTCTTAGTCTTTTACAGTAGTGGTCCTATGCAGTATTTCTCCTTTTGTGACTGAATAATTTCACTCAACATAATGTCCTCAAGGTTCATCCATGTTATGTGGTGGTTTGCAGCTTCCTTGTTATTCTTAAAGGTAGCATAATATTCCATTGTATGTATGTACCACAGTTTGTTTACCCATTCTTCAGTTGATGGGCACTTTCGCTGTCTCCATCTTTTTGCTATTGTAAATAGTGCTGCTATGAACATTGGTGTGCATATATCTACTCATGTTATGGTTTGTATTTCTTGTGGGTAAATACTAAGTAGAAGAATTTCTGGGTCATAAGGTATTTCTATTTCCAACCTTCTGAGGAAGCTCCATATTGCTTTCCAGAGAGGTTGGACCATTTTGCAATCCCACCAGCAATGTAGGAGCGTCCCAGTCTCTCCACATCCCCTCCAGCATTTATTGTCATCTACTTTTTTGATCTTTGCTGTTATTGCTGGTGGGAGATGACATCTCATTGTTGTTTTGATTTGCATCTCTCTAATGGCTAATGAAGGAGCTCTGGTAGCGTAGTTACGAATTGGGTTACGAATCGGGCTGTGAACTGCATGGTCAGCAGTTTGAAACTACCAGCTGTTCCGCGGGAGAAAGAGGAGGCTTTCTGCTCCCGTAAAGATTTACAGCCTCGGAAACCCTGTATATGGTTGCTATGAGTCGGAACCGACTCCACGGCACTTAACAACATCAACAATGGCTAGTGATCATGAACATTTCTTCATATGTTTGTTTGCTGCCTAGAACTCGTCCTTGGTGAAGTGTCTGTTCATGTCCTGTGCCTATTTTTTAATTGGGTTATTTGTCTTTTTCTTGTAGAGGTGTTGTAGTTTCCTATATATTTTAGAAATAAGTCCCTTGTCTAATGTGTCATTGCAAAATATTTTTTTCCCATTCTGTGGGTTCCCGTTTACCTTTCTCTAGCCCATTTTTTTTTATTCATTCCAACCCTTCCCCATATTCCCATCTACTAGTTCAGCTCTACCCCTTCCCCATATCCGTCATTTCTGGGTGGCTCCTATCTCTTCTCTGCAGTGTTTGGACTCACTCTGTGAATGTAGAACCTCATGGTGGGACTCTGACTGAATAGGGGAGGAGGGTTGCCTGTAATTCAGCTGAAATTCTTTTGAGCCTTTGGGGGACAGTCCTAGGCTTGGATCTAGTGAGAGTGCTGCCTGGAGTGCTGAAGTCATTCCCAGCCTTCCCTTGTTGTCTTCCTTGTGTGAAGAACTTGGGTGAATGTTTGAAAATAAGTAGATTCTCCTAAGAGGTGCTAAAGATAGCATTAGCTTCCATGCACTGTCTTGATATTTTGTGAAGGTTATTTGCCATTGTTTGGAGGGTAAGGGCATTCTATATAGGGTGATTCACAGCAGTTGTGGAAATGGAGTATGAATTGAGTTGCTTCAGGTGCTGTCCACACAATGAGGAATTCAGCAGCTTCCAGATCACAGATCTGTCCAGAGTCTGCCAGCGTTGGAAAGAATATTCTCATTTGACAGATGGGGAAATAGGCCCTCAGAGCTCCATGGATCTTAAAGTGAGTTTGTGACAGTCTATGTTTCTGTATTTGCTTTAGAATATTCTTAGATTCTTCTAGTGTTTGTGGACCGTAGATGAATTGAGGTGGTAGCTACTAAGATCAGCTTTCTGATATGTCTCCCTGAGAGATGAATTAATATGGTCCTTGTGTGGCACTATAGGATAGTCACCGGCCTGCTAACTGCAAGGTCAGCGATTCATACCCAACACCTGCTCCTCGAAAACTGTATGTAGGGTCCCTGTAATTTGGAATTGACTCGGCAGCACTTAACAACAACACAATCATCAGACATAACATTACACACTAAAAGATTTGATTTAGGAGGTTTTACTCCCTGTATTTCAGCAGCCTGTCCTTGGAAACCTTATACAGGATCACTGTGAATTGGAACTGACTCTACAACACTTAACACCAACAAACAACACTCCCCATAACATCATATTGTTATTGTTGTTAAGTGTGGCTGGTGGGTTTAAACCGCCTACCTTGTGGTTACCAGTCCAGGCCTTATCCTACATTATGATGCCAGGATTTCAAAGAATCTGGAAATGTCTCCTGTGGTGGATGGCTTTATTCTGGGCATTTCGAATTTATTTTTAAGACTCAGGTGTAGTTTTAACTGAAGAGTATCAGCACCCTCTAAGTTCACATCATGCTGTCTCTGCAGTTTATGACTTAGCTCTTTTTTTTTGGATAGCATGTCATATTTTCCCACCTCCCCACCTCCTGGATCTCCATAATTGTACCACGTTCTATGTGGCATTTCTTTTCTGGAAGTCTTTAAAAATATTCTAGGCAATCATTCTGGAATGCTTGAGGATATTTTTTCCTGGCTTCATAAAAGGTCCAAGGAGCTCCCAGCCTCTGGGAGCCCACTGGTTCTTAGAAGGCTAGATTCTTATGGAAAGAGAAGGCACTGTATTTGCATTTGTTTCCTGCATGCAGGGTGACCTTTGGGCCTACATTGTTCAGGAAACCAACCATTTTATCTGCTGTTTGAAGTCTGCTTCTCTCATCTCTCTACCAAAAGGGAAACCAAACCTCATTGTCATGATGAAGGTCAAAGTTATCAGCCAGTTAAAGGAGCCATATGCACATTCATCTCATGATAGTCCCCCTCCCTCCCTCCTGTTTTTAAGATGGACGTGTCCTAGGAAGGAAAGGGAAGTGGACAGTAAAACAGAAAAATGAAACGAAGAAAAAAGTTGTCTGTGGTGCGTTCTGTCTTTTAGCCTCACTCTCTGTCTGTTAGCCTCAGTGGAGAAAGAACTTGATTACAGAATCCTTGGGTACACCAAAGTGACAAAATTTGAACGTTCAGATAGCAGTTAAGTGTGTATATGAGTAGATGAATGCTTTCTAGGTCATGACACTTCCAGATCCTTCACTGTACTTGGTGGCTTACAGCAAGGTGATGAGAGCAATCATTAGATTGTCTTCTGGAGGAAGATGCATTTCTCTGCCAGCTCTATTACAGTTTATTTCATTAAGACTGACCATCTCCTTTTTGGGAAGAGAGAATAAGGATAGATTTTTTTTTAAGAAAACAGTGTGGCAGTGGCAATGGAGAACAATAACCCCTTCTGCCCGCCACCAGTGATGCTACCATCATCACTAGGGGGGATTCTGAGAGCCCTGATGGAGCAGTGTCCTCCTCTTGCATTGAATGCATGGCACTGGAGGAAGATCCTGCCAGACCGATCCCACCCATCACCATATTCTGTGTTAAGTGTGGTGTGAGCTCTGCAGTCTACATTGTGGGAGGTGGAGGGAGGACCACTCAGGCAAACCCTGCCCTTCTGGCTGGGTCATAAGAAGGCAATGAGCATAAGAAGACCTTTAGGGCCCTTGGGGAGAAGCATGTCAGGACCAGGATAGGGGAGCCATTGGCAAGTCCATCTATCAGCCTTGGTTCCCAAGCTGGAGAAAAGAATAGATGACAATGAGAAGGCAAGAGGAGTCGTGTTGGGTCCGTTCTGGAGCTGAAATCTACGGCTACCATTTTAGGGAAATATAGGCCATGTGACTGAGAGTGGATAGTATTTGAAGCTTGAGTGACTTAGACTTTTGTGACGGAAGCTGGGAGAGGTTGGCTGTATGTAGGTGGAGTGTGTGGGAGGGTGCATTGTGGGTTTGGAGATGGGTGTGGAATTCCCAGATGGTAATAAACTTTACATAGAGAAGACCATATTTTTTACTTATGTGGCTTGGAACCTACGTAAGGCCTCAAAACTTTTAGAACTCTTCAAGCATTTTGTCTCACATATGACCCTTGTTCTTGTCATGCGCACTTAGCTGACATGTTTGCTTAACCTCTTACATGCAGATGTTATACGTTCCCTATGAAACTGAAGGTTCCTCAATGGTGTGGTCTTTGCATTACCAATTTGTTTTAAACCTTTTTCACAGTGACTAAGTATCTTTGCCTTGCATTTAATAGACAATCAGTGTTTATTTGAGGATCCCTGGTGGCACAGCAGTGAAGTGCTCACTGCTAGGAAAGTTGACAGTTCAAACCCACATTGGTGATCTGTTTCTATGAAGATTATTACAGCCAAGAAAACCCTATGGGGCAGTTCTACTCTGTCATAGGGGTTGCTGTGAGTTGAAACCGACTCCCTGGCACCCAACAACAACACACACTTGTTGACTTTGAGTGGATGGAACTGCTACTGCCTGCTCCCTTTGTTTTAGGAGATCTGCTTGTTCATAGTCCCACTGTCCCACTCTTCACCCCAAGCCCAGGTTTCTATCTTCTAGTGAGCTTAGCCTCTTCCTCCTTCAGAGGTGATTGCGTGAGGAATTATAAAAACAACAGTCATGAGCCACACTTGACCTTGTAGGTTGGAAGACTGTCCGGACTACAGATACCCCACTGCAGAAGAGCTAAGGAGTCACTTCTCTAGGACTAAGCGTTGGTCCTTAAGGGTTGATCTCCATTCCTCCCGGGGAATGGGACTACCTAAAACTCCCTGGCATCTAGCAACTTATTTTCTTCAAATTATTAGTTTTATATGGACTTCCTTCCTTCTTGTTTCTCTCTGTATCTCCTTCCTTCACCAACCCTGGCAGTTTGTTCAGTGTGATTGTTTCAGCTTTATTTGGAAACTGGAAAGCGTCATTTTACTATAATAGTTCCTTAATGATTTTCTAAATGAAACTTGCATACTTCATCTACTCCCCCACTTTTCAGATATTAAACAAATATCTCTAAGAGATTTCCTTTCATTTAAGTTTTTATTTTTTTTTAAATTATTTTTTTATTTTACTTTTCTGAGAGACCCGCCATTTGCTCAGCCAGATGGTGAGGTATGGTGCGTGCTATGGGTATGCACACGCCTGCGCATCCGTGTGTGTGTGTGTGTGTGTGTGTGTGTGTGTGTGTGTGTAGTGAAGGATTCTTATGCAGAGAACCGGCTCCTGTCCAGCATTTTCTTGCTTTCTTGTCTTGTTGCTATCCAACTGTGGAGCAAGACAGGGCACCCTGGCAAGTGACCAAACACAGAGTGAGCGGCGGGTAGGCCCCGTCGCCCCGATGTTCCTGCTAGAATTCCACTTCTCTGTGAATGGGAAGCTGTGGAGGGTATTGGAGGAGGCAAATGTGTTGGCCAGTTTCCAAGGCCAGATGTTCTGTAGTGCCATATGTCACGAGACGAAGGATAGACGTTGGAGGCTTCCAGAGCATGTTAGTGTGGGCTCTTGAACTACCACAATCCTCATACCCCTCCCCTCTCCACTCAGGACTTACAATGGCTTCCTCTTCGCTTGCTTTTCAAGCCCACCTCTGACCCCATTAGGTTTCTGACTTAAAATCATTTCATGTTGTTGTTGTTAGCTGCTGTTGAGTCAGCCTTTGACTCATGGCAACCCCATGCACAGTGGAGAGAAATGCTGCCTGGCTCCGTGCCATCCTTGTCGTTGGTTACAGATTAGGCCATTGGGATCCAGAGAGGGTTTTCATTGGCTGATTTTGGAAGTACATCGCCAGGTCTTTCTTCCTAACCTTTTTCAGTCTTAGAAACTCCATTGAAATGTGTTCAGCATCATAGCATCACGTGAGCCTCCACTGATAGATGAGTAGTAGCTGCACATGAAGTGCATTGGCTGGGAATTGAACCTGGGTCTCTTGAAGGGAAGGTGAGAATTCTACTCCTGAGCCACAATGAGTCTACCTTAGACTCATGCCATACTACTCCACAATATGCACCTAAGCCTGTCTCTGGGTTGGCTTCCTCTTAACTCCTGTGTCTCCCTCATCTGAGGTGCCTTCTCCTCTTTTCTGCCTGCTGCATTTTTGGAGTCCTCTGGTCCCAGCCTTTTACTCACCTCCTCAAGGAGGGCTCTGGAGTGACATTTGTGGTCAGGGCCTGGCTTTCAAGCACAGGAGCAAAAAACCCAAAAAATAAAACCTGCTTTATGCTGTTTTGTGTATTGTGTTCTCTTTTCAACTAGATAGGAAGCTTCAGGAGGGCCCGTTGTGGTCCTGTGCTTTTATTGTATCCTTCAGGATGCCAAATAGATTCCCAGCAGATTCTCAACCTGTCCTGGCTCCTGGGAGGGAAAAGAGGACCCCAGTAATTCTTGCTTCCTGACTGTGTTAAGTCGGTAGCCAGCAGAGAGAAAGGAGGGTAGCACAGCAGACTGCCTCCTGTGCAGCACATCCTTGCTGTCATCTGCATTACAATGAGCAGTTGCTGCAAGATAGCTCATGGGAGAGAGCTTTTTCTACCACAGTAACTTGTAAGTCCATGGAGCCAGGCACCTGTCTGAATTAAGATGGTTTGTTCTCCCTCTTTCTTCTTTCCCTCTCTTGTGTCTCTCTCTCTTTCTTCTTGTACCTTCTAACCAAAACAAACAAACAAGCCTACTGCCACTGTGTCAGTTGTGACTCATACCAACCCTAAAACCCAAAACCAAACCAAACCCATGGCCATTGAGTGAATTCTGACTCATAGCAACCCTTTATCAGGTTTCCAAGACTGTAAATCTTTATGGGAACAAACAGCTTCATCTTTCTCCCATGGAGTGGCTGGTGGTTTTGAGCTACTGACCTTGCAGTTAGCAACCCAACACCTAACCCACAGCACCACCAGATCGCCTTTCTTACCAACCAACCCTTGTTGTTGTTGTTGTTAAGTACCGTTGAGTTGGTTCTGATTCATGGCCACCCTGTATAGGATTTCCGAGGAGCAGTTGGTGGGTTTGAACCACTGACCTTGTGGTTCACAGTCCAGTGCTTAACCTAAAGCACTACGTAATAATGCTATAAAAGGGTCCCAGGAGTTCCTTGACAGGCACATGGCAATGATATTTCTGAGTGAGGCTGTGTTGGCATTTTGATCTCAATACAGAATTCAGGCATTTCTGTCTGTTTCTCTTGTCCCATAGTTCTTGCCCACACTGAACCTTCCATTCCCAGCTAGCCCCATTATTCCACAAAGGGCTTTGTTGGCATTCAATAATGGGAACATGGACATCAAAGTCCTTAGTTTTTCTTGTTGTTGTTATGTGCCTTTGAGTCGATTCTGACTCATAGCAACCCTGTTATAGGGTTTTTGAGGAGCGGCTGGTGAGCTTGAAGCACCAACCTTGCCATTCAAACGACTTTGCAGTCCAGCACATGAACCCACAGCTCCACACCAGGACTCTAGTCTGTCTCATAGGACTCCTCATTATCCAGCCCACGCTACAACCTCCCCCCCACCCCCAAGCTTATCCCCACCCCACCACTCTGTGTGTAAACCAGACCCATAGCCTGAAAGTTTACTTATTGTAACTTTCTCATTCCTAACTCAAAGACTTCACTCATGTGATACTTCCAGTCTGGAGCTCGCCTCCTCTCCAAGATCTTTCCATTCTTAACCATCTCTCACATGGTTGGTAAAGCCCCTGAAAGGACCAGCTTAGTCTACCTTCAAGCCATCTCCAGTCAAGCCAAAACCAAACCACTGCCACCAAGTTAATTCTAACTAATAGTGACCTTATATTGGGCTTTTTAGGTGGTAAATCTCTACGGGAGCAGATAGCCTCCTCTTTCTCCCACGGAGCAGCTGGTGGGTTTGAACCACTGACGTTGAGGTTAGAAGCCCAATGCCCTACTTACAGTGCCACCAGGGTATCTTATTTTCAGCCACAACACCCAACTGTTTATGCACTCCTCTTGTGCACACCCATAACATTAATTATTTGTTTCTGATATATTAACATGCTGACTCATAGTGACCCTGTAGGGGATTTCCAAGGAGTGACAGGTGGGTTTGAACTGCTGACCCTGTGGTTAGCAGTCTGGTGCTTATCCTACAGCATCACACCAGACTCTACTAGCTAGTACTTATTCACCTCTGGTAGCGTAGTGGTTACGAGTCGGGCTGCGAGCCGCAAGGTCAGAAGTTCGAAACTACCAGCGGTTCTGCGGGAGAAAGATGAGGCGGTCTGCTCCCGTAAAGATTTGCAGCCTCGGAAACCCTGTGTAGGGTCGCTATGAGTCGGAACCGACTCCACGGCACACAACAACAACAACATACCCTCCACACTGTTCTAAGTGCTTTCACATGCACCATCTCATTTATTTACCCTCTGAGACAGTGACTATATAATTCATAAATAAATAAATAAATAAATAAATATATATATATGTGTGTGTATATATATGTATAAAACAGTGTTACTATTATCCCACTTGACAGATGAGAAAACTGAGGGTCTATGAATCCCAATGTCATAGAGTTAGTAAGTTACAGGTCTGGAATTTACAAATGGTGAATGGCTTCACAGTCTGAGTTCTTAAAGTCAGTAAGTGGCTCTGCCATTTCCAAGCTTTATAACCTGTGCATGTTGTTAACATCACTGTGCCTCAGTTCTCTTAACAAAAACAGAAAGACTGCCTGCCTCATAGGATTGCTCAGAGACTGAATGAGGTAATATATGGAAATACTCAGAATAATATGCCGTAAGTGCTCAACTATGCTCTGTGCAAACGTTCTTCTAATCCTTTATCAACATCTTAGTGTGGTTGTTTGTATTACTATTATCACCCCTCGTGTCTCAGGCAGCATCTTAGTACCTGAAATAATGTTCTGTGCATGATTTGTCCTCAAGAGGTGCTTCGTTAACAAATGAGAAGTCATTTGGGCTCTTTGAGGTGACTTACTGACAAATGTTCAATATGATATTGCCTTTATGGCAGATGTTGGTTATGGGGTTCCCTTTGCCAGCATCTAAGCTTGTTGTCAGGTCCCTGTGGTGGTAGCACGGAGGTGCTCTGGGGTATGGTGGACGGTACAGCCAGGAACCTTTCTGTTGCCTAAAAACTTTTTTCCTGCCCACTCTGTTGTCTACTAGCTCTGTGCCCTGCCAAGACTGTGCACGAGTCTGGAAATGACAAAGTACCCTTTAGTTAATTGCACAACGGATTGCCTAGAGTTAAAAGTTCTGATTTATATGACTATAGCTCTAACTGCTCAATAACACAGGCCTGTAATCTACTTTCATTTCAAACAGAACAGTGATTTATAGGGCAGCATGCCGCTTTAGCTCAGAAATGAGGTGTTCAACATATGCTCTGTTGACATAAATTTGGAATTTATCGCTGTTGTCAAAACTGCCTGTTGGACAAAGGTGGGTATTAAGGCAATAAATGGCTCAGAATAGTTTTCTGTCACATTTCCTAACCATTGTATTCAGTCTATTTGAGGGGAAAATATATACTTAAAAGTAATCAAATGTCCAAAATCCATGCATCTTGTTTGGAATGGTGAGGATACAGGGAGGGTAGACTGGCGCGCAGCTTAGAGGAGGGGGGCTGCGAAGAGGGAAGCGGGGGGATTGTTGAGGAGAAAGCATTGTGTGAAGTTATAACCCATTTTTTAGAAGAGTCCACTTTGCTCCCTCTCCCACATCCCCATTAAGAGGTGGGCTTTCCTTTCTCATTTACAAAGAGGGGGAGAAAAATGAAAGCTCATTAAATAAAAATAGTAAAGGACATTTTTATGTGTGGGCTTAAAGCCAGCAGTGTCAGAAGGACTTAGCGAGTAGAGCAGAGCAGGATTGCGTTTATGGAGAAATACAGCCACTGGCTGTAATGGTTTGTTTGCTGCCTTTGGCCAGTGAGCATGGCCCCCCCCTCCCCCAACTTCTCTCCACAGGGGCTGGGCTTTCTGAGGAGCCACTGGACAGTTGACTGATGAAGAAGGGTGAGGGAGCCGCTTATGAGGCCCTGAGCAATAGGTTGTGCCCTGTCTAGGCTCTGATTCATTAATTACCCACAAGATGGCCAAGACTTACTTCGTCACCCATTCACCTGTTCACAGAATATTTCTTGTATACCT
This sequence comes from Chrysochloris asiatica, assembly GCF_000296735.1. Classification (NCBI taxonomy): domain Eukaryota; kingdom Metazoa; phylum Chordata; class Mammalia; order Afrosoricida; family Chrysochloridae; genus Chrysochloris; species Chrysochloris asiatica. The sequence goes on from NW_006408526.1 coordinate 24,988,872, forward strand.
ATTCATGCCATGCCCTTTGATAGTCTTGGAAATACAGAGATAAATGAGCTTACGAGGCCTCCCTCAGGTAGCTCCCCAGCTCTCTAGAGAGACAGAGATTGGTTGTTGTTGAGTTGATCCCTCAGATGTCAGAGTAGACTTGTGCTCCACAGGGTTTACAGTAACTACTTTTCAGAGATCACCAGACCTTTTTTATCGAGGTGTCTCTGGGTAGACTTGAATCCTCCAGCCTTTTGGTTATCAGTCAGACGTGTTGACCACAAATATAAATTCAGTACCATTCGGACAATTAAAAATGCACATGCAAAACACAAGGGTAAAATAGAGGGTCACTTTTGGGAGTGGAGAGGAAAGGAATTTCAGGGAAAGATTTTAGCAAAACTTTACCACTTGGCAAAAGGTCCATTATGAAAAGATCTTTACTGATGAACCAGTTTCTTTCAAGAAGTGCACTGATGTGGCCAGGTGTGTTTATCAGTTTGTGTTTTCTGTATCATGTATTGTAAACGCAGAGCCAGATGTCTCTGGGCATGGATGCTGCAGGGATTGGCTCCAATCTCTGTTGTTGTGTGCATCAGCTCCACACCGTAGGAGAGCCATCATGTCGTCTAATCACGAGGCAGTTGTGGTTCAGGGGTAGAATTCTAACTTTCCATATGGGGCATACGGTTTCCATTACTGGCCAATGCACACAACCACCACCGGTCTATCACTGGGTGTGAAACAGGCTTCACTGGTGCTTCCAGGCTAAGAGAGACTAGGAAGAAAAGACCTGGGGATCTGTTTCTAAAAGTCAGCCAGTGCCTCTTCTATGGATCACAATGGTCTGATCCATAATGGATCATGGTGACTGGTGCAGAACCTGACAGTGTTCCGTTCCATCATGCATGGGGTCGTCATGAGCTGGGCGCTGACAACAACAACATCTAAGCACAAGGTTCCAGGGCAGGTAGCATGGAGGGCTTAGCTAATCTGTAATCAAGTTTAAGAATACCCATCTTTTCGTCTTCCTCTGCTTTAAGATAGCACAGCTTACAGTATATTCTTGGCGTGTATATAGTGTGCAATGAGACCAAAAGCAAGTGTCCATTCAGAGAGCCTCTGCTTTGCCTGGGCTGTCCAGTGTTAGAGACTTCCTGCCTACTTGGCAGACTTAGAAGTTAGGAGCCTGGGATCATGCATGCTGCCTTGTACTTCTCCTTAGGAACACAAGGCCCAGCGGGGGGAGAGGATGCGTATTTGTTCTTTTATTTTATTTCCTCTTTTATCTCTATGCCTACACGCTTGAACCGTCTGTGTGTTGATAAATGCATGTTCTCACCCTCACATCCACACAGTCCCCCTTTCTCTTGTGAGTGAGCATGCCACACACTCACTCATACACACACACACACACACACACACACACACACACATAGTCACGCACAATCTGGGCATGGACACCAATTGTAAACCTCTTCTGTGTGGCTCGCCTTCCCCTTGCCACCAACTCCTGTCCTTTTCACACAAAGCTCCCCGTTGGGAAAACTCATAATTTTTACACCACACAGTCTTGACTGGCCTTTGCTGGAATTACTGTCTCTTTGAAGTGCTTTCTTCTGGGGCATTTACAGGCTGTTTTTAATTACCTGCAGCTTGCAAGGGGCCTTGCTTGGTCCCAGCCTTTGTTTGTTTGTTCTTTGCAAGGAGTCTGTGCAGACAGGAATACGGCTGCCTTCATTTAAAAGGGAAGAAAAGGGAGACAAAAGTTTGGGGAACTCTTAACCGAGCTTTTCCCTGCAGCCTGCTCTAGGAAACCCTGCCCACACTGACAAGCTCAGTAAGAGAGGCCTAGTCCTTGTTCATGATCCCTACATTCTCAGAAGGTTCAAACTCCATGGGTCCCTCCTCTAGGGTTTGCCACAGATATTTTAAGAGTATTCGGTGTATTTCAAACTTCTACTATTCATGGACAGTTGTTGTTGTTAAGTGCCGTCAAATCAGTTCTAACACATAGCGACCCTGTATAGGGTTTCCAAGGAGCGACTGGTAAGCTTGAACCACTGACCTTGTAGTTCAAATGGCTTTGCAGTCTGGTGCATTAACCCATAGCGCCACATCAGGACTCCATTCATGGACAGTGTTGTTGTTGTTAAGTGCCGTCGAGTCGGTTCCAACGCATAGCAACCCTATATAGGGTTTCTGAGGAGCAGCTGGTGAGCTTAAACCACCGACCTAGCAGTTCAAATGGCTTTGCAGTCTGACACATTAACCTACAGCACCACACCAGGACTTGATGGACAGTTGTTGTTGTCAGGTGCCATCGAGTCGGAACCGACTCATAGCGACTCCATGAACAGCAGAACAAAACACAATGTCCGATCCTGGGCCAACCTCACTACCGCTGCCACACTTGAGTCCATCAATGATGCCACCTGGCCAATCCATCTCGTTAGAGGTCTTCCTCTTTTTCTCTGACCCTCCACCTTACCCAGCTTAACATCCTTCTCCAGTGACTGTTTCCTCTGGACAATATGTCCAAAGTATGAGAGACGAAGCTTAGCCATCTTGGCCTCCAAGGAGCACTCTGGCTGCACTTCTTCCAAAACAGATGGACAGTAGGGCTGTTAAATTAAGAGTTCCTCTTTCCTCACCAAGTCAAAGTCAGTTGCAGTTGATCACCGGCCTTGTCCATACACTCACACTTCTTTAACTAAATCTGTTGAAGCAATTTGTGTTATTAAATTACGGAAACTGGAATTGGAGTAGAGGGAGTGTGAGGGTTGAAATTGCATGTGAAGTTCCCACTTGGAACTGTTTAGTGTTTTTGTTTTTGCTTCTTCACTTTTCATTGCATTTCCCCCCCTCTACAATGAACAGGGTAAACACTGGACTGCTAACCACAAGGTTGGTGGTTCAAACTCACCATTTGCTCCTTGGAAACGCTATAAGGGATGTGAACTGACTTGACGGCATATAATAAACATCACCAACATTACAATGTTTCATATTTCATGATGTAGCATGAACCAGCATTCATTCATTCTATCCACTGTATGGATAGAACACATTTATCCACTCTTTCATGGAGAAGCATTTGGGTAGTTTTCACGATTTGGTTTTTATGAAGAATGATTTGGCTATCAACATTCATGTACAAGCTTTTGTGTGAATTTATGTTTTCTTTTCTTTTGTGTCTACACCAAGGAGTAGAATTGCTGAGTCTAGTGTTACAGGCTAAGGACTGAACTGCTAACCACAAGGTTGGCGGTTCAAACCCCATATAAGGTTTCCAAAGCTGAAACAGTTTGGTGGCAGTGGTGGAGGTGTGCAATGGAGTCATTTCCGACTCATAGCGACCCTGCATAGGGTTTCCAAGGCTGTAAATCTTTACGGCAGCAGAAAGCCTCATCTTTTTCCTGTGGAACAGCTGGTAGCTTTGAATTGCTGACCTTGAGGTTAGCAGCCCGACTCCTAATAACTATGCTACCAGAGCAGAAAACCTCCTCTTTCTTTCAAGGAATGGCTGGTGGGCTCGAACTGCCAATCTTGTGTTTAGCAGTGCAAGGTTTATCCCACAGTGCCATCATCACTTTGAACATATCTTAAGTGAAATAACCCAGTCAATATAGGGTGATGTATCTTTTAATTCCATTAAAATCAAATGTCCAACATAGGCAAATGGATAGAAGTAGAGTAGATGAGTGGTTGCCAGGGACTCAGGGCAGGGAAGCATGGCCAGTGACTGCTCATGGGTACAGGGTTTCTTGTTTGGGTAATGAAATGTTCTGGAATTAGATAATAGTAAGGAGCTCTGGCAGTGTAGTGGTTACGAATCGGGCTACTAATCTCACAGTCAGCAGTTCAAAACATCTTTCTCCATGGGAGAAAGATGAGGCTTTCTGCTTCTGTAAAGATTTACAGCCTTAGAAACCCTGTACAGGGTCTCTATGAGTTGGAACCGACTCCACGGCACATAACAACAACAACAACAACAATGGTTAGGCAATTCTGTGAATAAACTAAGATCCGATGAATCGTACACATTAAAAGAGTGAATGTTTTTCGACCAACATCCATGCCAGTTCAAAGAAAGTTTTCTAGGTCTGGATATTTGCCATGAAGCGACGATCAAGACTATCAGATAGGCCCAGTTAATCTTTTAAATCATAAATATTTATGGAATTCTCTTTATATTTTTAACGATTTGTACTTGGCCTGCATTTTGTGTTAATATTCCTCCTTTTTGGTTTACTATTATCAAATGTCTGTATCAGGAAAATACCATTTTTACATAATATTTAAATACTATTTATGATATTAAAAGGGCGGCTGTAATGCAAATAGTTAAGTGTTCAACTATCGGCCAAAAGGTTGGTGATTTGAGCCCCTGCCCACCCTACCCTCCGCCCCTCAGGGGTACCTTGGAAGAAAAGTCTGGTGATCTGCTTCTGAAAGGTCACTGCCTTGAAGCCACTATAGAACAGGTCTACTGTTGGAATTAGCAGCTATCAACAACAATGATATCATATGTTAATTTATTATAATAATAAATGACAGATTTCTAATTGTTCTGTTTACTTTTTGCATTAAAATTAAAAAAAAATTTTTAGTGAAAATATACACAGCAGACTGAAATATACACACTCATCAATTTCAACATATACAACTCAATCACATTGGTTCCATTCTTTAAATTATGTCACTATTCTTGCTATCGCTGCTTGCTTGCTGAAAGTGAAGATGACTTAAAATACTGATGAAGATCAAACACCACTGCCTTCATTATGATTATACCTCAATGTAAAGAAAACAAAAATCCTCACCACACGAACAATAAATAACATCATGATAAATGGAGAAAAAATTGAAGCTGTGAAAAGACTTCATTTTGCTTGGATCGTCCACTAACTCAGAAGCAACAGTCAAGAAATCAAACATCATAGTATTGCATTAGACAGATTTGTTGCACAAGACCTATTTGAGTGTTCAAGAGCAAAGGTGTGAGTTTTAGGACTAAAATACATCTGACCCAAGTGATGATATTTTCAATAGTCTCATATGCATGTGGAAGTCAAACTATGAATAAGGAAGACCATAGAAGAATTGATGCATTTGAGTCATGGTGTTGCAGTAGAATATTAAAAGTACCATGGATTGCTAGAAGAACAAATAAATCTGTCTTGGAAGAAGTACAACCAGAATTCTCCTTGGAAATCAGGATGGTGAGACTTTGTCTTTTATACTTATATTATCAGGAGAGACCAGTCCCTGGAGAAGAGTAACATGATTGGTAAAGTGGAGGGTCAGAGAAAAAGAGGAAGACCCTCAACAAGATGGATTGGCATGGTGGCAGCAGCAATGGACTCTAATGTAGCAACCATTGTGAGGATGGCACAGGACTAGGCAGTGTTTCCTTCTGTTATGTATGAGTTCTCTATGAGTCTGACTCCTTGTATTGTTTCACCATCCTTGACTTTGACTGCTTGTTATGGTTACTTATTATTTAAACGCATGAGAATACAGCTCTATGAACAATACAGAATACATTTGCAATATTTAAACGCATGAAAATACAGTGCTTTGAAATATATAGAACACATTTACGGTTTTGGGAATTTCAGTTTCGTACTCTCATATCTCAGCGATTCATACCCATTGGCAGTTTGGAAGCGGGGGTTTCTGATGTATGAGGAAAGACTATCAACTGGAACCACCCCCCACTAGACTTGATAAGTGAAATAAAACACATTTATAGTTTTTTTAAAGGGTGAGTTTTATGGTATGTGAATAATATCTCAATGAAGCTGTTACTTTTGTAAAAATGTATTAGATGTCTACTCTACTGGACACCGTAGTTTGCAGTCTAGTGGAGATAAAGAACACTAGTATAAAACCAAATACATAACTGCAGATAGTGTTCAGTGTATAAAGGACACCAGCCATGTGCAATCATAGAGAATAGTGTTGATGCAGAACCTATCTGGATAGATTATCAGTCTTGCTTTCAAGTTCAAGTTCAGTCTTATTTTCCCAGAGCCTGCTACATAGTAGGTGCTTAATAGTTAAGGGGGAAGAACAGTAGGGGACTGTCCAGGCAGCATGTCCTTCCTGCTTGCCACTGGTGGTGGTGGTTGTTGTGTGCTGTGAAGTCGGTTCCGACTCATAGCGACCCTGTACAGGGTTTCCAAGGCTGTAAATCTTTACAGGAGCAGAAAGCCTCATCTTTCTCCGGCGGAACAGCTGGTAGTTTCGAACTGCTGCTGACCTTGCAGTTCACAGCCAGATTCGTAACTACTACGCTACTAGAGCACTGGTTGTTGTTGTTGTCAGGTGCCATCGAGTCGGAACCGACTCATAGTGACCCCATGCACAGCAGAACGAAACAATGTCTGATCCTGGGCCAACCTCACTATCCCTGTCACACTCGAGTCCATCAATGATGCCACCTGGCCAATCCATCTCATTAGGGGTCTTCCTCTCTTTCTCTGACCCTCCACCTTACGCAGCATGACATCCTTCTCCAGAGACTGTTCTCTCTGGACAATATGTCCAAAGTATGAGAGCACTGGTAGGAGGTCACAAAGTTTCTGTGAGATACAGGCTGTCCAGATATCATATTGTCGTGACTCAACACACCTTTTTCTTAGAGTAGGGGCAGGGAACCTTTTTCATGCCAAAATTTATAACATCATTTGCGGGCCATGAAATTATCAACTTAAAACTTAGCCTGCTATATTTGGTCAAGCATTTCATTAAGTTACCCTGATGTGATGGCTGGAACTGTGGTTGCCTTGGCAGCTCCAGACCAAATGATCCCGCGGGCCTTATATGGTCTCTGGGCTGGATGTTCCCCACCCCTGTTTAAGAGGACTCTGTTTTCGTTTCTATCTCATTAACCTATTGCCGTCTAGCTGATTTTGATCCATAACGTGTCTGCAAGACACAATAAAACTGTCCCATAGGGTTCCCAAGGCTGTAAATCTGTACGGAAGCAGACTGACGCATCTTTCATGCACAGATCAACTGGAGGGTTTGAACCGCTGACCTTTCGGTTAGCAGTTGATTGCTTAACCATGGTGCCACTAGTGCGTCTTTCCATGTTGTTGTTGTTGTTAAGTGCTGTTGAGTTGGTTCCGACTCATGGCAGCCCTTTATAGGGTTTCTCAGGAGTAGCTAGTGCATTTGAAACTGCCACCCTTGCGGTTAGTTGTTGTTAAGTGCCGTCAAGTTGATTCCGACTCATAAAGACCCTGCATAGGACCATCCTGCACTGCCATACCAGGACTCCTTTCTCTATCTAGTAAATCCTGGGCTTGCTCTCGTTCCGTATCTTCTTTCTGTTGGTGGCTTTCCGGCCTGTCTTATGGGGAAACTCTGGCTCAGAGGCTCTAGGAGGACATTGTGGATAGAGCATATGGTCTCTCCTCATGTAGGTCAGTATGGATGCAGGTCCTGAGGTGAGAAATCTGGACACTTCCACCTGATCAATAACATGAAAAAGTTTGTCACTTAACCTCAGTTTCTCCTGTGGTTGAGATGACCCTTGGAAAGCCTTTTGAAAGTCAGATATGATATATAGATGCTTTAGCATTGTTATTATAAAGCCTCAGTTAACTAGATGCCTTTATTATTATTATTTTTTCCCCTAGAAGGGAAAAGAACAAGTAAATAGGTAATATCTATTTGGTTTTGCTCTTTTTTTTTATTCAAATGACAGTAAATATCACAATGTGATTGGATGTCTATACAGGTTAATCTACCCTATCTCTTATCTTGCATTCATAATTGATGTTTAGAATGATGGCTCTAAAGCTCAGAATCCTCATAGAAAAGTAATTTAATTTCCAGTGTACTAAAGCAGAAAGAATGAGGCAGTAGACATTAAAAAGGTTTTCAGAATGGTTTAATTCTAAAGGAACTTTCTTCTTACAATCTGAATCCATTATTGTCAAGTCAATTCTGACTCAGAGCAACCCTATAGGACAAGGTTGAACTATCCTATAGGGTTTCCCAGGTTGTAAACCTTATGGAAGCAGATTGACCATCCTTTTCTCCTGCAGAATGGCTGGTGGGTTCCAAATACTGACTGCTTATTCTTCTCAACAGGCTTGGAGAATCCATGATAGGTCCATGACACTGAAGGTGATATTTAGCTTCCTGTTTAATATGGGGACATGTAAAAATGAGCTTAGATAAGTCAGAGACTAAGACAATATCAACTGCCGCTCACCCCTGACACACTTGGACAAAACAGGGAGATAAAGGAAGAGCCTCTAGCTTTTCAAAACTTTCCCCAGAAACCGGCTCTATTTGTGCTGGTTAGAAGCCTCGTATGGAATCTGAAAAGAAAAAACAAAAAGAGAGAGAGAGAGAGAGAGAGAGAGAGAGAGAGAGAGAGAGAGAGAGAGAAGCAGTAGAAACCCTGTTCACCCGTAACCATGGTTTAATTCCCTTATAGGGCCTTTTAGTATCTGGAGAGAATATTTTGGATTTATTTTTGTTTCCCTTGGAGTGACATCACCAAGAACTTACCATGCTTTGGGTTTGGAAAAAGCTCCAAGAAGCTGTAAATCTTAAGATATTTTACTATTCTTCCTTTTCCCGTTACTAAAAGCACAACTTTTTCTGATTTCTTAAAAAAGAGAGAAAGAAAAAAAAAAAGAAAAGGAAACTACAAAAGTGTGTATTGATCCTTTTCCCTCAGATCTTAACTGCTCAGGCTGTAATACCTTGCTTACATCTGCCAGGGGTTTTGTGCAGTTTTGCAACATCTCCTTAATCCAGTGAGCATAAATAGAACATTTCAATCATATTTGGCTACCAGGAACTTCACAGATAAGCACACTAAGACCTGGTTGAAAGAGACTGTATGAGATTGTGCACGATAAGATCATCCTATAGCCCAGCACACAAATGAAAAACTTTTGTTCTTGGTGAAATTTGTTGATAGAGATATTTCAAATAAACGACTTAGGAGAACTCGGTATTTTAAAACAAAGGTCTGGTTAGCCAGGCCTCTTGGTGCTCGATAACCATGAAGAGCTGTCTAGTAGCAATTGCTACAGGGAGATTAGCATGCCTCTTTGTCATTTCTGACATCGGATTTTAACACTCTTGGGCAGTCTTATCTCAGAGTACTGTACTTGGTTGTGGGCCCGGCTGCAGGGAATGCCATTGTCCTTCCTTGTGTTTTCAAGGTTCAAGACAGCTTCTTCCACTCTTTCAGTGAGCTTTAGGTTGGCCTTGATCCCAGGCCAAAGCGGGATGTGTGACTTTCTTTCTAAGAATTTCATGGGGCTTCCCCTTTATGAACAACTGTTCTTGTACTGATGGTATATGTTTATGTGTGTAGTGTATGTTGTGGTTGTTAAGTGCTGTCGAGTAAGCTCCGACTCACAGCGATCCCATAGAGGGTTTATCAGGAGTGGATGGTGATTTGAACTGCTGACCTTGCGGTTCAAACTGACCTTGTGGCCCAGTGCATTATCCCTCAGCACCACACCAGTAGTGTGTAGAGAACCCAAAACAACAAGAAAAACAAACATATTGTTGGCAATTTGATCCCAACTCATGGCAACCCCTTGTGCACAGAGTAAAAGTATTCTCTAAAGAGTTTTCAAGGCTGTGAACTTTTGATATCAGATCTCCAGAGCTTTCTTCCGAGGTGCCTTAGGGTAGATTTGAACTGATAACTTTTTAGTTAGTAGCCCAGTGCTTAAGCTTTTGTTACTCAGGGATTCCTGTATGTAGAGGGGTAGGTTTTTTTTAACCTTTACGTTTCTGTCTTTGAATTCCCTCTGTTCTTTGTTCATTCATTCAACAAAAAATGCATGAAGTCTCTACTATGTTCCAAGCTCAATGATGGAATTGAAAGGAGGTTACCGCCCCCTGTAGTACAGGCTTTTGTCAGCCCACTCACCTGTCAAGTTTGTAAACCTGATTAGAAAGAATCTGAGCAATCTAGTGCAGACTTTACATGTTGCAAAGGTCTGAAGTGAAATCTACAGAGCTTGTGATTTGATTAGTCTTATGATGGTTACTACCAGAACTGGGCTGAAAACCAGATCTCTTCTTCCACTCCAGTGTTCCAGGCAATATAATAAAACCTATGAAAGCCAGAACCTGTGTACCTCAGAACTGTCAAGAGAAGGAACATGCAAAAATACGTAGTACTAAAACACCCTGTCAAAGGCGGAAGACTTGTGAAACCCACCAAACCATGCAGTTCTAGCGGATTCTGGCTCTCATAAGTTGCACTGCACACACATACACACACACACAGTTGTATTATTGTTGAGTTGATTCTCACACATGGCGACCTCATGAACATCAGAGGAGAACTGTGCTCCTTAAGCTTTTCAGTGGCTAATTTGTCAGAAGTCGATTGCCAACCCCTCCTTCTGAAGTGCCTCTGGGTAGACTTGAACCGTCAGTCTTCCACTAGCAACCAAGTGCACCACCCAGGGACTCAATCAATAGACTATGTATGCTTTTTCCCTGCAGGATTTTTGAGGAATCTTGGCTTCTTTTTCTATTCTCTCCCACCGCCCTGTAAGAGGCTCCAAAACAATCAGATGGCCACAGTCTTCCATAGACTTCCATTCACTGATCTGAATCCCTGACAGAGAGGCACCCTCTGTGCAGTCCCTAACCCTGCAGCACATAAGGCGTTAACTGGTAATCTGTGAGCAACCTCCTTCGCCTTCTTGTTCTGTTTTTTTAATTTGTTGTTTGAAAATCCTGGCCTTTTATTGATATATTTATTTTATAGCATACATAAAGAGCTGTATTAAAAAATAAATTGTGTTGTAAAAGCATTCGGTAATGTTTATTAATATTGACTTGTCAGGGAGCAAGGAACTCGATTGCTAGAAAGATAATTTGTGGTAATACCATCTAAGCATTCACAGCTTGTCAAACGACTGTCTAATCTCAACATTAAAGAAAAATGAATACAAAGATAATTCCCTTATGCCTTGAGAAAATGAAAGTGACCCTTTCCTCAGCCAAGATTAGCACTATCCTCCCCCCCCCAAGGTAACAGGCTTCGTCTTTGATTGCAGGCCGTCCCAGGGCTGTCTTTTTGTGGTCAGTTATTCTGTTGTCTTGGGGTGGTTGACAATCACTTCAGCTAGCAATGGCTTCTCTTAAGTCTTCTCTGTGTTGAGTCGGTGTGAGGGTTTTGAAGTCATAGAGCATGACGTGATTCTTGTGCTCAAGACACTTGTTGTTTTGATGAACTTAAAAATGGCTTAGCCCTGAACTGTTGATTTGATATTCTCAGAAATTATGAGGGGACTCCAGAAAATTCGTGGAAGATTGAATTAAAAGATGATGAAATTTTTCCATGAACTTTTTGAAGCCTGCTTGAACATCGAGAGAACAACAATGGCAATGACTAATGACCCACCCAGCCTGGAGTTTGTCATTGTTGTTCCTTGGGAAGCTATGATGTCACTCTTAGAAAATAGGGAACATTCCCTGAACATCCCAGATGTCCTCTATATGACCTGTTCCGGGTAGGGTGGAGACCCCTAGTTGAAAAAGCTTTTACAGATATTTTTTCTCCTAAAAAATGCATGTGTAGAAAAGACAGGAGATTTGGACAGAATATGATAATACTCAGGATCCTCCCTGGAAGTTGTTTGGGGAATAAATGCCCAATAGATTAATAACTTTTCATTTACCTTTCTCTTAAAATGAGAGCATAGAATGGCTTTGTTTGACCTTCCTTAGGTCAGATGAATAAAAGGTAAATACCCATTGAAGGTATGTTTTTGAATTTAGGGTTGGAGGAAAATTAATAGTTCATTGATGAAGTACAAATGCTCCCTCCCTTTCAATTCTGTTTCCACTGTAGAAAGTTGATTGAACCCCTAGGCTTAGCAGTCAGTTGCTACTTTCGGGACTGGGCTTCATGAAGGACCCTGCCTCACACTAGACACAGTGGTTTCTAATAGACCAGGTTCTGCTGAAAGAAGGAACAGGAGGCTAGCATGGTAGCTCCGTGGAGGATCTGGGATAATGTTGTTTCTCAGGGGGGCAGCTGGCTTTTGAGAGAGGAGGGTCATTTTGACCTTGGTTTAGATCTCCTGCCTCGTTGTCTGCTCTACATACCCCTTAGAAGCAGGGAATAGGTCAAGTTGGTGGTCATGGGATCAGAAAACAAATTTCAAACATTGGGGTGGTCTTGCATGTGCAGCAGTCTCAAGCCAAGGATGAAATGAATTGGAAGGACCTTGTGGGCCACACATGCTGGGGCTGAGTGTTGGTTCAGAGAATAGAGGCAGGTAAGCTGAGAACAAGGGAAATATTCCCTTGTAACAGCACTCATAGGATATGTTGCCCACCTTATTTGTACTTATTCATGGGTGGGAGAGGGCAGGGGGGGTAGTACTACTGTAGAGTTTCCTCCCACTCACTTCCCCAGAATTTAGGCCCTAGTTCCCATCAAAGCTCGGTGGACAGGACATTTCAGCTCCCCAGTAGGAGCCCTGGTGTGGCACTGTGAGTTAATGTGCTGGACTGCAAAGTCGCTTTGAACTGCATGGTGGGCGGTTCAAGCTCACCAGCTGCTCCTTGGAAACCCCGTAAGGGTTGCTGTGGGTCGGAGCCGACTGAACAGCACTTAACAAGTAGGAAAGTGAAGGAGTATAGCCCTTTAGTTATTAGGACTAAGAATCCTCTGTCTAAACCTGCCTTGCCTATGATCTATTCCACCTTTGCTCCTTGTCTCAGGGCAGAGGGACTGGGGAGGAAATGTATCACAGGTAGTGCCAAGCCTTGAAACCCTCTCCTTCAGACAAGTAGTGCTGTTAGCCTTTTACTCATGGAGATGGAACATTCACTTAGCCCTTCTCCTTGCCACATCCTCTCCAATTCTCAACTGCCTGAGATGGAACGGGGCTGTGTTCTCCTGAGGAGAGTAAATGTAGATACCCCTCAGACCTCAAGAAGCAGCTCTATGCTCAGCTGTCTCAGGAGGCTGAGGGTAGACAGGATTGGATTTGGCTTGAGTCTCTCTTTGTGGATACTCCTTGTGCTGTTGTTGTTTGATGCAGGTTAGGGGATGAAGTCTTAGCCTGAGGATGAGAGGTTGGTTGGTCTGAAGCTCAGGCTTCATATTTCTATGAAATCTCCACAGGCATTTCTTATATGGTCTTTAGGAGCCAACAGTGCCGAGCTGGTGGTTGTCAATGAAGCTGTTGGATATGGAGTAATTGATGGGGTGGACGGATATCTAACTTCCCCTTTTTGTTGTGAGTTTCCATTGAGTTGGCTTCAAATCTTGTCAGTCTCATGTGTCACAGAATGAACCTTTGCTGTGCCATCTGCATGATCTCTTGGTATGCTCAAGTTCATTGGATGGCCATTGGTGAGTCCATCTCATTGGGGGTTTCACTTGCTTGCCACTTTATCCAGCATGATGTCCTCATCCAGTGACCAGTTCCTCCTCGTGATACATCCAAAGGGAGATGGAGTGTCAGATAATATTCTGTGATCCATTCTGTTTTCAGTGACTGATTTTCAGAAGTAGATGGTCAAGCCTATCTTTCTAGTCTGTCTCAGTCTGGAAGGTCTACTGACATCTGTCCACCATGTATGACCTTACCTGTATTTGGAATGTGGTGGCATAGCTTTCAGCAGCATAGTAACATGCAAGCCACTGCAGTACAAGCTGACAGGTGGATGGTGGAGACTTCTTTTAGAGAGAGGCATTTCTTCAGTAGCTTGGGTTAATTAATCCTTCGAAACTAGACAAAATGAAAAGAAAAAGTTGACGTGGTTTTTGCCATCATGGAGTTTACAGTGTAAGCCAGTGGAAAATAATGAACAGCAGATTATCCCTCCCACAGCTCTCTCCTCAGCTGGGGTCAGTAATCCATGGTAGTGGTCCATACTCACAGTGATGGGGTTTATTTAGGGAAGTTGTTGATAGGTTACAATTCAGGGTCAGAAATGTTTAGAGTAGAGTTTTTCCAGTCTGTGAAGAGCCTCTTGCTCTGCCGTGCTTACAGGCAGTTTCCTCTCTTGCCCTCAGCCCTTTGGCCTGGTCTCTGCCCTACTCCAGCAAAGCTCTTTTAGGGCTGCCAATAAATACCCACAAGGCACACCACTCTACCATACATGTCAGCATGAAGACACTCAGCTCTAGCTCCATGGGTCAACAAACTTAGATTCCCCCAGTTAAGTGCATGGCGGCATCTCACTGTGCAAGCAAGCCTCTGGCCCAATTCCCATTCTTTGTTTCATGGGCTGGGAAACCCACTGCTCTGTCTTAGGCTCTGGTTCTTGGTTCTGCTGCTGCTGATCCTCTGATACTCCTTGGCTGCTTATCAGGTATCCCAGTATTCTTTCCGTGGCCCAAGAAGGTTCTATGTGTAGCAATCTTAAAGTCCGAAGGACATGTTCCTCTCTGGGCCCTTTCTTGTTGGTTGTGAGATTCCTCCATTCTTGCTTCTGAGATGGTTCATTTCTTAATATGTTAGTGTACCAACTTTTTATGATCACAACGAACTGTTAACCACTCACAACTGAATCATGTAATCCTATCAGCATTTTCTCTTAGTTTCTCTTACTCAGACCCAGCAGGGCAAAAATGTTATTTGATGGGAGTTACAAAGGCTATAGGTCAAAGATCCATATGAAGTAATTTTCTTCCCTGCAACCAGATAGGATACTTACGAATGATCAGGCTCAGAGTAGCACAGAAATGGTTCTGTTGGACTTGTGCCTTGCCAGTGTGATTTTACTAATGAGAGTTGCATGGTTGAGAGTCAGAGTGGGAAGGCATGAGTCCTTGTCTCCAGTTATTTGGCAAAGGGTTCAGATTTGCTTAGTTTTAATTTCTCATGATGACTCAGTTTCCTTGAGAAAATAACTACATACCTGCTAGAAGCTAATTTTTTCCTCTGTCTTTTTGAACATGCATGAAAATGTGTTACATCCAAGGCAAGTTTAATGGATCAGGTGTGGTCTTTTGATGGGTCACCACCGGGGATGGGGCAGAACTTGAGCCTGATCCCCAATAATAGGTGGTGAGACCATGAACAAATAGAAGAGATGGAGGCTCCACTGAGTATAGAACAGAGGTGCTTGGTTCAGGCTAGAACTGGGTTACTTTCTAAACGGTTATCAACAATGTGGCTTCTTCTGAGTGAGTACCAAACTCTATCATCAATCAAGGTAGTATGTATGCAGAAAGATACAAAATTGTCCCCAGATTCCCTATGCCACAATGGAGGCTGATGACCTCAGATGGCTAAAGCAGTTATATCTTGTGAAAAACCAGGATCAGACTGGGACAGTTTGGATACATGTGGTTAGGTGGACGGAGGCAAACACAATTTCCATTTTGTTCAAATGACTTTGCAGTTGCATGGGTGGTTTTTTTTGTTTTGTTTTGGTGAGGGAGATACTTTTCTTCCAAAAACTAATTGGAATTTTATTTCCACATAAGCCAGTCTGCAGATTGTGCCACAGAGAGCCTGCTGGTAGCCAAGTCCCTTGAATGCACTCAAATTTGTCTTCACCATTTTCTTTTCTTTCGAATGTCTGAATAATAATTAAACACAAGTAAACTAATAACTAAACCAGTACTAGGCTCTGTCAAACTCCCAGGCCTGTGAAGTTGTTTCCTTTTTCTCTTTTGAACTTTGTGTGTTTTGCTCAAGCTTCTCTGCTAGTGAAGCAGAACCTTTGTTCTTTTACTACATGTGGAATCACGTGGACAGCACGCTTGTCTCTAGTGACCTGTTTAGGACTCTGAGTTAGTGGGTCTGTTGCCGAGCAGTGTCCCTACCCCAAGGACTGGACCCATGTTTCTGAAGGCTGGGAAATGCAGGGAACAGAATGGTTTGGAGGAAAGGGTGTTGATGAGTTCTGGACATTTCTTTCTCTAAGAGTTAGAAAGAAACTCAGGTTATCTGGATTAGAAGGTTTTAAAATGAATAGATTTCTGGGATTGGGCCTAGTTTTTTTCTTGGACTAACCTAGTCTTGTTACAGGCTCTCACAAAAATGGAATATGGCTCAAAGAGAGTAACTTCTGTTTGAGGAATTCCTTGAAGGCTAGGTAAAGGGTATGGGTATAACTTTTGAATAATAAAATTTGGGCTCCATAAAGGATCTTAGATAGTATCCGCACACTTTACGAGTGAAGAAAATGTAGAAAGGTGATGATTGCATAGTTTGACCAAAGCATGCTAAAGAATGAGTTGAATTGAGGATCTTGGTTTTCTGGCTGCTCACCTGGCATTCTCTTCTGTATTCTGCCACCTTGGTAGGAGAACAAGATCTCATCACTTCTCACACCAAGTCAACTCACTTGGCCAAGGAAAGCCAATTCTACCAACTGCCTGGCAAATCAGTTTGCATCTAGTGACAAGGCATACCAAGAAAGTGTTCAGCAGGATGAGAGACAGGGATTTGATCTGGACCCCCTAGGGGGAAAGAATGGGAACCCAATGTTGGGAGCTTAGCCTGGTGGGGGCACCTGAAATCTGAAGACTCACTCTAGGAACCATTTGGAAAACAAATCCAAATAGTTCCTCCTAACAGCCTTTTGTGAGAGGTGGGCATTCCTGGTAACTAACAAGTCACCAGTAAAGGAAACAATGGAGATAAAATAAACTGAATCCTCCTGTAGGCCTGACAATGAATGTGTGTAAGTAGTTCACCTACTGACCCATTTGTGAGCGGAACCTTTTCTGTCCCAGAGCATCGCTTCGAAGAGCAAATATCTGTCATGTCTGAGCAAGTGACAGAAATACCCAGTTACTGTGTGTTTGTACATATGCACATATGCTCACATGTGTGGATGCATATTGCCTTCAAAATGATTTGTACATGCTCCAGTGCCCAGCATTGTGAAAAACATTTAAGAGTTAAGATTATTCAGTTAAAATGTTCTGTAAATATTTCTTAATTTGGAAAGATCAGTTGTGGAGAGGAGTAAGATAATAACATGGGGGTAGAGTGCTCTCTAATGTCATGGAGCAGGGTATGTGTGTGTATGTGCGTGCTTGAGAAATAATTTGCTTTTGGCAAGTGGTTAGAGGGAGAGCGAGCAAACAAAACAGTGTGATTGAGAAAGAGTTCTGTTGAGAGGACTGTGGTCTTCACAGTAACTGGGTACTGTGTGCGATCTTCAAGCCATGGGAGCCCTAGAATGTGGCCCTAAGGAGACCCACCTCAGGGCACTGTATGATCTTGCTAACCTAATGACGGGATTTGGAGGGTAATCAATGGGTGGATCTGGCTCATTTTTATTATCTGAACACCAAGACCCAGGTCCAGGCACTGCTGACTTGAGTGTATAATGAGTGTCCATCTCTCCACTGTCAGTTTTAGCTCTTCAACCTTTAGCTATGGTCTCTACTTGCCCACATTCTGACCACAAGACATTATTTGTTCTCCCAGGGCCTGCCTTCTCTCCTACATTGACCCTCCACCCTCAGACCCTGCCCCTTGCTGCCTTGCCTGGCCTTCCTTGTTCATTGGGGCTGAGGGACATGGTGGTTAAGGCATGGAGACTGGGGTGGAGGTGGAGGCAGGCTCTGGCAATGGCACATAAAGGCCTGAGAACAGAAGTGTGTGGGGGGAGAGTCAGTGTTCTGGGCCTGTCAGCCCACACTCCAGCTGGCAGTACAGTGCCATGCCCAGACCCTCTTCCCAGTGTTCCTCTCCTTACTTGCTTGGCTGTTTCTCTGCATCTCACTGGCTCCATCATTGCTCACCATGACTGAGCCAAGCATCTGATGGAAAAGGTCCTGGGTCTCCATCAAGATGAGCCTGTGGCCTGCGGTTACTGGGCCTCTGTTTCCTCAGAGATGATAACACATGTCCAACCCACTTGACATAACTATGCTGATGGCAATGAGATCATGCGTGTGCAGTATTTTGGAAAGTCAAGAATGGCTCTTACCATCTACATTAGCAGAAAGATATTGCCTGTCTTCTTTAAATCCTTCCTTATGTAAGGGCTCTGCCAAGACACATAGGGACGACACTTGTCAAACTGGACCTTAGGAGAAAGGGATGTGTTGGGGAGTCACAGCAGTTCTAAGAACATCTGGATGCCCAAGAAAGGGCATCTTGTGTCCATAGACATATCTGTTCGTTAGTAAGCTAATTTCAGAGCCTATTGGGTGCTGGCCTCTGTAGTGGGAACTGGAGATATAAGAGAGAAACTACAAATGCAGCCCACCTGAGTCTAAACATCTAGGAGGTGGTCGTGCAATTGCTCACAGTGTAGTCAGGGCAGTGTGGAGACCAAGGTAAGCCTGGGCCTGCCAGTCTGTGATATTTTGGCTATGAACATCTGTCTGTCTGACTGTCCAGGGTGCTTCTTGGTGAAATTGGATCTTTTTATGTCCTCCTTGACCTCACATGTTATTTCTGTTGTTTGTTGCTGTTATAACCCTCTGTGTGCTAACTACAATTGTTCCGTTGGCTGTGATTGTATGGAAGCAGATAGACAGATCTGTCTTTGAACTGCCTCTGGGTGAGATCGAACCTCTGACTTTTTGGCTAGTAGTCTAGTGCACCACACAGGGACTCTAGTGTGACATGTAACTGTGGGAAAGCAGTAGAATTGCCCTGCTCTTGGATAAGACCAGGAATGGCTGCTTCTTTGGCAGTGACCCATGGGAAAGGGGGCAGTTAAGGCTTTCTGAGGATCAGAAGATGTGTCTCCATTAGTACCTATCTCCAGCACCCACACCCTCTGCCTCCTTACCTCCTGTCCACCTGCCTGAGAGCCCAGGTAGGGAGTGCATTTGCCATCTGTCCAGTCAGAGCAGCAGCAACCTGTCTTTTCCTTTCCCTACAGGAAGCTGCACAGTGGGATGAAGACGTATGGGTGTGAACTCTGCGGAAAGCGTTTCCTGGATAGTTTGCGACTGAGAATGCACTTACTGGCTCATTCAGGTAGGCCAACATGCCCTGATGGGCCCATCTGGGTACCTCCTGTCCCCTCCCCACTCAGAGCCTGCTGTCCAGGACCTTGGTCCATCTTGTCCCATGGGACCGTTGGTCCACCTGGATGCTCCCGCCAGGTTCTTGGAACCCACAGGCCACCCTGCCTGGATACCCAGTGAACCCAGCCTCACGTGAGCTCCTGGGTTTCCCAGGGCACCGTTGGCACCCACTGCCCTGTGTGATCTACCTTCCAAAGCCGGCTGCAGCTTCATTAGCAAAACAGTTGTGGAATTAGGTTCTCGCTGTCTAATGAATCTGACTATTGGGTTCACATTATACAGGAGCCTTTAATTAAATAGATATAGAAAGGTTGGAACACAAAGCTAGTTATAGCATGCTGGTTTGGTTTTTTTTCTTCTCCCCAAGTTAATTTTATCCAATTCTAGTGGGGCTGACTGTGTGGTTGCTGATATTTTTGCCCATGTTTTGACTGGAGGATGCAGGCAAAGCTGCTTTGCCTCATGAGGCGTGGAAAGGGGAGAGGTGCCTGAATGCAGCCTGCCTAGCAGTTCTCAGTAGAGGGTAGCACACAGCAGGCATGATGCTGCTGCTTTGAGGCTCAGCGGCTGCAGAGGTCTCACCAGGGACAGTACTCTGTTCCTTCTAATTCCCTGGCCTTACTTCCTTGGAGTCACTTTTTGTTTTTTGGAGTCACTTTTGCAAGGAGGCAAGAGAGGTTATTTTGAATCCTGATCAAAAGGAGAAAAATGTGGAACAGAACTTCGAGTTCTCAATGGAATCCAGACTTTCTGGAACCTTTGAGTTTGGATGAATCCTCTGCAAATGATTGCCCTGAGATGCTTTTTATACTTGAAGCCAAAATTCTCTCTTGAATCTCTTTAAACCCAAATATTGTTTGTCTTAATTAGTAAAGCACATCTGCTTCGAGTTTTGTGCTCCTTGAAAGAATCGTCTGTGTAAGGTGACACGGAAACTCAAAAGGTTGGAAGAGAAACTTAGGGGCAGTGAGTTTAAGAAAATCGTAGTAGAATTTGGAAATTGGAAGAGGATGAAGAGAGTGAATGGTAGCATAGCTTGAAGAATGCAATCAATATCACTGCATAGTGCAGGTAGAAATTGTTGAGCTGGTATATTTTTGACTGTACAACTGTCATGGGGAGCGCAGTGGCCCCACTAGACTGCAAACCGCAAGGTCTGTGGCTAGAGCCCACCAGCTGCTCTGCAGGAGAAGATGAGCCTTTCTGCTCCTACAAAGACTTAAAGTCTTGGAAATCCTATACAGGACTTCTGGTTTGGTGCTGTGGATCAGCATTGGACTGTGAACCACAAGGTCAGAAGTTCAAACCCACCAGCTGCTCCTTGGAAGCCCTATATAGGGTTTCTGTGAGTCAGAACCTACAAAACGACACTTGACAGTAACCATGAGTTGAAACAGTTTGACGGCACTTAGCAACAACAATACTGTCATCAAAAACAAAGCAAAACAAGGAAGGATTATCTTATTTGGTCTTGTTTTTTCTTCATGTATTCAACTGCCAGAGCCTGCTGGTTCTTCCCTTATGTGGACTCAAACATCTGATCATGACGGGCAGTTTGCAACCACTGCGGCTGCTATTGTGTGTCATCAAGTCAGTTCCAACTCGTAGTGGCCCTTAATAGGGTCTCCGAGTCTGTTAATTTTTACAGAAGCATAAAGTCTCATCTTTCTACTGCGGAGCGGCTGGTGGATTTGAACAGCTGATCTGTGGCTAGCAGCCCAATGTGTACTGTCCAATTGGTTTGGACTTACAGCAACCCCCATGCATATCTGTGTGGTGCTGTAGGATCAGCACTGGACTGCAGACCATGAGGTTGGAAGTTCAAACTCACCAGCTGCTCCTCGGAAACCCTGTACGGGGTCGTTATGAGTCAGAACCAACTCCACGGCACTTAACAACAACAACATGCACAACAGGAAGACACATCCTCACAGTTGTTCATATGAATGAGTCCATTTTTGCTAGCTACTGTGTCAATCCATGTTGGCAGGCAGTTTAGCATTTATGAAAAGGTCATGGGCTTTGGGTTTAGAGAGATTTGGGCTTCATATCCTGTTGGCGATGTGGGCTAATGGTTGTGACCTCAAGCAGGTTTATCTTCCGGACTCTAGCCCTGCATTTATAAAGTGCAGGTATGACTCATTCATATAGTTTCTTCTTTTTAGGATTGTTGTTGTTGTTGTTATGTGCCGTGGAGTCAGTTCTGACTCATAGCGACTCCGCACAGGGTTTCTGAGGCTGTAACTCTTTATGGGAGTAGAAAACCTCATATTTCTCCAGTGGAACAGCTGGTAGTTGTTTTGAACTGCTGACCCTGAGGTTAGCAGCCCGATTCGTAACCACTATGCTACCAGAGCGAGAGAATATATGTACAAGGCATGCATAGATAGCAAATACAGCTGGCGTTTCATAAATGCTGATTGCTTTTGCTTCCCCCTTCCTCCCTTTTCTGTACTTCTGAAGCTATCACCATGGTGCATGTTCTCATCATCTTGTTCCAGAAGCTTCCATTTTGGCTGTTTCCATTCTGCTCATGCCCCAGCCCATCGGGCGTACAGCCATGGACCTGTGATTAGGTGGTTTTTTATGCTTCGGTTCACCACTGCCTTGCTTCAGAGTCCTTGTTGGAAGTTACCTGTCTCCTGGCCTTCATGGCTTTTCATATGGTGCCCTCACTAACCCCCCTCACTCCCATTCTTTCCTCATCCATATCCAGGGACTTGACCACAGCAGGCGGCCATCTGACTGCTCTGCCCCATGTCTTGGTGTGGGCCATGGCTCCTTCTGTCAGACTCCTACACCATGCTCCACTGAGCCAACCACCCCCTGTGCCCACCTGCCTCACCCTGGCCTGGAGTCCTGATCCCAGTCCTTCCTGTGGTTGGCATCTCACAGACTCTTCTAGTTTGCTTTCATAATCCACATCTTGATTCTTCATCAGCTTTATACATTGTTTCAAGTTCATTATGTGGTTTGAACTTGCTCCCCAATCCTGAGGGTAGAGCCTGGATCCTCCCTGCTCCAAACTCCTATGGTGTTGGACACCTCTTTAGGAGCGATATATGTTAAAGGTCCCTTGCCCTCTCTGTAACTCAGTCCCAACAATCATTCTTTCTTTATTTTTTACAGAAATGAGAATAGTCATAATTAGCTAGCATTTTATTGAGTGGCAGACACTGTTATAGGGCTTTGCTGATATTAAGTGGTTTAAGTCTCCAGCAAACCCTTGAGGTCAGTTGGCTATCATCCCATTTCGTAGAGTAGCCATTAGAGGCACAGAGTGGTGAAATCACCTGGCTGAAGCTACATAGTTTAGGAGTGATAGAGTGCAGAGTAACAAGAGGTACTCTTCTTCCATCACCTCTAGGTACCATACTAAGTACCACAACAATGTAGTGTTTCTCATTGCTTCAGCCTTGCTCCCAGGGATCTAGCCAGACTCCTGGATTCCTGGACATGCTCCTTGTTTCAGACATAGTGGCTCTCCCCCCCAACCCCCTGCTATTCCCTCAGCCTGGGATAACCCTTCCCCAGTCTTTGTATATCCAGATCTTTTCATCCCTGTCACAGTGGTGTCCCTAGTTCTTTCCCACCTCCAGCAGGAAGTACTCATGCCTTCCCATATTCCTTTATCAGTTAAGGAGCTCTGGTAGCGTAGTGGTTACGAATCGGGCTGCGAACCTTAAGGTCAGCGGTTCGAAACTACCAGCCGCTCCGCGGGAGAAAGATGAGGCTTTCTACTCCCGTAAGGATTTACACCCTCGGAAACCCTGTTACAGGGTCGCTATGGGTCGGAACCGACTCAACAGCACTTAACAACAACAACAACAACAACCTTTGGGCACAAGTTTTCTTCTTTATGTAATGGTGATTTATGGACTTGCCTTATGTCCCTTCTATGGGAGGCTGGGTAGTAGATTGGAAGAAATGTGTGCACCTACTTCCTTGGTAGCGTAGTAGATTACCAGCTGGACTGCTGACACAAGGTCAGCAGTTCGAGTCTACCAGTCACTCCATGGGAAAAAGATGAGACTTTCTGTTCCCTTAAAGATTTTCAGCCTCCAAAATCCTATACAGGGTCACAATGAATGGGAACCGACTCCATGACACCCAGTCACCAACTCCAGAAGGCGTGATCTTAGAGGAAGTAACATAATCTCTCTGAGCCTCAGTTTTCTCATCTGTGAAATGAGAATATTTGTACCAATTTCAGCATAGTTATAAGGCTCACATCTGATACATGGCAGGCTTTCTGTAGATGGCATTTCTCCTTCCCTCTTGAGGACAGACTCTCCTTGTGCATTACCTGATACATTATTGGAGTCAACAAATATTGAATAAATGTGTTGTGTGTAAAGTACAGGTTTTACTAACTCACATAATTAAAAAAAATTTTTTTTTTTTAAGGATTTAGTAAGAAAATACATGTTAAAAGCATACATAGCACAGTCCTTGGCATACAGTTGGTGCTGTGTCCAACTTCCTGAAAGCCTAAAGGCTCTCTGCAGTCTTCTGTTTAGGTGCTGTCTGAGGGCTTCCTAGGAACAACTCTGAGCCCATTGGCCCATACATACTGCACTTCTCTTCCTGACAGTGTGACCAACTATCTCCTCAGTGAGTGGTGTTGGTACGGTAGGGAGGAATGGGCAAAGAGGAGAGGAGCTGCTTACAGACTTTATTGTGGGCTTGGAGTCCCCAGATCAGAAAAGATGAGTGACTTCGCACCCTGATGCTTCCCTAGGAAGCTGCATTCAGTTCCCAATTGAGATGCCACTTGAAGTCCCCATGGTCTCCTAAGGGATGTTTTTCCTTTCAGTGCTTGTCTTGCTGGGTACTGGAGGCTGACTGTATGGAGTGATTTGTCCCTCTGAGGTGTGCTTGCCAATGCCCTTGTAAAGGATTTGCTGTTGGAGGAGGTATGCTGAGTCATAACACTGTTTTAAGTCACCCTTGCAGATGGTTCAGAGCCTACTTAGAGTCTGATAGTTCCACTTTCTATTTTCTTTCTTTCTTTTGTCCCACGTACCTTTCCCCTCTGTGCTGGAACAACTTGAAAATAAGATAGCAAAAAAGGACTTTTAGTGAACCTACATCACTTCCTGAGTGATTTGACCCCTTGTGAACCAAGGGAAGGCCCTGGGGTTCCTTAGGGTGGCAGGCCTGAGTGGCTGGTGCCAGGTTTTCCTTCTGATTCCAGAAGCCAAAGTCGGGGTTTATGCATTCCCCAACAACCTTTCTTTAGATGACACAAGGTCTTCTTGCCCTCTGTTTTGTTGGGACAAGAATTCCCTGCATGCAAGTGACAGCAAGAATTGTCCCTAGAGGTCTGCAGTGCAGACCCATTTTATAGAGTTAATCAGGTGCAGAGCCTTAAGAAAACCAGAATATTGCAGAACCCTAGGGACCAGTTTTTAGAAAGGGGGAGCCAGTGGAGAAGTGATCCTGGGAACTGGGTAGGGGTAATGGGCCTTCCTGGCTTCCCCCAAATGTTGTTGCTGCCTTTTCATGGGGCACATTCCTGCTTTTTTCTCCTGCTTAGTGGAGCTGAACGGCGCTCACTTCCTGGCTAGCTCCGTGTGCTCGCTCCCCCACCCCCCTTTTGGCGAGAACTGCCTCTGTTTGTTATTGTAGTTCTGGCACGGGGCCAGGCCTGGCTGGGCGCCAGGCCCTGGGTACAGTATGTACAGTGAGTACTGAGCCAAGTTTGTCATCATACACGATTAATTTTTTTTTTCTAATCTAGTAGGGGTGGGGTGAAGGAGGAGACTAGTGGAGTTTCTCAGATGCTTTAAGAATAAGCCATATTGAGTTCTGAGGAGATGTTATTTATGAAAGGACTCAAGTGCCCCAACTTGTTTTTCCTTCTCAGCCTTTCCTCTTTTCTCTGGTTTTCTTCCTCCTCCTCCTCTTCATTTCCCTATCGGGCAAAATCAGCCTAGATGAGATCGACATTGTGAAGGCTTATTTGCGGTGACTAGAATACTAAATTTATGCTCCTAAATCAGTTTTCATTGTGTGGAAATTGACAATTTGTTTAATTAGAAGTTTGCCCTGTAGGAAGCCCTACTTGGAGACTGTGCTATGCTTTTTTCCCTCTCCCCCTACCCACCACTCTTCCTTTTTTTTTTTTTTTTTAAGTTTTTTTTTTTTTTTTCCTCTGTAAAGCCCCTAAATGGTAGTAGTGAATGTTCAGCTTAATTGAAGTTTTTATTTCTATTTAAATGCTTAACTATTCAAGTGTTTATGAGATATACCTGATTGTAACAGTAAGTTTCCATTACAAACAGTAACCAAGCTCATTAACTAATGGGGTTGAGGTGACCATATCCCCAATTCTTCCAAGTGGTTCTGGGGGTCAGGAGGGTTGAAGTGGGATGAGAGACAATCTGTGATCGCTTTTCACAGTACACCCTGCTGGCAGTGAATGTTGGGTGTAGGCAGTGTCACGTTATCCGATAAGCAAGGTAAGCACGGGCTTACTTGTGCTTCCTTACAAATCTGCAGTGAGCAATTTCATTTGTTCACCAGAGCCAAGATTCCTTTTCTAAGGGTGGCTGTCTTACTTGGCTTACTAGGTCCTCTGTCAGTGGGTGTAGGGTTGTGGCGGTGAGCAGAAGAGACTGGCTCCCTACCAGTCTGAAGCCTCTCTCTCCCCATCCATTGCTGTCTGGCCCCTTGTGCTGACAGGGCCCTGTAGTATATATGTACCAGCATGTCATCTCTGCTGTTCCTTCTTCTAATTTATGAGAGTATTTCTAACTCAGGGACCACACTCTCATCAGAGACTCTGGTTCTAAGATTTGATAGATTTCCCATAGTATTGCCTGGGGTGGGGGTGCTGGGGGTGGGATTCACAAATCAGCACAACCAGAACTGCTTGTTGCATATGATTTGGGGTTTGCATATTTATGGGGCCTGCTCCTATTCTAAGAAGCCTTGTTGGTGCTATATAGGACCAGCACTGGACTGCTTACCTCAAGGTCAGTGCTTCGAACTTGCTAGGAAAAAGATGAAGCTGCTTGCTCCCGTAGTCTCAGAAACCCTACACAGGGTTGCTGTGAGTTGGAGTCCACTCTATGGCAGTGAGTTTGGTTTTGGTTTTGGCTCCTATCCTGGGAGTGTAACTCAGCATTGTCATCAGCATTGTCAGGCTGTGTCCCTAACAGAAAAGATATACCAGTATTCCTGCCTCCAAGGAGCTATGTCTACTGGGGGAGCTAAGTTGGACTGTAAAATCATGGTGAAAGAAAGGCACTGTATGAAAAGTACCACCATGGAAGTGCCAAGAAAGAGTTTCTGGAGAAATCCAGAGGAGATCTATACTTGGATGACGCAGTATTTTCTTGCTTCAGTTTTGACACATTGAGAGCCCCATTGTGGGAACAGATGGCAGGAGTAGACCTTAAGGGTCTGTAGTGCAAACCCATTTTACAGAAAATAACCAACAGTTGAAACGGCACCCAGGGCCTGAAAGAGCCATGGTTGTTCCAGAACCCTGAAGACCACTTTTAAAGAGGGTAGGCCATAGTGAAGTGAGTGTGTGGGGAGGGGAGAATCCCCTTCCAGTTGGCTGGGGAGAATGGTGGAACTTAAATCCAAGGGGAGAACACTATTCTGAGCAGCAAACGCTTTGGTGATGGGAAGGCCCAAGCCATCAAAGGAGATACATGAAAAGTGTAGGCTCTGTGTGACGGTGAAGGTAGCGGGGATTGCAGGGTTTAGAAGGGGTGGGGAGGGTGAGCTGAAGCAAGATGGTGGAGGGCCTTGAATGGCAAAATGGTTTGCATTTTGCCCAGTGGCACTGGAGAGCCATTGAAAATTTGAGTAAGGGAATGACAAGTTGTTTTACTCCTGAAGAAAAAGGGCTGCTATGTAGCTTGTTGTAGACTAAACTAGAATAGAGGATTGGTAAGCCCCACATGGAGAAATGAAATGACTGGCAGTTTAGATGGGGATGTTGCTGGAGTGGCCTGTGTCTTCTGCACCTGTAAGGCGAGGCAGTCCCAACTGATGGCAGATGCACTTACCGCAGCCCTCCCCGCCCCCCTTGTCTGGGGTACTTAGTCTGAGTGAGGACATGTCACTGGTACCGGATTCTGTAGTCCAAGCTGTGGACAAAGAATGTGCTCTCTGGTTGACAGATACTCTGATTCCAGAGCAGCATGGATTGGCCGTGGTACATCACTTAGGACCTGGGTTATCCCTCTGGCAGTGAAAAGTGAAAAAAAAAGTGTTGCTTGTTCACTTTTATTTTTTTCCTCTTTCCTTTTTTGGAGTACTTAGAATTGGGTTTCAGGTTTCTTCTTCCTAAAGACAGAGAAGGTAGGGGAGTCCAGTAGCTTCCAAATTCCCTGGGACTTCAATGAGAGGATATGGGCTGGTCCCACACCAGTGACTGAAGAGGTACCTTAGGATCCAGAGATGGCTTCTTGGGACCTGTAGCTTCCTCTGACCTTTCAGATCCCTTCTCTCTTTGCACCTCTCTCTCCCCAGCTTAGCTGTTGACTAAGAGTGAAAGATTGGGGGTTCTCCAGGCATAGGTGAATGCAAGGCCCATTTGTTCACTCTCTGATGCTCACTGGAGTTTCCAGGACTGCCAATCCTTAATGCACTCAACTGCTGACTGAAAGGTTGGCGATTCAGCTCTACCCAGAGGCAACTTGGAAGAATGGCCTGACAATCTACTTCCAAAAATTCAGCCATTGAAAACCCTATAGAGCTGAGTTCTACTCTGACACACACAGAGTTATCATGAATTGAGTTGGACTCAGCACAGCCAGAGAGCTGCTTACTTCTCTCTAATGGGTACCACCTTTCCCTTCTTCTGGTTAACTCTCTGTCCTGCAGGTAAAACCAGAACACAAGAGGAGAAGACGCTTGCTTCAGGTTCTTTACATCCCTCGTAGTAATTCCTTCTTGGGTGGGCATAATTGTTGAGGTTGAGAAAGCAGGGAGGATCAGAACTGGGTGACTCAGAGGCTGGACCTAGGGAACAGAACGGGGTGTACAGAAAGGACAGAGCAGCGAGGAGCTGCTTTCCCCAATGCTCTCTTGAACACACTTCTCTCTCTCTTTCTCTCTCTCCCTACTCTGAATTTGGCTGGCTTCCCGAACTTTTTCCCAGAGTGGTGTCGTCACTGGCCTGCCGGCAGGTCTGGATGTTCTGCCAGCATTCCAGAGAGTTTATGATCGCTTGCAGATGTGCCTCCAAGAACACACTGTACCCAAAGCAGAAATTAATGCAGGCTTGACTGCTGTCCAAGCCCATACACGGGAGAGAGGAAAAAGAAAACAAAAACTGTTTAATGCTGTTTATAAATTATACACTGGCTGATGAAAAATACATTTCTCCTTCCTCCCTCCCCATCCCCTCCCCTCTCCTCCCCACCTCCTCCCTACCTCTCTCCAGCCACCGTCTGCCCCCCTGCTTCTCGGCTTTTTGCCTCAAGAGCCTAAACTGAGACCAGAAGAATATGGTTTTGCTCTTTAGCTCCTGTTTTGGCTGGGATCCGAAACCCCGTTGCTGATTCACAGCCAGAGTATTTTTCCCCTTTACCTGATGAAATATACTGATTTTTTCCTAGCCCAGATGGAGTGTTTTTGGTTTTGTTGTCTTGAGTGTTTGGACTTTTTTTTTCCCTAGCTAGAGATTTTGTTTACAGAAAGTGTGGGGTCCTGTCGTGGTGTGGGGAGTGATGCTATCTCCACAGCAGATAAATCTTGCACATCTGTCCACCTGGATGCTGCTAGATGTGTGTCCCTAAGCCCGGAACATTGCACATCAGGCCAGCTGGGCAGAGAAAGTTCATAAAGTTCATTGCAGGTCATTGTATTAAACAGTGTTTTCAACACTTCTCCTTCACCTACAACCCTTGTGTGAAGAGGGGGGTTTGCATGTCTCCCCCCAGATTCTCATGTCTATGTCTCCATATGGTGCCTTAGCAGGGGTTGGGGAAACGCATTGCATCCATCTTTCTGGATTCCAGCCTTCCCCTCCCCTCGCTCCAGTCCCCCATCCCAATTTATTCTATAAATTCGTTTCCACATTATGTCTATCCATTTACATGGCTTTTGTGTTTTTTAATACTGCTAATGTTTATCATTTGCCCAACAGGCTCGACAGATTTTGCTTCCTGTAGAGCATCAAGGCTTTAGAGCCCCCTCGTTGCTAAGTAGCAGTCTCCCTGTACTGTAATGGGCTGATTTTGTATTCCGTTCAGCGCTGTATCTTATTTTTGTATGCAAGACAAAGTGTTTTGATGGAGGGCGATTGCAGCAGTGTCTGGAGGCTGTTTGGAGTTTTATGGGCTGTACAGTACACTGTGTGCTCTCTGAACAGAACACAGGCTGTTGAATTTTGGATGGGATTTGTCATTTTTTTTCCCCCTTCAGAGAGGAGCCTGTCAGATAGAACATTACTTTAAGGGTGGCGGAAAGAAAGTGGAAATTATGTAATAGCCTTCCTTGCTCTCTTTCTCTCAATGATTTTTTTTTTTCTAACCTAAAATAGGGTGGTTTCTCCCACACACACCCCCTTTCATCCACTGCTTGATTTTGTAGGGCTAGTTGATGACGTTCTTGGTATGAAATGAATGGTGCCTTGCAGAGGAGGATGCTGGGACATTCTGTCTGTTTGTCTGTTGATTCTCAGATTCAGCCTTTTCCCCTACTTTGTTGTCTTCTGCTTTATAGGCACTTGTTTGTGTGGCTGTCTGGAGATGAATGGATAATGAGGTTGTATGGTAGGATTGTTTGCATGGAATAGACCCAAAATAAATGCCCCCCCTTTTTTAAATTTCAGTGTTGTTTCACTCACTTTTTGCTTCCCAGATATGTGCCCTGCCAGAAAGAAGCATAGGGGGCTTTCAAACACTCTATTCTTCCCTCAGCCCCTGTTCTTGAGCCCTGTAACCCACTTGTGCCCAGATCTCTGTACTCAGGGTTACACCTGCGAGATCAGATTCTCCCCTCCCCATAAATCATAATCTTTGCAGGTTGTTATCCAGAGCTCTCTTTGAGGTCTCTGTTGATGCCAGGTATTTATTTTTCTGCTTTCCGCCTTCTATTTTCTTCCAATCTCCTTTCATCTCACTTAATCTCTTTGTCCCTGTCCCTGTGTGTGTGTCAGCGTCAGCTTTTCTCTTTGCTCCTGTGTATTTTCTGTCTTCCTTCTTTACATCTTCATCTGTCTTCGTCTCCATCTGTCTAGGTCAGTCTTCTTTTCCTCTCTTCCTCTCAGTGTTTTTTAGCTTCCAAGTTGGGGGTGGCCAGGATGGTGAGCAAAATGCCAGCCTGGTCCAGAAGACATGAGGAGGATTCTTGAGCACCTGGAACCTCCTGTGCTTTTATTCCTGCTTCTTGGGGTCTTTCTGACTTAACTCCTGCCTTTCCCGATTCCCTGAATTTTTTTTTAAGTTGAGCTGAGGATACGAGGTAGATGAGTAGGGTTCACTTTTCAAAGTTCTTATTGGACTTTGATTTAATTTAAAAAAAAAAAAGAAAAGGCAAGCATCTTGCTGGCAGTAAACTTACACAGGTCTCTAACACATACCGTAAGTGCAGAGTACATCAAGCATCTGGCAGTTCCATTCACTCCTACCTACCCATTGTCTGGCATAGAGCCAGATGGATGCATGAAAGACTCTTGGTAAGTATTTGTTGTATGACACCAGGAATCCTTGTTGAATAAATCATGATCCTTTTATTCAAGTGTCTGTACTAGGGGAGACCTAGGTTTGGTGGGGAATTGTGAGGTGGTCCAAATCCACCCAGAGGTGTCTCAGAAGACAGACCTGGTAATTTACTGCTTCCAGCACCCCCCGCAAAAAATGAGCCAATGAAAAAGTCTATGTAGCACAGTTCTATTCTGTCATGCACGGTGTCACCATGATTTGGGGTCAACTCAGCAGCAACTGGTAGGCTTGATGGGGCCTGAGGCTCACACACTTTTGGGTGTCCTCTCTAAGAAAAGAATGACAACATTGTGAATAGGAAGTATTAGCACCCCTCCCAGGGAAAGAGCTGGTGCAATGAGGGGCCTGGAAGCATCAGCTTTATTAGCTCCAGGGACCACTGTGAAGAGCTGCTGGTTGAAGGTCTCATAGTTGGAGCTACTGAGTGGGGAGACTCAAGATGGAGGGAAGGATGGTGACATCTCTCAGCCATGCTCTTAGATCTCAGCTTGGTCTTCCAGAGGGGCCAGGACAAATCCTCCCTGTCTGTGACAAACTGCTACTGGTCACAGGGGTCTGGGGGCCTCTTGGCATTCCATATCATTTTGTGGTAAGTGAAACATTCTTTCCACAAGGAGACTTAAGAGTCCATGGGAGGTACAAACAGTTAACACACTCCACTGCAGTTGAAGTTGAATGTTGGCAGTTCAAGTCCACCCAGTGACAACTTAGAAGAAAAACCTGATGATCTACTTCTGAACAACCAGTTATTGAAAATCCTACATAGCGCACTTTGACCCTGACACACGTGGGGTTGCCATGAGTTAGGTCAACTTGTACTCAGCTGGTACTGCCATGACACCTAGACCCCTCCCAGGGACTCCACTGCCTTTCCAGGGTCTCTGCCTTGGTCTGTGGCTTTGAATGCCCTGGTTCTCCTTAGACAGTAGAATTCTAAGTGTGGCTGACACACAGTACAGGCTTTTCATTTTGTGAGTGTGTGTGTATCTTGGAGAGGAACCAGGAGAGTAAAGGTCCCAGCATTTTGGGAGCACACATGCAGAGGTGGTCTGGGACTCTGTTTGGTGGAGTATGCAGACTCCTGCGGATAGGGGTTGGAGGAGGAAGTAGGCCATTCTTTAAGTAGGGCGGTACTTATTTGTTGGAGGGTGTGGAATAGCGGCATTGGTGTTCTGAGAAATGAGGAGTAGAGTCCTAATCAGACCATGATGTGTGTATGTTTGTAAATATGTCAGTATGTGCACACTTGCACACGTGTGAGAAAAAAGATTGAGAAGAAACATTTACATGAAATACTCAAAACTGTTCCTTGCTGTAATGGCCCCTTATAGACCATTACCTTGCAGATTTTAAAACTAAATGAGCTCATCATATCTAGTCACTTCATGCTTGATTGCAAAGTCTGCTTTACCTTTGAATTTTAACTTCATTGTTTGTTATTAATTCTTGGATATTGTTGGTGGCATTTTCCCCCTCTTGGTTTCACCATCAACACACTTATTTTGGGTGCTGTCTGTGAATGGTTTTCAACAGGACCCCACTAAAGAACCTATTCATTAGAAAAAAAAAAAAAAAAATTAGTCCTAACACCTCTAGGGCTGAGTCGGAAGAATCCAACGGGCTGTGGCAGACCGTGGGGTTGACTATGGAAGAGGCTGAAGTTTGTATGTTTTAATTTAATGATTTGAGTTTCATATGAATGATTCTGCATTTGGTGCAGTACTATGCATTTTCATAACTGTCTCTTCCACTTTGGGTAAAAGCAGAGAAGGAAAAAAATAACAGCAGCAACATTCTGTGGGCAAAGGAAGAAAACAAGAGAATGGGGCAGAGAACAGGCTAAATTTAAAATTGTAATTGGCTGACTTCCACTGGCTTGCGGGTGTTTTAATGACTCATAATAACTTCATTTAAAACCAGCTGAGCAGAAAATAGATTGGAGAGGAGCCTCGGGCCATTATGGATTTGTTTTTTTTGACAAGCTCGGTTTTCAGCAGCCAGGAAGGCTCTCAGAGAGGGCTTGACTGTATTCTCTCTCCCAGGGTTGGTGGTCTGCCCAAGAGAGATTGTATAGAAACCATGGCTGTTTTTTTGTTTGTTTTTTTGTTTAAGCCCCCTACCCCTTTTTTTTTAAAAAACCTGATTAAAAATAGATGCCTTGAGGTATTATTTTAGCATCTGTGGGATTTTTTTTTTTCACTTTTGATGTGGTAAGTGAAACATAAATAAAATTGTTTTTGAAATTACTGAATTAATTAGGTAGTAAAGCAACTACAATGCATAAATTTCCTTTGCTGTTTGACTTTATTTTTTGTAGCCCTGATACATATTTGTTGGGCGGTTCCCTTTTATACTCCCCCACCCCCCCTCCCTTGCTAGCCCCTCCTTCCTCTGAGTGGGGACCCCTCTTTTGAGCAAGATTCTTTTATCATCCCCACAACAGCTAAATTATATATATATATATATATATATATATTTTTTTTTTTTTTTAATCTGAAGGATTCTGACAGTATTGGTTCTGTCCAGTTACCTAGTCAGATCCAGGAAGCACAAGTTTTGAGGGTTGCCAGAAAGAGCTCTAAACCTGCCTGGAGTCGTTTTAAATAGATCCTGCTTGTTTCCCCGTGCTTGGAACTCCGCCAGACCAACGAGTTTTCCTTTCTCTCTTCCCTTTTCAAAGTCATCAGACTCAGCCATAGGATGCGTCTGTCTGGGCAGGGCCAGAGGCCGGCCATCTGATCACTCCTCGCAGTTTATCTGCCCCTCTCTATGGCACCTGTCACTTTCTTTGTACTCTAGCTATTTATTTGCTCGTCCTTTCTCTCCTGCTAGGCTCCAGGCTTCTTGAGAACGTCTGATTAATTTCGCGTCACCATAGTCACTTGCATGGTGTTTATAATTCAGTCTCTTTTTTTGAATAAAGGAATGGGTGATTGGGTGTGTGTGCACATGGGTGCATGGTAGGGAGCAAGCCCTAAGAGCTCCCTGATTCCTTCCAGTCCTGGGAGTTGGCAATCTGGACTAGAAGGTGGAGGGAAGGAGAGAGTGAGGCAGAGTCCTTTTCAGTATCCTACTCCCTTGCTTCCCTGTTGTCTACCACACAGTGGACTCCCAGGATGGCTGGTAGAGACAGGGAAGGAGGTATTGAACACCTGTTTCAGGAATTAAACTCGGTGCTCTGTGCATCTGAACTTATTGTATGTTAACTTTGAAAGGCAGATGTACTGATTCCACTTTGCAGATGCCTCCACTGAGGCTTAGAATTGAAATAACTTGCCTGAGGTCCTACAGCCAGGAAGTGGCAACACTGGAGACAAGCCCAGGATTCTCTGTCCCCCCACACCTGTGCTTTCTAGTATTCTATACTTGGCTGTCGTCCTAGTGTGGCCCTGTGGTTAATGTGCTGGACTACAGGGTCAGTTTGAACTGCAGTGTCGATGGTTCATGCTCACCAGTCACTCTTAACTCTTCAGTTGGCAGTTGTCCATGGAGGGCCAGTGATGAGCAAAGCCCTGCAGGGCAGACGGAGGACTGAAACCATTCTTTTCCCACAGGAAGTTTGTGGACTGACTGACAGGTGGGCACAAGTGCGTAAGGCGGGGTGTCCTTACCACCCCACGAGGGTGAAAGGGTGAATGCTGTCAGACTCTAGAAGAGGTAGAGATCCCAAGGATCAGGGAGAGGAGTAAAAACATCTTGGAGGAAGCTCATGAGATTTTGATGGCGTCTTCTCAATGAGAACAGTTAACATACTTGGCTGCTAACCAAAATGTTGAAGGTTCAAGTCCACCCAGAGGCACGTTGGAAGAAAGACCTGGTGTTCTACTTCTAGAAAATCAGCCATTGGGGACAAAGCCTATGAGCACAGTTACTAGTCTGACACACACGGGGTCTCTATGTGTTTGAGTTGACTTGACAGTAGCTGGTTTTGGTTTTGTTTGATTTTTCATAATGGCGTGTTCAGGTGGAGCTCCATGTGGAAAATAGACCTACTTTTCTGGACAAGAGGAAACAAGAACTTCTGTGAGCGAGAGCTAGCCAGGCAGTTGTATTTGTCTTCCTCCTCTTTCTCTTTCTCCTCATCTGTTCATAGCAGTCCCAAAGAGGCTTGGAGCCCAATTCCTTAAGCTTGAGAAAGTTATGCCTCTCCTTGGTCTCCAGGTTAAGAAACACTGCATTAAAAATTAAAAGCATTTCAGATAGTTCTGCCATTTTGAAACAAAACAATCACAAATGCCAAAATGACATTTAAGATTGGGCACAGGCCCAGAATACAAGGCTTGAGAAACGACAGAAAACCCCCTAACAATCCACAAAGCCCAGGTTCATAGCTTAGAGGGTTGTCTCTTGGTGAGGTCGAGGACTACTGGAAGAATGATATGGTGGGCAGTCTGCCCTCCTCTTTCTTCACAAGGGGAAGGGAGAATCAAACTCAACATCAACCCAGGCTGACTCCTATGAGGCTGAGGTCAGATACGTCTCCATCCGCCAACCTTCCTTACCAAGTCTAACACCAGCTGTCCCTCCCATTGCACTCTGTGTTTCTCTGCTGGGTTTGATAGTTCATTGCATTGGCCACACAGAACTCACAGATAATACTCAAAATTGTGGGGTTTATTAAGGAAGCTAACAGGATATGGAGGAACTTCGAGGACTTTTAGGCTAATGCACTCAGGGCCCCAGCCCATCCTCTTGGACCACACAGAGGAAGGCCCTGGTGTGTTTTTAGTGAAGGTTGAGGAAACTCTTAAGGCAGCAAGAGGGGCTCTTCTGTATTTAGGGGCTCCTTTACTTTTGTTCTCTCATAGGGAAGTTCCACTTTCAAAGACATGTCTTCAAGATTTCTCCCCAGTAGTTAGTGTGCCCCCCCTTCTTTCCCCCATCCAGTCTCAGTTTGATTGGAATTCTTTCACTTGCCAGAGACAAGTTAAAAAAAAGCAAGCTCTAAACTTTTCATTAGGTAGTTGGGATAAGAAGTCTTCTGGGGTAGTTGGATTAAACCTCCGCAGCTCTCTCATTGACTATTATAAGCTAATTGAGCACAGGGAGCTCATTGGCAGCTGCATTTTGTTGGAGTAATTATGCAAGGCCACAGTTGTTCTCAGTAACAAGGTAACTCTGGGTAAGGAAAGAACTCCCTGAAATTTGATTTGCTAGAGTCTTCCTCAGTTACCTTTTTAACATGAGCCCCAGATCTTTGGGGGGAAGCTTCTATCCCTCAAAGATTCCAACCCCTGTCCCCTTCTCCGAGGCTGGAAGAGAACAACTTGGAACATGTCTGAACCAAACTGAACTGAACTGAACCAAACCAAACTAAACCCAACCCAACCAAACTCAACCCATTGCCAACGAGTTGATTTCTGACTCATAGTGAACCATCCCATAGGGCTTTCAAGTCTGTCATCTTTACAGGAGCTGACAGCTACATCTTTCTCCCGCAGAGTGGCTAGTGGGTTCAAACCACAGACCTCCCTTTGGTTAGCATGCTTAACCATTGCACCACTTTTATGGCTTCTGTGGGACATCTCCAGGAACATCCTATTGGGCCAGTTTTGCATTGGTTAAGAATTGGGGCCCTAGAATGTAGGAAGGAGAAGGCAAGGTCAGGCAGCCTGGCACAGCTGACCTGGAGCAGAGATGCACAGAACAGTGTCTTCTACTGACTGAGGCACGTAGAACTATGGAAGCTGCCTGCCAGACATGAGGTTTGAATCTTACCATCCATGTCCACAGGGATTCTGTCTTGGATGGGAGAGGTATGGCCTATGTACATATGAACTTGTACTGCCAATCTGACACCCCCTGGGGGTCTTTTCAAGGAACTCTGGTGGTGCAGTGGGTTAAGCATTGGTCTAACTGTACGATCAGTGGTTCAAACCCACCAGCTGCTCCCCTAGAGAAAGATGAAGCTGTCAGCTCCCGTAAAGATTTCCAGTCTCAGAAAATCTAAGGAGCAGGTCTCCTCTGCCACTTAGGGTCTTATGAGTTGCGATCCACTCGAAGACAGTGGGGTTTTTGAAGGGTGGGCTCTTTTCCATCCTGTGTTATTGTTACTAGGATACCATCAAGTCGAATTACCACCCACATTGACCCCACTGACGGAGTAAAAATGCCCCTATATGGGCTTCTAGGCTGTAATCTTTATGGGGGCAGGCTGTCAGAGTTTTTGTGGTGGTGATGTTTTCCTGAGGAGCTTCTGAGTGGTTTTGAACCACCAAAGTTTTGGTTCACAGCTGAGTGCTTAACCATTGTGCCACCAGAACTCCTATTTTCTCTCCTATAAGCTCTAGGAGTCTTTATGGTGAAACTGCCTTAAACATGCCAGCCTGCCTCCCATTGCAGCCCATCCCAGACAGACTTCGAATTGGGAGCTTGGAGCCTGATCCTGACATTGGGTTGTGACAGACCTTCCTGTGCCCTTTGGAAGGGGCCTGGGGCTTTGCCAAGCTGAACATGTCCTCTGGTAGTCTTGCCTTGCCTTTGGCTGGCCGCCCATCAGCATTGAATCATGCCCTCAGAGGACAGAATGTAACTGTGCTTCCCAATATAGCCCCCGACCCGCCAGGGTGACGAAGTCATTGTCACTGGGGCACTCTGTCTTTGTACCTCTACACAGCTTTCTGTCCTCCCCTCCCGGCCCTGCACAGCCTAGACTTCTGCTCTGGGAGTGAATGAATGTTGAACTATTTTTTGTTTGTTTGTTTAAAGAAAAAGCATAGGGTTCTGTAATTTTTTCCTCTTCGCCATCTCCCAGTTTATTTTTCAGCTCTCCCTTCAGCGTCTAGCCTGGACCCGTCTTCTTCTTCCATCTCACAATTAGGAAAGTTTGTCACAGTCAGAGGCAGACTGAATAGAGGCAGGGATGTGGTGTTTGGTTAAATTGTAAAATTAGCTAGGAAAGTTAATGAGGCGTGCTGCCTCTGCCTTCGGAAGAGCAGGAAGTTTATGAAGGTGCTTCAAGCACATCACCTACGAAGGAAAAGAAGGGAGCAGGAAGGAGGCGGCAGGGGATCTGCCCGGGAATGTTGAGGAGCCTTATCCAGGTGTCTGCCCAGGTTCTGAACACAGAGACACAGCTAAGACCTGAGAGTCATCCCTCAGAACTCCTGCTTTGGGAGAGGCTCCACAGCGTAACCACCCTTCATCCTAGGAGCCCCAAGGATGTTCTGGGGTTGCACATACCTGGTTATGGTTAGCCTTTGTTGTTGTTGTTAAGTGCTGTTGAGTCCATTCTGATTCATTGTGACCACGTATAGGGTTTCAGAGGAGCAGCTGGTGGGTTTGAACTGCTGGCCTTGTGGTTCTCAGTCGGGTGCTGATCCTGCAATCCCCACACCAGGAGTCCATGGCACCAAAACTTCTCATTTTGTAGTTTAAATTTATTTTGTCTGCTCAAGGCTGAAGAGACAAAGACTAATAAACACTTTGTGTTACAAGGAGCCCACAGTAGAAAGGAGAAGACTAAAACCAACAATTACAATGCCAGATAACTTCTTGAATAGCACTGGTAGGATTCTCGCCTTCCATGTAGGAGACCAAGTTCAATTCCCAGTCAGAGCACCTCAGGCACAGCCACTATTTGTCTGTCAGTGGAGACTTGTGTGTTGCTCTGATGCTAAATGGACTCCTGGTGTGGCACTGTAGGATCAACACTGGACTGTGAACCACAAGGTAGGCAGTTCAAATCCACACTGCTCCTCGGAAACCCTATACAGGGTCGCTACGAGTCAGAACCAACTTGTAGTTAACAACAACAACAATATGATACTGAATAGGTTTTAGTGGAGCTTCTAGAAGAAGATGGACTAGGGAGAAAAGCATGTTTCATAAGTACCCTATAGGAAAGAGTTGAATTGTCACATAATAGTTTCAAGACTGTAATCTTGACAGAAGTAGATTTCTTTCTTCCGTGGAGCAGCTGGCCGGTTTGAACCTCTGACTTTTTGGTTAGCAGCTGAGTGCTTAACCACTGCACTACCTGGGCTTCTGAGTCAGAATCAACTAAGTGGCAAGTTAGAGAGAAACGTGTGGCAATCTACTCCCCAAAATCAACCATGGAAACCCTATGGATCGTAATAGTGTGAGCCACAACAGCTCATGGGGCTGACAGACGGCTGGGAAGCATTCTGTTCAGTTGCTTCCCACAGCAGCTAACAACAACATTTCTCTGAGAACTTCGCAGGTGCCAGATACTTGCTGCATTATTTTATTGAATCCTCTCAAGAACCTGTTTGAGGTTGGTACTGTTATGCCCATTTTACAGATGAAGAAACTGAGTGAACTTGCCTGCGATTACCCAGCTAGTAAGAGGCACACCTGAGCTGTGATTCCAGGTCTACCTGACTCCAAAGCCCAAAGTTGCTTCCATTTCGCCACCCCTCATTTATTTTTCCCAGCGCTCTCTTTTGATGGGGTGTGAATTACATGCTTGCAAATGTTCACTCTGAAGCATTGGAGGCAGTGAAAGCATTGGAGGCAGTGATGGTTCCATGGTAGAATTCTTGTTACTGTGATGTGAACAGGTTTCAGCAGATCTTCCAGACCCAGACAGTCGTGGAAAAGGTCCTGTCAATATCCTGAAAATCGGCCAATGAAAACTCTATGGATCACAATGGTCAGATCTGCTAACAATTATGGGAAGGATACAGGACTGGGCAGCATTTTGTTGCTGGGCATGAGGTCATGGTGAGTGGAACCCTAACTTGATGACAGCTGACAACATCAACAGCTTTAGGAGCTGTGTTTTCAAAGGGGCCTACAGAAAAACTGCCAACATCTATTTTCCACACACACCAAATTTTCAAGTTTTCTAATGACACCATGCAAACCGTCCTGTTTTCAAGCAGCAGTTTGGCGTCATTTTAGTTGTCAGATGCACTTTAATAATTCTATACATTTCACTGCTGAAACAGTTTTCCCACCTAGACCTTTTGCATGGAGGGAGTCTGAAGAGGTGTATTATTGTTTGTTGTGTTGTTTGGGGCGAGGGTGTGTACTGAGAATGAGTATTAACTGTTACAGGCAATATTTCTGTTTTCCAAAGTGCAGAGTTTTAAGGCCTCGGAATTTTGAGGCTGAAAATGTCAGTGCTGTCATTGTAATGTAACACCTCAATTATGGTGCAGGGGGTAAGAAAGCAAGACTCTGAAACATGCAAGTTTCTTTAGATCCACAGCCTGAGCCACAATTAAGGTTTCAAAAACACCAAAGGCAAGCCAATGAGTGTCATTTTTAACCAGTTTGAACATTTTACTACTTCCTCACATCAGAAGCAGGCAGGCTGGAGAGCCCGAGCCTTGTCCTCAATAAAGTGATTAAACTGAATGGGTGTTGGGGAGTATTATTAGGCTGCGAAGGGCTAAATATAGAAATGCTCTGTTTTCTGAAAGCCTCAGCAGGCCTAGAGAGACTGGCAGCTTTGAGGTGCCACTAAGGGGCCTGAGGAAGGGGGCGGGAAGGTGGCCGTACCTGGGGGTTCAGATCTAAAGC
Source organism: Chrysochloris asiatica (assembly GCF_000296735.1). Lineage (NCBI taxonomy): Eukaryota > Metazoa > Chordata > Mammalia > Afrosoricida > Chrysochloridae > Chrysochloris > Chrysochloris asiatica. The sequence continues at coordinate 25,029,015 of NW_006408526.1, forward strand.
ACGTTGTAACTGCTGAGCGTGGTGACAGAGCCTTTCTCCCAGTTGCCATCAAGAAATGGATCACAGAGGACAGATCTGTCTGACCTCACGTCTGTCAGAAGACAAGAACAGACATAACTGGTATAGAGATCAAAGTTTATTGGTGGTTGCCAAGTGTGGAATGGAGGGAGAAGGGTGGACAATTGCTTAGGCTGTGCCCAGTTTCAGTGTATGGTGATGGAAGAATCTCATCGATTAATGGTAGGGTTGAGTAGCTGATTAATGTGATTGTTGCCAGTAAGCTGTGTGCAAACTAAAAAGTTGAATTGCCAAAGTTGTTTGATAGTTACATTTACAACGTGGACAACGACAAAAGAATAACTTCTGAGATTGTACAGCCATGGGTTTTGGTTTCTTGGTGTGGAGGTTTAGGGTCATGGTTTCATGGGACATCCCAGTTAATTGACCTAATATCGTGCTGAGTGCTTTTGTTTTATCCTAAAAGCTTGTAAGAGACTACCCAAGCAAGGTACACCAATCGACCTCTATTCTCTTCAAACAACAGAGGAAGAAGGAGACTCAAGACTAGAAGGAGGAAATGGAACGTGTGGCTAATGGCCTCTGTTACCGTGACACCAGAAGAATTGGATGGTGCCCGGCTGTCATCGCTGGGCATTTTGATCAAGGATTCTATGACACCTCCTGATTCAAAGGGAGAAAATGCACAATAGAAATTCAAATTCCTTTAGAATCTAGATTTTCTGGAGCAATGGAGGCTGGATGTACCCTTGAAACTGTTTTTGTAATATAATCTGTAAACCTTTAACCCAAAATATCCCCTGAAGTCTTAAAATCAAATGGTCATTTAGTTTAGCCAGTAAAGAACCTTAAAGATAGTGTTCTTTTAAGAACTATCTATCTGGGACCCAGCTGATAATGGTCATTTGAAAGATTAGAGAGGGACCTTAGGAAGTAGGGAGTTTATGTAAACGGACGAGTAAACAGTTCAGGGATGGAGGGTGAGAGTGTGTGCGCAGCTTGGAGAATGGAATCTGTTTCATTGAATTGTACATGTAGGAAATGATGAACTGGTGTATGTCTTGCTGTGTGTATTCACAATAACCACAAAAAATAAATAATATGTTAACAAAAGTGACAGTGGAAGCTATGATCTGACTGCTTTCTCCTTGGTTTGAAGACCCTCTTCAAAGACTCCTGAAAGAAGTAAATGTGTGTGTGTGTGTGTGTGTGTGTGTGTGTGTGTATGTATGTATGTGTGAATGAATTTAACAAATGGCATCTCTGGAATGTAGGGTAGATACTGGAACCTAAAATTTGCATGTTCAGTTCCAAACTAGTTGAATTACCTGGTCTTCTTGGGGAGGGGGGCTCAATTTGAGCCAAGAATAAAGGACAGGTTATAAGTAATATGCAAAGGGGATTGGAGAAGAGGACAAGACCCTCAGAGCCAAGATCAAGTGTCTGCTCTGTAACACCTTGATTAACATGGACACTTTTGTTGTTAAGTGCCGTCAATCGGTTCCTAGCAACCCTGTATAGGGTTTCCAAGGTGGGGCTGGTGAGGAGCCATGGACTTTGGGGTTCAAACCGACCTTGTGGTCCAGGGCATTATCCTACAGTGCCACACAAGAACTCTAACAGAGATGCTTAGAGAAGGGGTAATAATGGAACTTTTTGGTTAATTGAAGGTCAACCAAGAAAACCTTATCTGTTTCAGTCTTTGTACTTTGCTGTCATTCTTCCCTGTGAGACTCCATCTTTCTATATAAAGTGAACAACTGATTGTTGTTATGATAGAGCATCTCGCTTGCTTAGAAGACAAAAGGACAATGTCTTGTGAAGGGAGCCAGCCATTGAGGATTATGCTTTGTCAAGGGTTTAAGTGTCTGTTTTGAAGATCATTTGTACCATTTCCTTTGGAAAGCCCTACTCACGTTCATGTTTTTTGCTCTTAGACCTCTTTAGGTGGTAAGAAGAGGCTGGGACTAGGATGCCCATTTTTATTTCATGATGTCCATTTTATGGATGGAGAAACTGAGGTTAAGTAAAATGGATCCTAGAATATATGGAGTCCATAGCAGAGCCAGGTCTAGATCCTGATGCTGCTGGCTCCCAGTGCGGGCTCTCTCTGATGGATTGTTGTTGATGTTGTTAAGTGCTATTGAGTCGGATCCAACTCATATTGATATTATATAGGGTTTCCAAGGAACAGCTGGTGGGTTTGAACTGCCAACCTTGCAGTCCAGTGCATTATCCTGCAGCGCCATACTAGGACTCCACTCTCTGATGGATAGTGATATTTCATTCATAGACCAGGTTGTCTAGGAATTTCCTCATAATGTGGAAAGTGCTCAGAGAAGAGGGTATGAACTTAGGAGGATGGCCTTACAGCCTGTAGGAAAGATTTCCTAACTCCAAAGGGTATGAAGAACAGCCCAGACCCTGAACACTGCCAATTCACTTTTGAATGAGCTCGCTCTTTAAGCTTTTGTAGAATCACAGCCCCTTGTGGTTCAGTGGGCTTTCCTCACTGCCACCCCAATTGAGGTTTGTTTCTTTGTATCTGGATGAGGCTTGAATCTCAGCTCTGACACTTCCAAGTTGTAAGATCTTGGACATGTTAACTAAGCCTTTTAAACGTCAGTTTTCACATCTATAAAGTGGGGATAATCTTAGAGTTGTAGAGAGAGTTAAACTGTATATTGCAAGTAAAGCAATTAGAACAGTTCTTTGTCTCATCATGAATATTCAATAAATGTTAGTTATTAATGTGCTAACCATTATTTAGGATAAGCACTGAACTGCTAACTATAAGGTAGGCAGTTCAAACCCACCAGCCACATCTCAGAAACCATATATAGTCCCTGTGAGTCAGCACTGACTCGACAGCACATAGCTGCAGTATTATTGCCCCTCATTGAAGGGCGGCTGTTGCTGGACCCCAAGGTTCCTGGAAAGGAAAGTGAAACTGCAGAATTGCTGTGCACTTGCTGAGTGTCATGTATGGTGCTAGGTACCTTCCTATGAATCATCTCATTGAAACATCCCTGGGATGTTGGGGCCCCATTTTTGAGTAGTGCCCCTGGAGTTGTATAAATCAGAGTCCTGCTTGTAGGGTAGGAGGGATGTGGTGTATCACCTTTTTGACAAATGAGGAAACCAAGGCTCAGAGAAGTTCAATTGCTACTGCTCTTGAAGTTAGTAAGTAACTGAGCTGAAATCTCAAACCCATTACTATCAAAGTCCAGGCTCTTTCCACTAAACCATTTGTGAGGGGAGCATAGCAAGGTTCCAGCTTAGATGATGAGGTTCCTGTGCAGACTAAAGCCAGCTCCCCAGCCTGGTTTGGTTTGGAGTATGGTCCCCTCTTCCTGGTGGGGCTCCCAGAAGAAGAGAAGCTTCCATCTGCAAGACTCCTACAGTTCATAGCCCAGGGTAGAGTCAACAGGTATTGCTACACAAAGCCCTGCCCACTAGCCTCTTGATGAGTGTAATGGTCATCAGGTTACCATACCTGTGCCAACATTCGGAGCGCACTGAAATATCTTGCTTGTTCCTTCACATATGCTGAAATAGGGTGTGGCAATGTAGGTTAAAGCACTGGACACAAGGTTGGTTTAAACCACAAGGTCGGTGGTTCAAACTCACCAGCCCCTGTTTGGAAACCCTGTACAGGATTGGTATGTGTCAGAACCGACTCAATGGCACTGTAATGATGTTAATGAGATCCTAAACCTTGTTAGAGGATTCAGCGTACTCTTCAGTCAGCACGGAAATGAGAGAGGAAGGACCAGAATGTTCTTAGGTCTGAGTATGGTTACCCTCTCTCCCTTCTGAAAATATCTCAGGTGAAAATTTAGTTTGGAGAGAGTATCCGGGATGTTGGGGGCAAGTGTGATGGCAGGTATTGGTTTGAAATTGTTTGGGGGGAAGTGGCATGCGTTGATTTAGACCAGGAGGTGGTGTTGCCCCGTCCATGGTGTCCCTAGTTTTGATTTTCTCCATTGGCCAAGGAGAACTCTTAAGTCTTACAGGGGAAGCACGTAGCAGGGAATGGGATCCCCCATGCAGGCTTAAAGTGAAACTCTGTGGCAGAAAACTCTGAAGAAGAAAATAGCTGGGAATTGAGACTAGAGGAGACCAGAGGCTCAGGTAACAGAGAGTGGGGGTGAGGTGGGGGTCGGGGTGGGTGTTAGGTGCCAGCAGAATCCCTCCTCCCTGGTTTTCATTCAGAACCTCTCATCTGAGAGTTAGGGGCCAAGGTGGAAGGTGCTTGTTATAGGAATTGAGGAGCTGCCGTGAAATATCATGGTGGAAATCCCCACTTGATTTTTCAGGCCTTTTTATCTCATCCACACATTGTGCATTGCCACTGAGTCAATTCAGACTCATAGTGACCCTGTCAGCAAAGTAGAACTGCCCCATTGAGTTTCCAAGGCTGCCATATTTACAGAAGAAGATGATGGCCATGCCTTTTCCTGTCCTTTTTACCAAGTTCTCGCTCTCTCTAACCAAACAAAGCTATGAACACATGGAAACCCAGGTGATGCCTGGAACTCAGGGGTCAGTCTTTGGTTCAGCCTCATTGGCTCATTCTGACTCTGGCTGATGATTCTCCCAGTGTCTGAACTTCCTGTCCATTTTGCCTCCTAATATAGAGTACTGTCCTGGTGTGGCGCTGTGGGTTAATGCACCAGACTGCAAAGTCATTTGAACTGCAAAGTTGGCGGTTCAAGCTCATTAGCTGCTCCTTGGAAACCCTATACAGGGTAGCTATGAGTTGGAACCGACTCAACGGCACTTAGCAACAATAACAAATATAGAGTAAAGTATCCCTTTTTAGACTCTTCTTGGTGTGATGTTGGAGGATCAGCAGTGGAGTGTGAACCTGCACCATGGCAGTTCAAACCCATCAGCTATTGTTAAGTGACACTTAACAACAACATTTCCTGTCTGTACCAGTGACCCCAAACCCTAGATGGTCCCAGCCAGAACCTTCCTATCTCAAGGAGTTGTGCTTTATCTCCTTTTTACAACGCTTAGCTTTATTCATCTTATGCTTCCAGCTTCCTCTTCTCACACAATACCCATGTATCTGTTCCTCTCCCTTAGAGATGTCCTGGTTTAAAATTTACCATTTACAGATGGAGACATGAAGTGTCTGTCTTCAAGTCCATTTCTTTTTGTGATGCTTCAGGAAAATTTGGGTGCTCTGGCCCAACAGAATTTTTCTTAAGTCAGAACTTGGTTTCACCCAAGGGTGGTCCCCAAACTGAAGAATGTCATGCACAAGAGAAGCCCAGAGAATGTAGCCTCTCACCTATCCAGACCCTTTCTCCAGAACTAGACACGTTAAGGGCTGGAGTTACTAGAGACTCTGGCCAGGGGCTGGCCTCCTAGATCTCATCAATTTGATGGAGTGAAATTATTCTGTAATCATGTTAATGACTGTGACTTGTCTACCTACTGTGTGTCAGATATTTGACATAGATTCTTGATTCAACTATCTAGTGAGGATTAATAGCCACATTTAAGGAGAGAAGTGAGGCTATAAAGTTCATGCCAAGACTAGACCACTAGCATCCCTAAGAACCCTGTCGTTGTGCCTGGCCAGAAGCCCCTGTCTAACATCAGTATGCAAGGCCTGACCATTAACCTTAGGAAGAACTCCAAGTTGGCACAGTGTGTCTGGAAAGAAGTCTAGCAGGGTTTATATTCCTACAGTAAGAGGGGTGTTTGTCTTACTGTACTGATTTCCAAACCCAAAAGCCCACTGCCATCACATCAGTTCCTATAGGAGGACAAAGCAGAACTGTCCCCTAAGGGTTTCCAAGGCTGAAACCCTTAGAGAAGCAGACTGCAGCATCTTGCTCCTGCGGAGCAGGTGGTCAGTTCAAATCATTGACTTTTCAGTTTGCAGCCAAGCACTTTGGCCACCGTATTACTGCTCCTTCACTGATTACCGCCAGACCTTAATTCCTTATCCTGGAAGTTGGCAGGACAAGTCAGGGGTTAGAGACAGTGATAAAGTGAACCCAGGTCAGTACTCTTACTTCATGTTGTTTTAACTGCAATGCATTTGCCATCCAAAATTGCATTTTATTTAAAAGAATACACCTTCAATAAACTTGTACTGTTGTCAGTAGGAAGATGATAATGCCATTTAATGGCCACAGATGATGAGAGATGGCTCCAGAGGTTCTATTTTCTTCATCCTCTCCTGGGGAAGAGTGATTGGGCCTTCTTTTTTACCTCTGAATATTGTTGGTTTGTATCAAGGCACCTTGGGGGTACACTGACTAGTATCATCTGCCTTTCCTTACCCTCCACTCTCTCAAGAGTCTGTCTAAAGACTTCACTAGAGTAGACATCTTTCTTCTTTTCTTCCTCTTTTTGTTTTCTGACTGGAGTGGCGAGAATAGTTTAGAATGTTGCAGTGTGTTTATCACATGTATTTGATGTTTGCTTGAGTCTCACCCATTGACGTTGATTTTTTTTGTTATTGTTATTGTTGTTCATTGCTGCCGAGTTGGCTTTGATTCATGGTGACCTTATTTATAGCAGGATAATGACACTGCCTGATCGTCTGCTGTCTTCATGGTCTTTGGTATGCTTGAGTCCAGTGTTTCAGATACCTGTCAGTTCATCTCATTGAGGGTTTCCCTCATTTCCACTGACCCTTTGCCCCAAAAATGATGTCCTTCTTGAGTGATTAAGATTTCCTGATGACTTGTTCAAAGTAATCAAACCGAAGTTTTGCCATCCTCACCTCTAACAACCATTCTGATTGTATTTCTTCTAAAACGGATTTGTTCATGATGGTAATGATGATGACGTTGATGCTAATGACACCTAGCCTTCATTGAGGAGTTTCTGTATGCCAAGCATGGTGTTATGGGCTTGATGTATATTATTTAATCCTCATTCAACCTATGAGGTAGACACTATGGGCTCAAATTTGTAGGTGAAGCAATAGACCCAGAAAAAGACAACTTGCCTGGAGTGGTAACTGGAAATGATAGGACCTAAATTTGAACCCAGGTTTGTTTGATTCCAGAAAGCTTGTTCTTAATCGACTCTACTGTGCATCTGTATATTGAATGCATGTGTTTTTACTGGCTATGGGATGTATTCCTAAATCTGTTGGATTACCTGCGGGTGCTCAAAGTACGAACAAAGAAGCTTTCCAAGCTTCTCTGGGCTGAGAATTAAGTGACGTGGGTGAGGAACAGTGAAACCTCTATTTCCTCTGTGGGAAATGACAGTAGGACTCTAGGGTCCCAGTAAAAACCAATGCCATTTAGGTATCATGGAGCACTTGGTTGTACGAAATGTGCTGGGTAAGATAATACATGTTCTCTCAGATAAAGAGATGCTTCACCACTTTCTCTTGACCCATTCCAAGAGTTCCTCTTCTACAGAGTTGACAATTAGCCAGCATGAGGTGTCCAGTCATTTACTAAAATATTGGTGGGAAATTGACCTTCAAAGATAGGAAAACCTGTTAACACTCAACCCCCGGAAACTCCCATGTTGCTGTGGCCCAGCCCAGGAGACTTTCCTGGTGGCTTTTTCAGTCCTACCTTTGATTTGAAGCCCTGAATCATTAGTCAATTCACTTTCCCATCCTGTCCTGAAGCCAGGCTCTGAGGACCTTTCTCCCACTGCATTACCAAGTAAAACTACCCTTGAACCATATCCTGAACCCATCAATAGGGCTGGTTGTTTTCCAGTCACTCTACATCTGCCCACCTGCTTTCCTTTTCCCCTCTTCCCTGAACCTGTGTACCTTACAGAAATGCTGGTTCTGTGTCAGTTTTTGTTGTGTTGATAAAGGAAAAAGGGAGAATGAGCTAGGGTGAGAGCAAGCCTTCCAGCTCCTCTCAGAGAGTGCACATCTCCTTGAGTGAAAGAACATGCAGTGCTGGCCTTAGGAATTGGCAGCCAGTGTGCTGTTCTCCGTCTGATAAGAGGTACTGTAAATAAAACTGTACACTGTGGCCCGTTGTAAAATGCCCTCTGTCTGTACTCATTGTTCTGACAGCCTGTGCTTTTTTTGGGTCTGCTGTTTTGGTACACTCTGTACTTCCTTATGTAAGCAGGCATGCATATCTCATCAGAACATTCAAGATGTTTATTTTAAAATCTCCAGGAATTAAAAAAAAAAAAAAAAAAGACACACCACTCAACATTAGATGCTGGCAAACGCTGAGTTTGAGTTGTTTCTCATTCCCTCCCCCCAGTAGTTTCTGTTTTTTTTTTCTTCTTCTCCTTAGCATGGGGAGGGGAGTGGTGTTGGAGAAGGAGGGATTCTTTTCTTCTTCTTTCATTGGCTTCTGTCTTATTGACTTCAGAGAGACACCGCCCCACACCTGATGGCTTTTAGCTCCTTTTATTCCTGGTGAGGAGTGTGGCACTGTGGGTTAATGTGCCAGACGGCAACGTCGTTTGAACTGCAAGGTCAGTGGTTCAAGCTCACCAGCTGCTCCTTGGAAACCCTATACAGGGTTGCTATGGGTCGGAATTGACTCGATGGCACTTCACAACAACAACAACAACAACAACAACAACAACTCCTGCTATGGTGCTTTAGGATCAGCACTGGACTATGAACCGAATGGTCGGCAGTTCAAATCCACCAGCTGCTCCTTGGAAACCCTATACAGGGTTGCTATGAGTCGGAACCGACTCGATGGCACTTAACAAGAACAAGTCTCCTTCCTAGAGGCTCAGGATACCCCGACTCCATTTCTGGTCAGGAAGGCAAGTAGGGAGGGAGGCTGTGTCTTTCCATAGTGGGACCAGACCATAGGCACCGGAGGAGGGAGAGGCTGCCATGAGGGGTCTGGAACAGCTTTGCTTGGGCACGGAAAGTTTTATGATCTTCAAAGCTCCTTGCTGACCAGTCCCTCGTTTTAATCCTCCAAGTCTAGATGATCCTTAGCATGAAGTGAGAGCTTCTCCCACACTAGCAGAGGCTATAAACCAGCTCTAGCTTCATTGTGGGCAGTGATTTCTGTCTTTTTTTCAATCCTCCAACCCAGACCTGCTTTCCTTTAATCCGTTTCTAACCTTCTGGAGGTTTCAGGAAGTTAGGGGGAAAGGGGAGAAGTAAAGGTCTGAAGAATTCAAAATGGCAGACAGCTCCCACAGTGTGGTGATTAAAGCATTCTGGAACCTCATTGGCAAGAGGCCTGGGAGACTGGGAGGGCAAGGATGTTTGTCCAAATGGCCAGCTGTCTGTCTGTCTGATCATCCAACTGTCTGTCTCTTACCAAGTAGGTTCATTGAGTCTCAGATGAGCTCAGTTGCCTGAGTTAGGGTGGGGAGCTACCCCACAGGTTCACCCAGCCTCCCAAAGTCCTCTTGGGGAAAGGAGGCTCACCAGGTACCCTGATGAGGGTGTGCGTTTGCTGCTGGGGTGAGCCCCGGGAGCTGATGAAAGGGAGGTCTTGTTCCAGAGAAACCAGACAGCTCAGTTCCTATCTTCCCATTCTTTGAGTTCCAGCCAGGGACCATGTCCTTGAGTTTTTAAAAAGGGGCAGTAGGGAATCCAGAGTGTGTAGAATAAGGACTCTGCCACCCCCTAGGGGACAGCCTGGCAGTGCCTGCAATGGCCACTGCCCTCTTCCCTGGCCACTTGTGTTCTCGGAAACCTACTGGAGGGCTGATTTGTTTACCAAGCGGTCACTGAGCACAACCTACAGTATCAGGCACAGTGCAGGGCATGGGGGTGGGGGGGTACACGTGGAGAACAAGACTAGTGAGAAGAATCCTGTTCTCACAAAGCTTTCAGTCTGTTGGGTGAGACGGGTAAGAGCCCCGCATACAGAGCACGAGGGGGAGCTCCTGGAATCGGACCAGGAAGAGTTCAGACCTGGGTTGTGAATGGCTCCTGATATTGACCTATTGTCCTATTGGCAGATTTTTCTACTCCTTTCCGTAAGCCTATCACTCACCTTTAAATTAGAGGGACAAGATGTGTGTCTGGAATATAGTGGAATATGTCTTTACACATGTGCATATCACTTTACACAAGATAAATGGTCCTCTAATAACTGTGTATCGAATTGCAATGAGATCAATCATACTTTGATGACACAATGGGAGTTCTTTAGAGAATTATGTCCTGAGCCAGGCTGACAGTGATGACAGCTACTGCTTACTGGCTCTATCACCCACCCACCAGACACGGGGCCAACCACTCTAGCTACCTCGTCATGCCCTGCTGTTCCCATTTTACAGATGTGGCTGGAGCGTTAGTGAGAATCAGCAGCTCTGCTTCAGTCTGTTATCTCTGACCTATGTCCTGAGCCCTTAACCAAATGCTACTGTCTCCCTGGGCAATAGTGTCAAACCCATACCATCAACAGCACCAAAAAAATAAACAAAAAACCCCCAACCCACTGTCCTCTAGTCGATTCGGACTCATAGCCACCCTATGAGACAGAGCAGAACTGCTCTTTAGTGTTCTGAGGAGGCTGTAAATCTTTATGGAAGCAGACCATCTCTTCTTTCTCCACTAGAGTGGCTAGAAGGTTTGAATCAATCGACTTTGTGGTTAGCAGCCTGACACTCAACCCACTGCGCCACCAAGGCCCCTTATCAATAGCCTCAATGATTTTTTATACCCACAGAGTGCTTTGTGATCCATGAAGATTCTTGCATCATTAATATTCATTATCTCCGTCAATCCTCATAGCAGCCTCGACGGAGGGGGGCAGATGCGCTGGCCCCCGTGTTGCAGACTGGGAAACAAGCCCAGCTAGGTGTGATGACTTGTGTGATGTACACAGTAGTGGGTGGCCAAGAAAAACCTGGGACCCATTTTTTCCCCCACTCTCGATCTGGCTGTTCTTCCTGTTTCACTCTGGCCTGTGCTTGCTGAGAAGTAATGGTGAGGGTCTAGCCTATTTTCTTTCCCTCCCCACAATCCATTCCCTTACCTGACTTCTTCCCTCATGCTTCCCCTTGCTGACTTCATTCCAACCAGCTGCTCTCCTTGTTCTGTGTGGTCTTTCTCAGATGGCTGTGTTACTTCAGATTCCCTCACCTTCAGTCTTCCACACAGATGGTACCTCCTCACAGGTCTTTCCTGACTGCCCTACATAAAATGAGCAGTCCCTAGCATTCCCTAAAGTGTCCCTGGGTGATATAAACTATTAAGCACTTTGACTACTAGCAGAAACGTTGGCAGTTTGAACCTACCCAGAGACACTTTGGAAGAAAGACCTAGAAATCTTCTAAAATGTTACAACCCTGAGAATCCTATGAAGCACAGTTCTACCCTGCAGCACATGGGGCCCAGCATGAGTTGGAATCTACTCAATGAAAACTGCTTCTTTATTTTGTTTTGTTTTTGTATTCCTTATCCTTTATGGGTTATTGTGCTGGACTGCTAAGTCAGTTTGAACAGCAGGGTAGGCGGTTCAAGCTCACTAGCTGCTCCTTGTAAACCCTATATAGTCAGGGTTGCTATGGGTTGGAGCTGACTTGATGGCACTTAACACCAACAGCAACAACAGTCTTTTATTAGCTCTGGTAGCGTAGTGGTTACGAATTGGGCTGCGAACCGCAAGGTCCGCAGTTCGAAACTACCAGCTGCTCCGCGGGAGAAAGATGAGGCAATCTGCTCCCGTAAAGATTTACAGCCTGGGAAACCCTGTTCAGGGTCGCTATGGGTCGAAACTGACTCGACGGCACTTAACAACAACAACAACAATTGGAGTCCTGCTGTGGCGCTGTGGGCTAATGCGGCAGACTCTGAAGTCGTTTGAATTGCAAGGTTGGCGGTTCAAGCTCACCAGCTTCTCCTTGGAAACCCTATAGAGGGTCGCTATGGGTCGGAATGGACTCGACGGTACTTAACAACAACAATGTGGTGCTGTAGGATCAGCACTGGACTTCGAACCACAAGGTCGATGGTTCAAACCCACCAGCTGCTTCTCGGAAACCTTATACACGGTTGCTGAGTTGGAAGTGACTCCATGGCACTTAACAACAAGAACAACATCCTTTATTTGGAGTCCTGGTGTGGTGCTGTAGGATAAGCACTGCTAACCACAATTGAGAAACCCTACACAGGGTCACTGTGAGTCAGGATTGACTTGATGTTTGCTAACAACAATAAATTCTTTATTTTTCTTTTGAAAATCACTTTATCACTACCTGGCCTATTTTATATTTTCTTGATTGTTTTTGTTTTTGGTTTTAATCTGTCTTCCTGACTAAAATGCATGTTCTATGAGGACAGGACTGTGGTCTGTTTTGTTCACTGGCTGTAATCCTCTGGCATACACTTAATTGGGCATTCAGAGAACGTGCATGTATAAGGAGAGGGCGGAGCACAGCCATCCTCGTTCTGTGTCTCTGAGGCACTCCATATCTCAGGATGAATATGTCCATATACAATCTTCCTGGTCGGCTAGCATGTCTCTGCATCCCCCACCCCACCCCACCCTTGCCAATGATGCTTTTATAAATGTATTAGTGATTGAATGATGTCACCAAAATGCATTTGAGGAATAACCATGTGGTTTATGCACACTTGAGTTGCTTTGAATGCAAACCTGAAGGCAGTAGCGAACAACATAAGCACAGTAAACAGGCAGAGACTGTCTTATTGATTAACAGATGAGACCTCTATTATCGATCAAAGCTTGGCGAGAAAATTTATCACTTTTAATTTCAGGGCTGCCAAATATTTCTGCCTCCGAGCCAGCCATTCCAGAGAAAATTTAAAGGAACAAGCCCCCTTTGGAGAGAGCATTTTGTTCTCTTAGTTCTCGGCTCTCTTGTCTCCGTGGAACTGCTTGTCTCTGCGGCTTGGCTTACCCTAGAGAATCCGGGGGGAACCAGAGTCTGTTTGGGGGCGTATCTTAGAGCTTCATGAATGGGGCTCAGCAGTGGGAGCTAACGTCTGTGTGTAATGAGGGTTCTGACCCAGTCACTCAGGAGAGGGGACGTTCACATACATGCTCAGCTTAATTTCGTGACTTGAGCGAGGTGGGGGTGGTGTGGAGAGAGCTTTTGAAGCCAACCAGATGTGGTCAGGCTTGGGCCACGCCAGCACCCTTTGCTAGATGGTGTGTGCTGATTCGTGTTTGTCTTCATCTGAATTTGTCTGACAATACACATCCTGTCCCTTATTTCCTACCTGCCCTCCTTTCTTTCTCTTTTTTCTCCATCCTTGAAGCAAGAAACCACATTAGCCCTCACTGATGGCTGTTTTCTAAGAGCCAGCTGGCCCACATCCCTTTGAAGCCACCTACTATCAAGGCTGACACTCAATTGCAGGGCTGGAATTTCGATGGTCAGCTCACAGAGCGCCTCACTTCCCAGCCTGTGCTTCCTCTCACAGGCCCCGCCCCTCTGTCTTCTCCTTTAGGGAGTTGTGAGAATTGATAGACCCAAAGAAAGACATATGATTAAAATCAGATGCTCACAATTCCACAGAAAATCTTGGATGGTCAAAGATTTGGGGTTGTGGTGGATTCTAATTGTGAAGGAGTGGTGGCTTTGTTCACGCCCCTGTTTCCAGCTCTGGTAGCTCTGTTCTTTGTAGGTGTTTCCAGTGTAAGGCTGCCCCCTCTGTGAACACTCAGCTGTGACTATATTGTTACCACCCACTGATGGGACACTTCTTGACCCTTTCTTATTTCTAAAGCTTTTCAGAAGAGGTCTTCTCTGGGGCACTTTTCTCATTCATTTGTTCTGTTTGTTTACAAGTATTTATTGAGCACCTACTATCCTTCTTGTCATTACAAATATCGGAGCCAGAGAGTCTGAAAAAGTCTGTGCCCTTATGGGTCCTCACATCCTGGAAATATAGTCCAGGGTCTTAATATCCTTTACTAGGTCGTCATTGTTGTTGAGTGCCATAGAGTCCATTCTGACCCATAGCGACCCTGTAGAGGGTTTCTGAGGAGCAGCTGGTGAGCTTGAACCACTGACCTTAGAACTTTGCAGTCTGACGCATTAGCCCACAGTGCCATAAGAATTGCTTAATTGGTCTTTAAGTCTGGTTTGGTACAGGTTGTCTTTTTTTCTTCTTTAAACTTTTTATTGTGAATTGAGTGAAGGTTTACAGAGTAGATCATCAGTTTTTATTCAACAAATCATAGACTTTGTTTCATTACAGATTATTGCAATCCCCTCCATATAACAACAGTTATCCCACTTCCTCCCTGTGCTTCTTGTTTTCATTCAGCCTTCTTTCCCAACCCTTCTGAACTTTATTTTTAGGTGAATGCTGCTGTTTTGATCTTGAATGGCTGCCCATGCCACGGAGAGCAGGCCTCACTAGTGTTGTGCGCCCCCCCCGTATACCTATCTACCGCTTGACTGAGAATTGAGTCACTAGGGTGAGTTCTGGTGTGGTGCTGTGGATTAATGCACTGGACTGCAAAGTCAGGTGAACCACAGAGTCAGTGGTTCAAGCTCACCAGCTGCTTTTTGGAAACCCTATACAGAGTCACTATGGCTTAGAACTGACTTCACAGCACTTAACAACAACAATAACAACAGGGTGAGTTCAGTTCCCGATCTGAAGAATAACCAAGGGCCATAGTCTCCAATTCCTGAAGTCTCTTTCTGACCATTAAATCTTTTTTATTATTATTATTTATAATTTTTAGTTTCATTCCACATTTTCTCTCATTCTACGCAGGACTTTTTAATATGATCCCTTTCCAAGCAGTTGGTAATGGCAGCTGGGCACCATCTAGTTCTGGTCTCGGGGTCATGAAGACTGATGTTCATATATTCCTTTAGTCTATTGACCTAATGGATTCCAAGTGGTTTCTATTTTCATCACTTTTCTTCGTGGAGAGACATATAGTCACACCTTAGTTGCACCTTGAATTTTCAAGATCAAGTCATGACTCATAAAAGTAGGGTGTAGAAAACTGTCCTGTGGACTATGCTTTGCCAGTTGATCATGATGTCCCCTTGAGACTATGGTTCTTTGAGCCCCCAGGCCCAGCCACCGATTCCCTCAAAGTGTTTGGTAATGTCTAAGAAGTTTTTTGTCTTTTTCTTAATAATTTTGCCCCCTGTGTACTCTACCATATTCATGGATATGTTTGCAACAAATATATACATATCCTGTCACAGCTTTATATATTTATGGGTGTATTCCCACTCTCCAAGCTTGTCTTTTAGGGTCTATTCCATGTTGTTGTTCCTGTGACATGCCTTGAGTCAGCTCCGACTCATAGCAACCCTGTATAGGGTTTCTGAGGAGCGGTTGGTGAGTTTGAACCTCCGATCTTGTGGCTTTATCCCGTGCTTTATCCCACAGCACCATATCAGGACTCCATAAGTAGGTGTTAATACTCCAAGGCAGAGGTTTTCAAACTTTTTAAAAAGCCGTGGAACCCTTTTTCCTAGAAGAATTTTACACAAAATCCTGATGTATAAAATAGGTAAACTGGATTTTATTTTATTCATTTGGAGAAGGGGAACTCAGACCCCCATCTTCTTACTCACAAAGCGTCTTAGTAGATGGAGCCCTAGGGAGGCTGAAGGGTACAGATTAAAGAGAATTTCTGACTAAACCTACTGACATTGAGTTAGTTCTGACCCATAGCCACCCTGTATGGGGTTTCCCAGGTGGTGAATGTTTACGGGAGTAGAAAAGTCTATCTTTCACCCGTGGAGTGACTGGTAAGGGTGGAGTGTCAACCTTGCTGTTAGTAGTCCAGTGCTTCTAGTCAGGCTGTTGGAGCTTTGATCTACCTCTGTTACCTGCTGTATGAATTTTGGTAAGGTCCTTAACCTCTCTGAGCTTTAGTTTTTTTCTTCTACTAAGTGGTAACAATAATAGTATCTACTTTAAACAGTTGTTATTAGGATTAAATGAGATAATATGCAACAAACACTTAATATGGTGCCTGGAATTCAGTAAGGCCTCAGGAATTCTATGGTGGCTTAAAAATAGTGCATGTCATTGTTGTGAAGTGCTGTCGAGTCGGTTCTGACCCATAGCGACCCTGTATAGGGTTTCTAAGGAGCATTTGGTGAGCTTGAACTGCCGACTTTGCATTTCAAATGGCTTTGCTGTATGGTGCATTAACCCACAGCCCCACATAGTGCTAGAGGTTACAAATACAAGGGGACTTAAAAAAATTTGTAGGGAAAATGGAATTGAAAGACTGGAATTTTTCCTTGAATCCCCTCAGATATGTAAGAAGTAGTTCTGACCCTTACAAAGCTATAATGCAAAACCAAAACATTCAGAGACAGGCAATGTCTTGTGCTAGACTACAAAGTCGGTTTGAACTGCAAGGTTGGTAGTTCAAGCTCATCAGTCACTCCTTGGAAACCCTCTGCAGGGTGGCTATGGGTCAGAACTGACTCGACAGCACTTAACAACAACAACAACAGCAATGTCATATGGGACTTCGGGTTTGGCGCTGTGGATCAGCACTGGACTGCGAACCACAAGATCTATAGCTCAAACCCACCAGCTTCTCCTCAGAAATCCTCCATAGGGTCACTATGAGTCAGAACCAACTCAACGGCACTTAACAACAACAACAAACGTCATGTTGAAGAAACCAAGTGCAGTAGCAGATGGCAAAGAGCAGAGTCCTGAGGGACTGGAGAACTTGGTGCAGGCATACCTTGGGTCTTGAAAATGTAAAGAGATGAGAATAGACAGAGGAATGGGAGCTGGGCATTGCTCAAACACAGAGACTTAGGGAAAGAAAGGGCCAATTAGTACTCCTTCCTGTGGAGTGTGCTGGCTAAACGGGTCAGTTTATGGAAGACCTTGAAATCAAGTAGAGGAATTCAGAATTGGTGTAAATAGAGAGCCACTGAGTAAGAAAGTGTGAGGAACCCTCTGTAGGAATGATCAGAGGGCACCCGTGGATGGAAACCATCCTTGAATCTTGGAGTGTTTCAGACATGGCACATCCAGGGCCTGGGTCATGGCAGTTACGATCAAGAGATACATATAGAAGATATCTTAAAGGACAAGTGCCAAGGCTTGCAGAGGTGACTCTTGGCTGAGATAACATTAGTAGAGCCTTGAACACTTTTAGTAAGTGGTCAAAGTCTGTTTCGTTTTGACATTGTAACATCGCTGCTTAGAGCCTTGTAAACAGTGGCTCTACTGAACTACACTGAATTTACTGTGTTTAATCCACAAATAGGTTAGTAATAGTTCTCCACTGTGTGGTAAGTTGCAGGGAAGGAACTGAGTACAAGATGAAAGTTCCCTCCTTCAGGGAACTGACAGTGTGGTAGGAGATGGGAACAGGTCCCCAGGTTGTTTAGTAAACAGTGTGTGGCCAAGGCTTTGATCTGGGACATAAAGGGTGCTCTGGAAACACAGAATCAGATTATCTAAGCCAGACACGAGCAGGGCAACCTTCTTGGAGGAAGAGGAATCAAAGCTGATGTCTAAATGATGACTAGGAACAGCTATGCTGTGAGAATGAGGCATTGATGGTTCGGTGGTAGAATTCTCACCTTCTATATGGGAGAGACCCAGTTTCAATCCTCAGTTTTGTGTGTAGACACTTGTGTGTAGCTTCCACTCTACCTGTCAGGGGAGGCTGTGTGGCGCATGATGCTAAACAGGTTTCAGTGGACCTTCCCGACTAAGACAGACTAGCAAGGAAGTTCTGATTACCTGCTTCTGAGAAATCAGCTCATGAAAACCTTATGGATCACACTGGTCTGGGTCACAACCGATCATTGGGATGGCCTGGGACCAGGTAGTGTTTCTTCCCATTGTTCTTGGGGTCCCACAAGTCATAGCTGACACGATAGCAGCTAACAACACTGGAGGAACCAAAAGAGGGGAAAGAATTTGAGAGACGGAGGATTATGTGTGTAGAGGCCTAGCAATGAGGAAGCTCAGGACTCCCCAGAGTAGTTCCGTCTGGCCAGCGGAGAGGGTGTCAGAATGAGGGCTGAGAGATGGAGCAGGAAAGATGAACAAAGGTGTACTAAGAGGTACTTTTAGGCCCTGCTAAGGAGTTTGGGCTCTATCCCAAAGATCTGGGGAGTCATCAGGGGTTTAAAATGGTCCAACGAAGGAGATGGTTGGGGTAGGCAGTGAGTTTAGTTTGGACATATTCCAAGTTAGAGTTCTTTGTGGACATCCAGGTCCCTGGGTGGTTCAAATGGTTAAGTACTTGGCTACTAACAGGTTGGTGGTTTGAATCCATCCAGAGATAACTTGAGAAGAAAGTCTTGGTGATCTCCTGAAAAGACGCAGCCATTGAGAACCCTCTGAACCACACTTCCAATCTGACATACACGGGGTCGCCATGAGTTGGCGTCAACTTGACAGCAACTTTTCTGTGTGTGTGGGCATCCATGTAAAGATATTCTTAGGCCAGCATTTCCAACTTTCCCATAAAATATAATTTAGACAACAGGGCACAGTTGTCCTAATTTGTATCATTTCCGTCCTTTACCTGGAGCTATAAAGAAAACAACAACACAAAACCTGTTGCCCTCAAGTTGATTCTAGCTTCGTAGCAACATTATAGGCAGAGTAGAACTGCCATGCAAGGTGTCCAAGGCTGTCATCTTTACGGAAGCCTGCCACACATTTCTCCAGAAGAGCAGCCATTTCTACTGCATCTCCAAGGCTCCTTTTACCTCAGAATCTCCCTTCTTCTGTGACATTTCCCTTGGACCCCATCTCTTCCTGTCTGGATTGCCCTATTTGCGTTCCTCTTTCTCCTGGGTGATCATGTTTTGAAGGAAGGACTGAACTGGCTGCTGGGCCACTCGGGATCTTCACAGGTGCCCAGCCCCCTCCCCCAGTGCCCATCTGCCTGATCTTGGCCCAGGAACTCCCCTCCCAGTGGACTATGGCGCTTGTGCTAACTGCCTCCCTTTCTTTCAGCCGGTGCCAAAGCCTTTGTCTGTGATCAATGCGGTGCCCAGTTTTCAAAGGAAGATGCACTGGAGACACACAGGCAGACCCATACTGGTGAGTTGACATTTGATTCCCATTTTCCAGGTTTTCCACATGAGACACATGGATAAGAAATGTTTTGATGGTATCCACCTTTTTAGCAGCTGTGACATCTAGTAATCTGAGGGAGCTGTAAGTGGAAAAGGCTCCATCATGTTCAACTCCTCCTGCCTGTGAGTTTGGCTGGGCAGGAATTTACAAGTGTGATCATTACTCCATAAGAACAGCTGCTCTGGATTAGGTCAAGGTCTCTAAGAGGTCGCTGAGATCCCATTGTCACGAAGCCGTCTGGAATGCTCTTATTTGAAGCTTTAGAAAACACTGATGTTACTAAGTACCCCGTCCCTTGATGAATGGCCAGGAAACATCTCCCACCTTGAGTAAGACCTGAAGCCCCCAAATGACCACACTGGGTTGGTTCTCCTCTGATAGAGGGTAGCCATTGTAGAAAAGAAATCCATCTATAGACAAGGATGCATTTGAGCAGTATTAACGAACAATGACATAGCTTTACTTGATTTCAAAGTATTGATTGCACGACTTCAGTGAGGTCCTCTCTTCATTGTAATCACAGTCATATCCTCATCCTCATCCTCATAGACATACTCACTGAGCCAGGAATTGTTCTCAGTACTTTTCTTTGATCTTATTGGAATCTTCCAGTGGCCCCATGAAGTTCAAGGCTGCTCCTGTGTTATAGATGAATAAATACACTGAGGTTCCAAATGGGAAAAGTGACTTGCCCACGTAAATTATAGGCAGAAGTTAGAGAGCCTTGAAGATAGGAGCTTAGATTGCCTGGGTTCAATCTGGCTCTGTTACTTACTGTTTACTACTTAAACTCTCTGAACTTGGGTTTTCTCAGCTAATAATAAGTGCAATAGTAATAGTACCTACTTCGTTGTTGTTGTTGTTGTTGTTGTTAAGTGCCATCAAGTCGATTCCAACCCATAGTGACCCTGTACAGGCTTTCCAAAGAGCATCTGGTGAGCTTGAACAACCGATCTTGCAATTCAAGCTACTTTGCAGTCTAATGCTTTAGCCCACAGCGCCATACCAGGACTCCACCTACTGATATTAGATATCTTATTTGAAGTTCTTTATACTTCATATATGTTTAGCTCTTAGAACATACTCCATTAATAGTAGTGGATATATTTCATTCAAAAACATTTGTTGAGTTCCTACACTGTCAGGCACTTTTTGAGCACTTAGATATAATAGCGTACAAGGTGTGAGGCATTAGTAGTTGGGTGATAGAATTCTCACTTTCCATGTGAAAGACCCAGATTTAATTTCTGACCACAGCACCTCATGTTGTGGCCACCACTCTCTGTCACTGGAGGTTTGCATGGTGCCGTGATGCTGAGCAGGTTTGAGCAGATCTCCCAGACTAAGACAGACAAGGCAAGAAGGGTCTGGTGATCTGCTTCCAAAATCCAGCCAATGAAAACCCTATGGATTACAATGGTTCAGTCTGAAATCAATCATGGGTAGTCCAGGGTGTGGAAGCATTCTGTTCCATTGTACATGGGGTCTCCTGGAGTTGGAGGGTGAACAATAATATACAAGACAGACCACCTTCCAAGTCCCTATAGAATTTAGATTCTAATGAGGGGACAGAATAGGCAAATAAGAGGATAAGTATTGGACTGCAAATCACAAGGGTAGGTGGTTCGAGTCCATCAGCTACTATGCACGAGAAAGATGAGGCATTCTGTCCCTGTAAAAAGGTTTACAAGCCTTGTAAACCTTATCCAGGGTTGCTATGAGTTGGAACCGACTTGACAGCACTTAATGACATAATGTTAGGTTATAATGTTGTGGTTGTTGTTAAGTGCCATTGAGTCGGTTCTATCTCATAGTGACCCTGTATAGGGTTTCTGAGGAGCAGCTGGTGAGTTTGAACCGCTGACCTTGTGATCCAAATAGACATTGCGCTCCATTGCTTTATCCCACAGCGCCTCATGTTGTGGCCACACATGAAAATAATGATATTTTCACATCATTAGACAATGATGAGAAAAGTTATATTCTGGATAAGGTGATCAGGAAGGCCTCTCTGGGAAGGTGATATCTGAGCCAAACCTACATCAAGGGGGTCACTCCAGGGCCTCCTAGAGGAGTCTCTGGGCAGAGGGAATGGGCTCTCACTCAGCACTGAGGCTGGATTGAGCTCGATGACTACAGGAACCACGTGAAAAACCTTGTGGCCAGAGAGCAGGAAGTGATGTGCAGAGACTAATGGGAGATGCAATCAGAAATCAGGTGGGTCTCTCACCCATAGTCAGCAATTTGCATTTTATTTTCCATATACTGAAAGTTCCTTGGAGGAGGAAAACATTTTCAAATCGTTTATTTGATTAGGGACTTAGAGCTAGAATATGTAAAGTATTCCTCCAGTTCTCTATAATCCCCCATTAGAATCCTACAGTTCCTCATTAGAATCTAAATTCTATAGGGGCTTGCAAGGGGCTTGCCACTCAAATGTGGCAACAGTAGTGAGGTTGGCCCAGGATCGGGCAGTGTTTCGTTCTGCTGTGCATAGGGTCGCTATGGGTCGGTACTGACCCGATGGCACCTAACAGCAACAACACAGTTCACTAAGAAAAGAGCAACTGATCCAATGAAAAACTGGGCAAAGAATCTGAATAGACGTTTCTCCAGAAATTTACAAATGGCCAATGAGCACAACAGCAACAGTCATTATATACATAAACCAAACCCATCTGCCATTGAGTTGATTCCAGCTCATACTGACCTTGGGAAGGCTTCTGAGGCTGCAAATCTTTACAGGAACAGAAAGTTTCATCTTTCTCCCATGGAGCAGCTGGTGGGTCTGAAATGCCCACCTTGCAGTAGTAGTCCAGTGCTGATCCTATAGCACACCAGGGTTCCTGTCTTTAGTCACCAGGAAATACAGACCAAGACTACAATGAGATACCACGTCATTACCATTAGGATGGCTGCTGAGGACTGGAGAAATGAGAACCCTCATACATCGCTGGGGAAATGTGCATTGGGACTGCTACCATGGAAAGCAGTCTGGCAGGTCCTGAAAAGGTTGTTCATGGAATTACCTGTTGTTGTCAAGTGCTGTCAAGCTGGTTCCGACTCAAAACAACCCTGTGCACAACAGAACATAACACAGCCCCGCCCTACACCATCCTCACAACTGTTCCTATGTTTGAACCTGTTGCAGTCACTGTGCCAATCAGTCTCATTAAGGTCTTCCTTTTTGACCCCTGGCCCTCTACTTTACCAAGTGTGATCTCCTTCTCCAAAACACTGTTCAATCAATTCCACCTTAAGCAACTCTAACTGCTCCTGAGAGTTTCCCAGACTGTGAATCTTCACAGGATCAGACAGCGCCATCTTTATCCTACAGAGTGGTTGATGGGTTTGAACTGCTGACCTTGCCCAATGTTTAACCCACTGCTCTACCAGGGCTCCTGTCCTTCACATAACCCACTAGTTCTATCTCGAAGCTTACACTCAAGAGAATAAAGGCATGTTTTACACAAAAACTTACACACATTTAATGTTCTTAGCAGCATTATTTATAGTAGCGCCAAAGTAGAAGCAACCCAAATTCCCACAAACTGATGAAAGGGTTAACTATCCCTATAACGGACTATTCCTCAGTAATAGTATGAAGTGCTGACACATGTTGCAATGTGGATGAACCTTGAGAACATTATGCTGAGTGAATGTCACCAGCCACCAAAGGTCACATATTAGATGATTTCATGTATATAAAATGTCAAGAATAGACAAGTCCATAGAGACACCAAGCTGTAGGATAAGCACTATGCTTCTCATTGCAAGGGCAGAGGTTCAAACCCACCAGCTACTTCTTGGAGACCCTATACAGGGTCCCTATGACCCAGAACCACCATGATGACACTTAACAACAAACAAGAAGCCATAAAGTAGATAAGTGAATGCCAAAGGTTATACAGTGGGGGAGGAGCTGGGGAGAAATGGGGCATGGCGGTTGATGTTCACAATACTAACAACACTTTAAAAAGATGAACAGTGTGGTACATGAATGCTGTATTAATCAGCTGTTAGGTATATGGAGGTATATAGAGTCCTGGTGTAGCACTGTGGCGTAATGCACTGGACTGCAAGGTAGATTTGAACTGCAAGGTTGGCGGTTCAAGATTACCAGCTGCTTTTCCGTAACCCTATACAGAGTCGTTATGAATCGGAATCGATGGCACTTAACAACATTATGTACACATGTGGGGGTGGGATGGGATGGGTAGGAGTGATACCCCTTGGTTTATGCTTTCAGATCATTCTGGCTGCCTTGTAGTGAAGTGGTCCTTGGGAGGAAATGTTTCTGTGAGCAATTGCTGTATAACAAACCACTCTAAAATAGCATCCTTCAAAACATCCATCAGTTACTGTCTGTGATCATTCTGTGGGTTGACTAGGTCCCACTGGGTGCCTCTCACCTGGGGTCTCTCCTGTGGTTGTAGTAGGTGGCGCCTGGGGCTGTCGTGATCTGAAGACAGCATTGGACTGGGTGTCCAGGATGGGTCTTCATGCAGATATCTGCCTTCCAGTCTTCTGCCACATAGCCTTGATTTTCAGCTGAGTAGCCTGGGTTTCTTACATGACAGCTCAGTGCCCCAAGAGTCAGGAAGCAGAAACTGCCAGCACTTTCCTTGATTGATTGATTTTTTAGCGCTTTATTTGTGAGTTGGATGCAAGTTTACAGAGCAGATCAGTTATCCATTTATCAATTTACACACCTTCTGTTTCTTGTCATTGACTGCACTCCCCACCTTACCACATCACTTAGACCCCCATCACCACTCTTTCCAAGTCCATTCCTCCTCCTTTCCTAACCCATTCCTGCCAGCACTTGTAAAAGCTGGACTAGAAACCCACAGCATTACTTCCACCATGTTTTATTGGTCAAAACAGTCACAACCCAGCCCAGACTTAGTGGGTAGAAGAGTGGGCTCCTCCTCTCAGTGGAGAAGTGATGGGCACCCAGAGGGGAAGAAGGAATTGATGGCAGACATCTTTGGAGAAAACTACCAGAAGGTACTGGAGTAGAAGAAGGAAACTGAGTCAGCTGCTGGTGTTGTTGTTATTATTGTCTGTGTTTCTAAGTCCTTCCAATATCCTTCCAACTCACAAAATCTGGTACCACGGACTTTGGGCCTGTGTTAACCCCGCCTGGTGGTGGTGGGATGAGGGCTTCACAAGCATGCTTTCATTCTGACCAACGTCTTTCTGACTTGGTGTGATAGAGAAGGTGGTTCCAGAGCTGTTTATCTTGAAACTAGGGTAGGACCCAGCTTTCAGAGTTTCCTAATGGTTGTCCTCATGTAACTGAGAGTCCCACTCTGGGAATTGTATCCTAGGGACTGAGGATACTGAAGTGTAGACCAGCTTTGCCAAACAGCTTAATTCTGTCCATACAGATTAAATTTGCAGTAGCAGGGAGCAATCTGTCCTTTCAGCCAGGGGCCAGGGAAGATGCCAAGCACCTGATGGGTGAGCAGCTGGGGAGGTACTCACAAGCAAACCACAGACGCTTACTGAGCTCTTCCTGTGAGCCTGGAGCATGCTGGGGTTCCAGCGATGGTGCACATGAACATGGTCCTGCTCTGAAGGATGGTGGCTTGGCCCGTAGATGGGGCTTCCCTGATGTGGAACGGAGACTGCTCCACAGAGAGTTCAGTTGCCTCATACCCTCTATTTACGTTGAGGTGAAATGTGGTTGATACTCCCATGTGGCTTACTCAATAGATACCGAGTACACTGAGCTCAGGCCTGAGGAATGGAGAACATAAATTCAAATAATAGAACATAAATTCAAATTCAAAGGCTCTCTTGTCATCCTGGGTATGAGCTATGGGCAAGCTCCCCAGCACTGAGGAGCACTGGGCAGCATGCACCTACTGACCTCGTGGTATGGGGCAGGCATCATGCTGGGTGCTGAGGGTGGGTGCTGCAGTAGTCCTATCATCTGTGTAGGGTTACATAACAGGTGACGTAAGGGATACCATTGCCTCTCCCTGACACATGGTCCCCACCCCACCCCGCTGCCATCAACTCAGACTGACCCTCTAGGACAGAGAGAGTAGGACAGCATCTTCACGTTCTCGAGACTGTAAATCTATACAGGAGCAGACAGCCACATCTTTCACCCACGGAGTGGCTGGTGAGTTTGAACTGCAGATCTTGTGGCGAGCGGTCTATGCTTAACCTATGGCATCACCAGGGCTCCTGGTGACATATGGTAGAGCTCATGGCAACTGGATTCAGATGGGTTTTCAGACCAAACCTTTGCCAATTTATTGAGTCAGTTCTGATTCATGGTGATCCCAGGTGTATCAGAGTAGAAGTGTGCTCCATAGAGTTTTCAATGATGGATTTTTCAGAAGTAGATAGCCAGGCATTTCTTCTAGGGTGCCTCAAGGTAGCCTCAGACCTCCAACCTTTCAGTTAACCAGCTAACATTGAACCTTAACATTTGCACCACCCAGGGACTCCATATTCCAGTAATCATCCAGGAAAGAACAGCAATTTGACATATTTGCCATCCCTGTTCTAAGAAAAGAGACCAGGAGAGAGGGAATGATGTAAATAATATTCAAGTTACTGGGATGGGAAAAGCAAATGGGATGCCAGTTATCTCTGGATAACTGGAAAGAAGGGCTCTGCAAAAGAAAAGCAATAGTAATACTACTTTATATGTTTGCATAATGGTGTTACGAGTTGGGCTACTAGCCTCAAAGTCAGCAGTTCGAAACTACCAGCTCTTCCACCAGAGAAAGATGAGGCTTTCTGCTCCCATAAAGATTTATAACCTCAGAAACCCTATACAGGGTCACTATGAGTTGGAACTGACTCCACGGCACAAACCACCACCACCACTTTAGTCTATTAAAGACTTCATTAGACCAGTTTAACAGATAAAGAAACTGAGGCCTAGAAGCCATCCTCTAGGAAGTAGAGAGTTGGAACTTCACCCACCTCCAACTTCAGTGCTCTCTTCATGACTGCCAACTTCCTGCATGGCAACTTAATGCTGCTCACAAGCTACATGGACTAGCTGGTTCCGAGAGACCCTGTTCATAGATCATTTATCTGGCTTAGGGTCCTATCCTAGGCAGGGCTCTTTTGGATCTTTGTGACCCATGTAACTAAGAAACCCCAACAACCTAATGTCTGTGTCTTCCTCCCAAACCTGACTGGACCTGGAAGTTCCAAGACCAAGGCTGCCACGTAGGCAGCTAACAGAGCTAATCTATAGCATGGCACAGGATGGATGATTATGGTGTCTTCCTGTAGATGAAAAATGAATTTAATAGAAAGTATTTGCAATTCCAGTTTAACCCAGCAAATAGCATCTGCCCATTTCTCCCTTTGACCTCCGTTATCACTCCTGGATTCCTAGTCCTGGGAGAGTGGGTGATGGTGGTGATGGTGGTCAGGGAGGGGATCTCGTACTCCCTCCCCACAAGATCTTGGTGGGCTCCGGCTGGTGCTCCAGGAAGCCACACTTCTGGTTGGACTTGGCTCAGCTTGGTTGTCACACTTCAGTGTTCTGTTTGGGTACAGCAAAGACTTGGAGGGGATAAACAGAGATCATTTTACACCTTTTATATTATGATAAATACATATTGCAAAACACTGCTGCTTCCAAAATGTCTAGGTTGCAGAGCAATGAGGAATTAACAGCTATGCAGCTTCCTGAGATGTGTGCACTTCATTTACACATCAGAATGTGTTTTACACTGTTCAGTAAACCAACAGTGAGAAAATGCACATGCATACAGACTCACTCACGCTCACATGCACACCCAGTGCACCACTTGGGGGTCTATATCTGGAATGTCTTAAATTAGTAACTAGGTTTTTTTTTAAAGTCCAGATAAACTGATAAATACCATTAATGGCTTAATTTATACTCTGGGTTTGAAATTTGACACACGGACACTCTCTTGGCTCAGGGAACACAACTGGTTTGGTGCCAGAGGTTTTAATGACCGATCAGTAATATAAATTGCTGCATCACTGAACAGAAATAGCTTCTCCGTGTCATTTGATCTGGAAACTTCTCCGGCCAGGCAGCAGTTAATAAATTTAAAAATAATTACCCTCTTTATTCAAAGTCAAACTAATTAGGAGTGGGTTTTACAAATCATAATGTTGTTCAAGCCACTGTACATTCCCATTTGGGACTTGAACATGCCTGGGGACAGCAGATGGGATTGGGTGGCGTTAATTAGAGGGCAGAAGAGATGCCTTGGCTGCTGAACTGAGGGTTGGGGGTTGGGACAGTCGTCAGTATGCGGTGGGGTGGAGGGGTAAGTGTCAATGAGATCTTGGGGCTGATCCACAAGGATTCTCAGCTCTTTTTATCCATCTTCAGAGCTCTCAGAGCAGCCATCCATCTGTGATCTGAATGTGGGGGACGTGGGGCTAGGGCTGGCCTGCATGGGCCAGGCAAGAGACTGTGAACCCATGGAGCAGAAGAGGATATAACCTGGCTGCTTGGGGAGAATGAATCTGCCCAAAGGCAGGCTGCCCTCACTAGGCAAGTGTTAGGGTCTACCCTAACAGTGTTGCTCCTGTTTGTTTTGCAGGCTGCAGGGAAGAAGGATCCCATGAAGCCTGAAATCAGAGTGTAAAGTGACCAGTGGATCAGGTGTCAGGTGTCTAGATTCAGATTCTAGCTCCATTACTTACAAGCTCTAGTCTCAGGCAGGTCACTTAGCTGCTCTCAGCCTGTGTTGATTCTTTTGTAAAAGGAGACCAATGATGGTGTCTGGATGTGAGGAGGGGCTGTGAGGGTGGAATTTGAGAATCCTTGTCCAGTACCTAATAGTGGTCTTGCATGTGATAACCCACTGCTGTCAAGCCCATTACAGCTCGCAGTGACCCTAAAGGACCAAGAAGAACTGTACTCTAAGGTTTCTGAAGCTGTAAATCTTTATAGAAGCAGATAGCCTATCTTCCTTCTGTGGAGCTGTTGGTGGGTTCAAACTGTCAGCCTTTAGAGTTAGCAGCCCAACACTTAGCTGGGGCTTCTTTGCATGTGGTAAGCTCTCAGTAAATGGTGGTGATGGTGACTCTCATTGTATTATTGTGATCCTCATCAGAAGTTGCATTCCTCACTGGGTAGGTGAGAGAGGAATGGGATGGTGTTGGAGATATAGGAACATCGCACAACGGCTTTGTTTGCCAAGGTGAAGGTGGGGTCTTCCAGGATCCCTGCCTTTGACTTTTGGCCCAGGAGATATTTTCAGCATGGCCATCAAGCTAGCAGCCTCTGAACCCTCCGAGTGCAATTGGGAGAAGTTGGGAGGGCAGATTGAAGTCTCAAATTACTTTCACTAATGACTTTGAACAACTTCAAAGAACAGGTTTGGTAGATCTTATTTTAGGCCCTGGACCCACAATACCCAAAGCTTCCCAAGGAACCCACCCCTGCCAGTATCCAGACAGGTGGCATGTAAGCCTAGGCTGGATGGGTTGAAGAACTGGCACAAGGACTGGGCAGATCTGCCAGCTTCCAGAAGCACCAGACACTGCCTGCTGCTCCTGAGAGGAGGCCTCAGACTCTGGTGTCCTCCAAGGCTCAGGAATCTTGAGCTTCCTGTGGGGGTCTTGGCCCATATCTGCTACCTCAGGAACCTAGGGTTTCTACATCTCTTGGTTTCTTCTTCCAGTAGGACTTCTTATCTCATTCTACCTTTTGCCATCATAGTGCCCTGGCAAGGGAAAAGAGGAAGGAGGCAAGTATTTTGAGGTAGACAAGTGTTTGGGGTCATTCCGAGGTCTAGAAGCTCTGGCACTGAGAAGCTAAAGGGAATCCTCTGGTAGACCAGGGTACTAGGTTGAACTAGATCTCTAGTTCCAAGCCCTCTGATCTAGCCCCAATTGTCTGATTCGGTCCCCTGGTCAGTAGTTCATGCTAGTTATATACCAGAGTAGGCCGCACAGCTAGTTCATTCTTTCATTTTCTTACTCCCTGAGGTTTTGACTACGTGCTATATGTTAGGTTGACTCCTAGTGTGGCACTGGAAGATCAGCACTGGATTGTGAACCACAAGGCCAGCACTTCAAACCCACCAGCTGCTCCTTGGTTGCTATGAGTCGGAACCAACTTGATGGCACTTAGCAAAAACAACATGTGTTAGGTGCTTTGTGGACCCAATATACAACAGTGACTAAAACTTGGTTCCTGCCTTCTTGGAGGTATTGTAGACCAAGCAACAAGTAGCTGGGACTTACTTTGGGTTCACATAACACAATAGCTGCACTCTATAGGATACTTTAAGGAGTCCCTGGATGGCGTGAACTGTTAAGTGCTCTGCTACTAGCCGAAAGATCGCTGGTTGTGTACATTTTACAGTCTTGGCAATCTTACAGAGCATTTTTCTCAGCACACATGGGTTCACCGGGAATGGAACCCACTTAACAGCAACGTTACCATTTCATGAAATTCTCACCACAGTTCTAAGGTGTATGTTCTCCCCTAATCTTTGCTGAAGAGAGCTGAGACTCAGAAAGGCTAAAGACGTCGTCCAATCCAGGTGGAGTAGAATGTGTGGCCAGGGCTCCTCCACCTCAGAACCCTTGCCTTTGTGCTATCTTCTGTGTCATGAGGGCTTGTCTGGGCATCACACTGAGGTTCAGATCAGGATACCAACTCTGCCCATTTCACAGACTAGGAAACCACGGATCAAAAGCCCATCTTAGAAAAGGGGGTCAGTTAAGAGCAAATGATCCAAACTAGAATTGGAATCCTTGAGCTATTTCTTTTAGCCTGAGGTTCACTTCTCTCTGACTACAAAATAAGATCTGTCTTTCAGTGACCTAGAAAAAGTTGTTTCATTTCCACATTCCTGTGTCATAGGGGGAGTCACTCAACCAGATGTCAGTGTTGAGATGTTGGTTCCCATCCATTCCAAGTTGACGACAAAAGGGTCCTGTGGTTCTGAAACAGCTAACACACATGGCAACCCCAGGGTCCTCTCCTTTTCATTGTGAGGGGTCTAGGGGGCACTTTGCTGTGGCACTAAAAGAGAGAAGCAACAAGGAAACAGCAGGCACACATGTACACACAGGTGTGCACACCATGCACCAATGGATACATCCATGCATGTATACACAGGCGTGCATACACGCCAGGTGCACACACCCCCATATACCCACACACAAACAGACATACACACATACACAGGCATGTATATACACATTCAAGGGCATGCAGACACACATACGTGTATACACACATGTACACACCCATTGCACATGCATGCCCATCCACACATGCATGCATGCATATATACACAAAGAGGTGCACACATATACACCTACACATGCATACACACACACATATACATACACATATACACATGCAAGTGTGCATGCTACACACACACACACATACATAAGTTGCATACACACTTATACATGCATGCATGTACACATAAAAAGACATGCATACACACCAGATGCCGATATATACATACAAGTGTACATGCACACACCAATACAGCCACATGTACATTTATGCATGCATGCACATATATACACATACACATACCCATGCACTCACACAGGCACACATATATAGACATGCGCACACACACACACACACACACACACACATCTATAACCCACACATACACACAGGTGTGCACACAAATACAACTATACACCCACACATACATACATGCATACTTACACAGGCATGCATGTTGTTATTGTTAAGTGCCATCGAGTTAGTTCTGATTCATAGTGACCCTTTATAGGATTTCTGAGGAGAGACTGGTGAGTTTGAACTGCCCACCTTGTGGTTCAAGCCAACCTTGTAGTACAGTGTGTATCCTGCGGTGCCACACCAGGAATTCACAGGTAAGCATAGTCACATATATATACATACTTATATGCATAAACACACGCAGGTCTGCACACACATACCCACACACTCACATATTCATATATGCACACATACACAGACGTGCACAGTCATACCTATATACACATGTATACACACACATACATGCACATACCCATGCTCACACATACACACTCACACAACACACCATCATGCAACACACACACAGCATGCACACACACGCGTATACATGCAGATACACACATGGTATACATACATGCACATTTACACATATATACACATTATTATTATTAGGTGTCATCCAGTTGGTTCTAAGTCATAGCCATCCTATATATGGCTTATGAGGCTATAAATCTTAACTAGAGCAGAGAGCCTCATCTTTTTCCCAAGGAGCAGCCAGTGGGTTTGAACTGCTGACCTTGTCGTTAGCAGTCCAGTGTTTACCCTGTATAAACATACAAGCACACATATGCATACATACATATACTTGGGTGCAAAAAACACATTCATATCCACATATGCGAACATGCAGAGATACACACACTCTGAGCTGGGTGACCACCCCTTTGAAGATGCAGCACTGTATTGTCGACCTTGGTCTTGGCTGCCTGCTTTGGTACCCCTCTTCCACTGAATGTTATGGTGTTCAGAACAAGCCTTGGGGCAGTCTCCAGCTCTCAACCCCAGGGTGGAAAATGGAGTCCACGGTGGCAGGACTTTCTGTGGTGGGGTGATCATGGGAGGGGTGGGAGCAATAGCAGGCAAGGCAGAGGATTTAGAATTGTGAGAACACTATGAGCGGGCGTCAAGAAGTTTGTGGAAAAATTCCATTATCGTTTCATTTCATTTTTCCATGAACTTTCTGAAGCCCTCTCATATTCCTTCCCTCGTCACCCTCCTCCTGGGCCCTGGACACCCATGAACCAGGTTGGGGCTGGTTTGGCACCCCTGGCCCCATGCTACGGCAATAAGAAACCCAGCAACTGTTCTGGCTCTTCCTCCCAAGGGCAACCTCCCCACACTGGGCCTCAGGAGAGGTGGGGAAAGGATGAGGGGCCAGATGCTGAGAAATAACTTAATCTACTTAAAACTTGACATGAGGGAAAAAAAGGGATGAAAGGACCTCAAACTCATCCCCCAGGTGGAGGGCGTGTGTCATTGTATGAACATACAGGCTTCATGCAGGTTGGCGTGACCTACCCGTTGAAAACATAATGGCATTTGACTTTTATAAATATCAGAGGTGGTTTGTATAGTATTTCACATGATGTGCCAAGGAATTTAACATGAGAAAGCTTGAGGGTGCAAGAAGGACCTCGGAACGTCATCGGCACCTGGGGAAGGGAGTCATGTGCTGCCCTTTGTACAGTCAGAGACCAGCATAGATTTACTCTTGGCCTAATTTCGTGCTGTTACTATAAAGGCATGCTTGATGCCTAATATAGAGTTTTATTTTCCGAGCACAGAGCTCTCTCCTGTTGGAGTCGCTTGCTGCGGAATAGGGAAGAATAACACTCTGCCACCCCCTGGCCCAGACAACCCTACCCTTCCCCACTGTTTACCCACTGGCTCCCAGGCCCCTGTGGCCGCCTTCTAGAAGGGACCCCTCTCCTTTTCCTGTGAAGCGTCCCTGCTTTGGGCAGCATTTTGAGCACATTGATAGCGTGTGACTGTCTTGGAACTGGAGGAGAGGAACAGACTTGAGGCAGGTTTGGGTGGGAGAAGGTTGAAGCTTGTTCATTCAGAAAACATTTGAACATCTGCATTAGACTAGACACTGGGTTGGACCCTGGGGATAGAACAGTGAGCAAGACACATATCGTCCTTGCCTGCATTGAGAGACTACTGTGACAGACATGAAGTTGAGTGTTCATCTTGCGTGGGGAACATCATGATTTGTGGAAACTGTAATAACTTAGGAGAGAGGAGAACTGTGTTCTTATCATGGCTCTGCCATAAGCTGCATTGCTTCGCTCCCTCTCTCAAATGCAGCTTTGGGGAACTGGGCAAGAAAAAGGATGATTTGGGGAGTTCTCTGGTACTAAGCAAAGTGAAAGATCTTGACCTTGTACTGATGGTCTGCATTTTTCTCAGCCTTAATTTTCACATTTGTAAGCTCTGACATAAGGATATATGGTGGTTGCAAGGACTAAACAAAATAATATATAGAAAGTGCTTAGCACAGTGACAGATGTAAAAGAGAGGCATTAAATGGGAACTGCTTACAATTACTACTTCTAGGTAGCTACAGTTACTGTCCCTCACCAATAGACAAATGTTCCTTACGTTTTATTTAAAAGCTTACTCAACAAAAAAGTACCTTTTGTCCTAGTGTGTTGCTGTATGATAAACACTGAACTGCTAACCACAAGATCAGTGGTTCAAATCTACCAGCCACTCCTTGGAAACCCTATACAGGATTGTTATGAGTCAGAACTGACTCTATGGCACTTAATAACAACAACTGGATCTGAGGATTTCTAAAGCAAGTCCTGGCCATCTCTATAGGAAAGGTCATAACCATTGAAAACCCTATACACAGCAGCTCTGAAACACATGGGGTCACCGTGAGTTAGAATGGACTCAGTGGCCACATTTTTTTTTTTTTCCTTTTTATACCTGAGAAAGGTATTAAAGGTAACAATCTTTTTGAAAAACAACAACAAATACTGTTGTAGACATTCATACAGAATGATAGAATTTAAATTTTGATGACTATTTTTTTTAGTATGTTAAGCATTGTTGTTCTTTATATATTTTTTAATATAGTCATAACAATGCCATTAAGAGGTGGGTATCACTGTCCTTATAATTGATGAGGAATTGGAAGCTCAGAGAGGCTTAAATAATGTGATGTGCTTGGTGGCAGAATTGGAGTTCAGATGGCATATCCCCAATGGTGAATTTGATGGTGTTTCCGGTCACTCACTGTCCTGACTGTTCAGAGCCACTTCTGTTCCTTCATGATTCTGTTTTATTCCCTATTAGTCTTCAGGTCTGATTATCCATCTCTGACTCCAAGTTCCCACTCACCTCCCTTGCTCACTCCTGCTCCTAGTTCCTGCCATGTTTCTCCTTTATCCCTTCCTGTACCATTTTCCAAGGATCCTTGGTGGTACTGTGGGGTTCAGTGCTAGACTGCTGACTGCAAGGTTGGTGGTTCAAACCCACCAGCTTCTCTGTGGGAGAAAGATGAGGCAATCCACTCCTGGACTGCAAAGTCCATTTGAACCACAAGGTCAGCAGTTCAAGCTTACCAGCTGCTCCTCAGAAACCTTATACAGGGTCACTAAGGGTTGAAACTAACTCACCGGCACTTAACAACAACCACCACAAACCCTGTGGAGCAATTCTGCCCTGTCCTGTATGAACAGGAATCAGAACCAACTCGATGGCTGTGGACTATACCGCTTGTCAGTTTCTATCCCATCCTCTCTGACTTCTCATACTTCTCCCTACTGACACCACTGCTGACCAGTGACAGAAAGGAAGTAATAAAAACTAATATGTAACTGAAACTTGAAAAGCCATAAATCGTCTTGGTGGGGTTTTTTTTTCTAGGATGTTGGTAACATTTTGATTTAATAGTTGGACAAACACAAGGGCCTATTTTATTCAGAGTTTACAGGCCTCAAGGCTGTTATTCCTCCAAATTTAATAGCATTGAAATTGCAGGGTTTGCTATAATTTGCCTATCGCTTTCTGCTCTACCATTGATGTTTATTGTCAGCGGGATGGAATCTCAATCCAGCTCACTTAGACAACATGTCTGTTAAACATTTAGATAATTGTACCATCATTAACTTGTCACATCACATTATTTTAGAGATTCAAAACAGAAGCAGGGTAAGTAGAGGTACCAAAGAGGGTGGAAGTGGGGGAAGGAGGAGGAAGAGAAAGCCTAATCTGAGTTAAATAGCTAAGGGATGGGAGAGTTGATCTCACATCTCAGAATTTCATGGGAGGTGCCTCTCTTAAGTTAGGAGGTGTGTACTATAGAGATGAGTCAAGGGTTCCTCTTGCTGAGCTGTGGTATTTGTTTCTAGACCACAGTGGCAGTCAGACCTGCTGAAGGCTGGCCCTAGATTCACATTTCAACCCCAGCTTTGGCCTTTAGGTACCAAGGACCAATTATTTTTAACTTTCTGTAGAGATGGTGACTGCAGCATCATTTGTCATTACAAAATACTGATAACAACCTAAAGACCCAAAGCAAGTGATCTGTTATGTATCCAGTATAGAAAGATGCCCATGATGCTTTATGTGTTTGTTATGTATCTGATATAGAAAGATGCCCACAATGTTTTATATGTTAAAATGAGTTATAGAAAGCAGGTTGTGCAGTGTGATTCAATTTAATAAAATCTATATCAGGTATCCTGTAAACTTCTATAAGACTCTGTATCTATTTACAGTTATGATCTTCAGAGAATGAGATTCCAGGGCAGTGGGGTTTTTACTTTCTGCTTTATCTACTTCCAAATAATAGTAGTAGTAATAATGTAATGTATATAAGGTAACTTTAAAAAGTTAGCAGAGAAATGGAATGCAAAGATCATGGACATTTTTCTATAAACTTTTAAAATTATATCTAAGGAGCTCTGGTGGCATTGCAGATTGTGTTGGGCTGCTAACAGAAAAGTTGGTGACTTGAATTTCCCAGCTATTCCGTAGGAGCCAGATGAGGCAGTTTGCTTCTGTTAAGATTCACAACCCCAGAAACCCTATGGGGGCAGTTCTACTCCGTTGCATTGGGTCACTGTGAGTTTGAATTAGCTCTGTGGCAGTGAGTGGTTAGGTGATGTAAGCAGTTAACATACTCAGCTGCGGTTTGAGCCCACCTAGAGATGCTTTAGAAGAAAGGCCTACGAATCTCCTGAAAAATCTACCATCACATCTACTCTGACACACACATGGCCGCCATGATTCTGAATGGTTTCAGTGGCAACTGGTAACTGGTAGAAAGTATATATAATAATTAAGATGATGATGTTCATTATTACTCAGAAAAATCTTACCATTGAATCTCATTCATCCCATGGGGGAAGACTTCTAAAAAGAAAACGCTACACATGCAAGCAGATGGCTTTTGAGAGAAGTCAAAGATGTTCTTATTTTAGCAACTCAGCTTTCTGATGGAGAGTTGAGTGAACTGAGAATGGCTCTGTTCTCAGAGGCCATAGCTGTTGTCCCTGCTCACCCAGGATATGACAGAGGAAGTGCACAACCAGAGATACTTGCATTCCACCAAAGTGAGATCTGAGAACCTAGAGGAAAGACCAAGGCCAGGAACAGTTGGGTGGTGGGAGACCAACTAAATGTCAACAACAGTAAACACTGGGGTTGGATGCAGAACAGGCCCCAGAAATTCTGAGGCACATGCCCTCTGGTCCCGTGAGGTCGTGGGTGACAGGTGTGATTGCAGTTCTGTCCATCTGGCTTTGGACCCTGTGATCTCCTTCCTGTACCCCTAGAACCTGCTCTGTGACTTGGGTAGAGAACTCTACCAATTCTCACACACCCTGGAGACACAAGGAAATGGGGGAAAACTTGGTAAGCCAGAAAACAGGGGTTCAGCTTTTCCTGACTTTACTGTAAATAATGCAGATATTTGGGGTGGGAGGGACAACAATATAAATATTTTATAGATTGTAGGCTAAATAATGTATATATTTAGAAAAACAGCTTAAATATTTCATATGTTGCAGTGCAGATCCTGCTTAGAGGATGACCTGGGCTGGTGAAATCCGTAGGGTGAAGATGGGGGTACTTGGAGCCCAGGGTGGAAGGGCCGGGAAGTTGCACTGAAAGCATGTGTGTGAAATCAAGTATGGGGCAAGGACAGGTAACCACCACTTAATTGTAACCCAAGTGGGGGTTCAAAAAGTTCATAAAAATGGGACTAAAACTTACTGGAATTTTTCCACAAACGTTTTGAAGCCCCCACATAGTAGATGTCGTCATCCATCTTTTAAATATGAGGCTAAGTAAAAATGTATTGCCATGAAATAATACAAGCCTTGTTAAACAAAAATATGAAATTATGAAGCTATTGTTTCTTGGTATATCCTCCATCTAGGTCTGTATACTTCTGAAGGCAGTGTGGCACTATAGGATAAGCACTCAATAGCAAGGTTGGTTTGGATAGCCAGGTCAGTGGTTCAAACTCAACAGCTGCTCCTCGGAAACCCTATCAATGGTCACTATGAGTCAGAACTGAGTCCATGGCACTTAACAACAACAATAAATCTTCTCTAAAGAATTATGTGTTCTTTGATTTATCCCATGTCAAAACAGTAGCTTGGGCATCCTTAAGGGACTCAAAAATGGTTTTCCTTTACAGTGTTGAGTTTGGGGAACAAAAAGAAGTCTGAAGGGTCAAGATCAGCACTGTAGGATGGATTCAGTGAGGTTTCCCAACAAAATTCTCATAGGACAGTCTTTGCTATTCTCTAGGAATGAGCAGGTGCATTGTTGTGATGGGAGAAAAAAAATTCCTCAACTCAACTTTCCTGACCTTTTCCTCACCAATGCAATTTTAATTAAATCTTCTTCCTTATAAGCTTCCATACTCATCCTGTGTCCTTAAAGAAATTTATCAAGATTACCCCTTGGGAATCCCACAAAGTAGTCGCCATACTTCTGAGCTGACTCTGCACTTTAAATTTAACTGGTCCAATAGATCCCCTCAGAAGCCATTGTTTTGACTGGACCTTGTTTTTTGAAAGTACCTAATGTGGGGAGTCCTGATGTGGCGCTGTGAGTTAATGCACCAGACTGCAAAGCTGGTTGAACTGCAAGGTTGGCGGTTCAAGCTCACCAGCTGCTCCTTGGAAACCCTATATAAGGTCGCTATGGGTAGGAACTGATTTCACGGCACTTAACAATAACAATGTGATGCTGTAGGATAAGCGCTGGGCCTCTAGGTTGGTTTGAACCACAAAGTTGGTGGTTCAAATTCACTCGCCGTTCCTCAGAAACCCTATACAGGGTCACCATGAGTCAGAACTGACTCAACAGCACTTAATGACAACAGTGTGGCACTGTAGGATAAGCGCTAAACTGCAGTGTCAGTTTGAACGGCAAGGTTGGCTGTCCAAATCCACCAGCTGCTCCTTGGAAACCCTTAACAGGGTCACTGTGAGTCGGAACTGACTCCACGGCACTTAATAACACCACCACCACCACCAATGAGACTAATGAACTTCTGGTGTGATGCTGTAGCATCAGCACTGGACTGTGAGCCACAAGGTTGGCAGTGAAAACCCACCAGTTGCCCCCCAGAAACCCTATACAGGGTCACCGACTCAGTGGCACTTAACAACAACCTTAAGACTAAAAGAGCCCTGGTAATTTAGTGGATTACTAGCTGGGCTGCTAACTGCAAGGTCAGTAGTTTGAACCTACCAGTTGTTCCGTGGGAGGAAGATAAGATTTCCTTCTCCCATAAAGATTTACAGCCTCAGAAAACCTATACAGGGTCTCGATGAGTTGGAACCAACTCAGTGGCACACAGCCACTACCACCACCAATGAGATTAAGACAAGTATTTTACTGAGAGAACTAGTCTGCAGCTATCTACTGATCAGAGACATGTTTAAACACGAACGTGTTTGGGAGAAATCTGCTTGTATAAACTGGATCCCTCAAAGCAATTAATTTTCTTCTTACCTTCATACTTTGTATTCTTAAAAAAAAGAAAAGGAAGAAGACAGACAAAGAAAAAGAATTTATTTTTATAAAGCAATTTTGAACTCAAGAGAATTGAAAACCAAGTCCACTCAAAAATTTATAAATGAATGTTCACAGTAGCATCATTTATAAAAGGCCCAAAAAGGAATCAGTCAAAATGTCCATCAGCTGATGAAGGGATACGCAAAATGTGGCATGTGCATTCAATGGACTATGACTTGGTCAGAAAAAAATGAAGTACTGATGCATACTGCAACATGGGTGAGCCTTGAAAACATGATGCTGCAAGCTGCAGAAGGCCACTTATTGGATAATTCCATTTATATGAAATGTCCAGGCTGGGACAGTCCATAGAAGAGAAAGTAGATTTGCCAGGGTCAGAGGGAAGAGGAGAGTGGGTCTTGATGGCTAATGGTTGTAGGATTTCTTTGGGGGATAATGAAATACTCTGGAATGAAATAGTGGTGATGGTTTAAAGTCGACATTAAACATCATTGAATTGTATGTTTTGAAAGAGTGTATTTTAAGGTATATGTATTATATCTAAATTTCAAAACAAAAGAAACCTCCAAGTATGTTGTTGAATTTTATAGACTCAGTCCAACCCCCTATACCTACTGCATCACAGGATTGTCTAGTTAGGTAATACTCTGCATACCAGTGACTGTTTAACACTACACGAGGAGACTTTAGGGTACCTCCTTTCCCTTCTTCCAGTCCTTCGTTTGGAGACCAGGAACCTTCGTAGCAATTATTGTTCTACTTACCTTCATACTTTGTATTCTTAAAGAAAGAAAAGGAGGAAGACAGACAAATAATAAGAATTTATTTTTGTAAAACAATTTTGAACCCAAGAGAATTG
Organism: Chrysochloris asiatica; assembly: GCF_000296735.1. Taxonomy (NCBI): domain Eukaryota; kingdom Metazoa; phylum Chordata; class Mammalia; order Afrosoricida; family Chrysochloridae; genus Chrysochloris; species Chrysochloris asiatica. The sequence continues at coordinate 25,068,414 of NW_006408526.1, forward strand.
AAAACCAAGTCCATTCAGCATTTTTTAAAGGTGAATGATTTGAACTGGAGTAGATGATGCTTCTTTGCTGATTTCAAGAAGAAAACCCAGCTCTTTTTGGCATAGGAAGAGTCACACTCACCAAATGCAGGACATAAACAGTGTGGATTCACCCCACCTGCTTAAGCAAAGAACTCCCAACTCTGAAGAATGTAATCAGTAACGCTTTATTATTATGCAGTAATGAAATATAGAAATGGTTGAATTGGTGTTTGTTTTGCTGAAAATATTCTCAGCATCAACAAGATAAAAGAAATTACAAACTACAAGTAACATGAGGGGACTTCAAAAATTCATGGAAAAATGGAATGAAAAGAGAATGGATTTTTTTCCACGAACTTTTTGAAGTCTCCTTGTATGTGCTCAGAATGGGAAAATTAGAAAATACAGATGAACTGAAAGAAAAGTGTCACCTGCAACCTTACTATCTTTTTCTGTTTTTATTTTAAATAAAAGTAGGGTGATAAAGTAGGGGAGCTCAGTGACTCTGTAGGATAAGCACTGAATTGCAAACCACAAAGTTGACAGTTCCCACCAACTGTTCCGTGAGAGAAAGATAAAGCTTTCTGCTCCCTCAAAGACTTGTAGCCTCAAAAATCCTATACAGGGTCACTATGAGTCAAAACAGACTTGATGGCACTTATCAACAACAACAGGTGATGGTATGCAGTGTATGATGGTCTAATCCGATACTTACCTGCCAATAACATAAAGCAAGTTAAATCATGTGTTAGTTCCCTAACATCCTCCTCTGAGCCCATCCATTTCTTTCTGTCAGCCTTGCTATGTCTTACTTTGCTCTCCATGCTTTGGCCTGGGGACCGGGTCCCATACCTGAAGGGTCTTCCAGGAACTGTAGGCAGGAGAGGAGGCTAACAGACATGCGGCCAGCCCATTATCACTTCTTACCTATCGCTGCTTCTGCCAACAAGATAAACTAGGCTGGCTGGACAGTTTTGCAGGCAGCTGTTGACTTGGCCATTCCAGGCAAGCTTCTGCTTGAGATGCTGGAAACATAGCCAGTCCTCACATTCGATCTTCTTAAAAGCTGTTTCCCTTTGGTTTTCTGCAGCCTTGCAAATGGCCATTTACCCTGGGCAAGATCTGGGCTGATAATTTACCTCCTGTACTACTAACAAATGGCACCGCCTAGGGGCTGGGCAGATCGAGGAAAACATAGGCATCAATTTATTTGCCAAGTTAAAAGCTGGAGTTAAGCAGCAAGTGAAACATCTCCATATGTTATGTGTCCCAAGCCTAACTAGGAAAGATGAGTCTTAAACAGGTGTTAGGAAAAAAGGCTTTTCTTCCCAAAATGTTATTATGATAAAATAGATAGAACATACATTTTGCCATTTTAACCAGTTTTAAGCATATGACTCAAGTGCCATCAATAACACTCACAATATTGTGCAATCATGGTTGCTGGTTACTCCCCCAACTTTTCACCACCTCAAATAGAAACTATGTATTATGTAATCATTCACCCTTCCTTCCTTCCCGTCATCCCCTGGAAGTCCAGAATCTACTTCGGTCCCTCTGTATTTGACCATATTATACACTTCACATAGGTGGGATCATATAATAGTTGTCCTTTATGAATCTGCCTTGTTTAACTTAGCATAATGTTTTCACATTTCATCCATGTGGTAAGCATGTATCAGAACTTCATTCCCTTTGTAACAGAGTAGAGCTGCTCCATAGGGTTTTCCTGCTGTCTTCTTTTAGGCGGCAGATTGCCAGGTGTCTCTTCAGATAGCTGCTGTGGGTGGGTTTAAATTGTCAATCTTTCAGTTAAGAGCCCAGTGCTTAACCAGTGCACGGGCAGGAATAATATTCAATTGTATGTAGATATCATATTGAGTTTATTCATTTGTTGATGAGCAAGTGGGTACTTTCCACTGTTTGGCTAATGTGAATAATACTGTAATGAACATCTGGCTACAAGTATAAAGGGGACATCAAAAAGTTCATAGAAAAATAGAATGAAAAGATGATGGAATTTTGCCATGAACTTTTTTGAAGTACCCTTGAGCACATACCTGTTGGAGTCCTTGCTTTCAGTCCTTTTGAGAATATACCTAGGAGGGGAATTGCTAAGTCATATGGTATTCAGGAGAAAGTTGAGGCGATCTGTTCCCATAAAGATTTACAGTCTTGGAAACCCTCTATAGGGTTTCTATGAGTCAGAATCAACTCAATGGTAGGTAGTTTTCTTTCGTTTCTTTTTTCCCTGATATTTATAAATAGCAGTAGTAACAAAAGCTTTTCTTTTGGAATTCTTTCTCTGAACATGAGGAAAAGTTACCTTACATAGGAATCGTAGGTTTGGGTCAGTGGAAATATTCCCTTCCCCCACTAGGAGAAGATCCATTACAGATTGGAAATGACTTTGTCTCTAAAGTGCCCGTTGTCAGATGGGATGCACATTCCCTTCCACCAAACAAATATAAAATGCTTCCAGCCTCTGCTTCGAATTTTCTATTACTGTTTCACGGGGCTCCAGAGAGTTTTAAGATAGCAATTTGATTAAGCTTATGGGGAAGATCCCATCAGATAGCATTCGTTTTCTGCAGGTAGAGATAATGTGTTCAAGTATTAAGTATGTTTTAAAGGTAATTATCTTTTCCATATTCATTTTAGTTACAGGAATTGAAAAGGGGGGAGACTTTGATTCTGAAAGCTGCCCCTTGGGCCTGGGAACTGGGTTGGCTCTGACTTCTCTCCTCCAGGAAGCACACTTAATGGTCTTGACAAATGAGTGAACACCAAGTGTTTATCTGTTTACAGATGGTTTGGAATCCTTGCTCTCCAGAGAGCTGGTTTAGAAGGTGAGGTCTTGGCCGCTGACCTTGTCCTATTCTCTAACTTGGATTCCCTGTTCTAGAATGCTTTCTGCATCCCAACCTTAAGCTCCTGGATGTTAGGAGAGGGGGGCCTGGCTACTACTCACAAAGAAGACTTGCCTTACCCAACAGTGAGTCATGTTGTTGTTGTTGGTAACTACTGTCAAGAGTAGAGCATGTCATTACAATTCACGTGTACTTGGTCCAGTGTTGGGTGTATTCACATTTGTTGTTGCTGTTACATGCCATCGCATCATTTCCAACTCATAGCGATCCTGTATAGGGTTTCCGAAGAGCGGACGGTGGGTTTGAACCACCGACCTTGAGGTTCACAGTGACCTTGCAATCCAGTGTTTATCCTACAGCACCACACCAGGACTCTGGATTCATATTGTTGTTGTTAAGTGCCGTCACGTCATTTCTGACTCATACTGACCCTGGATAGGGTTTCTGAGGAGCATCTGGTGAGCTTGAACTGCCAACCTTGCAGCGCCACACCAGGATTCTAATATTCACATTGGGGGAGGCCAATTAGAGGTTCTGGGGACAATGGTGGTTCTATAGTAGACTTCAAGCCTTCTATGTGGGAGACCGGGGCTTGATTCTGGTCAGTGTATCTTATGAGCAGCCATCACCTGTCCATCAGTGGAGGCTTGTCTGTTTTATGATGTTGAACAGGTTTCCGCAGAATTTCCAGACTGAGATGGGCATGAAAGAAAGACCTGGCAATCTACTGCCTGAAAAGCAGCCAATGGGAACTCTACCGTCTAATCGGAAACTGGTCATGGGGAGGGCTCTGGACAGGGCAGTACTTTGTTCCATTGTGCATGGGGTCACCATGAGTCAGGGCCAACTTGACAGCAGCTAACAACAACATACTAGCTCTATGTAAGACAAAATTTGATGTGAGGACCACAGTGATTTTGGAAGGAAGTAGCATCACTCAAATTTAAGGCATTGTTGTCACTGTGATGGTTTCTTCTCATTACCCACAGGGCTTTAGCTTTAGAGTGTCCTGGGATCCCAGTGCAGCCTAGCTCCTTCAGGTCCTCTCCTTAGCTGGCTGGCTTCTTCTGTAGCACCCGACGTGCTCCGCCCCTGGACAAACAACTAATGCTGTGCAAAAGCAAGCTTCCTACTCTTATGATATCATAGAAAATAATGAGCAAAACAGTCCTGTTCAATAAGGAATCAAGTGGTCAGCATTAGGTGGTGGCAGAAATTAGGGTGAGAGGTACCTTAGGAATTTCAACTGTGTGTGATCTGAATTGATCAATAAGATGATCCCACATACAAACCCTTCTAGATGCATTAGCTCTGCTGTGTAGAAAGTTGCAGGAGGAAGAGATTCCCTAAACACTATAGTTCCTTCATCAAATGGGTTTTTGCAAACTGAACATGGTTGCAAGTGCTGGCATACAAAGCTGCCATCCTACTTTCTAGGAGCTCACAGACTAAGAAGAGAGCTAAGACAGAGGGGTGCCCTGCTTGACAAGCTCAGGACCAAAAAGGGTGGGTACCCAGCCTTGACAGGGTAGTTAGTGGGCAGACAGGGCTTGGGGGTGGTTGGGGGGAAAGCTCAAACTGAATCTTACCTCTGCTCCTCGTCCCTCTTACTTTAGGGTAGACTTATTTTGTGAGATGGTAGATGGTTTGCTCGTCCCTCTTGTAGACTAAACCTTTATGTGTATGCTTGAGTATGTAGCCTGCCGCTAATTCCCCTTCCTTTCTTTCTCTTCAGTGTCTGAGGTTAGTGGTGTCTGGGATTTGTGGAAGGATATAAAAGGGCAAAGACAGGAGACCCCGGTGCCTGGATTCAGAGCCTCTGCATTCCGGGGAGCCCCCAGAGGCCCCTCTCCCTGGACCCTTCAGTTCCAGAAAGTCTTTGTACTGCCTCCTGGCCTCTGACCCTCAGGCTCTGGGAAGCAGCAGGCTGTTGACACTTGGACAATCATTTCTTGCAAGGCCTCTCTCAGGAGGTCTGTCTCTCTCAAGAGCGCCCCTCACTGCCTTGGGTGGTGACTGCTCCCTAGTTGGGAATAGGGAGTCAAGAAGGAAGGGACTTCTGTCTCAGTCAAGGTAGAGGAATCCTCAATTTCAGGCCCCTGGGCAGCTCCCTGGACAATTCAACTGTGTCCCTGACTCACCTCCTAACCCCTGTTAGTTCAGAGGTACTCGCCTTCCCCAGGGGAATGTTTCTGGAAAATGGGTTCAACATGGAAGTTTCTGGCCTGGGTTTCTTTTTGTTCTTCCTGTGTGGGTCTCAGGTTTGTAGGAGAACCCCGTGTTTCCTCCTGGGGGATGCCTGTTGGTCTGTTCCTGCAGCCACAGAAATTAAGAATATTCCCAGACTTTGTGCTGCTACTTTTTAGAAGCAAATGCTTGGAACCTGTCACTTCCCTTCCAGAGGCACCATCTCCTCCTTTGGAGCAATGAGGTAAAAAAAGAGCAGGAAAACAAACTTACCTAATGGTCCTGCTGGGACAATCACATGAAATAATAGCTACGGAAATACTTTGCACTCTGTGGAGCATTCTGGAAATGTATGGTTGGATTACTGTGCCCGTAAAGATATGGGTAAGGCTGGCATTGTGTGTGTGTGATTCTTAAAGTTTCTGGGGATGGGGTTCCCAAGCATTTTCCTCTCTCCTCTCCTTTAGAGGACATATCAGGAAATAGGTAGGGAGAGGGCAGAGGACTCTAAGTTTTTAAGTGCCACTGTGCATTCCTTTCACCTTGGTCTTAATAAATAACTCTAACCCCGCAGCCAGGAGCTGGGATGTTCAGTACTAATGAAAGCAGGCTTGTGTCTCCAACAGCCAGGCATCCCCATTCAATGAGCTTGGTCAGTACCATTTTCTTTTTTTTTCCAGCAGTGAGAAAAAGCCCTCTTGCTAAGCTACAGAAAAATCTTCCTTGTGCTTTAATTCTGGAAGAAGCGGATTAGTGTGACCATATTTAACCTTTGACCCTGACACAAAAGCGTTATCAAAATTGGTTACCAAGAGGCTCTGTCTTCCTTTCCCCACCCCCACTTGCCTGTTGGCTGGGGCTAGTTTAGGATCTTGATAAACTTTTTTCGGGAGCAAGAGCAGAGGCTCAGAAGGCCATTGTTGCTTTTGCGACATTCCAGGCCAGGGTTCTCAGAGTTCGAGGCGCACTAAAAGACAGAGATGAGAATCTTGCGCTATATGCAGCTCAGCATTGTGGGTTGGATTTTAAAACTCTTTATCCTCTGAAACAAGCCTAGTTCCTGGCTGTCTTGAGGATTTGAGCCTATTCAAAGGACACATTGATCTTTAGACCTACATTCATCAGAACTTTCTTTAATGCCTGCTTTCTCTCAGCTGCCGTATGACCTCAGAGTGCTGGTTGACTGGGGGGGTTGACTTTCTGGTATCGTCCTCTGGCAGGCAGAAGTTCATAGGCAGTGAGGTTGTATCGGGACCTGGGTCATTTCGTTGGGATTCAGTCCCAACTTCCTTGTCACTTATTGTGGCTTTGGAATAATTATTTGACCTCTGAACCTCTGTTCCCTAATCTGTGAAGTGGGCATAGCCGTAAGAGCACCTAGCACCCCAAGTTAGAATACACATGAAGTGCTTAGAATAACATATGGCATTTAGTGCTTAGCAACTGTTATCACTGTTGAGGGCGTTGATGGCTTACTGGTAGAATTCTCACCTTCCATGTGGGAGACCCAGCCAGTGTGCTCACATAGCCATCACTTATTTTATGTGTATTGCTGTGATGCTGAACAGCAGAGCTTTTAGACTAAGACAGACTAGGAAGAAAGGCCTGGCCATCTACTTCTGAAAACCAGCCAGTGAAAACCCTGTGGATCACAGCTGTCTGATAGAAACCAATCCTGGGATTGGTGCAGAAATGGGACGCCTTAGTTTCTTTATGCACAGGGTCACTATGAGTCAAGGACCGATTCAACTGCAACTGACAACAGTAACAACAACATTTCATTATTATGATCCTTGTCATCAATACCATCTTTATTGCCTCTTCCTTAGCTTCTTTGGTCCTGGTGGGCTCCTGTTCTGCATATACACCCCTGCCAGTCCCCCAACAAAAACGGGTGGTTGTTGCTGCTGGTCTCTTCCTCCCTGCTTTCTTTGCAGTCATTTCCCAGAGCTCTCTGTTGGATGTGGAGGAAGGTTTGACTTCATTGCATACCAGGAAGCCCACGTTGCTGTGGGGGACTGAGAGGGAAAAAGCACTTTATAAGCTCGCGATGAAAGCTGTAAGACGAGATGGTCAAGGATCCGGCCAGGCCTGGTCCAGGATTATGGCTGGCCTCTGGAATGCCGAGGGGCCTCTTTTAAGAAGCTAGTGTCTATTTACAGTGCATCTCTCATAAACTCAATGTGGGGGCCAGGGTAGGGGGACTCGCCCTCCTGGCATGTGATTGATTATCTGGTATTTGTACCATTGAGGACTTGTCAGCGGTTTGGGGTCAAGGGGTCATCTCATGTGTCTTGCGGCCAATCCACCCCCTTTTGTACAGTGTGGACTGGGTGATCCATGCACAAAACAGCTTTTTCTTTTCCTTGGGAAAAAGGGGAGGGGTGGGGGATGGGAGTGTCAATGAAATCTTTTTTTTTTTTTTTCAACCTTTTCTGAATAGTGTCCTTTTAATTCTAAAGAACTTTTAATTAAAAGTAGCAGGAAAATTCATCTTGAGAAGGTTTAACTTACCTTAACAGATACTTTTGTGTCCCGAGAAGCTAAGCGTAACTTTCAAAAAAAAAAAAAAGTTAGAATGTAAGGATTTTTGTTGTCTTTCTCCCCCTCACCTCACCCAGACATCTCCAGAATTCCCTGGAGTACCTGGGTTCCCCTTTGGGAGCATGAAAGAAAGATAATGCCCTTACCAGGTGAAAGCTAGGCCTTTCTTTTATGAACATGACCAGAAAATATTAGAAAGGCTTCTATATTGTCTGGTCCAACTTACAGCTGAAGAGACCGGCAGTTGGGTGCCTCCCTAGATTTACTGCGCTGGTTGGTGGCACAGTTGGGTGATGGAATCTTGTTGCCCAGCTCCTCTTCCTGCTGCTCTCTGTAGTATTATCGAGTTGTTTTCTGAAGCTCTGGGTGCAGACTGAAGAGAAACGTGATGTTACTGCTGTTGTTTTTAAGTCCTGGAGATATGGGACTTGGAAATCACTTCTCAGTTTCCTGGCCTGGAAGGGTCCCTGGGGGTGGGGGGTGGGGGTGGGGTTGGGGGGTAGACACCGAAATCATGGTCCTGCCTCTGAGGTGGGCTCATTTGTGCTCACACCTCCCACAGGAATTGCTGTCTGCCCCGCTCTTAAAATTTTGCATGTCTTCTATTGGATAGAAAATTCCAGCACCCTGTTCCCAGCTCCTATCCCTCTGATGGTTTAGACGGCCTTCTAAATAGTGACATCACCGCTCAGGAGGGGCCCAGGAGGGGAACGTGTCTCATCACTCATGCATGAGATGATAGGGAAACTTCTGGAGCCGTCGACAGGCCAGGACACCTTGGTTTAGGTGAAGCTCCTCTGCGGCAGTACTGCTAATGGGGAGTTTGACTTCTTCAAACACACCTGGCTTCTCAGTTTGGGGATGCACCCAATATTTAGGAAAAGGACTGAACAGTGACACCTTATGGGATGCTTTGCCCATAGTCCTCAGCTCACTGAACAAATGTGGAAATGTGGACAGAGGACTGATTTGCTTAGAGTCAGTGTTTTGTAAGAGTACAGTGAAACTCATGTTTCCCATATCCCTGTGATTTTGTTTGGGTATTCCCCAACCCCTTTTCATGTGAGTGCACTGGCTCCGTAGGATAAGCACGGGACTGTGAACTACAAACAAGGTCAACAGTTTGAGCCCATCAACCACTCCATGGGAGAAAGAGGAGGCTTTCTGCGCCCACAAAGAATTAAAAGCCTCAGAAAGTCTATACAGGGTCACTGTGAGTTGGAACTGCTTCAGCAATAACCCCCTTTAAAAAAATGCAATACGAAGAATTTTCTTTTAAAGAACAGCTTTAGAAATCCTGATTCATTTCTCTTCCTTCCATTCCCACTCAAGTTAAATGAGTGACTACTAGCCTAGACTGATGGAGCACCATTGGGAGGAAGATACTGACGCTGTGTACAATCTGGTCCTTACTCGTGGGAGGAGAGCGCGTATGCAGAATTCATGCTAAATGCTAGTACTTTATTTATTTTATTTAGCCCATACATTAACTTTTCATTGTGAAAATTCTTGTTTCCAGATGAGAAAGATGAGGGCCAGGCATGAGTAACTTTCTTGGGGGGCGTGTGAATCTAATAACCATTATTACAAACAAACAACAACCAGTTGGCATAGAATCAATTTCAACTTCTGCAATCTGAAATTGATCAAACATAATCAAGATGCATTGATAATTACTGGTGATCTCAAATGGAAACAAGAAGGATCAATAGTTGGAAAATAGGGTGTTGGTGATAGAAACAGGACTGAAGAGCTCATGATAGGATTTTGCAAGAATAAATGATCTATTCATTAGAAATACCTTTTTTTTACAACAATTATAAGTGATGTGGACCTCACTAGATAGAATACACAGGAATGAAATTGACTACATCTGTATAAAGAGATGATGAAGAAGTTCAATATCATCAATCAGAACAAGGCCAGGAGCCAAAATAACTAGATGGTACCCAGCTACCACTGCTGACTACTCTGAAAGGTCCTGGATAGAGTGGGAGAAAAATGAGGAACAAAAGTCAAAATCATAAAAAAAAGACCAGGCCTACTGATCTTATGCAGACTGGTAGAACCCCCAAGACTATGATCCTTAGACAACCTTCAAGCCTAGAACTGAACTCCCCCTATGGCCACCTTTCAACCAAATGATTGGCAGGCCTAGAGGGAGGACAGTAGCTCTAAGGAAGTATACAGTCTCTAGAAGAACTGACCATGATGTCAAAAGGCGGTTCAAGATGATATTATGATGAAATGTGCAAGACCTGAAGTTAGAAAACCAAAAGGGAACAACATGCTCTGCATTGCTCAAGCTAAAAGAAATAAAGAAAAAAATTCAAGACTCAAGTTGGAAACTTGAAGGATTCTATGGGCAAATGTTGAACAATTCAGGAAACATCAAAAGAAGTTGGAAGGAATATACAGTCACTGTACCAAGAAAAAATTTGTCGGGGTTCAATCGTCTCAGGAGGTAGTATATGATCAGAAATTGAAGATACTTAAACAAGAAATCCCAGCTGCGCTGAAAGCATTGGCGAAAATCAAGGATCCAGGTGTTGATGGAATACCAATTAAAATGTTTCAGCAAACAAATACAACATTGGAAGTACTCATTAATCTAGGTCAAGAAATTTGGAAGACAACTACCTGACCAACTGATTGGAAGAGATCCACATTCATGCCCATTCCAAGGAAAGATGATCCAGCAGAATGCAGAGATACCACCTTGGGGACATTGTCTCATATGCATGCAAAAGCTGGACAGTGACTAAAGAAGACTGAAAAAGAATTGATGCTTATGAATTATGGTATTGGTGAAGAATATTGAATATATATCGTGGACTGCCAGAAGAACAAACAAATTTGTTTTAGAAGAAGGACAGCCAGAATGCTTCTTAAAAGTGAGGATGGTGAGAATTCATCTCACATACTTTTGAATGGGATCACACAGAGCAACAAATTTGGAGATGGTGAAGGACCACACGTTGTTTCATTCTTTTGTACCTTGGGCCATTATGAGTCAGAACCAACTTAATGGCATTGAACGACAACATCTTTAATTCACGTAAAAATCTTATGAGGTAGTAGGTATCTCATTTTACAGAGAATGAAACAGACACAGAGGAGGTAGGTAACTTGCACAAAATCCCACAGCAGTAAGAAGTGGCAGGGCTACATTTGAATCACACACAGTGACTGACAACAGACTTCACACTTACCTACTACTCTGTCTCTTTAAGATACAGGGCTGGGCTGGAACCTAAGACTTTCTGATGCTAATGCTCATGTTTTTGTTTTGTCTTTTCCCTCTATGCTAACATAGTTCCCCTTATAGGGACACTATGGAATCCTGGTGTGGCACTGTAGGATCAGCACTGGACTACTAACCACAAGGTTGGTAGTTCAAACCTACCAACCACTCCTTGGAAACCTGATACAGGGTTGATATGAATTGGAACTGACTCGAAGACACTTAATAGCAACAACAACACAGGGACACTATATAGAGGTATATATAAATCAGCTAGAGACCTGCAAAAGGTCAGCTACCAGCCTGGGTTGTGTGCATGGAAAAGAATTGAGAGAAGAAAGTGTTGATGAGGACAGAGTTCTTTAGTCTCATCTCTGGACTCTCCTAGCTTTGGTCGTCTTTCTATCCCTAGGTCCTACCCAAGACCTACCATGCTTCAGACGTTCATTAAATGCTGATTCAGTATCTAAGAAAAACTGGTAGGTGAGGTGGGATTTGAACTGAATTTAAGCTTTATGAAAATTATAGCAATAACTTTCTTCCTTTTTACTGTATAGGCATACAGTAGGTGTCAGGGGAGTGCAGTGGCTCTGTGGAATAAGCACTGGACTGCAAAACACAAGGTCAGTGGTTCAAGCCCACCAGTTGTTCCATGGGAGAAAGATGAGGTTTTCTGCTCTCTTAAAGATTTAAAAACCTCAGAAAACTTATACAGGGTCACTATGAATCAGATCCTACTCGACGGCACTTCACAACAACAATCATAGGTGCCAAGTATGTTAATTGTGTTGTGTCTATAACCCTGACAACAGCCATGTGAGTATTATGAGTAAACCGAGGCTAAAGAGATGTTCTTTATTTTGCTCAAACATTCAGTCTTTTTTCCCACCCCCTTAATTTCAAAATCCATCTACTTTTACAAAGTAGAGGAGAAAGTGTGTGTGAAGGGGAAGAAAAGCATATGAGAGTGAAAATGTCAGAGAGGATTCTGTGGTGTGGAGGGTGGGAGGAGAAGAGGACTATGAGGTGGTATGGAGGACCTGGAATGCCGGGGGGAGGAGCTTGTCTTCTATTTTTCCTCCTCGCGGTAGGTTGTTGTTTCTTTGACATAAGGATTTCTTGTTCTACTAAGCTAACCACATTCAGTTAATTGAATTTATAATTCAGCACCAAATTGCAGAAAAGAATTGCTTTTTATGTCCCTTAATGAGTTCTATAAAAACAAGTAGTGACTTTAATTTTATGAATGATTCTTTATGACTTACCTGTTAACTAGTAGTTGTCCAACACAAAAGACACATAACTCAGTTTGGCCCTTCACCGCTGCCTGTGGTATAATTATCTGACTGTTACCACCTCAGCCCCTCCCAGAATTCCGTGGTTGTCTTCTCTGCTACTTCTTCTGGTTGAGGGTGAACCTCAGGATCCTCGTTCTGGATGGCTCAAGAGAAGCATCAATTGACCAGCTGGCTTAGGAGGCCCATGAATTCACCTCTAAGAACTGATGTTTACTAACAAGGGGAAGGGAAACAAGATGGCAGCTCATCCAGATTTCCCTCTAGTGGAGGGTTTTCACTTAGATGTTGCCAGCGGTATTGGGGAAGAGGTAAAATAAGAAAAAGGCATGTGAGGGATTATTGTTGTCCTGTACCATCGAGTTGGTTCTGACTCATAGCAACCCTATATTGGATTTCTGAGGCTTTAAAATCTTTAAGGAAACAGAAAGTCTCATCTTCTCCTGTGGAGCGGCTGGTGGGTTCAAACTGCTGACTTTGTGGTTTGCTGCCCAGTGCTTATCCTATGGAGCCATGGTGCTCCCCATATTGTATGTAGGGATATGGATATATGAATATCATTTAAGAAAAATTGGCTACTCATTTCCGGGGTGGTCAGAGGCAGGTACCAATGCAGAAATGTAAGACTTTTTGGCTCAGAGAAGCTCATAAACAGAGTAGCCAGGGTGAGGTGTCAGGGAATTGATGAAGGAAGACCAAGATAATAACACTGTGGTTTCCCTTTGTTACCACCTCTGCCCACTTTATCTTGGCTGAGAACAGACCCTGCAGATCTGAGGCAGCCCTTTTGTGGGCTGTTCAACTATGAAGAGAACAGGGGCACTTCCCTTCCCCGCCCCCCCCCACCCCCGTCTCTGCCCAGCAGCCCCTTCTCCCGGCTTCTGCTTTAGTGTATTGGGTGGGTGGGCACAATTGCAAACAGGTCCCTGATCTGGGTGCTGATTATTCCCTAGCAAAGCTAGGGGTGGACTAGGACATTTGTCGCCCATGACTGAAGTCTTGCCTCTGCTGGTCTTGTGCCCAGGCTGGCTGGCTGGTAGGTCTTCCTCTCCCTTGTCCCGCCTTCACAAGGCTGGTGTATTGCTGTTGAGCCAACGGGCTCTGACTTAGTGGCTATCTTTAGTCAGACGGAGGCTAGGTGATAAGGGCAGGGAGAAGGGCAGCTCCAGCCTGGCATTTGGGGACTGGTGAACTTTTGTAGGGGAGTGCCCCCCAGTTGGTGTGGAAGGACCTATCTGGGGCTCAGAGGAACCTTCTGGGAAGACAATGTACTGTCAGCTTAAAAACATCTAAACTGAAGTCAGCCTGTGGCACACACACACATACACACATACACAGTGTCCACTCTGTTAACACTGAGCTTGAGATGGAAGAAAATAAGAAGGACCCCCAAATATGGATTCTCAGAGATGTCACTAAATGACCCCTGCTGTCCTTTTTAGAAGAATGAGGACAGCTTATTCATTCAGCACTCATTGCATACCTACTGTGTGCTAAATGCTGGGGATTCAAAGATGAGTAAATTCTAGCCTCTTGATTTAGGAAACTCAGAGTTATGGGGAAGACAGACGCATGGGTAGGTAATTATAATACTGAGTACTAAGCCCCTAACAACCAAACCAATTACCATGGTGTTGATTCTAACTCATGAGGTCCTTCCCCATATGTGTCAGGGTAGAACTGTGCTCCTTAGAGTTTTTGGAAAAAGATCTCCAGCCCTTTTTTTCAAGGTTCCTCTGGGTGGGCTTGAGCTACTAACCTTTTAATTAGGAGCTGAGTGCATTAATTGCACCACCCTGGGCTCCAGTGCTTAGTACAGTGATGAAGATATTTGCACACAGGTAACATGGGGGCCCAGAGAAAGAGTCTACAGCTGATCCCTAGGGAACAAGTAAGGCTTCCTGAAGAAGAATATGCTGCAAGGTTTTAGCAAAGAAGTAGAAATTACGTGGAATGAAGGGAGAGCTAAGCAGAAGAACCCAACAACGTGTGCTTGGAAATAGTGTTGGTTTGTTTATGCATCATGCTTGAGACAGATTGGCAGATGAAGCTAGGGGTACAGGCAGGGCCAGACCTGGTCTTGTTAGGCTGTTTTAGGGGGCTTAGATTTTATCCCATTGGTGGTGAGGAGTCACTGGAGGTTTTTAAAAAGGAAGTTAAAAGATCAGGTAAGTTTCTGCTAGGCCATTACTGTGGTTGTGTCGAGGTTACATCTGAGTGAAATGAAGTGTGTTTTGGAGCCTCTTGTGATCCTTCTGGTGAGGGATGAAGTAGGTGGGCTAGGACTCAGCTTCCTGGAATGGGAAGAAGCTGCCATAGGTGACAACAATTGGCTAGGTTGGATATGGCCGGGGCAGAGGTTTCCACAATGGCACCCAAACATCTACCTTGGGTGGCAAGAGTGAATGTTAGTGCTAGCAGCTGAGACAGAGACACAGGAAGAAGAGACGGTTTGAAGGGAGAAGATGCCGGTTTCAGTGTTAGACATGTGGACTATATGGTGCTTGTGGAACATCTAAGGAGCTCCGGTGGCAAAGTGGTTAAAAGCTTGACTGCTCACCCAAAGGCTGGCAGTTCAAACCCACCAGTGGTTCGGTGGGAGAAAGATGTGGCAGTATGCTACCATAAACATGGATAGCCTTGGAATAAGCCCTGTGGGGCTGTTGGATTCTTTTCTGTAAGATGACAATGGATTTTGTTTTGTGTTTTGTTTTTTGTTATTATTATTATTTTTTTTTTGTGGAGCACTTGACGGGGGAGTGGAGGGCAATTGGATTTATGGCTTGTGTGCTCAGAGCAGAAGTCTGGGTGGGGCTGGCATCATGGCTGTTAGCCTCTGAGTGACCATAGAGACATGAGGGTAGAGTTGAACAGACTCTGGGCAGGAAGGTTTGGGGATTAAGGGAAGAGAGTCAGGGTGAAGTGCATTGTTTAGCCTCCTGTCTAGTCAGTGCCTAAGGATTCATGGAAGGCAAGGAAGTCAAGAAGCACAAGACCTCTGGTGCCCAGGGCTTCTCCCCGAGGACTCCCATGTCAGGGCCTGGTGCTGGGAGCCACATAGGTGTAGAGGCACTTTGCCAGTCAGCTCCTGACATTCTTTCATCCCGGGCATCTCCTGTGTACAGGGCTCTGCCCTGTGGTAGGAGAAGAGGCTGATGGGATATCCTCAGAACCAGTGATGGAGGGCTGAGGAGTTACAAACCTCCCCTCATGCTTCTAGGGCATTAGTAAAGTGCTTCGAGAAGGACCTGCTTGGTGGTGTGAGCCTTCCTGGCATTCAGGTCCAGGCCTCCAGGGAGGTCAAGGTGAACCCTTAATGTTGGTCTGAAGGCCCACGTACCATTCCTGTGCATTTGTGTCTCTTGCTTGATGTTTATTTTGCTTGGTTCTGTGTCCTTGTCTCCTTGAGGATTGAGCAGAGAGAACATGGCAGTACCCTGATTCCTTCCTCTAGGCCCAGTCCCATTTGACTTTCAGGTCCCTATAACCCTCTTCCACATCCCCTGTCTCTCACACGGATCCCCAAATGAACGCTTCACTTGGGACATTCTTCCCACTCGCCTTCTGTGTCCCCCCACCCCACCACCACCACTGGCTTGAAACTATGGGCCTAGCTGCCAAGTGATTGACATGAACCAATCTATAAATCAAGTCTTTACTTTTCTCATAAAGACTTTGTGGTTGAGTTTGCCTTCAAGGTCAAGATTAGACCTTTCTAAATAAACACATATCAAAGGATCATTAGCAAAGCAGCACTGTTAAATTGAGATATTAACTTCTGTCAACTGCTGGTTTCTTTTTTGTTCTGTAACTCATGACTGCAGTAGGTTTTTATTATTTTGTCCTTAGGCGGTAGCATCTGGCTTCTGTAGAGACTGTAAAAATTAAAAAGCAACACAAATCATTGCGAGAGAAAAGCAGTAAATTCAATGATAAGAATTTAAAATTAAAATGTTTCAGTGCTTTTATATCCTGCAAAACATGAAATGAATGAGTTTGTTGCCTGTTGCCATAAACCGAACCCAGCTAATCGTTCGCTTGAGTTTTTTCCTGTCTCCCTGGCTCATCACCATCAATTCTATCTTGGCACAAGGCGAGGCATAACGTGGACGCTTTGTGAGTGTGCGCGTGTGCCTGTGTAATGAGGTTGGGCAGAGAGGGGCACGTGCACAGGGACCCACTTCATTTGAATAAGGGAGACAACATTAGGGGCTGGGTGCATCTGGTAGGGCCAGGGTGGGGAAAGAAGGAGTTGAAGATAGGTACACCCCCGTGGTTCCAGATGCCCCTTTTCTTCACCTTTTCCAGTTAAACACGCACAGAAAACCCAGGTCATAAGTGTAAACAGCAATTTGCAGCATCCAAATTAGAATCCAAGGATAAATTTCATGAGTATGCTATTAGATTGGGAGTCCCACCCTAGAGACACCTATACTTTGGGATGAAATGATGGGGCGGGGGTATGGGGTATGGTGAGGTAGCATCATAGGTTCTTTCTTCCAACCACAAGATTCAAACTTACGTTGAAGTCATTCATGTTGTTGTTGTTGTGTGCCGCGGAGTCGGTTCCAACTCATAGCGACCCTATACAGGATTTCTGAGGTGGTAAATCTTTACGGGAGCAGAAAGCCTCATCTTTCTCTGGTGGAACAGCTGGTAGTTTTGAACTGCTGACCTTGTGATTCGTAACCACTACACTACCAGAGCTCTGGCTGCAAAAACCAAGTTATGGCAGCTCCAGGTAATGTGAGGGACACAAAAGTTTGGCTTTCCTGCTCTAGAGGAAGTGTATCTTTAAAAACAAATAAATAAGATATAATGGTCCCTTGTGATCACTGTATCTCAAGGTCGGTTTGAAACACAAGGTCTGTGGTTTAAACTCACAAAGCTGCTCCTTGGAAACCCTATACAAGGTTGCTATGTGTTAGAACCCATTCGATGGCACTTAACAACAACAACATGTTAAGCAGGAGTCCCTGGGTGCTGTGAATGGTTAATGTACTCAGCTGGTAACAGAAAGGTTGGAGGTTCAAGTCACCTAATAAAAACCTGGAAATTTTAATTCCAAATATCAGCCATGGAAAACGCCTTAGAAAACAAGTTCTACTCTGACATCACTGAGGTCACCGTAAGTCAAAATTGACTTAATGGCAACTGGTAGATTAAACAAGTAGAGGACAATGGAAGGCAGTTGTGAAAAAGGATGGGATGGCATATTAACCAGAGACAGACATGCCAGGGAGCATGTGCAGTTGCCAGAGAGGTGTGCGGTTAGTTCAGGAGAGCTTTGAGAGATCCTCAGGTCTTTCTGGCTAAGCTCATGGAAGCCCCGGAAAGCCAGGGACAAACATTCTTGGGGTGAATGCCCTTGTGTCCAAAGAAGGAGGTTGAGGCCCAGAGAATGACGGGGAGCCATTGCAGGTCTCTTTTCATGCAACCTGTCCTAGTTTGACTGCTAGATCCACAGGCACGAGGGCAGGGCTCATTGTCCTAGATGAACTTCCCCAGCCAGGGAGAGGTGAGAAAAGAAAGCCAATTCCTGGCTTCCGTCAAAGGGAATGAAGGAAAGTGTGAAGATTAGGGGACAGAGGGGTCAAGTTAAGAGGGTATGACTAATACGGCTGGTCATTCAGATAGGAGTGCACATTGTTCTCTGGGCCCAGATGGTCCTTGGAATAAATCAGCTCAGGCAGAAGCAGACTTCCAGTACAAGGAAGTTTGTGCAACTGCTTGCCTGCTATTCTATAATGACATAACCCAGGCCCCTGACCCTGAATAGCAGCTATTCATATTCCTACCGTGGATGCTGAAACAGGGGGCTATGTATGTGTGTGTGTGCATGTATAAATAGGTCACTGTTATATACTCTTCTTAGAAGTTAGGGTATGAGTGTTTATGTTGAGAAGATTGCCACAGGGAGACGTTTAACTTGTAGCCTGATCCCTTCTGTCTGTAAATCCCAGGACTGGTATTTTATAGTTTGTCTTGTGTTGAAGTCTCTCCATAGACTAGAAGTTCTATGAGGGTATCTGTCTCAGTGTCCCCTACGTCCCCATCTAGCATAGACACTAGAAACCAAACCCAAATCCAAATCTCAAAGCTATCTAGTCAGTTTCAACTTACAGGAGCCCTATATAGGGTTTCTGGGGCTTTTGAAATCTTTGTGGGGGCAGACAGTCTCATCGCTCTCCCTCTGGTGGCTGGTGGGCTTGAACTGTCTACCTATTAGGAGGTGCCTAAGCAAAGTCGGTTTGAACCACAAGGTCGGCAGTTCAAGCTCACCAGCCACTCCTTGGAAACCCCGTACAGGGTCACTATGGGCAGAACCGACTTGACGGCACTTAAAAACATCAGCAATAAAAGCATAGCAAGTACGGTACGGTGGCTCTGTAGGATAAATATTGGACTATGAACCACAAGGTCAGTGATTTGAGTCCACTTGCTGCTTGGAGGAGAAAGATAAAGCTTTTTGGTCCTGCAAAGATAAAGCCTTGGAAACCCTATACAGGGGTGTTATGAGTAAGAGCTGACTCAATGATCCTTAACAACAACAATAAAAACATTGGATGACATTTCTGGTAGCATTCTTATTTATCTCTATTGCTTCATGGGTAAACCTCCATGAATTCATTAATTAGTTAATTTTTAACTATGCTACTCCTCACATGGAAACCTACTGTTGAAGAAGCACTGGACCGCAAGGTTGGTTTGAACCACAAGTCGGCAGTTCAAACTCACCAGGGGTACCTTGGAAACCCTATACAAGGTTACCGTGAGTCAGAACCGACTCCACAGAACTTAACAACAGTTCCTCACATGGTCCCTAACTGGGGCCAGTCAGAGAACTAAAATGAAATGGGGGTAGGACACCCATCACAGTCATCCTTTAAACAATTTTGAGTAGTCCAAGCTTTGTTTCTGCACTTGGGGCATCCCACCGAGCCTCAAAGACAGATGTTCTGTCATAAAAATTTCCCAGGTAGACATTTTCTTCAGTTTCCCGGGTTAACAATGTACAGACATCCATAGGACATAGAGTATATATAAGTATCACAATGCTTTGTGGCAGTTTTGGGTGGTTGTTTTTTTAATCACAAAGGCCAATGTACAACAGAAGAGGCAGCCCTCTGTTCTTTCTTCTCTAAAGTCTCCATCCAAAACCTCCACCACCCTTTATTTTCATTTTTTCATTGTTGCAAAATAAATAAATAAATAAATGGCATTTGCCACGTCAACATTTTTTTCCTGTGTCCAGTTAATCTGGTCACATTGACGACAATGATCATGGTATACAACCATCACCACTATCCAGCTGCCAAGTTTTCCATCACCCTACACAGAAACCCAAACCCTTTTTCCCACCCACCCACTTCTCACAATCACTATTAAAACTTGATCTCTATGCATTTGTCTAGTCTGGGTAGTTCATGTTAGTGCCATTTGTTTTTTTCCTTTTGCAGAGTCTGTTTACACTCCTATAGTATCAGGGAGGAAAAGAAAGAGTCGGAAGAGGGAGTAGGAAATAAGCAAACCATGGTATCACTGGGTAAATACAAATAGTTAAACAGATGCTGTCAGGAGAGAGTTTTCTTTCTATGAAGATGTTAATTAATCTGGATGCTCTGACTTCACACTCAGAGCAGCCTTTCTGTGTGCCTGTGGGTGACTGCTGATCCCAGCCTCGAGTAAATTAAACCAGAGGGGTTGGTATCCCTGCTCCTCCCTTCAGCTCCTCTGGGCAGTCTAGCTAGAACCTGCCTGTTCAGACACGCAGTAAGTTGCATTGTCTAAAACACACGCCAGCCGAGGTGGGCAAAGACACTGTGGACCTAGATGAAGTTGAGTCAGAAAATGTGAGTTCCTCCTCTGACGCTGTCCTGATCCTCCACCACCAGACCCAGAGCTCATGGAGCTGCCAAAGTGGCATGTGGGGTTCTTCTTTCCTTTTCATACCTGGGATCATGGCCCATTGCTTGAGTACATTCTTTTCCAGGCCCCCCAAAAGCAGCATCTCTTCCGTCTGCACTTTTTAATCTGTATAAACCTTGGGATGTACTGGTGTTACTGGGACACTACGGTCTTCTCTCAATAGGCTTTGTTGTTGTTGTTAGGTGCCATCGAGTCGGTACCGACTCATAGTGACCATGTGCACAACAGAATGAAACACTGCCTGGTCCTGGGCCAACCTCAGAATTGTTGCCATGCTTGAGCCCATTGATGCTGCCACTTTGCCAGTCTATCTCTTTGGGGGTTTTCCTCTTTTTTTCAGTTTCAGAAAAAGATCTGCTGAGTGACACAAGGAGGAGGAGGGAAAAGGGACAGGAAGGGGGGATGTATGCCCAGGAAGAGTTTGGAGAATGGAAGGGCTAAAGAGGAATGAGGGAGTGACAAAGTGCGTAAACATGCAATGGTTAAACACTCAACTGCCAACTGAGAAGCCAGTGCTTTGAACCCATAAGCCACTCTGCAGGAGAAAAGACCTAGCAATCTGCTTCCTTAAAGTTTCTATTAGTTAACATACAAGTGCTAAGAGGAAACCAACATTATGAAAAGTCACCGTGACCACCAGGTGTCCATTCCGGGTTGACTGTGATGTTCCCTGTATAGAAAACCTTAGTCAAACAAGACTGTCCTGACGAGGTCTCATGTGCTACCATTAGTGATGTGAGGATTTGGAAACATGGAGTCTTTCTTTATTTTCCCACTTATCCCCAGGGGATCAGATTCCACAGGGATACATCTGAGCTAAAATTGGTACGTTTTGAAGGCTTCTCAAATTTACTCCGTGCAATCACCTCTGCCCAATTCCTCCAAACCTATAACTACTCTGACATGGATGAACAGAAAATGCCACTGATGTGCTCTAATTCTCAATGACCTTTTCACTAGCTTGAAATATCAGTCCCTCCCCCAAAAAACAGATAGAAAAGAAGCATGGTGGTTATGTGATGTGGAGTTGGTTCCGACTCATAGCGACCCTGTACAAGGTTTCTGAGGCTGTAAATCTTTACGGGAGCAGAAAGCCTCATCCTTCTCCCACGGAACAGCTGGGAGTTTAGAATTTTGCTGACCTTGAGGTTTGCAGCCCGATTCGTAACCGCTACGTTACCAAAGCATAAAGATGATTTAATACACACTGCTTGTCCCTTTCATTTTTAAGGGTTATTTGAACTTGAGAGGTGAGCAACGGTGTCTTGAAAAGGAAAGGGTCTAGAATGGATATGATCAGGGCCAGGGTACCTTTCTTGGGAAGTTGATAACACCTTGGAGGTTTCACAATTTGTTTGCAAGGACACTGGCCACTGCATTCACTGTGGACAGATAGTCTCTAGATCTACAAGAACAGAGGTCATTGGCCAGGACTGAAAGCAACACAGGACCCAAATCTGACAAAAGCCTTTTCAGCTCTTCTTCTTTTTTTAAATCCATCTTCATTTTGCTAGCAGAATTGTACTGGAGGTCACAATTTATGTGTATGTTAGTGACACAGCTTTTGGCATTTCCATTAGCAGCCCTGTTTTAGGCGTTTTCCATCTGCTGTGGAAATTGAATCCCAGAGCAGTACATTGTACTTAATAACCATCTGAGGAAGGATGAAAACCCATCAAAAGTATGATTTTGGGAGCCCACTGCTCAGGCTTAAAAAGCTCCAGATCTGGGACCAGCCAGTGTGCAGGGAGAACTGAGGACCTACTGGGATCTTGGAAGAGAAAGAGGTAGGAAATGTGGACTAAAAGATATCTGCGATCTTGGATCCTGTGTTCTGCCAGTGGCCAGGAGGAGCTGCTCAGTGTGACTTCTGGTTTCAAACTATGGGTGTTTGTTGGCTTTCACCTCAGAGCTTTGACTAGGAGTAATGTCTGCAACCTTCATTCTTCAGCCACTCACCCAGTGATACGGGTTCTCCATTGATGTGACTGAGTCTCCATTCTGAAGACATGTCTGGAGAGTTCTGTACGAGCTACTATGTGAATGAATACTTTCTGACTGGAAGGAGAAACCAAGCCCAGAGGAGCCTATGCTGTACTTCTAGAGTATGTAATACACATGTGTACAAAACAGTCACGCATGTCAAAAGATGTAGGAAAATATGGGCACAGAAATGCACTTGGGTTCAAACCAAATTGCAGTCCGGTGGTTATCCTACAGCAAGGGTAAGGAGGCATATTTACTTGAGGTGGAAGAGTCCAAGATTAATGGCTTGACTCTGGAAATCGTAACTGATCATCAAGGACTCAAGCTCATAGACGATACTAATAGGCTAATTTTTTTATGTATTCATTTGTTGATTTATTTATCTCAATAGTAAATATTTAGTGTACACTCATTATGTACTTAGTAGTGTTTCAGGCTCTGGGAATAAGGGATGTGTAGGCAGAATTCCTGTCCTCACGGAGCTCTTGTGCCTTTTAGGGAGACAGATAAGTAAGTAAATCCCATGCAGGAAAAGGATTGCTTTCTTGGAGACATAGGATAATAATGAAAGTATGTGCAAAGCATCTCCAACTTAGATTGGGGGTTGGGAGGACTCTTGGTGTGGTTGTCACCTAAACCATGATCTGAAGGATGAGAAGATATTAAGTAAAGAAAGTGGGGTAATAGTGTAGAAAGGGAAGAATAGTAGACTGAAGGCCAGCAGGAGTAAAGTCTAAAGATGGGAAAGAACTAGAATGAAAATGGGAGGGGCAGAAGGGTAAGACCTGAGGCTGAAGAGGTGAAGAGGCACAAAATGGTCCCCTGAAATTCACTGTTATTCTGCCTTTATCCTGAGGGCAAGAGACAGCCATTAATGGATCTCCAGCAAGGCAGTACCATGGTCTGTTTTGAGAGGTAAGAGACAAAAAGAAATCAAGGATGATTGCCCTTTTCTTGATTGGGCAATAGTGGAGCTCCATATTGGAATGGGAAACACAAGAGGAGAGCAGAGTTTTGTTGTTAAGATAATACATTTTTGATATTACAGTAGTGAGGACCATGCAGCATCCAGTGAGGTGGTCATATAAGTAGGTATTTGGATCTACAGGTATGTCTGAAATTCACAAGAGTGAACCTCAATGGACGAGTGAATAGTTGGAGTCATCAGCATATAAATGATTGTTGAAGCCTAGCAAATAGATGAATTTCCATAAGGACAGTCAGCTGAAATAGAAGATAGCTTAGAATAGAACAAAGACTGAGGAACCCTCAATGTTTTATATGCCCCCAGAGTAATTACAACCACAGTAGAGAGTATAAAGGAGTCGCTGGAAGAAATAGGAGACAAAGGAGACTGTAATATCATGAAAACTAAGGAAAGAGGTTGGTAAAAGGGATACTAGTCATCTGCCTTAAATGTTGGTGAGAAGTCAGTTAAGAGGTAGGAAGACTGGCAAATATCTGTTGAAATTTGTGACATGGAAGCCACTGGTTATCATAGAAGAAGAGTTTGGGTTTCAGTGGAGGAGTGATGGAAGCAGAAATTGGATTACACTAGGTTCAGGGGTCAGTGAGAAGTTGGGGAGTAGAGGTAGTGTGCGTAGCCACGTCTTGGAGTGGTGGAGACTGATCCAAGGTTAGAGTTAGTACAGAAGGAAAATGAGCAAGGGAGTTTAGGAATTAGCAGAATCACTGGTTAGTGACCCATGGGCTATGAAGTGTGGACTGAATGGAGAAGGAAGTGAAGAAAAGAAGGAAGATGTTTGGAGATCAAAGCAGGATTCTAGTTGGAAGAACTGAATGGGAGAACTTTAACAGTAGGAAGTTAGTATGGATTTAGCACTTACTGGTGACAAAAGGCTTCGAGTGTTCTCTATAAACACTTGTTGGAATACACCCAAGTGTTTTCATGGTACCACCACCACCACCATCAACAACAACAACGGTTGCCATGCAGTCAATTCTGACTCATGGTGACCCTGAGTATGTCAGAGTAGAACTGTCCTACGTAGGGGGTTGAGTGGTTGATTTTTCAGAAGTAGATTACCACACCTTTCTTTCAGGGCACGTCTGGGTGGACTTGACCCTCTTACCTTTCAGTTAGCAGCCGAGCCAATTAACTGAACCACCAGGAATTCTACAGTGAATGCATCTAAGTTAAAACACCACGGTCCACTCAGCCCACTTATTTATATCTGTCTCCTCAGATACCCTAGGAGAAAGACCAGGCTTTTGGCTCTCGCAAACCCTACACAGAGTCACTATGAGTTAGAACCGACTCTAAGGCACTTAACAATAACAACCACTACCACTTGAGGCCTCCGCTCTCACCCCACCCACTGAATCAGTATTCAAAACAGCTACTTTTCTTCCATTCCCTCCTGCATTTCTGGCACTGTGTTGGACATTTTCCATATCTAATCTATAATCCTCTTAGCAGCCTTGCATGGTGGGCATTGTTATTCCCATACAGATGAGAAAACCAAGACTAGAGACATTAAGTAATTTGCATAAGATTATATTGCCAGTGAATAAATGGCAGGGTCAGGATTTGAACCCATGTTTGGCTTGACATAAAAATCTAGCCTCTGTGTTGTTTACTTCTTTGACTGTAAACTTCTCAAGAATGAGTAAGCCTGTGTTTGAAGCTCATTCAGAATTGGAACTCAAAGAATGCTGGATGTCTTGTGAATGAGTGAATGACTAGTAAGTGAATTGTGTAAACAGCAACTGTCCAATCCTGTCTTCCCAAGGGAAATAAAACTACTACCAGTAAAAGAGAGAAATGAAGATAACTGGAAAGAGAAAGGGAAGAACAGGAGAGAAACATTTGGCAATCTAGCGATGCTGGGTGGCTACCATTTGTGACTGGTGTGGGTGGATGGGTAGCCACTGGCATGAAGGTTTCCCATCAACTCTGGTACTAAGCTCAGTCCTGTGTGGGAGTTCACCTAGATTCTCCAGAGGAGGAGCTAGAGAATATGAGGAGGAAAGTAGACTCCAAACCACCAAGGGGCATTTAACTGTGAATTTCCTGTTGCACGTCAGAATCTGAGCCTGGGTGTTTTCTCCAGAACCTTCCTTCAGAACATCAGGGATGATGATGATGATGTGTGTGTGTGTGTATGTGTGTGCATGCATGTTTGCATGCGGCATGTGGGAGAGAAGACCAAATGTCCCTTGATTGTCTGAGAAGCATACACACTGCCTCACATGGTCTGGAGGGAGGCCCACACAAGTATCTGCCAGATCTTTTGTCTCCTTCCTCTGGGATCGATTTAGTTAACCAGGAACAGAACCTACTCAGAAGGAGGTAATTCCAGATCTGGGGGTATTGAGAAAGACTGGTGGACAATGTGTTGCTTTTGTTGTTGTTTGCACGAACATAATCAGATTCTTCTCCCACCCTCATTGGCCCCCTCTCCTTGAACAGCAAAAACCTCCTCCTTCCATTCTTGGAAAGCCACTACATTCCCTCCTGCCCTGTACATAAAAGCCTCTTTCTCGGGCCTCCGGGCCTCCCTCTCATTGCTTGTTTGCTTATTAGCAAGCCTATAAATGTACTGTTCTTTCTCACCATGGTCACCACCAGCCCATTACCTCTCTGTGTGGCAGGGGACAAGGTCCTGTGAGTCTCCGGGACTCATCCAAGGATAGCAGGAGGGGTGGGATATATGCAGTATCTGATGCAGGCTTCACCCTGAGGGCCATGGAAAATTCTGAAGCCCAAGAAGATAGCAAGCAGATCTTCATTCTCTAGAGTTCGCCATCAGACATGCTGCCACAGCCCTGCCATATGTGTGCACATCCCCACTGTCTACTTCCTAGGCCTCTCCCTGCTATGGGGGTAAGGGTGTGACTTTCGAGGATAGTGGTTGTTCTGTGGTAGAATTATCCCCTTCAACATGTGAGACCCATGAGGCCCTGTGGTTCATTGGGTCAAGCAATGGGCTGCTAACCAAAAGATGGGCAGTTTGAACCCACCAGTGGCTCCCTGGCAGTGTGAGTCCATACAGATTGCCAGCCTCAGAGACTCTATGGAGCAGGGTGTTCGGTTCTCTAGGGCTGCTATGAATCATAAGTGACTCTCTGGCAGTGGATTATGTGTGAGACCTGGGTTTGATTCCCAACCATTCACTTCATGTGTGGCCACCACCCATCTGTTAATGGAGACTTGTATGTGGTTAGGATGTTGAACAGGTTGCAGCAGAACTTCCAGATGAAGACAATCTAGGAAGAAAAGGTCAAATGATCTACTTCCAAAACGTAGCCAGTGAAACCACTATGGATCTCAGTAGTCTGATCTGTAACCCACTGGGGGATGACTCCAGGCCATGCATCATTCATTCCACTGTGCATGGGGTCACCATGAATCAAAGTTGGCTTGATGGTAGCTAACAGCAACAATGAGGGCTGCAGGAAAAATACTCATGACTCTAGCCTCTAGTTCACAAATGAGATTGAAGTTCAAAGAGAGAATATCCATTCCTTTAATCCTTCATCCTTCCTTCTACCCAGTGGCTATTCACTGAACACCTGTCCTTTCCAAGAGATGCAGTAGAGTAGAAATGAAATGAGGTTCTCAGTCAAACAGCTTTCATTCTGGTGGGGAGAGGGAGACATTAAACAGTGAACTTTAGAAGTACCTTGCCTTAATCTCAGTGTCAGAGCTGAGAAGGGAGTCTAGATCACCTGAAATATCCTTTGGAAGACTCACTTCCTCTTTTCTGGGATGCTGAACATTCAGTTCTGGTCTTCATTGCCAATAGAGAGTTTTGAAGGAACAAGACTAGATTTCTTTCTCGAGATTTCTGGGCCTAAGGAGGGTTGGGAGAGTATAGGTCCCTTCATTTAGTTCCTGTCATTGAGTCGGTCCCCGACTCATGGAGACCCCATACACAATAGAATGAGTGCTATCTGGTCTTGTACCATCCCCACAATTGGTTATAAGATGGAACCATTGTGATCCATAAGATCTTCATTGGCTGATTTGGGAAGTAGATGGCCAGGTCTTTCTTCCTAGTCATTATTAGTCTCTAAGAAAGATGAGGCTTTCTACTCCCATAAAGATTTACACCCTCAGAAACCCTGTACAGGGTCGCTATGGGTCGGAACTGACTCGATGGCACTTAACAACAACAAAAGCTCCACTGAAACTTGTTTGGCATCATCGAAACACACAAGCCACCATGACAGTGAGTGATGGCTACACATGAGGTACATTATAGCTGAGAACCAAACCTAGGTCTTCTTCATGGAAGGCGAGTTTAAACCAGAGGTTTTTAACCTTTATTTGTTCCATGGGCTCTGTTGGTCGTCTGATAAAACCTGTGAATCATTTCTCAGTGTGATTATCAATGCATAAAGCAAAGCACATAGGTTTATAATGGAAACTTGAAACAGAGATATATATATTTTTTAATTTGCAGTATAGAACGAACTGTTACTGTTAAGTGCCATCGAGTTGGTTCTGACTCATAGAGACCCTGAATCATTTTTCTGAGGAGCAGATGGTGGGTTTGAACTGCCGATCTGTGGTTCACAATCCAGTGCTGATCCTATCAGAGGGACTTCAAAAAACTGATGGAAAAATAATGAACTTCGTCTGCCAACGTTTTGAAGCCTCTCCTCTGTGATTCATCATCCTGTTTACTAACAGGCAACAGGTCTAATAATCATTGTGTTCTTGAGGTAGAGATTTGTATAAATGATATTTTGAGGCAACTGTAGGACTGTTCGTGTGCTCTGAAAATACCTGTGATATCTGTTGTTGACAAAGGCACAAGTAACGCTCTATTTAAAATGGAAACCCAACTAAATCTACTGCCATCGACTCATCGCTACCCTAGACAGGGTTTCCGAGACTGTAAATCTTTATGGGAGCAGACAGCCTCATCTTTCTCTCAGGCCAGTAAGTTTGAATTGTTGACCATGCTGTTAGCAGTGCCATACCTAACCTACAAGCGCCACTAGTGTTCCTCATTCAAAATGGAAGTAACTGCTCAACCTCCCTTAGAGACTGGTAGAATCTTAGCTGTCATTCCCCTCCAAAGTCACCCACTAACGGAAGTGAGTGTGCAGGAGTTTTGTAGACTCAGGTTAAGAACCCTGCCTAGACAGGTTGTCCAACTGTTTCTGTCTGAAGGGTGATGCACAGTGTTGGGAGCGAGCCTGTGAGCAGGGCATTGTGCTTGCTGCCCTCCCTGTGCATGGGCTCTTGAGAAAGGGAAGGCAGGGTCATCTTCGGAACGCAGCCAACCAGGGGGAAAGGTGCCCCTGGTCTCCCCTCGCCTGCCAGCCTGCCCACTGAGGTAGGCAGGGCCAGTGCCCCCTGGAAGTGTGCCTTCTGGCAGCTTCCCCAGACCCCCTCCCACTCCCTTGTCCAAAGGCTCAATGCAGAAGGGAGCCATATGGTCCTTTGTGGACACATTTTCCTAGGACAGTATCTTCCCGGTGTGAATGCAGGGCCTAGCTCCCCAGTGTCAGCTGTCCCTCCCTCCCCCTCTGCCCCTGCCCAGCAGCCGGCCCAGAGAGGAGCAAATTGGGGGTGGGGAGGGCAGGTTCACCAAGTTGTGTTTTGGGGAGAGCCCTGCAGAGTTGGGGTGAGGTTGAGCAAGGAGTATTTTGGTCACACCCACACAGAAAACTGTTGAAGTGAAGTCAAATGTCTCAAAGTCAGATTCCTTTTTAGTATGAATTTGCTGTGTCTCATTCTGAGCACTAATTCCAATTTAATTGCAAGTGGCCTGAAGCCTCTTCAATAGGAGTAACAAATGGTTTGATTTTGTAAACTTCATCAGACTGCATTTTAAATGCGACACAGTAGCCCAACTCGAATGCCAATGAAGCACTGGAGTAGCTCTCTGTTTACTAATTATCCGTTTTTACTCCAAGCCACGCTGGCTGGCTTGTCTGATTAAATCGGATTTGTGGGATAGAGAACAGCTAGCAGAGTTTTCTCTATAGTAAACGAGATTGAAACTATGGGCCGCCTGGCTGCACACTGTAAATTATATTTCCTTTTAAAGGGGACGTGTCTCTTTTATTTCGCTGTCCTCCCTCCTGCATATTAAAGTTTACGGTACAGAAACGTACCCGGCTGTTTCTAAATCCAGCCGTTTGCCCTCCACCTGGTAACCAACATACTTCTGTGGCTTCGAATCTTGGCTCAAGAAGTAGAAAGAAAATTGGTATCTTACCCACCCTTCTCCACTCCTTTGCCTTTAATCCTTTGCTTGTTTCACCCTTAGTGTGAGGAATCCCCGGGTGGTACAAACTAGTAGCCTAAAGGTTGGTAGTTTGAACCCACTAAGAGGCTTCATGGAAGACAGGCCTAATGATCTGCTCCTGCCTTGAAAACCCTATGAAGTAGCTCTGCTCTACACATATGGGGTCGCCTTGAGTTGCTATGGACTCGACAGCAACCAACAACTGGCACCTTTACAACAACAGTAACATTATCTGGGAGTGAATTTTCATTGTTCCATGATACTAAAAGGTACCAGTGATGATAGGATTCCTGGAATCCATATCAATGTGGCTCAAACAGAGTCCTCGCAGAAGAATGGTCCTGGGACCCAACACAGGCTGCAATTTAGCGTTTCAGAAAAAGTTGTGAATATTGGAAAACTTGCGCTGGGGTTCGGGTGAGTATGAATTCATAGCAGTAACCATAGACAGTAATGAAGGAAAGAGTCAACTTGTCAAATATTTTATTTGTTCTGTTGGTCTACCCTGGAATAAAAGCCTTTCCCCTGAACAGAGTAAAATCAAGGTCACCGGACTGAGGTGCAGGCTCTGGCGGGGTGAGCATGGGGACAGGGCAGGTGCTCACAGTTGAAGCCCAGTTTGGGGCAGCTGGTGTGCCCTTCCTCTTTTCCCTGGTTGGTTCCAGGGCCTGGCCTAGGGCTCTCAGGCTCTCTTAATTGATTATTCCTCTGTGTCTAAGAAAACATCCCCCATCCTTCCTCCTCCCCTCATGACACACACACACAAGATAAATACATAAAACGGCTTTGAGGCAGTTCTGAATCAGGTACACTAGTGCTGTGTTTAAACTCTGCCGTTGCTAAGACTTTAACTTCAGGAGCTTGACCTACGCGGCCCTTGCTCTTGGTATCTATCTTTGTGCTGGGAGCTTTTTATATTTGAATTTGCTTTTGAATGTCCTGCAAAATTAACGGTGTGCGCGCTTTCCTCCTTTGGACCATTGTGTGCCTGCTGTACAGTAGGGAAGGCCACGAGGAGTCTAATAGTCTGGTTACCGTGGGAATGAATGGCCACCACACTCTCGGTCCCACCGTTGTGCCTTTTAATTGTTGACAGTAAAAAGCATTTAAATGCTGCTTAATTTGTAATCATCTTCTGGGGGGGCAGGGTGAGAGGGAAAGAAGAAGAACCATCAAAATGTCAGTAAAATGAATACAACCTTCTCTCTCTCTTTTGTTTTATTTTGTTTATTTATATGGGGTCGTTTTTCTTTTCATTGCCCAGTGTTTGTCAGATATTTAAATGGCTCTGAAGCAATCAGTATTTCTTTTCAGTTTGAATTTCTGCTCCTCTCCCCACTCCATTCTGTATCTTTGAGTCTTTGTCTTGCCCCTGTCTCTCCTCTCTGCTCGTCTCCCTCCTCTCCCTGGCCTTCTCCAGCTTCCACCTCACTGTCTCTGGAATACACTGGGCTTTACAGGACATTTTCAATAAGAGCCCCCAGCTGAGTTGTTAATTTTTTTTCCCCAAAAGACCCTGCTTCTGGGTCTCCAGTTCTTCCTCTGGAGTCTCAGGATGACTTCGGGGACGCCTGCCACTGGAGGGATGAACTTTCTGTAGAAAAGTCTCAGACACTTGCAGAAGACCCAAGAGGAAAGAGACCTGGGCTAATTCTTAACCCTTACTTGTTTGGGGGAGTCCTGGTGTGGCACTATAGGATAAGCACTGGACTACGAGGTCAGTTTGAATTGAAAGGTCAGTGGTTAAAACTCACCAGCTGTTCCTAAGAAACCCTATATAGGGTAGCTGTGGGTCAGAACCAACTCAACAGCACGTAACAACAACAATTTGTCTTTGGGGCCCTGGTGTGGTGCTGTGGGATAAGCACTAGACTGCTAACAGCAAGGTTGGCAGTTCAAATCCACCAGTAGCTCCTTAGAACCCCTATACAGGGTGCTATGGTCAGAGTTACTTAACAACAACAACTTGTCTTTAAGTGGAACCCCTGTCACCTCCCTCCTAGCTCTGATTTAACTGCTCCAAATTTAAATACCCACGATGTGTATGACACTGCTCAGGAAGAGAAATTGCTAGATTTTGGAAGGGGATCTGGTTCCCGGTGCTAGCTTGCTTTGTTGTCTAGCACCAGGAGCTGGGGCATGGGAGAGAAAGCCTTTCCTGCCCAGTCCCTCTACCTGGTACAGTTAAAGTTGCAAGAGCCCTCAGCTACTTTAAGAATTGCTTTTCTGAGAGGAAGATTGGATCTGGGAGATTCTTGAGAGAAAAAGACTTAGCAAGACTTGCTTTTTTCCCTTTTGCCTAAAAAGCCCTATCTCATAGTGTTGTTTGAGAAGAGTTCTGCATGATCACTCCTGAACCAGCACTCTTTCACTGGTATATATATAGATCTTTCTTTGCCTTGTCTGTAACTGTCCCTCTGTCAGTCTAAGAAGGTGTTTCCCTAGAGATCCTTTTTAACTGAAAAGAAGGTTGTCAAGTCAGTCATTGAAGGAGCAAAGCCTGAGATGTATCCCAGTGAGAGGTAGGGCCTTTCAGTCTGCCAGCATCATCGATATTAAAGTAGAAGGAGGGGCTTTAAGGATGTTTTGCCTTCCCATTCATTTTACAGATAAGGAAGATGAGGCCCAGAGAGATCTAATAACTTACCCAAAAATGCACAGTAGTTGATCACTGAGCCAAGTCTGAAGTGTGTTGCACTCTTCTACTCCTTTTCAAACTGGAAATCTATGAGGAAAGGTCGTGGGGAGAGGATAGTGCAAGAGGACAAAAGACTGGGATGATTATCCTGACCTGTCCTTTCATGCATCACCTAGATTTCCCAACAGACACTTCTGATTCCAGAGTCTGAGGGATGCTAGTCCTCACACAGCCTTGCAGACAGTGACAGGCCTCCCATGACCTCAGTGGTCACAGGCAGAGGACACATGGGCAAATCCATGCCAGGAAAGGATTCTGTGGGCTTAGGAAGGAACCCATTGTAACTTTATGTTTATTTGCTGTCCCTCCACCCAGATGAAGGAAATAGGGGACACTCTGGCTTCCAGAACTTGAAGGGTAGATGGTTCGGGCCTCTCTCCTCTCTCCTTTCTTAAGCTCAATGGCTTATAGAACAGCCCATGTTGAGAAACTAAGGAAGACAGTTCTTCTGTGTCTTGGGGGAAGAAGTTGGGCACAGTTCCCTCAAGGTGGTGTAGTGACTCCCTGCCCATCACCCTATCCATCCTCTCCTGGACTGGTCCCATTCCACCTCTCTGCCATTTCTCATCCCTCAGGGTTAGGCTGGACCCACTCTGCAGAGCTACATCAGGCTACTGCAGGCTGCCCACCTCCTCTCAGGGTTGTTGAAGTTGGTCCAATTTTTCAATCGTGGGCCAATTAGTTTCACCAATGGGGGCCCCGTGGTGCCAGGACACATTTGTTCCGGGCCTGCACACTGGCGGGGATGCATTGTCCTGCCTCCCACCCCCATGTGGGTCCATTGTCCTCACCCCCAGCGGGTGCTGCTTACTGCTGATTTATACAGGCAGGCGTCCTGCAGGCCCCAAGCTTCCCCACCACAGCTGGTGGAGGTGCTTAAGGCCTTGGACCCCATGACCTTTGCCCCAATCCTGCTGTCATTTTGAAAGTTCCAGACCAGAGGGCTGCATACCTCTCCGGATTTGCTTTCCACCCCAACCCCCCAACCCTACACACACACACACACACACACACACACACACACACACACACAAGTGTATACATACTGGCTCCCTTTCCTTTTTCCTCCCCTATCTCTTGTGGGAATTTTTATTCCTTCTGGAATGTGTAGTCCAGGAGCTAGACTGGGAAGTGGAGAGGAAGGGTCTGCTGGTGCAGGTGGGAGGTACTAGGAGAAGCAACGCCAGTCTTTTCTGATGAGGGGGAGCTGCTGTTCCCCCAATGGTGGTTTTCAATCCTCCAATTCATTAGTTCAGTATCCAGTGTGGAGCAGGAGGACTGGAAGAACCTACCTGTGTGCCACTACCTGCTGCTAAATCAATGCAAGATGCTAAAACAACCAGGACTTGGGTTTTGTTGCTGTCATGTTGGGGACTAAGGGTTTCTGAGGAGCAGCTTGTGGGTTTGTACCACTGACCTTGTGGTTAGCAGTCCAGTGCTTAATCCTATATCTTAAAATAGTTTAGGCTAATCCTACATCTTGCAATTTAGTTTGTTTGCCATTGGTACCTTCTCTGTCCAGGCTTCCTGCATCTTAGAAAGTGTGGCCCAGCATTTGAGGGGACTTCAAAAAGTTCATGGAAAAATTGGATTATCTTTTAATCCAATTTTTCATGACCTTTTGAAGCCTCCTCATGTAAGGCAGATGGAGTGTGGATGCAATTGTGCAAACCGGGTGCAACCTAGGATAGGGCTCCATTTTATCCAGTGGTATACTCTCTCTTATAAATAAAATCAACATTTTTCTCCTCCTCTTTACCTCCTTTTCGCTATGCTCACCCCTTTTCCCACTCCTTCTCCCCCAGTATCTCCCCCTCTTTGACTTGTTTGCTGGAGTGATTGACAAAATTAGTAAATCCATTCATGTTACTTTTATTGTGCAGGTCTCAATAAATCCCCCGTGTCCGGGGCGCACCTTAATGAGCTAGTGAGCTGACAAATTTGTTTACTGTAGCTGGAGGTGCCGTGTAATGAAATGCACTTGGGTCTGCAGTCACTGTTAAACAAATACGCTGCTTTCCTGCAGCCGTCTCTGCTAGCTGCGGTTGCCTGAGGATGCAGCCGCATTCCCCAGGAGATGGAAAGTTTGGGGGCTTTTTGGGGTAACAAATGTAATTGCTCTCCCGTCCCGTTGCTTAACTTGAAAACACATTTGAAAGAGCTGCTCCAGTCCCTCCCCTCTTTTTGTGACTCATTGAGGACTGTAGAAATGGGAGGTTATGTGGATGTATAAATGCCTTCTAAGATTCTAAGCCTGTAAGGAAGGAAGGAAAAAGGGAAGGGGGGTATCAAGCGCTGAATAAGGAGTCTGGAATTGACAAGTCTGAAACGGACAAAAAGGATGGATACTAAGCTTTTGTGTTCTTGGCTTGGTTTGGGAAGTTGTAACTGAGCAGGTATTGAAGGTGCCCCTGCTGACAGTTGGTGACGCAGCAGACAAGCACCCAGGCACACACTTGTAGCTAATTTTGGTTGAGACAAGCTCTCCAAGATGTTTTTCTCAGTCTACTCTACTTCTTCTGGGAGAAAGGTGGTGGCAGTAAAGGGGGTGGGACTTGTATCCCACTCGCCAGCAGCTGTCATTCCCAGGGGTCAATGGACTGACAGCAACCTCATTGCTCATGTGGCTAGCCTGCTGGATTTAGGAGACAACTCTTGGCTCTTTCTCCAGTAGGTAGAACCCTCTCAAAGGAGCTGAGCCCTATATGATGGTGCAGGAGATGTGCAGATGTTAATGTCTGAGCTTTTGTTCCCTCCCTGTCTGTCCCCCAGTCCACACATATACCCTCTTATCTCTAACCTCCATCCTTTTTAGATGCAGACAGAGTGCCAGCTTGCTGTGAGTCAGCCTCTGTGCTGCTTCCTTCTCTTGCTCTTCCTTTTTTTCTCTTTCCCTCTCCCTCCCTCTCTCTCTCCCTGGATGGTGCAGTTCCAAATTCTGTGACAGCTACATGGGGAAAGGGAGAGAAGACAGCCTACTTGATGGTTGTGGTCACAGGGCTGCCCATGCCTAGAGGTGAAGTCCTAGAAAAGAGTAATTCTGGGAGTCAGGGAAAGTAAGAAAGACATGTCTGAAAGATTTGGGGGTTAGGGATGGAGGGTGGGGAGATGGTTCCAGTTTAAACCAAGATTTCCTTCACCCCCTTTATTTTGACTTTTCCTTTCTGTGTGACAAATTCCTAAGGGTGGCAGAGGTTGTTGTTAACTGCTATCCAATCGATTCCAATTCATAGCGACCCTATATAGTGTTTCTGAAGAGCAACTGGTGGGTTTGAACCACTGACCTTTTGGTTCAAACTGACCTTGTGGTCTGGTACTTATCCTACAGTGCCACACCAGGACCCCAAGGGTGGCAGGGGAAGTGGCTCGTATTCGGATAGAGCTGGGTGGGCTTGGACCTGAGAAGTTCTGACCGTGCTACATGTGTGTGCACACCCACACAACACACATGCAGATACACGGGCACATGCACACGTAACAGGCACAGCCCACTTACCAAAAAAAGCTGGAGTATATTTAGATCCCTCCGCTCTTTTGATTAAGAAACTGCTTATATTGGGAGATAATAAGAACCTTGCTCCAAGAAGGTGTAACACCTGAACATCCTCTCCAGCTGCGTACCCCTCGGATCCTGCTCCTTCCTTCTATTAAAGAGCTAATTGGTATGGAAATGACACAGGTGTAAACATGAGGGGTTTTGTGTCTCATCATTTCAGATCCAGGCATCACCTGGGTGAAATCAATACCCTGGGTCTTTATCACCCCTCCTGCCTCCTGTTCCACCCTGGCTGGCCTTGGCTCTCTCCCATTTTCTTGCTAAAATTAAACTTGTTTTAAATTGAGAGTCTGCCACTCGTACATGCCCTGGGGCCCAAGCTGGCTGTGCTTCCCCTGGGGGCCTCCTGTAGGTCAAGTTCAGTGTAGGTAAGATTTATTCAACGGAGGACCATATTCAAGGGACTTCAAAAACTTTGTGGGAAAATTCAATACTCTTTTAATTCCATTTTCCACAAACTTCTGGAGCCCCCCTTGTTGTATTTGCATGGACCCTGCCCACCTAGATCCTGGATCCTTAACTCCTCCACGCCACACCTAGCCTTTTCCCTTGTTCCATTTCCTTTCAGGCAGTACCTTTCGAGTCCTGTCCAGTCTTTCAGAGGAGCTAAAGACTCACTTCCATCCAGATGCTTCCAAATCAGTGACCCCAGATTGGATTTCTGAGACTGGAAATCTTTATGGGAGCAGACAGTCTCATCTTTTCTCCTTTGGAGCTGCTGGTGGGTTGGAACTACCCACCTTGTAGTTAGCAGCCCCGTGCTTAATCCACAGCACCACCAATACTCCTTCAGAGGAGTTACTAAGTGAATTATTTCCTTGGGCCAAGTCTAATAGAACAGAGTGTAAGACTTCTATAAATTAAAAAACAACAACAACAAAGTTTGTAAATGGGCTCACAAGGACACTGTGCAGTTAGTGTTGGGAAAGGCAGTTTACTTATGAATGCTGTTTCCTAGGGGCCTGACCCACGATTGCAAGGCCACTGGATCAGAACCTTAGCCTTCTCACTATTTCACTGATTTGTAGTAGAACTGGTCCCTCTGTGTTCTGGGTCTTTGTGTCAGACACAGAGTGAAAACTGGGGAGTCCTGCCCAGCCCACCAGACAAATGTGGGAGCCCCCAAGGAGATTAGGGTCCTGTGGGTCATGTGACGTTAGTCATTTCCAAGGGGAATCTTCTTGGAAGATCCAGATGGCATTGGCTACATTTGTGGACTTTGGTTTGAGCCTTAGAGGTCTGCCTCTGTACCGTGACCACAGCCTCTTATTAATTATTTAAGTGTAATATGCAATTATTGAGTGCCTAGTGTATGCCACTGATTATTCAGTGGTAGAATTCTCCTGTCTCATGCCAGGGACCTGGTTCAGTTACTCGCCAGTACACCTCATGTGTAGCCTCCACCTACCTGTCAGTGGAGGCTTGCTTGTTATTGTAATGCTGAATAGGTTTAACAGAGCTTCCAGACTGACAGATGAGGAAGAAAGGCCTGGTCATGTACTTCTGAAAATTAGCCAGTGAGCACCCTGTGAATCACAACAATCGGATTATATAACCGATTATAAGGGGATAGCACAGGACCAGGTAGGATTGTGTTTTGTTGTACATGGCCAACTTGACAACAGCTAGCAACAACTCTATGGCTGACCGTGTGCTAATTGTTGGCGGCATGAAGATGGATAGAAGAGTCCATGTCCTGGAAATCTCACAGTCTAGTAGGCAGGGCTGGATGTGAAGAACCAAGGTGATCAAGAGTTGTATGTGCTGTGAAGGGTAATGCTGAGTGCTCAGGAAGAAGATGGCCATGGCACGGATGCTTAAATGACGTGACCCATCCAAAATACCTTCCTGGAAGCAGCCTAGAGCTGAGAAAGCGATTAGATTTGTACATCATGCAGGACTGCTGTGATCGGACATACAGGTTGTTCACTGCAGGAGGAAGTCCTACTGAAAGGGAAAGTGGAGGCTGAGACCCAGCTCTGCTCCCCACGCTGCTGTGCGTACTGATTCACATACTGAGGCAAATCTATCCACCCAGAGGATACAGTATGATTTTCTAATACAGACAAAAAGCACTGTTTGGGCTTGTATTGGCTCTACCACCATTTGACAGTTTCAAGCAGCTTTTAACTCCTGGATGACTCTTTGATGCTCTCAACAACAGCAAGCAGTACAGCCGACGACGAGCAAACGCTGATCCACAGACAATGATTTGCTCAGGTTAGCAAGGCAAATAAGTGACAGCCAGACCCCCGTGTGTGTGTCCCTCGTGTGTCATGCAGCACTTACGATTTCTTACCATTTCTCCCTTCCACAGTGCAGGACAGAGCCGGTGCGGCTCTGGAGCTCAGACATCGAAGGCAGCAGTGTGTTCTGACACTGCTGGTCCTGCTTGTCCCATCTCAGGGCAGCTAATGAATTGCTAATACAATTTTCTAGATAATTTTCTTTCCATAGTCCCACATTTTAATGTGTTTCCAAAAAGCTAGCGTTTATTTGCTTAATCTCCCAGTGTAATAGAATCTTCCCTGACTC
The DNA here is from genome assembly GCF_000296735.1 of Chrysochloris asiatica. Lineage (NCBI taxonomy): Eukaryota > Metazoa > Chordata > Mammalia > Afrosoricida > Chrysochloridae > Chrysochloris > Chrysochloris asiatica. Next base: position 25,106,508 of record NW_006408526.1, read on the forward strand.
ATCATACATGCCTCACAATCAGCTAGGCAGAAACTACAGCAAATTGTTTAATAACTCATATCTAGTCTCTCGATTTTTAACATGCACGCACCAATAGCTTCTCTTGGGTCGCATCCACTTTGGCTCCTCCCTGTCCTTTTTTTTTCATACACTTTTCTGTCATGGCAGCTGTTAGTCTCCAAGAAAAAAGAATGGGGAGAGTGGGTGTGGGGCTTGGAGCCTCCCTTCTGTTGGCCTGGGAGCTGCTGTTGCCATGCAGGTGGTCAGAGAAAGCCTTGTGGGACCAGGACAAAAGGATGTCCTAGGAAGAGACAAGAGGCATTGTAGGGACATTGTGACATTTCCTTTCTAGATAGTCATTGTTTGCATAACTTTAAACCTGTCAACACCGTACAGAGGTGGCTGGGATTTCAGGGTTACCTCTCAGCCTACTCCAGCCATGCCCTATGTTCCATCAGACCATCTTCCCAGGACACTGTTTCTCATCCCTCATCCTATCTGCAGAGTCTCTGCCCTAGTCTGGTCCCCATCCCCTTCAGTGGTAGAACCATCAGCTCACTTCCTGCTTCCCACCTTTGCCCCTACAATTCACCCCCAGGCTGCAACCAGAGTCACTGCCATCATATCCAGGTTAGATGATGTGGAGCCCCCCCTCCCCACATGCTTTTGTAGGATGTATTGGCTGTAGGAGGAAGTCTAAACACCCCACCTGGCATATGCGATCCTCTGTGATCTAACCCTAGTCACCTCCCTGGCTTTGCTCGACTCTCTGCATCCCTCCAACTCTGGGATTTGCTCATGGCATTTCTTCAGATTGGCCCATGTGGCCTCCACCTAGTCCTCCACTTATGAAATTTTTATTTCTCAAAGTCTAGCTTAAAACCTTCTTTGCAGCCCCCTCTGAGCTCCTGCCTTATCCCCTGCTTGGTGTTCATGCCCTTGCCTCACTGCTCCCACAGACTGGGGCTTTGTTTCTCGGTTTAGCTCAGTATCCCCCATGCCACCCTGAGCAATGCCTACCCTTCCTGGGTTGGCTAAGTGGACATGAATTGAATTCAGGCGTCCTGCTGAATTCATCTCCACTGATGGACCAGGTAGGCAGGGTGTAGCAGGGCAGCTTCAAGGGGCCTCACAAGACCGAGGGAGGAGAGTGCTGTAGGGGTCTGTCTGCCCTGCTGGGTGGGTCAGGTCTCAGAACTCTCTGGACCTGGATCCTATGGCGATGCCATGCATGTTCCTCTTGAGCCAGGCTCCTCCTCTGCTCTGGATTGTAGGCACTCATAAGGAGAAACTTTAGTTCATAAAGGGCATCTTACTGACTTTAGGCAGGTTCTCTGGGGTGAGGGTCAGGGCCAGACTCAGCAGAGATAAAGCTGAGGCTGGGGGCCCCCAGGTTAAAGCAGCAGGGACTATGTGTCCCAGAACATGTTGGGGGTGCACTCCAATCTTGTGCATGCTGCTCAGGCTGGATTGTACATCGAGGGACTCACTGTTAGCCCTAGGCTTGACTTCTGCCTAGGCAGACCACCCATGCTAGGTGTCCCCCTCTGTCAGTGGAGCTGAATACCTGAGTACCTCCCCCCAGATCCTGCTGACTCACAGCAAGGTTGGAAGACTTCACTGAGCTATATCTTGTGGCACAGTTTCTGCCTTGGGGTCTCTAGCCATTGCTGAAGCCGGCACTGGATGTATTAACGTGTCCTCAGAGCCTGTCCTCTAGACCAAACAGCTCTGCTGTTGCTATTACTTTGGGCTCCCAGGAAAGCCCAAAGAGGCAGGTGCCCGGTCCCAGGGGTGGAATGGACACAGCCCCATCCATGGTTTCTGAAATCAGACAGATCTAAACATTTTCAAATCCCAACTCTACCACTTTTTAGCTGTGTGACCTTAGGCAAGTTATTTAATCTCTGTTTTCCCATTTTTGAAAAGGAGGCTAGGAATACCTACCTGCCTTGGAGAGCTGAAAGTTTTAAACGAGATGACGGCATAGATAAAGCACCTCACACAATGCCTTTATATTAGTTCCCCTTCCCTTCTACTCTTTGAATGCCAGAAGCAAAACTGAGTGCTTGCTTGTTCAGCCTTCCATGGACTTGGATGCAGGCAGTGAGCGCAGATGGGCTGCAGTGTGGTTGCTCTGTCTACACTTCAGAGGGATAGAGGAGTGGGGAGGAGTGAAAGGCAGTCCTTGCTTTCCAACTGTTGTTGATATTAAGTGCTTTCAAGTCAGTTCGAACTCATAGCGACCCTCTATAGGTTTTCCAGGAGTCCTGGTATGGCGCTATTGGTTAATGCACTGGACTGCATAGTCGGTTTGAACAGCAAGGTTGGTGGTTCAAGCTCACCAGCTAGCTGCTCCTCGGAAACCCTATACAGGGTCACTGTGTGTCGGAACCAACTCGACGACACTTAACAACAACAATAACAGGGCTTCTGCAGAGCAGCTGGTGAGAGCTGTAGACCAATTCCTTGTGATTTGGTGCTCTACTGAGAATTTGCATTTCCACCCGAGATACACTGAAGGAGAAGCTACACTTTAACAAGATTCCCAGGTGATTCCTATGTCTACATTTGTAAGTTAGGAGATCTTTAAGAATCAAATAGAAACCTCATTATTAAAAAATGCAGATCCTGGTTCAGTATATCTGGGATGACAGTGCAAATTCTCAACAAGAGACTAAACTGGAATGAAGTGGTTCAAAGTCCTACCTTCCCTCCACTATGGGCTGGGTTGGCTGGCTCTATGCCTTACCAGTTGTCTTTCTTGGGTCCTGGAAACAGGTGAAGGTGGTACAAGGCTGAGCATGGGGGATATCACCCAGATTCCAGTTAGAAGAGGTGTACAGATGAGCTTGTGGGGGAGCTGACATGCTTAGGGAAACATCATCCAAAATGGTGGACAGTGAGCAACTAGTTAGGAGACAAAGGGTTTAAACACTTCCTCATGTGGTGCTGTAACCAGGAAGACCATGGCTCCAAGGCAGCCTTGGGAAGGGACTTGGTGACAAACAGAAAATGGTTGCCTGTCTTTGTTAGGGTCCTGTGGATGCCTGTTCTTTTGATTAGTGTGGGAAATGACCAGACAGAATTAAATGCAGATCTCACAATGCCACTAACTTAAACTCCTTTGACAGTTGCCCGCTGTCTTAGGATGAAGCATAGCAGTTTTTACATGGCTTTTAAGCCCCTGCCCACTTCTTCAGCCTTCTCTTCCACTCTCTCCCTGCTTCTCCAGCTGCAGTATTCCTTGAAGTCTGTCTGATCTTGGGACTCTTCTGCCTCCCCAAATGGACTCCCTTTCTTTTCCCAGCGTGCAGGATACCAACTATGATAAGTGAAGGCACTTTCCTGATTTTCCATGGTTAGAGCTCCACAACTGTAGCCCTTCTTGTAAAGCAAAACAAAATAAGCCACAGCCATCTAGTCGATTCTGACTCAGAGGGACCCTTCTTGTAGAAGGCACTAAAATAATATTTGTTAAATGAATGAATCATGTATTCTCCAGAGAAGAGAGTGAAAAATGCTTCTCTGATGGATCTGACCTGCCATAGAGATAGACAAAAACTGACATGTGGGGCTCCTCACCAGACCCAGTTAGACCACCTATTGCTGACGTCCATAGTGGACAAGCCTTGTACACACCCACTGGGCTGGGGGAGCAGTATGTGTGCTTTAATGAGTAAAGAATTGGCTAAAAGAACAGACAATGGGTGTTCTATGGTAGGATTCCGCCTTCCAGGCTTCCATTCCCGGCCAGTGGAGGCTTGCATGTTGCTGTGGTGCTGGTCATGCTTTAGCAGAACTTCCAGACTGAGATGAACTAGGAAGAAAGGCATGGCAATCTAAAAATCAACCAGTGCAAACCCTAATGGTCACAATGCTCTGATCCCGGGGATGGTGCAGCCCTGGGCAACATGTTGTTCCATGGGGTGGCCAGGAATTGAGAGGGCCTACTGGCTGGATGGCAGCTAACAACAACAAACAGTTCTGATCCAGGCTGCCTGGGTTTGAATCCCAACTCAACCACTTATGGATTCTTGGGCAAGCTATTCAGTCTCTCTATGCCTTGCTTCATCTATTAAGTCTCTCTATGCCTTGCTTCATCATTTGAGAAGTCAGGCTCAGACAACTTACCTTGAGGTTGTTATTATATTTATGTTAGTTAAACTAGAACAGTGACTGGTATTATCTTCATTATTTGTGGTTGTTCCCTGGACTCTTAACTCCTTTGCCCCATACTCTAGAAAGTTCTTTGATGCCTGTCTGCTTAGTACCCTGCCTTCTCTGATAAAATTCATCACATTTGCAAATACACCTTTTCTGTGGAGATGTATTTGATGAACGTTCTTTCTCTCCCCCTGGACTTTAGGTTCCTGGATGTCTCCTGTGTCCACGACCATGTCTTGTGTGCCTGCCCATACCAGGCACCCAGTCAGCACCACCTGGGACTCGGGAGCACTGGGCCTGATGGGTTAAGAACTGGCCTGGGCGTCTCCTGAGGCTCTCCCCTCTCCTGTCTCCTCAGGCACAGACATGGCTGTCTTCTGTCTGCTGTGTGGGAAACGCTTCCAGGCGCAGAGTGCTCTCCAGCAGCACATGGAGGTTCACGCGGGCGTGCGCAGCTACATCTGCAGCGAGTGCAACCGCACTTTCCCCAGCCACACTGCCCTCAAACGTCACCTGCGCTCACACACAGGTAGGCCACGCCCAGAGATGGATGGACAGGATCTCTGGGAACCAGTGCCTTGAATTACTTCCAGAGACATAAAGTGAAGGTACCAAGTTGAGTCCGCTATCTGCCCGAGGGTCAGACAGGTAGAGGTTTCCCAAACGTAGTTCAACTGAAGTGTGGACAGTAGCTCTGACACTCGTGTTCCTTGACCCATTGATCCTTCATCTCTCCGTACTCCACAAAGAGGATGCCTATTAAATATGGAGACTCTTACATGGCTGCATGCAAAAAAGGCAGACTCTTTGATTCTGGAGGTGGGTCCTGGGTGGGATCCAAGACTCAACATTATTCATAAGTATTTCCAGGAGATTCTGATGGGAGTAAACCCCAAACACAGTTAGAGGGAAACTGCCCTCCCTCTTACCACTGTCACCTCACCGGTTCCACTTACAAGCAGTCCAGAAATCAAACCTATATATCTCTTTTTCCTTGGCACTAGGGGAACATAGAAGAAGTATTTCTACTTGATCCACAGTGACAGAGCACATTTTCTATACTTTGTAACCCTTAACCTTGTTTGGAATAGACAGTGAGGGTGTTTTAGCAATAAACCAGAAAAATCTCCCAGTTCCAGATGATGGTGGGAGTTGGGAAGGACAGTGAGGGGTAAGGTTAGGATCTCCTCCCACCACCTTGTAGGCTTTTGTGAGTGGGACACTTGATCCCTAAGAGCCAAGAGGCATTTGTTTTCTGGCCATAGCCCAGGTCTTCCCCAAGGAGTAGGGATAACTTAGATCCCTTCTTACTTCTAATGACAAAAGTGCATCTATATTGATGGCGATATGGTGAAGGATTCCCATTTCTGAGCCTGTGTGTGCCGCTTGGCGTTTTTTGCCCTTTGTGTTGGGCAGGGCCAGAAAGATAGGTAGACTGTCTGTCTGCATATGTGATAACATAAGCGCTTGTCTGGTGGAGAGGGCATGAAACTCTGGGTACCTCGAGAAGAATGATCCTAGTGCTTTCTCCTCTTTCTGAGGAGTCCTACTCAGGAACTGAGTATGCATGGCAAATCTATCTCATGGGTGGTAGACCACTGAATAAGAGAGAGGTTTTATTTGTCACCAGGAGTCCCTGGGTAGTACAGATAATCAATGCACTCAGCTGCTAACCAAAAGATTGGAAGTTTGAGTCCATATAGAAGAAAGTACTGTCAATTTCCTTTTGAAAAATCAACCATTGACTATCCTATGGAGCACAGTTCTACTGATCTGATACATGAGGGGGGACCATGAGTTGGAGTCAACTCAGAGGCAACTGAGTTTGTTTGTTTTTTAAATTAGTTGTGGAGTGAGCTGGCAGCACTTGGCCCTCTCACAAAGGAGCTTGTCTGGGCTCTCACTACTGTATACCTTTCTTGAACTCAGGGGGGCATTTTGCCTCAGCTCTGGTAGCGTAGTGGTTACGAATCAGGCTGCGAACCACAAGGTCAGCAATTCAAAACGACCAGCTGTTCTGCGGGAGAAAGATGAGGCTTTCTGCTCCCCAAAAGATTTACAGCCTTGGAAACCCTGTTCAGGGTCACTATGGGTCAGAACGGACTCGACGGCACATACCAACAACAATACCAGATTGGCTTACCATTACGGGGGTAGGAGAGCTGGAGGCCCTAGAGCAGGGATCGGGAACATCTGGCCTGTGAACCATATAAGGCCTGTGAAATAGTTTTGTCTGGTCTGCCAAGGCAACTGCAGTTCCAGCCATCACATTAGGGGTGAGTTTAATTAAATGTTTGACCAAATATAGCAGGCTAATTTTTAAGATGGTAATTTTGTATGGCCCGCAAATGATGTTATAATTTTTGGCAGAATAAAGGTTCCCCAAGGTCAGCAGTTCAAAACTACCATCTGTTCCGTGGGAGAAGATGAGGCTTTCAGCTCTCGTAAAGATTTACAGCCTCAGAAATGCTGTACAGGTTCGCTATTAGTCGGAACCGACTCCATGGCACATAACCAACCAGCCAACCCCTGTCCTGGTGTGGCGCTGTGGGTTAATGTGCCAGACTGCAGAGCCGTTTGAATTGCAAGGTTGGCGGTTCAAGCTTACCAGTTGCTCCTTGGAAACCCTGTACAGGGTCGCTATGAGTCGGAACTGACTGGATGACACTACACAACAACAACAACAACCCCTGTCCTAGAGGGTAGGGCTCATCAAGAAGGAAGGGTGCTTTCTCTACGGTGACTGCACAGGTGTTCTTCACAGGTATACGCACCTTCCTGCCAACACCTCCCCTACTGTCAGTTTATCAAAAACAGCCAATCACCTTGCCTGCAGTCACCTTGGACCCTACTGCTGGGTCCAGTCAGCTGGCTTCAAGTGGCTTGAAAGATCTAGCCCTGCTAATGCTACCCAGAGTCCTGCTCTGCCCAGGCCACCCTCTAAGAGCCCAGATATCCGATTGTCATATCTGTGCCAGCCGTGGCTCCCATCTGTGGAGAGGGGCTGTTTCCAGGCAGAGTCTGGGAGAATCCCATGCTTAACTTAGGAACCATGGAGCAGTGACCTATTCAGGCACACCTGCCCAAGCACACACACGAACACCCGTTAATTTCCATACCAGCGAGGCCCTGTGCACACAAGCCGTCCCCAGACTGTGCACGCACCCCTCACACAATGCCTCATTAATATTCCGTTGTTCTTGGCCCATTTGCTACTGGGGCTGGATGTTTAGCATCAGCAGCTGTGTTTGGTAGGTTAGTCCAGCCGAGTTCTTGGCATTGATGGATCCTTGATTCGCACGGCTCATCATATAATAAACTCTCAGCTGTGCTGAAGGGAGGAGGAGGGAGGGAAAGGCCTGAAGAACCATCAGGATGGGGCTGGGGCGGGGAGGATCATGCCTGCTTGGCCAGTTGTAGGGAAGCCACCAGGTACGGACAGACCCCCAGGGTCCCAGGTGCACTGTGTGGGCCGGAGGGGCCTCTAATTAGTCTCGTTGGTCCTGCATTTAATGTCAAGCTCATTAAGGGGTCTACAGAGTTAATCAACATGCCACAAATTGGATTTTGAGTTCTGCAGTCAGTTTTGTGTACATTCTGGGGACTGTGGCACTATTAGCTCTCCGGGTGGGGACTTCAGGCCAGGTGCTCTGCAGGCTTCAAAAAACCCTCGGTCTCTCCCTGTGTGAGTGTGGGTGTTTCCCCTGCTTTCTCTTTGCAGTTCTTTTTATTCCTTTCCCTAGGCAGTCTCTGGAGACTTCCTATTTAAACTCCTTTAACGTGTGATCCGCTTCATAATGAAATTCACAAAAAATCTGATCAAACAAACTTCTCTCTCTTAACCCTTTGTGTTTTAAACTCTTGCTCCCTCCCTACCCTCCATCACGAGTTCCCGGAGGTAAAGGCACAACACAGACAGTGTGGGTCCTGGCCCGGTGGCTGCCCATATATGTTTTAATTACTGGCTCCAGCTGAAGTCTCACGTGGCCCTGGCTTTATTTATTTATTTAGATCTTAATGAGGATACTGAATTCTTGATTAAAGCAGTAATCGTTGCCATTTCAGGAAGGAGGGGCTGGATGTCAGGAGAGGGGGGGTGGCTGTGTGTGCAGACACGGAAAGAGAGGGACATGTGGGTGCACACAGGCTGACCCTTATTCTGCTCCACACACACTGATTCATAGCAGCGTCTGCACGAGTCTCTCAAGTTTGATGGGGCCTGAGGACTAGCAGTCTGCCTAGACCTGGTGGTAGATCATGGTTTCCCCAGTCAAGAACCTTAGGTCTTGGTTCACCCCAGTCTGCAATAGGAGGAACCCATTCTGGTGGTGCAATGGTTGGTAAAGCACTCAGCTGCTAACTACAAGGCTGGCGGTTCAAACCCACCGGAGAAAGACCTGAAGATTTCACATAGGAAAATAAGGGAGAGTGCTCTGTTACATGGGATTGCTGAGTCACCTGACAACAACAGCAATCTGCATGTGAGGGGTGCCCTCAGATCAGGGCAACAATGGCTAGATTGCTGCAAACTGGTGCCAACAGAGGGCTTCTTTGGACCTCTCCCATCCCCAGTGGAAGTGCCCACAACCCTACCCACTTTTACACTTTCAGTGCTTCCTACAAATCTTCCACTCATGAGAGAGCCAGCTTGTGAGCAGACTCCGGTATCCACTCCCCACAGGGCCTTAAAAACCCTCAGAGCCATCAGAAGAGATGAGAATTTATGTGGTTCCAGGGGCCTGTGTTTGGGCGGTGGGGGCGAGGTTTGGTTATCAGCCCGAGGAGGGGAGCGAAAAGCAAGAGAGTAAAATATCATTTTAGAGAGGAAGTGAGAGCACAGGCATGTGAGTGTATAACGAGAAGGACAATTTATGCCCAGGCACGAGCGCAGTTTGACATGGGGATAATGAAAAAACGTAGGTCATTGTGGATGACTTAAACCTTCAGCAGCTGAAGAAAATGTATGAAATGCAGAGGACATTACACGGTTGGCAGCCCCGCACATCTGCAAAGGGACAAGTGAAATACAGTGGCCCATTCTTTACCATAAACTGTGGTTGTTGGAGATGCAGCCCAGAGAAATTGTAATTACAGTGACAAGACGAATCAGCGATATTTAAATATTCATGAACAAAGTCTGGGGTGATCAATCTATCTTTATTGTCTGTGGCTTCACTCCTGTAATAAATAAGTAGCTGAAGTTCTCACCTTTCAGCCCCCAGAGTCCCTACTTTGGGTACAAAGCACAAGATGCCTAATCCTCACACCTCACCCTCTCAACGTTCTAGGGCATTTCAGAGTGGAGTGTGGAAAAAGGTGAGTACATGAACATAGACTTCAGACTGAGGAGAAGCACCCCATCCCAAACTTCATGTTCCCTGCATTTCCTGACTGTCTGGTCTGGGCTATCCCTGTGCTAGATACCAAGCCTACAGTGATTGACAGGCTCAGTCCATACCCTTGAGGTGCTTCCAGTCTAGGACCCTAGATAGGGTGCCGCATGCCAATTAGTGATAATGATCAGTGTCCTGTGTCCAGAGGCTGGAGACAATATGGACTCTGAATCCTGCCTCAGCTACTTCCTAGCTCTGTGACTACTGAACTGATGTTTAATCTCTAAGCATCTCATTTTTCTCATCTGTCAAACGAGAATGATGATGCTATTTCTCCGGTAATGTTGTTGTGATGATTACATGATCGGATCTGCCTGCGTGAAGTTCTCAGCACAGTAATAAGCACTCAACAGGTGTGGATCATTTTAATTAGAAAGTGCAGCACAAAGGGTACCAGTAATTGTAAAAGAACAAAGTGTTGTAGGAACAGAGAAAACAGAGTGAATCGTCTTGCCTAGGGACCTAAAGGAAACTTTCCAAACAGAGAGATGATTGAACTGGGCCTTGAAGCATGAACAGGAGTTTGAAGGAACAGCTGTACATACTGTAGAGATGGGAAAAATCAGAAAATGTTCACAGAAATGAGAAGTTCCCAAATTGGATGGAATTTGGGGGGAGTAGGGAGTGAGGCTAAAGTGGCTTTTGCTCGCCACCAAGAGGAAGGGAATAGAAAGCAACATGAGAATCTTGGGGCAGGGTCTCAAGTGCCCCGTGTCTGCTCTACCCTCAAGGAGAACTGCTTTTCAGGGGCTGCTATGCATCTCTGAAACCAACGGGGGTGGTCTTCTTCTATGACTGGCCCTTTGGTCCATGGATGGCCACTGGGCCCAGTAACTATGGACATGTGTGGGTACATGCACTTCCCGGCAGGGGTTGTGTAGCCTTAAGTTGCCTTTGGAGGTGGTAACTGCAGGCAGTCGCTTTCTCTATATGTATCCAACATGTTCCCTACAGAGGGTCAGGGAAAGCAAGGGCCTGATCCAGTCTTTGTCCCCACAGGCGACCACCCATATGAGTGTGAGTTCTGTGGCAGCTGCTTCCGGGACGAGAGCACCCTCAAGAGCCACAAACGAATTCATACAGGCGAGAAACCCTATGAGTGCAATGGCTGCGGCAAGAAGTTCAGCCTCAAGCACCAGCTGGAGACACACTATAGGGTGCACACAGGTACTGGGTGCTGGTGACATGGGTTAGGGTGGGGAAGCATATGGTTCCCCAGGGAAACCCAAGTGATGATGGCTGAGGCCAAGCCAAAGAGTATACCATGGCATCTACCAAGGGTCAGGATGGGGAAGTGAGTACCACCATCCCCCTCTCAAGATCAGAGTAGACATTGCCAATTCATCACAGAACCCTTTCCCATGAGCCCAGCCTAGCCCCCCCAGGTAGCCATACCAATAGTTGGGAGACAGCATGTAAGATGCTATCTATTCCCGAGTACTGAACTAGGGTTAGGGTGGCCTGGTGCGCTGTAAGTGAAAGTCCATGTTATTTGAGGGTTAGAGTAAGAATTAGGGTGTGGGTTAGGTTATGCTAAAGGTTTGGAAATTGTAAAGTTAGATTGAGTTCAGTTCTGAGATGAGAAAAAAGCCGATGTACTTAATAACCCCTCTATGTGTATGATGTTTTGCTATTCCACGTCCCTTTTTACATAACAGAAGCATGAACAAATGCTTTCCCTTAGTGGAAATGGTCCAGAGTTCTAGGATGGAATTGGGGGCTGTGGAGTGTTGGAGCTGCTCACACTGGCTTATGAAAGCCTCTCCCCAAATCCGAGTTCAGTGACATCACCTTCTTGGCTAAAATCAGCCACTAAGGGAGTATTTACAACAGGGCAGTTGGCAAATGCTACAAATCAGGACTTTGGTTAGCTCCTTTTTAAACAGTAAGGAATGCTGGTGGTATAATGGGTTAAGTGCTGGACTGCTAACTTCATGGTCGACAGTTTGAACCCACCAACCACTCCATGAGAGAACAATGAGGCAAGTTGCTTAGGTAAAGATTGGCAGTCTCGGAACCCCTGGGGAGCTGTTTTGCTGTGTTCTGCAAGGTGACTATGAGTTGGAATCCACTTGATGGCAGTGGGTTTTGTAAGACATTTACCTCAACATACTGTTTGGTTGAGGGATGGTGGAGACTCTGAGGGATTTCCTCATCGGATAAGAACCTGGCAAGCCAGGAAGCCTCATCTGACCAGGGGAGGCAGCCTTGCCTGCTGGCTTAGGGGAGGCTGTTTCCATGGGGAAGGGTGGAGCAAGGGAGACTGAAGCAAGGGCACAGTGTCCAAGCTCTGTCTTCCTGCTTCCAGCTTGGAACCACAGCAGAGGTTGGGGTATTCACTACTGACGAGAGTGACCTAGAGGATCTCCCAGAGCCCTGGGGTTTCCTTAGCCCCTTGTCGGGGATGTGACCTGGCAAGCAGATCATTAAATGCATTGGCAGTGACTATTGTAAATAGCGGGTCGATAGTTAGATCACTTTGGCTGTTCATTACTTCATTATTTGCTGGGGCCTCTGCGCGGAGCAGTATCGATAGCGAGATGGCTGGCCAGTTAATTACTGTATTGAAGCAAGGTTCCCTCACATCCTCGGCTCAGCTCTCACGGAGGGGCATTCAGGGGCTATGCACTCGCAAGTCCTTGGCCATTCCCACCTCAGTGTAGAGACAGAGGGGAAGGACAGGTTCCAGAGCTCCCCAGCTGCAGCTGGTTGGGAAGATTGGTTTGGACACCTGCCCCTCACCGCCTAAGCTCAGAAAAGATTCCTGGCCCCGTACTCCCCTGAAAGGCACTTTGGTCTGAGGAGGCTTTCCCAAGGGGCTTCATGGTCCCTTTCTAGACATTCATTTCTTTTCTTAGAAAGGGACTAGACTTTGCCTTTGGCGCAAATTGTTCATGTGCTTGACTGGTAAATGAGAGGTTAGAGATTCGAGTTCCACCAGAAGAACCTCAGAAGTAAGTTCTGGTGATCCACTGAAAGAGCATTCACTGTAAACCCTATGGAGCACAGTTCTACTGTGACACACATGATTTATTGGTTTGAGGGAAGTAAAGAATATTAAGGCAGGGAGCTGGAACTGTACTGAATAATATCGTAGCCACTAACTACATGTGGCAGCTTTAATTAGTGGTGCAGAGTTGGTTCCAACTCAGTGACCCCATGTAAAAATTTTGTTCCTCATTCGCAGTGGCCCTACTTCACGCCTACAGTTGCCTTGTGTGACTATAGATGATGTATCTGTCATCATAGAAAGTGTTGGATAGCGCTGAACTGGGGGGGGTGGGGGTGGGAGGGCAGAAGCATCTTCCAAGAAGCCCAGGGTGGGGTGTGGGCTCGGAGCATTCCCAGGACTGGAGATGACTGACTTTCTGCCTCCATCCCCACTCTCTCCTGCCCCCACAGGTGAGAAGCCCTTTGAGTGTAAACTGTGCCATCAGCGCTCCCGGGATTACTCTGCCATGATCAAGCACCTGAGAACGCACAACGGCGCCTCCCCCTACCAGTGTACCATCTGCACTGAGTACTGCCCCAGCCTCTCCTCCATGCAGAAGCACATGAAGGGCCACAAGCCAGAGGAGATCCCGCCCGACTGGAGGATAGAGAAGACTTATCTCTACCTGTGCTACGTGTAAAGGCCCCACAGCAGTGGAGGGGGAGGGGCAGCAAGAAAAGAAGAATTAGAGCAAGATGAAGTTGAGGAAGGATGGACTATGAAGGGAAAAAAAAGAGAGACAGAGAGAGAAGAGAAGAGAAAGGAAACTTGATAGTGTTTGGCCTTGGCTTCTCCCTGGGGCCCTGATGACCGTGTCTGGGCAGCTGCTCCCTGCCCTGGGGCCTCCACTCCTTCCTTTCCTGGCTGGAGGACTGCCTAGGTTTCTTGGGTGGGGTGGGGGTTGTTTTGTTCCTTTCAGATGGTAGGCTGTTTTTTCCTGCCTCTACCCATACCCTCCCTCCGTGTCCAGGAATAGAGGTTAAGAAGGGAGTAAGAGGTCTGTCACTTCCAGCCCCCTTCCCACTGACTCCTCAATGATGAACGCTGAGGGAAGGCAGCAGAGAGGAGGGGCTGCTCTAGTTTGCTAGCAGCACGTCCCACACCTTGAGGTACAACATGGCAGCTCTAGTTTGCTAGCGGCACGCCCCACACCTCATTCATCTGCTGCTTTCTTATCCTCTGCCAGATCCCAGGTGGTCACCGTGGTCATCTTGGCTCCTGTCCCCTCCCCTAGTTCCCTGCTTCCTGCCTCACCTTGACTCCCATCCTCCAAGTACCCAGGGGGCTCGCAGCCTGCCAGGGCCAGGGAAGGCACCCCTCCTGCTCCAGTTCCCTGATACCATATAGCCTCTACTTCTACCTTTGCTTTCTGACAACATATAGTCAAGCCCCTTCAAGATTCCTGCTGAGCTGCTTTTGCATTAAAGATGGAAAAAAATCACAAACTCAATAGATAATATCCCACCAAGCAAACAGAAATTCTACAACCCTATCTCAGTCCCCAGGAAAAGGAATCCAAGAACAGGCTGATAATCCAAGGGGAAAATGTGGCTGTCCTTCTCCAAAAGTGGCCTACGTCTCCAAAAGGGGCAGGGACAGGGGCAGCCAGCCAGTGGAGGGGAATGGTTTTGTACTTGGGGACCCTCTGAACATGGGGGGATGGGGACCCCAGACTTAGTGAGCTCAGTGGAAAAACCCAGGTCCTGAGAGTGACACAGAATTTCTGACTCGTGGAGCCTCTCAGTCCACAAGGGAGGAGGAGGAGGGCAAGGAAGGGGAGTCTGTGTTGGAGTTGATAGTGCTTTGGCCGTGTATTTTGTTTTGCTTCTTTTCTGTGTCCCCCCGGTCCCCTGTTAGCACATTGTACTTGAATTACCTCAGTTTTTGGTGACCTCATGAGCTTTTTAACCCCTGTGTCCCTCTTCCCCACTCTTACTTTTCTTTCTTTTGGTTGGGGGTTAGAGGAATGGGGAGGTGTTGTTTTGTTTCTTGTGTTGGGTTTTGTAGACTTCAGCTGGCTGCCATGACTGCTCCATCCCCTAGCCATTAGCCTCCCAGCTGGAAGGGGCAGCCTAGAAGGAGCTGAGAACCCAGACTCTGAGTGTGGGCCCAGGAGTCAGCAGAAGGTGGGTGGAGGGGATGGGCATTGAGGTCTCACTGTCCTCACTGAGGAATTCAGAATCACCGGAGTTAAGACTCAAGTCATTTGGGCCCAGTGTCAGCTGATCCTAAAACATTCTGGAGAAAATCCCACCTTCCTTAAAATGTCCTGGGTCATTCAGGTTTGGGGGCAACTTTGTGACCCCAACCTGTGTGTGCATTATCATTGCCAAAATTAGGATATTTTTGTGGCTGGTCTGGGGATAGAGGGATATGACCTAGCCTCTGTTGTGTTGTGTTGGGGTGAGGGTGTTTTTCTAAAAGCTACCTCTTACGTTCGTCCAATTGTTCTTTTTTGTCCCCTTTATGCCTCCTGTTCTGCTGCTCTACTTCCCCTCGCGCCCCCCCCCCCACCCCCCCCCCCGCCAATTCTTGGAAAGCACACTTGTAGTATTTGTGTTTGCTTTGGGATGGGCTCTCCGGTTTCATCTCATGCTTTATTGTCAAGAGGTTTTTTTGTTGTCTTTTTTTTCCTTTCTCTCTGAGAAAGTTGTGGTTGCGTTTGTTTGTCTCTTAGGTTGTAAAACGTGGTTTAGGGAAGAAAGGATTGTGAGGAAGATAGGGAAGTCAGAGGGATGGGTGCTGCTGTGACCACCTTCCCCCATCCCTCTGTACACCCCTTCTTCCCTCCCCTTCAATCTCATCCACCAAATCTGAAGGCCTTAAAAATTGTGTGTTGGGGGGATGTAGATTGGGGTGGGATGGGGTTCTTATCACTAGCCTGTGGATTGGGAATGATAAACTAGGGCGGGGGCTGTTTTGCAATTGTAATAATGACTTAGTGCTTTGGAAAGGAAAAAAGAAAAAGGTTAAACTTGAACTATGACTAGAGCAATTGTCATGTTTATAATGTGAAGAGAGTGAAATCATTGTGGGAGGAGTGGTCTGTAAGAAATCATTATGCACTATTGCTTCTTAACCCCAATTTGGGAAGAAGTGTGTGTGGGGGGGGGAGCCGGCCCTCAGGGGATCTATAAATCCCAGAAGACAGTATTTTAGAAGCAAGATGTCATTCAACTTTTGTGGGGAAGGAAGAAAAAAAAAAAAAAATCCAATTATTCCATAGAACTAGCTGACACCTCTCTTATTCTAGTATCCTCGCCACCCAACCTGGGTCCCTTTCCCTGTGCATTCAAGCTGAGAGAGTTGAGCTAATATTTACAAATTGTCATATTTTTGTAATATTTGTTAGTTCCTTTGTCAGCTCTACAGGACTTTGCCCTTTCCTTTTGTAATGTGAATAGAAAAAAAGACAGAAAAACACCCACCACCACCAAAATCCCTTTGTATGTTTGTGTGTGCGTGTGCTCTGTGTGTGCGGTTGTGTGGTCAGTTGTGCAGTATTGTTATGAATCTGGTGATGCAGCATTGGATGGTCCTAAATCAGCACCTGCTTGCCCCACCCAGCTCCAAGGATGCCGCAGATCTTAGTAGCAGTAAGTGGAGCTGTAGGAAGAGAGGGGGTGGGTGGGTTTTGAAGGATACTGCCTTCCCCCACAGGAAAGTCCAGACACCCTGAAAATACTTCCACATGCCTCTGTCCCAGCTTTCTGCCCACAAAGACAAATGAATTCTAAACTTGACTAGGCCAAGTGGGTGGGACCAACCAAGGCGTCCCCTCCTGCTGGGGTGAGAAGATACTGTAGGCTCTTTATATGTCTGGAGTGAAGGTGTTTGGGAGGCCAGGAGAGGCCAAGTAACCCACTTCCTGGGTGGTGAGATCTGAATGTTGTTACTTCCCTCTTGTATCTGCCATCTGGCTCCTTGGGCCACCTCACTGCCTTTAGCTGTGGGACTGCTAGCAACCCTAATACTTGCTACTGCCTTATCCAGCATAATGAAATGTCTCCAGCTTGGGATGTCTAAGTTGGTTAATAGTCCCTTTGCCGTGTTCAGCCCCGACAAATGTGTACCTAAGCGCTTTTGGTGACTTTCACCCCTTTCTCATAGGCTCTTTCCCTCTTCACTCTTTTACTCATTCAAAGCATTAAAATCCTATGTGTATATAGGATAGACAAATATATATATAGATATACATATATATATATATATATATATAGTGAGAGAGAGATATAAAATAGTAAGTATCATTGCTGCTTTGGGCTGCTTTAGAGGAGGCCAGAAATATGGGGAAGGTGGAATTGGAGTCCAAGGGTGGGCAGTGAGGCTGGGGGACCCAATCATTCAGTACAATCCATGGATGCAACGTGGGCTTGTTTAATATTTGTGCCTGAACGGTTTTTCCATGTTTAGAAAAAAAGAAAGAAAAAAATATATACTGCTGCAATTTTTCACAAGTGTATGGTACCTTTCTGGATGCTCCCGGTACAACCGCTTCAGGAGTGTCAAGATGCCGGGAGGTGGAGAGCTGTGGGCTCTGTCTGTTAAGGATGGACAGGAAGGAGTTTTGTGGTTTGACAGGCTGAACGAAGAAGAAAGCTGGGCCACCAGGATAGAAGACAGCAAAGCAAAAAATATTCAGATGGTTGGTTGGTTGCTCCTTTTCTCCCACCCAGTGTCTTCCTTCCTGAAGCTTCTGCTGGCTGGATCGAATGGCAGCACTTACCTAGATATTTCAGTAGGTGTGAGGGGGGGTGGGGGGTGGGGGGAACAAAAGAAAAAACCAACAGCAAAAGCCTGGTAAACCCTATATGGTGGGATTGATGGGTAGGGACAAAAGGCAGAGACAGCCAGGAGAGCGGGGTATATGACCAACAAGGGAGGACGGGTCAGGGGCCAAGTGTGGGGAGAAAGAGGGCCTGGAGCCTAGTAGGTCTGCCTCCCTGAGTCCTTGGCATCCCACCTTGCAGACAGGGTACCAGCCTCCTGGTGTGTATCATAGTATTTGTTCACATAGTGTTATGCATGATCTTCATAAGGTAAAGAAGCCATGGTCGTATACCATGACATCCGACCCATATATATAAAGATAAATTTATATATATATACATATATATGTATGTAAATTATAGCACTGAGGGCTCTACCACCCTGCTGGACCAAGCAAAACTAAACCTTTTGGTTTGGGTATTATGTTTTGTTTTTGTTTGTTTGTTTTTGTGGCTTGTCTGATGTCGTGACAGCTTAAGTGCCCGTCCGATTGCTCTGTATTACAGAATAGTGTTTTTAATTAATTGATGTTCTAGTTCATGTCTACCTCAGCACCTCCTTTTAGCCTAATTTTAGGAGGCTGCCAATTTTGTTTTCTTCAATTGTACTGGTTACTTTTTTTTGTACAAACCAATCAATCCCTCTCTCTCCTTCCCAGCTTCCATTTCTGTTTGTTCTATCCTCTTCCTTCCTACTTTCCCACCCCACCCCACCCCCAGCTCACAGTTATGCTTGCTAATCCTCTCTGTTCTAGTTCCTAAAGCAGTCCACTCGAAGTTGTGCGGTCCTGGTTGCAGCTTTCCGCATCTGCCTTCGTTTCGTGTAGATTGATGCGTTTCTTTGTAATTTCAGTGTTTCTGACAAGATTAAAAAAAAAAAAAAAAAAGAAAGAAAAAAAGAAAAAAGGATTTACTGCTGCAGGTTTTCTTCTCTCTCCATGTGTCACTAAGTGAAGTTTGTGCCTTCTATAGCAAAGGGAATATTTTTTACATCCTACTAACAGTAGATTTTTTTGTAGTGAACATTTTTTGTATTTTTATTTATAAGTCTCATAAGAAAAATAGCAATGTTCAGTTGTATACCTTGAATCTGCAGTTAGAAGAGAATAAAGTTAATTCAGTTGTCTCTGAATTGAAGTTTCCTTTGTTTGTTTTTTGGTGTGTGTTTTTATTAAGGGCTTTGCTTTTTCTCCTTTTTCTAGGATTGGGAGTTCTATAGAACTGAGAGTTCTGCCTGGAAATGGGAGAAGAGAATACTTGGTTTTATACACATCTCGCCTTATTTATGTGACAGTTACAAAGCACATGCACACTTAGCAGCATTTTGCTAACACTTTATAGTTTTAAAAAATACTGTCAAAGTATACTGATTTAATCTCTAGTATGAGTATGAAATAAGTTTTCATTCACTCATTCATTCAACAAATATTTGAGGGCCTACAGGGAGTCCTAGTGTGGTACTGTAGGATAAATACTGAAACACAAGCTCGGTTTGAACCACATTCCTCAGAAACCCTATACAGGGCCACCGTGAATTACAATCAACTCAATGGCACTTAATATCAACGGCAACCTTATATCAGAGATCAAGGTGGCTCTGTAGGATAATAAGCACTGGGCTTCAAACTACAGGGTCGGTAGTTCAAGTCCACCAACCACTCCTTAGGAGAAAAATGAGACTTTCTGCTCCTACAAAAATTTACAGCCTCAGAAACCCTAACTGGGTAGCTGTGCGTCAGAACAGATTGAGTGGCACTTAACAACTTTATATAACAACTTTATACCAAGATGGCACAAGAAGTTTATGATTGACTATGAACCACCAAGTCAGCAGTTCAAACCCTTGGAAACCCTATACAGGGTTGCTATGAGTCGAAACTGACTTGATAGCACTTAACAACAACAGTGACTAACTGAAAGGTTGGCATTTCAAACACAGAGTTCTGTGGAAGAAAGACCTGGTGGTTGGCTTCTATAAAGACTGTTGTTGTTGTTGTTAAGTGCTGTTGAGTCAGTTCCGACCCATAGCGACCCTGCACAGGGTTTCCGAGGCTGTTAATCTTTACGGGAGCAGAAAGCCTCATCTTTCTCCCGCGGAGCAGCTGGTAGTTTCGAACTGCTGACCTTGTGGTTCGCAGCCCGATTCGTAACCACTACGCTACCAGAGCACAAACAAGAAAACCCTGTGACATATGCTATGAGTCAGAGTCAACTTGATGGCAATAGGCTTGGATTTTTAAAATGTATTTATTATCTTGTTTCAGGTAAGTGCTTGTAGGCATTGAGAATAATAGCAAAGAATCAAACAAAAATGCTCTGCCCTAATGGAGCTAATATTCTAGGAGCAGCAGGACACATGTGTTTATGCTAGAGCTGTTCAAGGCGGCGGATCTGATGGGAAATCAAGGCAGAGCTGGCTTCATATCTCCTGATGCCAAGTTAAGTTCATTTTTCTCAGGACTCCAGAGGCACGGCTCTCCTGATTTGTCTCAACTTGGCAGCTAGCAAGTTTCAGAAATTTCTCCAGAAGAAGATTCCACTTAATTAAAGGTTCTTGTGTCTGTGACAGCCAAGATCCAACCCCACCCCACCCCCCCAAAAAAAAGAGATTGTAGAAAGGGAACAGGTAGGAGGTGAGGGTCCAAGTTCAGCATTGCCACTAGCAAGAAAAGGACTCCTATAAAACCATTTCTTCTCCTTTCCTCGACTCTGGGTCAAGACTGCTTATCTCCCTTTCTTCTCTGTTTCTGGAGATGGAAATATCCCCAAGGTCATCTTTAGCAGTAAATCCAATTCCACGTAATCATAGACACGGTGTGTTCATCCAGCACCTTTGCCTGAGGCCATTTTAGCGGTCCATCTCTGGCCAAAATAATCTCTAACCTATCCAAGATGTATTCTGGGTAAAATAAATGGTCAAGTGATCAGCTACCAACTGAAAAGTTAGTAGTTTGAATTTATTCAGAGGAGCCTTGGAAGAAAGGTCTGGCAAATCTACTAAGAAATCAGCCATTGAAAAAAACCCTGTGGAGCCCAATTCTACTCTGACACACATGGCATCACCAGGAGTCAAACTAGTTTTGGTAACGAAGGGACACCAGCAATAATTCCTGTAATGGGTCACCAGGCTGTTCAACCGTGCGAAGCATGCAGAGAAAGAGCCTACCTGTAGCTTTAACCCTCAGGCCCTCAGGACCATTCCCCCCAGGTCATATTCCCTCTGGGCAATCTATGTGGGTTCTTCTCCGAACCTGCCTGCTGCCTGGGCAGGACTGGAGGACACCCTGACCCTGGAGTTGCTGAGTTGAGAACCTCCTTCGAAGTACTCAACTGACAGCCTACTCAGGAAGAGATACAGAACAGTTTTCTTTCTCTAATTTTCTCTCTGCTCTTCTCTTTTTCTTTACTTCATTTCTTCTTCCCCTCATGCCTCCTTTATCCTCTCCCCCAGTTGTTCTTCCTTCCTTCCCCTCTTCTTCCTCATCATCTCTCCTATCTTCTAGCCCCCCTCCCCCGTTTCCGGCTTTTCACTCCCTCTCTTGGGGCTTCTTCTTGCTTTTGTGTTTCTGTCCCACATTATCTTTTCCCTCTCCATCTTTCTCATCTTGGAAAACATGCCAAAATGTATTTGTTGTTTTGAGCTTCATCCTCCAGTCCCCTTTGCCCCCACCCTCTCTCCACCCCCCAAACACATGTAGTCTCCCTCTCCAGGACTCCCGCCCCTCCCCCACCGCTCCCCTCCCTCAGGCCTCAGCTTTCTCTTGACAGATGGGAGGGCAGCAAGCGCTCGCTCTTTAAAACAACATTTAATCGCCGTTTTCTGTTCTTGGACATCAAAGCTGGGGCTTAAGCGCTGAGCTGGGGGCTGGGGTCGCAGCAGCGCAGGCTCTGAGGGAGAGGAGGTGAGTGAATAGGGGCTGGGCTGAATGGGCTTTGTGTGACCGCTGGGGTCGGCCTGCTTTACATGCTCTTTGACCCAGATATGATCTCATGGAGAGAAAGGGACCAGCCTGAGAACACACTGGCCTGACTCAGCCCTGCCCGCCCTCCACCCAGGTGGTAGCTGCCCCCTGCCCCAGCCTCCTACAGGACAGGTCTCACTGAGAAGGCTCTCTTGTCAATGCCGTGAGTCCAGTCTGGGCCTCAGCATCTCCCTTCCTCCAGGAAGCTTCTCTTTCCACTGAGACTCAAAGCCAGCAGGTGAGAAAAGGGCAATGTCTGGAGCAGCTTCCTCCGTCCTGCCCAGCTTCGCCAGGTTTTCCACCAGGGGCCACGGCCCCTCTGTTCCTTTCTCTGCTTTGCAGCCAGAGTGACTTTCCAAAAATGCAAATGGCATCATGTCACTCCTTTGATTAAAATCCCTGCTGACTCCTCGTTACTCTAAGGGTGGAATTCAAACTCTTTCACAAGGCTGACAAGACCGTCAAGGACAGAGTGCCTGCTTACCATACCAACCTCATGTCAGCATCACTCCAGGGCCTCTCTATAGCATCCCTTGCTCTGGTACCCAACTGTGTTACATATAGCCAACATGGTGCTTGGATGCTTTCTCAAACATCCCAAGACCCTTTTCCTGTGGAGTTTTTGTTTCTTCTTCTGAGAACAACACAAACACATACTCACCACCTTTTGTCTGTGGTTCTTTCAAGTTTTCAATATTCAGGTTTCAGCACAAACCTGCCTTGGCCACGTGCCAAGTAGGTTAATGCACTGGACTGCAAGGTCCATTTGAACCGCAAGGTCAGTGGTTCAAGCTCACCAGTCACTTCTTGAAAACCCCATGGTGGGTCGTTATGAGTTGGAATCAACTTTACGGCACTTAACAACAACAACAACCTGGTGTGGTGCTAACGGTAAGGTCGGCAGTTCGAACCCACCAGCCACTCCTCAGAAACCCCATCTATACAGGGTCTCTATGAGTCAGCGCTGAATCGATGGCACTTAATAACAGCTACGCAGATCCTGTACATAATCACCCAGCTTCTTAACTGCCAATGGTACAGACTTCAAGTTCCTTGGGAGCAAGAATTGTGCATTGCATATCTTTATTTTCCTAGTGCCCAACATGGTCCAACCACTGCCGTCTGTCCATTTGTCATACTTCGGTGACTTGTAGGTCTTATGATGCTGGAAGCTGTGCTTCTAGTATTTCAAATACCAGCCAGGTCACCCATAGTGGACAGGCTTCAGCAGAGCTTCTAGACCGGGTGTGGGGAATGTCCAGCCTGTGGACCATATAAGGCCCATTTTGTCTGGCCCTGCCAAAGCAACCGCAGTTCCAGCCAAAACGTTGTTGTGTCATTGAGTAAGTTCTGACCCATAGTGACCCTGTACAGGGTTTCTGAGGAGCAGCTGGTGAGCTTGAACCGCCAACCTTGCAGTTCAAACAGCTTTGTAGTCTGGCGCATTAACCCACAGTGCCTCACCAGGACTTAGCCATCACATTATGGGTGAGTTAATTAAACGTTTGACCAAATACAGTAGGCTAATTTTTAAGTTGATAATTTTGTATGGCCCGTAAATGATGTTATAAATATCCAAATGGCCCTTGGCAGAAAAAAAGTTTCCCCATCCCTCCTCTAGATTAAGACAGACTGGGAAGAAAGGCCTGGTGTTGTACTTCCAAGAAATTGGCCCATGAAAACCCTATGGATCATAGCACAACATAGTCTAATATCGTGCTGGAAGACGAGCTCCTGAGGTTGGAAGGCACCATGCAGTGACTGCAACAATTAATTGAGACATGCTGGCGAGTCCTGGTGTGGCGCTGTGGGTTAGTGCGCCAGACTGCAAAGTCATTTGAACTGCAAGGTCGGCGGTTCAAGCTCACCAGCTGCTCCTTGGAAACCTTATACAGGGTTGCTATGGGTTGGAATCGACTCGATGGCACTTAACAACAACAAAAACAACAATGATTATGAAGATGTTGAAAGATCGGGCAACATTTCTTTCTGTTGTACAGAAGATTGTTGGGAGTTTGGAGGCAACTAACAAACAACAAGTCACAAACACTTCCTGGCAAATGGTAGTAGCCCAATAAATCTTTGCTGAATATAAATGGGTAAGAGGGAGGGGAAGAGAGAGGCAATTAGAACTCTGGGGACTGAAGTTGCAGTTTCCAGGGATGAGTGGAACAGGACACACAGGTCCCCATCATATGCCCTTCCAGTCACCCCCACGCAGTATGCACAGATACAAGTGCAGGTGTCAAGGGTGCATAGAGGTCTCAGCAGAGATGACTCTGCTTCCCCACACCTGTGCCATATGAGTTCTTAGAGATGCCTTAACTGTCTTTGTCATATGCCAGAGAAAGGAGCAGTTGATCCAGGACAGTGGTACACAGAGCAAGCTGCCTGGGAATCATGGGGTGTGTGTGCATAAAGACACCTGGTCCTGGGTGGTAATGGGGGTCCCCAGCCCTACATCCCTGCTGCCAGCTCCTTCCTGGGCTGTGTTTTCTGCTCCCCAGGGGGTGCCTCAGTGAAAGTGAACTCACTCATTTAAACCTGACTCCACAGCCCTGCAGCCCCCTGCAGTGCTAATTACCCTGTAGATCTCAACTGATTGCTGTACACTAAGCTTAAGCCCTCCTTTATTTATTTACTGACTACATTAATAGAAATGTCTCACTGCTTTCAGCCACTCCCAACTGTACGCCGAGCAGGCTGCACCCTTATTCCTCAGGAAGGGTGTGGTAGAGAGACACAGTCTGGCATGCTGCCCCCAAATCTGCCGCACTGGCTTAGCCCTCAGCCCCAGCTGGCAATGAGAAATCAAGGCCTGTGTTCCAGACACACTCCTGGTTCCCAGAGGGCCCCTTCTCTTGTTCTGCATCTTCAGCAGAGTAGACGACCACAACACACGGCGATTCATCAGCCAGAGGGGCTGGTTATTGATTAAACACGTGGAATATTTTGAAGTCCCTGGGTGATGCAGACACTTAAGATGCTTGGCTAATGACAGACAGGTTGGAATTTCAGGTCCACCCAGAAACACCTCAAAAGGAACACAGGTGATCTACTTCCCCAAACCCAGCCATTGACAACTCTCCGGAGCTCTG